>NC_138983.1:18286285-19029724 GCF_964341445.2 Mesoplodon mirus
AGAGTCTGCCTGCTGATGCAGGGGACACGGGTTCATGCCCCGGTCCGGGAGGATCCCACATGCCGTGGAGCGGCTGGGACCATGAGCCATGGCCGCTGAACCTGCGCATCTGGAGCCTGTGCTCTGCAATGGGAGAGGCCATAGCAGTGAGAGGCCCATGTACCGCAAAAAAAAAAAAAAAAAAAAAAAAAAAAAAAAAAAGAGAATATTAAAATCAGCAAGGGAAAAGCAAAAAGTTACATTTGAGGGAACTCCTGTAAGGCTATCAGCTGACTTTTCAGCAGAAACTCTGCAGACCAGAAGGGTGTGGCACAATATATTTAAAGTGATGAAAGGGAAGGACCTACAACCAAGAATAGTCTAACCAGCAAGGCTTTCATTCACACTTTATGAAGAGGTCAAAAGTTTTACAGATAGGCAAAAGCTATAAGAGTTCAGCACCATCAAATGAGCCTTATAAGAAATGTTAAAGGGACTTATCTAAGCAAAAAAGAAAATGCCACAACTAGAAACATGAAAGTTATGAATGGATAAACCTCATTCATAAAGACAAATATACAGTAAAGGTAGTAAATCAGCCATATATAAAGCTAGTAGGAAGGATAAAAGACAAAAGTAGTAAAATCATCTATATCCACAATAAGTATAGTTAAGGGATACATGAAACAAAATGGTATAAAATATGATATTAAAAACAGTAAATGCTGGGGCAGAGGGAGTAAAAACACAGGGTTGTTAAAATGTGTTTGAACCTAAGAGATCAGCACTTTAAAATAATTACATATTTATAGAGAGAGGTTGCTATGTACAGTGTGGAGAATATAGTCAATAACTATGTAATATCTTTGTATGGTGACATATTGTAACTAGACATCATGGTGATCATTTCACAACTTATAGAAATACCAAATCACGATGTTGTGTAACAGGAACTAACATAGTCTTGTAGGTCAATTATACTTCAAAAACAAACTCATAGAAAAAGAGATCAGATTTGTGGTTACCAGAGGTGAGAAGTTGGGGAGGGGGAATTGGATGAATGTAGTCAAAAGCTACAAACATCCAGCTGTAAAGTACATAAGTACTAGGGATGTAATGTATATGATAAATATAATGAACATGGCTGTCTGTTATATATGAAAGTTATTAAGAGAGTAAACCCTAAGAAAATTTTTTTCTATTTCTTTAAGTTTGTATCTATATGAGACGATGGATGTCCACTGAACTTATTTTGATAATCATTTCATGATGCATGTAAGTCAAATCATTATGCTGTACACCTTAAACTTACACAGTTCTCCATGTCAATTATATCTCAATAAACCTGGAAGGAAAAAAGAAGATATCGAGGGGAGTAAAGGCACAGTGACTCCTTGGACAAGCTTGTTGCTGTGTGAAATCCTCATAAGATGAATGGGCGTTGGGGAGCAGGGTGCCCTCTTGTTGATGGTGCCAGATTGCCCAGGTAAAGCTGTGGGATTGGAATGGGAGTAAGAGGGCACCAAAGCATGGTCCAGATACAAACTTGCCAGGTACCCAGAAGAGTGGGGTTAAGACATTGTTTTTCAATTCAAGGGGAGGTGGCAATAACGTTAACAGCAGGAAAGGAGGGAGATATAATTACTGTCATTATCCATTATATATTTAGCCTAAGTTGAAGTGTGGGCCTTTGGATTTAGTTGCAAGGAGTTTTCTTTCCGACTGATTGTTTCTGACCAAAACTGGAGATAAAGCAATGGGTTGGCAAGGTATATTTTCATTTATTTTGGATTGTGATTAACTACTACGGTTTGGTGTATCTCAAGCACCCAATGCCTTGTGCGCAATACATCTTTGTTGAATGAATGAATAAATTGTGCATCTTATATTATACAGGAGTTTTTCATACCAGAGCATACATTCTATGAAGTCAAAAACCTTGTGCAGTACAATGCAGGAAAATGGCTGCAAACTCCTCCCAAACCAGGATGTATACCCCATTTGAAATAAGATTTTACTGTTCCTTCCACGAAAAGGTGTAATCTACCTTTTCAGCTCCTTGGATCTAGGCTGGCCTTTGATTAATGAAGTGCAGTAGATGTAGCATTTTGAGTTCTGAGCCTAGGCCTCAGAGGCCTTGTAGTTTCTGCTCTTGGAGCTAAGGCCACCGTGTAAAGAAGCCAAGATTAGCTTTCTTGAAGATGAGTAACCATATAGAGCAGAGGTCAGCACCAACATCCAGCATGTGAATGAGACCACGTTAGACTATTCAGCCTCAGTCCAGCCACCAGCTGACTGACACCACAGTGAGTGATTCCGAGTGAAGTCAGTTGAAAACCCACCCAGGTATATCAAGCCCAAATTACTGACCTACCGATTTATAAGTAAATGAAATGGTCGTTTCCAGCTGTGGAATTTGGGGGATGGTTTGTTACATAGCAGTATTATAACTACTATACCTTGTCTATATTATTTATTGCTGGATTTCTAGAGCCCAGCTAATTGCCTGACACCTAATTAGCCTTTGTCAATTTTTTGTTTATTGACTACAAATTTTGATTCTTATGAGAATCATACAAGATGAATACTATTAGTCCCATTTTGTTGATGAGGAAAAAGAAATTCAGAGTGATAAAGGGACTGGCTTATATTAGTCAAAATGCCAAAAGGAAACAGATAACACAAACAAAGTAAGTTAACTGGAGAAGAATTTAGTAGAAGGGCTATTTACAGAGGCATGAATAGGGAGTTCAGTTATCTGGGGGTTGTAACACAGAACAAGGATGCTTATCAAGAAGAAGCCACCCTATTCATATACATATGTTTTATGGTATTTGAACTCCTCGAGCCCTGAGGAAGGTTGTTTCTCATTGTTGGAGAATATTTTCCTTGATAATATGAGTCTTGTGAAAGAAGATGGAAGGGTGCTTGCTGTAAAGTTTCAGAGAGAGTCAAAGGGAGAGATACAATTCTGACACTATTTACTTCCTTTTTGATTGTCAATTTTATTTCATAAAGTGAAAGTGGATACAGAGTAGGTTTCAGCCAGGAAAAAAACTTGGTCATACAAGCACACAAAGAATTTCCAAATTTCTGGTAGACAATGTGGGGAGTGTAGTGCACTAAAAAGAGCTCTGGGTTTGAGGTTCTGGTTGTAGTCTCCCCTCTGAGAGGTGTGATGCCATGATCCAGTTATTTAAACTCTCAATGCCTCCATTTTCTCATTTATCAATATATCACAATTATTCCAGGCCTGTCTGCCTTAGAGGGTAGGGTACTATAACAACCACATAATAACATTTTTACCTGTAACACACCGAAGAATACAGAGCTCTGTGTTTGCAAGGTATTCTTCTTTTCAACATATGCAAATATTCTGCAACCCCCTGAAAAAATCACACAAACTTGTGGCTTTGTTTCTTTGGACAAAATGAGTTACCCCTGATGGCCTCCCTCCTGAACTCTGTCTTTGAAAGCTGTGCTTTGTGAGAAAAGGAGATGAGCTGGTCACCAAGAGCCTTGAACTTACGTGGCAGCCCTCTGTGCTTGCTGTCCTGGAAAGCAAAGGGCTTAGCCATGGGTAGCTCTCAGGGATCCAACCCAGAGCAAGTGATATTCGGTTCATCAAGTTCCCTACTTGAATAAAGAGAGGGGGCAACTGAAGCCTGGCCTGCATTACAAGATTTATGAGATACAAAATTCACCAGTGGCCTCTGTCTCCTCTTTTCAGTGATAGGTTAAGAGCACAGGTTAGAGAAAATAGAAAGAGAAGAGAGCAGTAGGCAAGTTAGGCAGTGATTCATCATGCTTCTAGCCTGAATCCAGTTGGCTATTTGTACACAGTTCAATGTTGGCAGAGAAAAGAGAAACCATATGGGAATAGGCAGAAGTGTTAACATAGGGCCAGCCAATGTGGTGGAGACTACAAAACAGGGATACCACCAAGAGGCAGCCTGTGGGGAAGAAAATGACTTTGTTTTCCTTGTCTATTCTCCCTTATACTATTCAGATAAATGGATAGAGGTAGAACTGCCCCAAGTCTCATTATAGTGGGTTGAAGGAGAAAGATTTGTTTTGATTTAATGTCAGATATATTGAGGGAATCTTTTTTATTTTGTTTTTATTTTAGACAAATGAGCTATCTAAACTTAATACACAAACCCCAAACAACCAGGTGAAATAAGTTGTAATGCTTATTTATGTTCCAGACATACACTCAATGCTTTCTGTTATTTGCCAATTACCTGTCTCTACCCCTATATCATGTCCCATCCCACTTCTAAGTATTTCTCACAATACAGATAGATATAGAAAGAGATATAGATATGGATACAGATATAGATACAGATACAGATATAGATATAGATATAGATATAGATACAGCTGTAGATACAGATAGGTATATATACCTCTGTGTGTGTGTGTGTGTGTAGTGTTGGCATGCAGTCTCCGGTTGTTTGGAGGCTGACTTCCTCATAGGAACACAAAGTTATCTTATCCTCCCACCTTTGACTTTCTGAGCAGCCTCAGAGTAGATGGTGGATGCCAATCTCGGATCAAAGCCGATCCAATGGCCTGGCACAATTCTGATTCCACTTAGGCAAGAGGAATAGGACACATTCAACTTCTGAAACTATGATGACTTTTTTTTTTAATGGATGGTTTTTAATTTATTTATCTTATTTGGGAAAACAATTCAGAGCACATACCATTACTTTCATGAGAAAAAGAAGGTAACTGTGAAATACTTCTTTGGGATATTGCTATAATATAGTTCCAACAAACTGACCATGTTGCTATTTTACTTAAGACTTCATAGATCTCAGCCTTGGAAGATGCTTGTGGTTTCTTCTATGAATGGATTTTAGAGGGATAACAAAAGAACTGTATGTACATATACATTTTTAATATAATTATCTCAAAGAATAACTCAGAAACACTTATTTAGAACAATTAGCAAAAAAATGATGTAAATAGAGGGAGATCAGTCATGTATACATTGTCTTCACAACCAAAGGCAAAGGGAGGGCTTATGAATATTCAACTCTGAAGTATACAGGATATGTCTGTATCTGTACAATGGTGACCAGTGGATAAGCCAGGCTTTGCATCAATTCCTTCATTATGAATTTTGTTCTCTTTGGTCAGCCTTAGCTACCAGAGGAACCAAGTTGTCAAGGAGACTTCAATCTCTTTTTGAAACAATAGTATCAGCTGAATGTTGGCTTAAGATAATGGCTGGCTAAAGAAGGCTCTCCATTTCCCATCCAGAATGGAGTGGTTATTTTGTATTAGTCAATTAAAAGATATTTGTTGATTGTCAGCTAAATGTCAAGACTACACAAGTTCAATAGGAAGAGACATTCAGGAGAAAATCTTCCTTTGAAGAATGTGTAGGGAAATGGTTGGGATTATGATTTAGTCTCAGTTAAGTGCCAATAATGTCTAACTTCCTAAAAGTAGCTTTTTGTCCTAGCCACTAACATGGAATATCAGCATTTTTACTTTCATAAAAGTAGGCACATCCCTATTATCGGAAAACCAACTTGTACCAAATCGTTAGTTCTGAGAAATAGTAATGAGAGAGAAAGAAGGAGAGGAGAAAAGAAAGAAAAAGGTTAAGGAATAAAGAAATAGATTTTACATTATTTCCTACATTTAGGTTCTATCATTTTTCAAATGAGTCCATATCATCTTAACCACTCACTAAATTGTCATTGTGGAGCTGTGCTTTAACAGAATGCTTTTGGGTGACCTTGTGGTTCTTCACAATAAAAAGCCATATCCATACCATGTTCATATTTTTTTCTAAATCATTCCCTGTATAAAAGTCCATATGAAAAATAAAATTTAAAATTTTGTATTGGGAATTTTCTTTTTCTGCCACAGAAGTTGGCAGAAATTACACTTTGTTATTTTTCTTATTAGGAAACAGATATAGACGATGATGCTACACTCATGTTCGTCTGCTATATTTATTTTCTTATTCTTCCTAGGATTTTTGTTTTTATATTCCTTTATTTCAGTTTTTCAAATGTTATATTTTCTGTACTATGATTCACTTTTGATTATTTTTTAAAGATGATAAAGATAGATGATCATGATGATGAAGATAGATAGATAGATAGATAGATGAATGATAGATACCTGACCACTGTCATCATTAATCTATTCCTGAAAGTCAGGCATTCTGCATTCAAACAGCAACTGGGAGCCAATTTTCCCTTACTTTAAGTGGTAAAAATTATAATGTGTTACACGTGATCTCAAAATCCACAACCACTTTCCTAACATGTAACTAAAACTGATCATCAATGTAGTAATCATGTTGAATCACCTTTTATGCAGTAACATCTTTTCTTCTATTGTAATTGTTTTTCTCCTTTAGTTTGACTCTTTCTCTATTCTTTAGCAAAATGTTAACTTCCCAGGGGAGTTATTGAATAGCACTAAGCACTAAGCAAAAACAAGTGTTAAACATAAAAAATACTACAGAAATCCACTCAGGACAAGGTCACGATGGCAGGCAGGAAAAGAACTCATATTGAATATGACTCTTTTTTGCCTCTCGGCACCAGCAACACTGAGTTCCACATCCCCTTAGTTGATGCTCAGAGTGCTTTTCAAAAGGTCCACCATGATGCTAACCCTCTATCAATTGTGTCTGGAATGGTAACTCATAGCTGTTACTGACCATTGTCTTTTCACTGCACATTGTAAATGTTGCATTTAGAACTGGGAAGGTAGATATAAATTTTTCTTAGGCATATTGGCTGAAAAAAAGTTGTATCTATAGATAAGTGCATTCTATAAAGTTAGACATTAAAAGCTAACAAGTGTTCTAGAAGGAAAAGAAATTCAGTGGGGAGAATTTCACAGACTATGCCTTTACAATGTAATGTAGTTTTCAGAGCTGTGGTAAAGATGATTTTAAGAGCATGCTCCATGATGGGGATGGGGGAGATAAATGAATGTTGTATTTAGTTTTGAGCAACTTAGCTGAAGCAAAACAGAAGATGGGGGAAAGGGAGAAACTAATGCCAGAAGCAAAAAGAAAAGTCTTTTTAGAATCACCTCATATCATTAGAATATAGCTGTCATTGGCCTTTAGTTGTGTCATGGATTAGTTTAATTATTGTACACATTTTTATTGTTATCCTGTATTTATAGCAAGTGTTAGGGGGTTTACATTTATTGTTATAGTGACTTTTCCTTTTAAATATATATATTCAAATTGGGTAAAATAATTTAAGTGGCATGCAAATGAAACAAAATTATGTAAAGAAATAAAGTTAGGTATCAATTAAAATTATCTTCCACTAACTGCTTGGGATCTTGGTCAGGTTATTTAACATATTTTGAGTCTTATTTTTCTATCCATAAAATGTGGATAATTATATTCACCTTGTGATAGTTTTGAAAGGTAAGTATATGAACTGTGTTTTCTCCAAAAGCAGACCATGAGATCAGGACTTGAATATAATCATTGGGAATACAAGTGAGTGTGAAACTGAGCTGGGGAACAAAAAAATAAAGGGTACAAATTACACTTTGGGCAACTGGGGCACAGTTGCCCTGAGGACCCTTGAAGAAACCACATGAAAGGTCCTGACAGAGGATGGGAGGTTGGGGCACTTCTGCACATTCTCTTCTTCCCTGGGAATTTTAACTCTCGCTCTGCTTTGAGTAGTTTGTACCTTCATACATCCAAGCACCCTCATGATGCCATTTAAAACACTCAGGCAAGAGATGTAGAAAGATGCATGCACTTGAGATAGGGCACAGCCATCATTCTAGAAATCGTTTTTCACAGAGGCAAGTAAATCCAGAGGCAGGACAAGAAGATTACAAATTTACATTTACAGATACAGGAGGTTAGGAGTTCAATATATCTTTTTGGTGGACACAATGTAACCAACAACAGTGAGTAAAGGAGGCAGAATTTCCCCAAGCTGGTCCCTGAGAATGAAAGAGACCAATGCTACTTCTACATGTTAGTGGCTGTTGGTTCAAAATATTGATATACACCACATCCTAGAGGACAGTGTTCCAACCGTTCAGGGTATTGTTCTCAAGATGGTTCCTTAGCTGAGTCTTTAAAAGTCCATTAAGGGCCTCCCTGGTGGCGCAGTGGTTGAGAGTCCGCCTGCCGATGCAGGGGATACGGGTTCGTGCCCCGGTCTGGGAGGATCCCATATGCCGCAGAGCGGCTGGGCCCGTGAGCCATGGCCGCTGGGCCTGCGCGTCCGGAGCCTGTGCTCCGCAACGGGAGGGGCCACAGCAGTGAGAGGCCCGCATACCGCAAAAAGAAAAAAAAAAAAAAAGTCCATTAAAAAAATTCAATCAAAATAGTAGTGTTTGAGTGATGCTAGCACCTATTAATTCCATGGTCATGTATACATTCTTAATCATAAAATAGTTCCCTTAGTCTGAAGCAATCTGGTGGTATTTTATGTCACTAATCAGTTGCTCTCTGAGTCTTCGGATGATGATACTGGCACAGGAAATGTGGACAAGGAAGTAAAACTCATATTCCAAATAAGTAACAGACCCTGTAGAGATGAATGGATGCATCTCCAGGATTGATGGTGCCCAAAGTAAACAATTTTACCAAGTGGCTGAATGGTCTTCTCAAAGGACCCTACTTATAAAGGTTCCATGTGTGTTTTGGGCACTTACATGCCAACAGTGACAGCTGTTAGATTAGCTTTAGTAGGAGGGAGTTAATGCTAATGGTCCAAAAATAACCTCCATTCCTACCACCATGACTACTTTATGTTCAAGCATTAGGTTATCCATGGAAAGAGGATGGCTAACCACCCCTGGATGTGCCATTCTATCCACTTCTTATTAAAGGCTTCATCTGAAGTGGATGCTTTCTGATGGACATTGAAATGACAGATCATTACCCACACAATCTGTGCTCATTCTCATAAACTACCTCTTCCCCCAAACTTATCTCCAATCATCTGATCTTGCTCTTTCCAGACCCCTTCCCACCATCTGAGCCACTCTCCACTACCCAATAGTACATGTATACCCATATATTAAGCTACTTCTTTCTCTATATCAGAGGTCAGGCTGGTTAATAAATACTTAAATCTGGCTTCGCAGGCCAGATAATATTTGTTGCAACTTTGTCTCAACTCCCATTTTAGTGTGAAAGCAGCTGTATGCAATACAGAAAAAAATGGGTGTAGCTATGACCAAAAAAACTTTATTTACAAGATCAGGCAGTTGACTGTATTTGGCTCATGGGCCATTGTTTGCTAATCAGTGCTCTATATGAAGCTGTTGACCAAATCCACCTCCATATTCTGCTTGCTGGGAAGGTTTTTCCTCACCAGGACCCCTGAGTGGAGGTATAAAGTGAACGTAGTCCATTTTTGCTCACATCAGCATCGTGAGCTGGTCTATCCATGAACCAAGCCTGATTTTCTTTCTCCTACGTCAGCTGGTCTTGGGGGACTCCCACAAGTCCATAATGTGAACTGAGGGTAAGGTCTTGGTATAGCATAGGTAAGTGACATTGGCATGTAGAGTATCTGGTATGTAACTTCCTTTGGTCTTCTGAACCTGATCAGTTCTATTACCAAATTTTCTATTATCATATGATGTATTGGTTCTGAATCCATTTAACTCAATGAATTGGGGAGTCTGACAATACCCAACACATGGTAGGCAACTACATTTTCATAGATATTTTATTTCCCATGGTGTAGCATTTAGTCTTTACTATGGCCCAGTAGCATTCCAGAAGCAGGTTTTAAAATAATGAGTAATACTCTGATGAAGAAGGCATGGCTTTGCTCCAGAATACTAGGGAACTTCGCTGTAATTTTCCTATTACACTTACTAAAGCCTCCACATGCCATGCTTATCTGCCACAGACTCTCTAGCATCAATGGATCCGCTGTGACCTGAGCTGAACGGCAGGTTGTACTCTAGCCTATATCTAATGCAAAATCCTCTTTTGCTTTAGAAATACTCTCTGCCTCAAAATCCAAAGGGGTTCATCAAGCACTATGCATTTTCCTTCATGCTGAAGATACAAAGTACAGTAACTTTTGTATTACTTTAAAAGCAGTGTTCCAGCATATCCTAGACAATTTTGCTCCTAAAGCTTCACAAAAGTGGCAGTCCCTTGAATTTCTGTAAGGTTTATATTCTGTAGTCTCACATGCATGTGTCTTGACAGAGCATTCAAAATATTTGCCCTTTTTTTCTTCACTAGGTTCAAATACTGTAATGTTTCAGACTGAGTTCTCAAGGAAGGAGATCGCAAGACTGAAGTTAGCATGCAGGAGGTTTATTACGGCGTGTTCTTTGGAACAACACTGTAGAAGGTAAATGAAGAAGGATAACTGGTCAGAAGGTGATGAGCTATGATGCAGTTTCAATAGAAACACTGGAGCTGGAATGAACCTTTCCCTTAAGAATTTTCCCCAGGTGAGGAGAGTCAGTCAGGGCTTCATACCTGAACATTGATCAGTCATTGGAGACAGCCCACCCCAGGAAGAGGGCACAAACCAGGCTAAGGTGGCTCTTTCCAGCAGGGGCAATTCCCAGGGGGACTAAGAGCTGAGGTCTATATGTTGGCAATACACCCAGGAGCTGGAAGGTCTTCACGCCTACATGGAGATTTGGACCATTTTTTACATTATCCTCCTTATTAATATAGAGGATGCAGGATGATACTCTTCAGACTACCAAGGAAATCTTAGTCCCTTTGGACATTACCCCAAGTGAAAGCTGGAAAGTTAAGATAAGTGAATCTATGCCAAGTGGATGAAAGCTGCTTTTGATTCTCTTTCCTGTTGGAGATCGAAAAGAACACATTTGTCAGATCCATGACCCCGTACCTACTGCCAAGCCCATGTTGATCTGTTCTTTAAAAGATATATCCAGCAGAGTAGACATGATTGGGGCTATCATTCAGTTATGTTTAAATGATGATATCCTTAATCTGCCATGATACAGTTGTCTCTTGAAGAGGCCATTCCAATGAATCAAATGGGGATATGCTGGATATCCCATTCCCCATTCAAATATTTTAAGGTAACACTAATCTCTGCACCACCAGCCTATGTATCCAGGTACTAGGTGGAAAACCAAAACATGGGACAATTCTATGGGCTTGTTGTAATATAGACCTCATCCAGGGTTTTGTTTGTTACCTGGAATTTATAAACCTTCATTCTTTTTAAAAATTTTTTTAAATTAAATTTTATTTTTTTATACAGCAGGTTCTTATTAGTCATTAATTTTATACACATCAGTGTATACATGTCAATCCCAATCACTGAATTCATCACCCCCCCACCCCCACCCCCCCGCCTCTTTCCCCCCTTAGTGTCCATAGGTTTGTTCTCTACATCTGTGCCTCTATTTCTGCCCTGCAAACCGGTTTATCTGTACCATTTTTCTAGGTTCCACATATGTGCGTTAATATACGATATTGGTTTTTCTCTTTCTGACTTAACTTCACTCTGTATAAGTGTCTAGATCCATCCACATCTCAACAAATGACCCAATTTCTTTCCTTTTTATGGCTGAGTAATATTCCATTGTATATGTGTACCACATATTCTTTATCCACTCATCACTGTCGACGGGCATTTAGGTTGCTTCCATGACCTGGCTGTTGTAAATAGTGCTGCAATGAACATTGGGGTGCATGTGTCTTTTTGAATTATAGTTTCCTCTGGGAATATGCCCAGTAGTGGGATTGCTGGATCATATGGTAATTCTATTTTTAGTTTTTTGAGGATCCTCCATATTGTTCTCCATAGTGGCTGTATCAATTTACATTCCCAGGAAAAGTGCAAGAGGGTTCCCTTTTCTCCACACCCTCTCCAGCATTTGTTGTTTGTAGATTTTCTGATGATGCCCATTCTAACCGGTGTAAGGTGATACCTCATTGTAGTTTTGATTTGCATTTCTCTAATTAGTGATGTTGAGCAGCTTTTCATGTGCTGCTTGGCCATCTGTATGTCTTCTTTTCAGAAATGTCTATTTAGGTCTTCTGCCCATTTTTGGACTGGGTTGTTTGTTTTTTTAATATTGAGCAGCATAAGCTGCTTATATATTTTAGAGATTAATCCTTTGTCCATTGATTGCTTTGCAAATATTTTCTCCCATTCTGAGGGATGTCTTTTCGTCTTGTTTATGGTTTCCTTTGCTGTGCAAAAGCGTAGAAGTTTCATTAGGTCACATTTGTTTATTTTTGTTTTTATTTCCATTACTCTAGGAGGTGGATCAAAAAAGATCTTCCCGTGATTTATGTCAAAGAGTGATCTTCCTATATATTCCTCTAAGAGTTTTATAGTGTCTGGTCTTACATTTAGGTCTCTAATCCATTTTGAGTTTATTTTTGTGTCTAATTTTTTTATTTTACATGTAGCTGTCCAGTTTTCCCAGCACCACTTATTGAAGAGGCTGTCTTTTCTCCATTGTATATCCTTGCCTACTTTGTCATAGATTAGTTGCCATAGGTGCATGGGTTTATCTCTGGGTTTTCTATCTTGTTCCACTGATCTATGTTTCTGTTTTTGTGCCAGTACCATATTGTCTTGATTACTGTGCTTTGTAGTATAGTCTGAAGTCAGGGAGTCTGATTCCTCCAGCTCCGTTTTTTTCCCTCAAGACTGCTTTGGCTATTTGGGGTCTTTTCTGCCTCCATACAAATTGAAAGATTATTTGTTCTAGTTCTTTAAAAAATGCCATTGCTAATTTGATAGGGATTGCATTGAATCTGTAGATTGCTTTGGGTAGTATAGTCATTTTCACAATATTGATTCTTGTAATCCAATAACATGGTATATCTCTCCATCTGTTGGTATCATCTTTAATTTCTTTCTCAGTGTCGTGTCTTATAGTTTTCTGCCTACAGGTCATTTGTCTCCCTAGGTAAGTTTATTCCTAGGTAGTTTATTCTTTTTGTTGCAGTGGTAAATGGGAGTGTTTCCTTAATTTCTCTGTCAGATTTTTCATCATTAGTGTATAGGAATGCAAGAGATTTCTGTGCATTAATTTTGTATCCTGCTACTTTACCAAATTCATTGATTAGCTCTAGTAGTTTTCTGGTGGCATCCTTAGGATTCTCTATGTACAGTATCCTGTCATCTGCAAACACTGACAGGTTTACTTCTTTTCCAATTTGTATTCCTTTATTTCTTTTTCTTCTGATTGCCGTGGCTAGGACTTCCAAAATTATGTTGAATAATAATGGTGAGAGTGGACATCCTTGTCTTGTTCCTGATCTTCAAGGAAATGCTCTCAGTTTTTCAACATTGAGAATGATGTTTGCTGTGGGTTTGTCGTATATGGCCTTTATTATGTTGAAGTAGGGTCCCACTGTGTCCAGTTTCTGGAGAGTTTTTATCATAAATGGGTGTTGAATTTTCTCAAAGGTTTTTCTGCATCTATTGGGATGATCATATGGTTTTTATCTTCGGTTTGTTAATATGGTGTATCACATTGATTGATTTGCATATATTGAAGAACCCTTGCATCCCTGGGATAAATCTCACTTGATCATGTTGTATGATCCTTTTAATGTGATTCTGTTTGCTAGTATTTTGTTGAGGATTTTTGCATCTATATTCATTAGTGATATTGGTCTGTCATTTTCCTTTTTTGTAGTATCTTTGTCTGGTTTTGGTATCAGGGTGATGGTGGCCTCATAGAATGAGTTTGGGAGTGTTCCTTCCTCCGCAATTTTTTGGAAGAGTTTGAGAAGGATGGGTGTTAGCCCTTCTCTAAATGTTTGATAGAATTCATCCGTGAAACCATCTGGTCCTGGACTTTTGTTTATTGGAAGATTTTTAATCACAGTTTCAAGTTCATTACTTGTGATTGGTCTGTTCATATTTTCTACTTCTTCCTGCTTCAGTCTTGGAAGGTTATACCTTTCTAAGAATTTGTCCATTTCTTCCAGGTTGTCCATTTTATTTTCATAGAGTTGCTTGCAGTAGTCTCTTAGGATGCTTTATATTTCTGCTGTGTCTGCTGTAACTTCTCCTTTTTCATTTATAATTTTATTGATTTGAGTCCTCTCCCTCTTTTTTCTTGATGAGTCTGCCTAATGGTTTATGAATTTGTTTATCTTCTCAAAGAAACAGCTTTTAGTTTTATTGATCTTTGCTATTGTTTTCTTTGTTTCTATTTCATTTATTTCTGCTCTGATGTTTATGATTTCTTTCCTTCTGCTAACTTTGGGTTTTGTTTGTTCTTCTTTCTCTAGTTCCTAAAGGTGTAAGGTTAGATTGTTTATTTGAGATTTTTCTTGTTTCCTGAGGTAGGCTTGTATAGCTATAAACTTCCCTCTTAGAACTGCTTTTGCTGCATCCCATAGGTTTTGGATCATCATGTTTTCATTGTCATTTGTTTCTAGGTATTTTTTGATTTCCTCTTTGATTTCTTCATTGATCTCTTGGTTGTATGTATTGTTTAGCCTCCATGTGTTTGTGTTTTTTTATTTTTGTTTCCCATAATTCATTTCTAATCTCATAGCATTGTGGTCAGAGGAGATGTTTGATATGATTTCAATTTTCTTAAATTTACTGAGGCTTGATTGGCGACCCAAGATGTGATCTATCCTGGAGAAAGTTCCATGTGCACTTGAGAAGAAAGTGTAATCTGCTGTTCTTGGATGGAATGCCCTATAAATATCAAATAAATCTATCTGGTGTATTGTGTTATTAAAAGCTTCTGTTTCCTTATTTATTTTCATTTTGGGTGATCTGTCCACTGGTGTACGTGAGGTGTTAAAGTCCCCCACTAGTTTTGTGTTTCTGTCTATTTCCTCTTTTAAAGGTGTTTTTATAGTTACCTTATATATTGAGGTGCTCCTATGTTGGGTACATATATATTTATAATTGTTTTATCTTCTGCTTGGATTGATCCCTTAATCATTATATAGTGTTCTTCCTTGTCTCTTGTAACATTCTTTACTTTAAAGTATATTTTATCTGATATGAGTATTGCTACTCCAGCTTTCTTTTGATTTCCACTTGCATGGAGTATCTTTTTCCATCCTCTCACTTTCAGTCTGTATGTGTCCCTATGTCTGAAGTGGGTCTCTTGTAGACAGCATATATATGGGTCTTGTTTTTGTATCCATTCAGCAAGCCTGTGTCTTTTGGTTGGAACATTTAGTGCATTCACGTTTAAGGTAATTATCGATATGTATGTTCCTATGACCATTTTCTTATATTGTTTTGGGTTTGTTCTTGTAGGTCCTTTTCTTCTCTTCTGTTTCCCACTTAGAGAAGTTCCTTTAGCATTTGTTGTAGAGCTGGTTTGATGGTGCTGAATTCTCTTAGCTTTTTCTTGTCTGTAAAGCTTTTGATTTCTCCATCAAATCTGAATGAGATCCTTGCCGGGTAGAGTAATCTTGGTTGTAGGTTCTTCCCTTTCACCACTTTAAATATGTCATGCCACTCCCTTCTGGCTTGTAGAGTTTCTGCTGAGAAATCAGCTGTTAACCTTATGGGAGTTCCCTTGTATGTTATTTGTCATTTTTCCCTTGCTGCTTTCAATAATTTTTCTTTGTCTTTAATTTTTGCCAGTTTGATTACTATGTGTCTTGGTGTGTTTCTCCTTGGGTTTATCCTGTATGGGACTCGATGTGCTTCCTGCACTTGGGTGGCTATTTCCTTTCCCATGTTAGGGAAGTTTTCGACTATAATCTCTTCAAATATTGTCTATGGTCCTTTCTCTCTCTCTTCTCCTTGTGGGACCCCTATAATGCGAGTGTTGTTGAGTTTAATGTTGTCCCAGAAGTCTCTTAGGCTGTCTCCATTTCTTTTCATTCTTTTTTCTTTATTCTGTTCTGCAGCAGTGAATTCCACCATTCTGTCTTCCAGGTCACTTATCTGTTCTTCTGCCTCAGTTATTCTGCTATTGATTCCTTCTAGTGTCATTTGCATTTCAGTTATGTATTGTTCATCTCTGATTGTTTGTTCTTTAATTCTTCTAGGTCTTTGTTAAATATTTCTTGCATCTTCTCTATCTTTGCCTCCATTCTTTTTCTGAGGTCCTGGATCATCTTCACTATCATTATTCTGAATTCTTTTTCTGGAAGATTGCCTATCTCCATGTCATTTAATTGTTTTTCTGGGGTTTTATCTTTTTCCTTCATCTGGTACATAGCCCTCTGCCTTTTCATCTTGTCTATCTTTCTGTGAATGTGGGTTTTGTTCCATAGGCTGCAGGATTGTAGTTCTTCTTGCTTCTGCTATCTGCCCTCTGGTGGATGAGGCTATCTAAGAGGCTTGTGCAAGTTTCCTGATGGGAGGGACTGGTGAGCTGACTGTTGCTCTGGTGAGCAGAGCTCAGTAAAACTTTAATCTGCTTGACTGCTGATGGGGGGGTCCGGGTTTCCTCCGTGTTGGTTGTTTGGCCTTAGGCAACCCAACACTGGAGCCTCTCTGGGCTCTTTTGTGTGGCTAATGGCAGACTCTGGGAGGGCTCACACCAAGGAGTACTTCCCAGAACTTCTGCTGCCAGTGTTCTTGTCCCCATGGTGAGCCACAGCCAGCCCCCGCCTCTGAGGAGACCCTCCAACACTAGCAGGTAGGTCTGGTTCAGTCTCCCCTGAGATCACTGCTCCTTCCCCTGGGTCCCGATGAACACACTACTTTGTGTGTGCCCTCCAGGAGTGGAGTCTCTGTTTCCCCCAGTCCTTCGAAGTCCTGCAATCAAATCCCACTAGGCTTCAAAGTCTGCTTCTCTAGGAATTCCTCCTCCCATTGCCGGACCCCCAAGTTGGGAAGCCTGATGTGGGGTTCCGAACCTTCACTCCAGTGGGTGGGCTTCTGTGGTATAAGTGTTCTCCAGTCTGTGAGTCACCCACCCAGCAGTTATGGGATTTTATTTCACTGTGATTGCACCCCTCCTACTGTCTCATTGTGGCTTCTCCTTTGTCTTTGGATGTGGGGTATCTTTTTTGGTGAGTTCCAGTGTCTTTCTGTCAATGATTGTCCAGCAGCTAGTTGTGATTCTGGTGTTCTCACAAGAGGGAGTGAGAGCACGTCCTTCTACTCTGCCATCTTGGTTCAGCAAAAGATATCTATACACCTTCATTCTAAGAGGAATTCATGCTAGCATTTTGCATCTCCTGGTTATAAGATCAACATCATGTTTCCGACAAGCCTAAGATGATAAAAATATTTCTTTTACCGCAGTATACTTTTGCACTGAAGAATGACCACAGGGCCGTTTGGGGAAGGTTTTAGAGAATATTTAATACATATTCTTCTATCACTTTAAGACCCTACCTCAAGAAAGCCCAGTCTCTCCTTCAATAGATGGGTTTCGAAATGGCACAAATCTGGATACTTGGTGAGAGATCATGATTTTCCACTGCTGTAATGGAATTCACCAGCTTTTGATATAAGTCAAGTAGTTCTTTGTTGGCTGCCCTTCTATTTCATTTCTAGGAATATGTTGGATTATTAGCTATTGCAACAGTTCCCTGAGTTTCAAGGCCCTCTTGTTTCCACCCCAGCCTTATTGCCTATGACAGTAATCCATCCACCTTGCCTCAATGTTATGTGTCACCATTTTGCCTCTGCTCTCCCAGAGTCCTACCATTCCCACTGATATCAGTGAACCCAGATCCATAACAGCATCTTCTATTATTAATCCTGATCTATAGAGGACAGTCACCACTACACTTCTCAGTGCAGCCATTGCCCCTCTCCTTACTAGTGTATTTTTATTGCTTAAGTAAATGGAGTTATCTCTGGGCCTCCCAGGGAGTAATCAGCTGGTGGGTTATCTGATTTCACATAATAAATCTATTCTAATGCTCATCTCTCTGTTTCCTTCCTAATTTCTATGTCAAGGGATTTCTGGCACCTAAACCTCATTTCCTGTAGGTCACTATCCTATTTAAAGTATGGGAGCTATACATTTTAATGTTTGAATCTGATCCTAGTGTCCTTACCAGGATATCAAATTTTGGTCTTAGGAGAGAGCTCCCATATCAATAAACTCCTCCATCCTTCCTCAGATTACACACTCCTGATACAACATCTTTAAGATCCACTCCCATTATTGTTTCACTAGTGACTGTTGGTACATATTAACAAAATCCTGTAGTTCTTGGGTAAATAAATTTTTTTTTTTTACCAAAGTAAGACTGTACTTCTCTGTGTTATTCATAGACTAATTCTAGTTGTTAGTCTAGAGGCAATGAAGGGAAGCAGGAGTAGATATTGAAGAAGGCAAGCATCATTTCATGAGACATACACCTCGTCTAATGCTATTACATGTCCCTAATAAGGCTTTCACTTTACCATAGGAGAGCTGCCAGTGTATTAAGTCTTTATAGCTCTACTACCCTTATGATCAAATACTTGACCCAACACTCTAGCTGCGGGGAAGGGTATTCTCTTTAAATTTTGACATGAATGCCTCCTGTTTTTCACAAAATACTTGAAGTGAATAGCAGATTAATTTATCCTTTCCATTCTTCTTCAAGGCTTCTAGGACAGTTAACAAAAGCTGGTTTTCCCAATATCATCAAGAACTCTGCCTTATCCACTGTGCCTTATCACCCCTTCATGCATATTCTTGAATGACTATAAAAACACCCTGAGTATCACTTTGGGGGTTACTAATAAATTTTAGCAAGTAGGTGAATTTGCAAATATATGACCTCTGAGACTAATGAAGAACAACCTAAGCCAATATATTCCTTTCTACATGTATCTAATTCTTAATAAACCAAAAGTAAGAGTTTTAGTAATTATGAAATCACATTTTTCCAGATATCATCACCGTATTAGCACCATAAATGGGATCCATTGACAGTGAGTGATTCAATCCCAGGATCCCATTCTAAACATTTGCTTTCAAGGACCTTTTCGATACATGAGTCAAAGTTTGAGCACCCCAAAAGCAAATCCTGAAATAACAACATAGGCATGTATAGTTTATTTTTGAGATGATCCTGTGAAGCATACATGTGAGAGTGAGGAAAGTGGGTGAGGGAAATGACCAAGACCAGTGAAATCATTATTAGTGTTTGGGTATGTTAGCTATCTACTGCTGTGTGACAAATTACCCCAATACTAAGATACTTAAAACAACAATAAATATTTATCATGTCATATAGGTTCTGTTAATCAGAAATTTGAGAGAGGCTTAGATGGGTGGTTCTGCCTCAGAGGCTCTCACATGTTTAAATCAAGATGTTGGCCAGGGATGCAGTTACTGAAGGATTGGGGCTGGTGGATCTGCTTCCAAGATGGCTTACTCACATAGCTAATATGTTGATGCTGGCTGTTGGGAGTAGATCTCAGTTCCTTATTATATGTACCATAGAGCTGCTTGAATATTTTCAACACATGACAGCTCTCTTCCCCCAGAGCAAGCGATCTAAGAGAGGACAAAGCTGAAGCCCTAATATCTTTCATGACATATCCTCAGAAGTCACACAATATCACTTCCTTAATATCCTATTGATTATCCAGATAAGCCTAGTCAGTATGAGAGATTGGCCACCAAGGTTGCTTATCCCTACAGGAAACTGACTATATTCTGCTGGGGAATTCTGAGATGTACTGTACTTCAGCATTGTCCCACAGGATTTCTGGGATACCAGGGTACTTACCCACAATCTCCCATTTCTCACTGGTTATCTGCCCCTGGGTCTTTAACTTGCTCACATTTCTGAGTTGCACTCAGGTGCAGCAGAGAGACCTCATAGGCAGAGGCAGAGACATATATGTTCTTGAGGCAGAAAGCTATCAGCATACAAAAACTGTCTGCCACAGCTTCAGGCAAATGTGGCAGTGATCTGAGGGTGTTTGAGATGAGCAGCAATTGCCTGTGAGAGAATAAATGTGAAATACCTGGAACTCAAGAAATAGTACATTATTATTGTTGTTATTATTACTATTACTATTATTATTTTATTTTTATCATTAAAACTGATTCTCATTTGTAGTAGTTATATTCTATAAAGTTGCCATGAACACTGAGTTAGCAAATACTGTTCCTGGGGTAAATACAGGTATAGAATCATGCCAGCCTTAGCTTGCAATATTTTTTGTCAACCAATCAATACATAACCTTGTTTTATGTGTGTCTCTGTTGAAAAACACCTTGTTAAATATTATGTTGAGTCATTAGCATTGGATGAAGCCTGAATGAAGCTTATCTAACACACATATTTTCTGCATAAGGCATATCACAACCTTCTTGTACTTAGGAACACTAGACAGCATTTCAGCTGTATATTTGGGAGCCATTTTAAACAGCAAAATCAGCAAGAAAAAGCACAAAAATGTGAAAATGTGGACTCAGTAGACCACAGAAAGGAGACTATTTTACAGTATGAGAACTGCAACAAGAGGGCATATTATCATCACCTCATTGGACCTCAGCTGGGACTCTGTACATTGGGTTCCACTGTACCTTATCACTCCTTCATGCATGTTCTTGAATGACTACAAAAACACCCCGAGTATTGCTTTGGGGGTTACTAATAAATTTTAGCAAGTAGGTGAATTTACAAATATGAAATCTGAGACTAATGAAGAATAACCATATTATTAGATTCTTTACCATGTTGGTTATATTTAGAGGGCCCTGACTATAAAGGTCAATAATAACTGATATTTATGAATTGCTTACTATAAGCTAGAATCTGTTCTAATTCCTTTAACTGTATTTTATTCTTAAAACACCTTTGTGGTTGTAGGTACTTCGTTTTCAAATGTGGTTACTTATCTACCAGAATCTAACTGATGAAGACTTCCTTATTTACCCTCACTGGAGAATGAGGATTATTCTTGCCTTGAGGTGAGTTGAAACTTCAAAATGTGGACTTCTGCTACAAAAAGGTTCCTCCTCTCTGTCCCCTTCCCTTTCTTAGCCATTAAATAGCAGTTGCTCTCTTTAGCAAATCTTCCCATATTCGGACACCATAGTGTACTTTATTAGTTTTAGGAAATGCTGTTTTATTATTCCAGGTTTTGTGACACAACAATAGTATTTCTTTTTAATAATCTAGCCCAATAAGCAGCTACTGCTTTAAGGAGTCTCTCTGCTCACTACAGGTAGCAATTTTTAGAGATAAACTCTTCCCAAGCTGTATGAGCAATTCCTAACTTCCATCTCTATTTCATTTTACTATCTCTCTTAACCTTTTGTGCTTCATTGTTCTGGGATAATATCCATACCCACCAAAGGGAAAACAAATCAGGACAAGTTATATTTTCATTCCACTCATGTGCATGCCAAACATTGTAGGAAATAATAATTGCAAACCCAATGGGAAAATTCTTAGTATATTCATATTAATTTTTTAACAAGAGCATAAAACTTGGATAAAGTATGTCTCTTCAGGATATCAAGCAACAAAAGAACTAGGTGGGCCAAGAATAAGAAACTATTGAAGGGTTTGATGTTTTATTTATTTGTTTTCTCTTTGTGTGTGTGTGTGTCTTCTCACTTTTTGGATTTTATATTTGACCCTGCAGTATTTGATTAAACCCTGTGTTCAGATGAATTCTGAATTGCCCATCGTGGTTGTTACTGAAACATAACAAGGATGCTGAATAAGAGTCTGAGATTCTTGGATGTGAATGGGATTTTATAAATTCACCTTCATATCTTGAAAAGTACAAAACTGAGTTTCAGAGACTTTATTCAATGTACAGAATATCACACTGTGACAAAGCCAGGACTGAAACATGTTTTTAATTTCTAATCAAGAGTTTATCCTGTTATATCACCATTTTGATTGACAGAGGATCCCATCCCTTCCATTATATGACCTCTCTGAAACTCACCCTGGAAAGAGATAATTCTAGGAGAACATATCCTAACATAACCATGAGATCCCTCAACCTGGAGTTCCTGAAATATGGTGCCGGTCTCACTCAGCATTTTCTCAGTAGGCTTGTCTGAGATAGTGTAAATTAATTTTTCATGATTACATCTATACTTATCTTCCTGGTATGTACAGTATATTAGTTAACCCCAAGCCTGGTAGGATCTGTATTAAAATGGTAACACAGAATAATTTTTCTCTAGTTATTTTTCAAGGAAGATAATCTTGAACTGTCATCCACTATTTTAAAAAAAAGTGAAATTGAGGGACATATTATAGGGGGTTGAATAATGCATAATGTGTATACTCTCCATCTATTCTTCCGTGGTTCATCCCTGAATAAGGTAGCTGCCTATCTGGGACACACTGTTTTGCTCTTTATCTTGCCATCCTGAAATTAATTAATATATTTTATTCAGCAATATTTACTGAGTACTCTCCATACCCCTGTTCTGTGCTAGGTGTTGGAAATACACATCAGAGAGTAAAGCATAGTCCTTATACTTGTGGAGTTTTTAGGGAGAGAGTGAGATAGACTCCAATGAAATAATAGCATAAATAAATTTAAATCATATACATAAATATGAAATCATAAATCTTATGAAGAAAATGAACAATATACAATGTTAGTATGAAAAAGGGTGTTTGACCTAGTCTGACATGTCAAGGGAGGCTCTCCTGGGGAAATAGCATTTGATTTGAGGACTAAAGGGATAAGAAAGAATTGGTGAAGAATGGTTATGAGAGCTGATATTCAAAAATAGACCAGCATGTGTAAAGCCCTGTGGTGAGAGAGAGCATGTTTTATTTGAAGATTAAAAAGAAGGTCTATATAGCTAGAGCTTTGAAAGCTGAGGGGGTCATGGTGTGAGATGATACTAAAGCAGTATTTAGGGCCCAGGCCTTGTTGAGCCACATTAACTATTTTAATTGTACCCCAAGAGCAAAGAGCAAAAATAATTCATTGAAGGATTTCACACAGATGTGATGTATCACCAGATTTGCATTTAGGAACTACCACTCTGCTTGCAGGGAATAGAATTGATTAAATGGGGTCGAGTGGGAATTTAAAAACTGAAAGAGGAAAGGGAGTGTTTTGATGGTCCAAAAGGATGTGAGGTTCTTTGGTCCAGGCTAGTTTTGGTAATGGAAATAGAAGGGGATGTATTTGAGGTGTATTTAGGAGATGTGGCATTCAGGATTTGTTAATGGAGGCGGAAAAAGAGAGGGTGTGGTCAAAGGTGACTCCCAGGCACTTGACATTCTGAAAAGGATTAACAGTGGTGTCATTCACTATGAGAGGGGGAAAAGCAAGAAGATTTTAGAGTGTAAAATAGCCAGTGTTTATAGTTTTGGGTGTGTTCAGTTCAAGCTGCTTGTTGTGTGTCAGGAGGGTAGCTGAGGATTATGTGTATTGAAGCTCAGAGGGGAATTAGCAGTCATTGACACAAAGATGGAGATGGAAGCTATGGATAGAAATGAGAATTTTTAATGTGTTTACTGTATTTTTCAGATGAGACAAATTTAAGTAGAATTAAATGCTATTGAGAAAAGTGAAGTATTGGGGTAAGTAATAACAGAGGGGAAGCAGAGAGTAATTTCTTATGAGATCAGATGAGAATGAAGACTGAAATATAGGTAAGTCATATACTGGAGAATGTATATTTCTTCAGTTATAATGAGAGAGGTGAAGGGGCTCCGAGAATGAAGAAAGTAGTCTTCTGAGGCTGATAGTGAGATGATAAAGGATTCCTGTGTTATGGCTTACATTTCTCTTTTTTTAGGCAATGGGAGTGGGGCAAGAAGCTGGATAGTCAGAGTTCTGTGGGGAGCACAAAAGTTTAAAATGATGCTTGTGGAAAGTGGACAAGATTTGTGGACCAGAGAAATGTCTGATTTAAAGCAAGCATTAGGGCCTCTTAATTTGAAGATCATAAAAACTTATAGCATCAATATGCTCTTTTTTTTTTTTTTTTCTTTTTGCGGTATGCGGGCCTCTCACTGCTGTGGCCTCTCCCGTTGCGGAGCACAGGCTCCGGACGCGCAGGCCCAGCGGCCATGGCTCACGGGCCCAGCCGCTCCGCGGCACATGGGATCCTCCCAGACCGGGGCACGAACCCGTATCCCCTGCATCGGCAGGCGGACTCTCAACCACTGCGCCACCAGGGAGGCCCCCAATATGCTCTTTTGTACTGTTTTCTCAAGTAGTATCCAGTTGCTTGGATGGCAGCAGAGGGAGGGAATATTTGGTTTCATTCAGGGTTGGTATCTTTCAAAATGGGTTTAATGAATAATAGAAAGGAAGTTTTTGCCAAGAATGTTTTTGAAATGGTGAATCAAAGAAAGGGCTTACATGATGAAAAATTGTCTGGTTTTCTAGTGGAAATGAAAGGGAATATATGGAGTTAAAAATATTTGGGTCATGTAGGGTCAGAAGAGCATCTTTTTAGACTCCAAATAGTAAGAAATGGAATTAAATTTTTCTTGAGTGTCAAAATCCAGTTCAACTTTTCATTTTACCAAAATCATTTAGGATGAAGATGAAATAGAGTATATAGCCTGTGTTCATGTTTATTTCAAGAGAGCATCAAGGTAATAGTCATTAAACATAGAGAAAGTCACAGCTCAACAATTATATCTAGAAAGAACTTTGGATGTGTTTATTGGGCCATGAATTGACTCGAAGAAGACAAAACCCAAGCCTAATAAGTTTTGAAAAATAAAAAAAATGTATTGCCAGGAAAACCTCAAGACCAGATAAAAAATCTGTAATGCTCTTCTAGTTATGAAAACAACTTCCAGTTTCCCACAACTTCCCTAGTTTCCCACAATCAAGAGGCAGCCATTGCCTCAAGGAGGTCACACTAGCTAATCCTTATTTAAGATGTGGCCATGTAGGATAGTGGGAAACAGAACACTTACTGAGAGATGAACGTGAGGTCATGGAGAGCTATAACCAAAAGAGATTTGTCCAAAGAGTAGAACCAGTTCATGGAATCTTGACTATCTCCCAGACAAGGATAATTCCCAGTGCCTGGTCCCCTGAATTTCAAAATTGCTATGAACCTGTGGCTGCCATGTGTCTTCCATTTTCTCCTGACCCCTTTCTTTTTGAGGGAAAGTGTCTGATGTGGATATCTTTTTCATACTTCAATATTTTATATTGAAGTGAGGTATATATTTTATCTAAATGAAAAAAGATTTACATGTGGACTTGATGTAGAGGACTGGGAATCTCATGGAATACCTGATTTTGAGTTAGAAACAGTGACCAGATAGTAATTTGGCCTATCCCTCTTAGGAATAAAGAGTGTATTCTATGTGTTGGAGAAAGGACAAAATGTCTATTTGTTGACCAGAATACTGAGTTGTGGTGGATACCCACAGTCTTATTTCCTCTTCATGGGAACCCTAAAAGTCTATGTTTGAAAACCACTATTTTGGTTAGCTTGGAGCCACATGACTGATTTATGGCTGATGAGATGT
This sequence comes from Mesoplodon mirus, assembly GCF_964341445.2. NCBI lineage: Eukaryota > Metazoa > Chordata > Mammalia > Artiodactyla > Ziphiidae > Mesoplodon > Mesoplodon mirus. The sequence continues at coordinate 18,311,601 of NC_138983.1, forward strand.
AAACAGAACTAACATGTCACTTTCTGGCTGAGGTGAATACTTACATAGTGTGTATTCTCCTCAATATATTTCTCTTCTTTTTGTCTGAATGACACCAAGAAGACCTTAATGTCAAAAGATGATTGGAACAACCACAAAAAAAGCAGCCTGTTTGAGGAAAGTCAGTTGACCTTCTCTTCAGACTGTTTTTTGAGTGAGAAAGAAACTTCTGTGTCACACCCTGAAATTTCAGATGTCTTTGTTACTGTGGCTTATTCAAGCCTATCTTGACTTATACAGGGGATTAACACTCTTGTGAATACCAAGGCTTAATGAAAAAGAAAACAAAAACCCTAACTTTCTCCTCAAATTTATAATATATGAATTTTGATAGAGGACAGAATTATCATGGGAAACTATATCTTTAGGAGAAAGTAATGTTTTCATTAAAGCAAGGAAGTAAAGAAAAAGCTAAGGGAAAAGATTAAAGATAAAAGTGAGCTTGTTTATTATAGAGTCGTGTTTCAAGAAAGCAGAGTGAATAGTTTGAAAATGTAAACATAGGGTATAGCTAGTTAGAATCAAGCAACTGTAGAACATCTTGATGACAGCAACTCTAAAGACTAGACCGTCAGGTTGAGGGGGAGGACTTTTGCCACAGGGATGAAAGGTCTATCACCCAGTTTTATTGTTGGTTTAATTAAACAGTGTGGCTATGGGGTCTAATTGCTGGAGGAATTGTGTTACTCCTTCTGGGGCAGATGGCTGCCAGCTCTTTCTTTCTCATTGCCCCTGAAGCCCAGAGTGGTGACAGTCCCTGGAGCAGTCATGCTTGGATAGCCATTGATGACAGCAAGAATGATTTTGATCCTTGTATTTTGTTTTCCTCAGTTCTTGGATTGACTGCCCCTGATCTTTCTCCAGAGGCTCTTCAAAGGTCAGTGTGTCATTGAGATGGTCACTGGTTTCTTGAAGCATCTTTAGGCCAATTATCAACTTCTTAACGATGCCATTAGAGATTCCTGGTTGTGACAGCTCTTTCCTGCAGATACTGTTTTTTATATTCTGAAGCTGGAGAATAGTTTTCAAAGGAGACATGATTCCTTTCAGGCTTGCTTTCAGTTTTGCTCCAAAGGCCTTAAATTTGATTTCCCTCCAGCTTTATACATCTTCTATTTCTCTAGGAAGTTTGACAATGATGTTGTTTACCACACTGAATACTGCACACACTTTATGAGGGCCTGGTGTAGAAAGTCTCTATGATCTTGGTATTAGTAAAAAGTGCTTTTCCTGGGAAACAGGATTGCTTTATTCTGCCACAGATAATATAAATTGTATCATGTTTACCTTTGGTGTTGGTGTCTAGAAAGCTTTCAAGGGCACCTGTGGCTCATCCCTTGCATGAAAAGTATTTTGGTACTAACCCCACCTTGTGTTCATGTTTTTTTTTTTCTTTCTTTTTATTTTTTTAAACTTTTAATTTCCCATTGTTTAGATCTCATTAGCTTTAATTTTTTTAATGCTTGATGAGTGTATCAAGGTGAATTTAAAGCCTTTTATGGTGGCTATGGTGTTAGAAAGAATTAAAGAGACAAAGAAAAAGAAAGAACTAGTGTAAGAAAGAAATAATAGTTACTCTCAGCCTTCTGTCCATATTCTGTCAGACCCTACTATTTTAGTGGGTCCTCATTGAGTCTGAACTGCTAGTATCTGTATCTATGCTGAGGTCACTTTCTGGAAGTGTGGAAGGCTGTGATGCACATGTGCTTGAAAGGCTAGAAGTGCCAGGGATTAACAATCCCTGTGAAAATATCTTTATCAGTGACTCTCAGGTTAGTATAGAAATACTCCACCTCCCTCACCCCTTGGATGGGATAATTATGAATTGTGTTGCATCATTTCCTGTTTTGTATCATTTCCCAATTTACCCCACTGGATTGAGCTCTAGTCACTCACTGTGTTACTGAGCTGTCTTTTCTTCTGTGTATCATTTCTCCACTTTCCTGGCACTGTTCTGTTCACTTCTCAAAGATGTCCTTGCATTCAAATCCTTGTATCAGGTCTACTTCTAGGGAGACCAAACTAACAGAGAAAAAGAGAAAAAGGGAGAGAGGGAGAGATGGAAGGAGGGACGGAAGGAGGGACAGAGAGACAGAGACAGAGAGGGAAGAGAGAAGGAGAAAGACAGAGAGACAGAAAAATCCATATTATGTTAACAATATATGTTCATTTTGCTACCTGAAGGAGCCTCACTCTTCTTAGGTGAAGTGTTTTTATAGCTTTAAGTATGCAGTTTCCTCTGTTGATGAAGGAAGAAACTAAAGCAATTTGAATCACTTTATTAGAGGTATGAGACAGTGAAAAAACACACAAAAAGTTTCTCTAGTTTATTAATATATAACTTTAAAAGCTTATCTGATTCTAAATGTAGATTTTATTGTTTTTATTTTACTCTTTTCTTCAGAACCTTAATTAGAACTGACTTCATACCCAACCCATCTCTTTTGCACTCTGATAAAGTGATGGGCCAGGTTTAGCCACTCACTAAAAATCTCATTCATGTTTAGCTCTGTCTTGGGTACAGGTACAACTGGAATCATATTCCTTTAGCATCTGACAAATCCTAAGTAATAAAAAGTCTTAACCTATGACATACACCTTCAAGGACCAGGAAAAAAATAATATTAATCCAGTTTTTTTACACATTTATTCTGAACAAAGCGTTGATGCCTAAAGAAGCAAAAATGCATAGTGCATTGGCAAATTAAAATCAATTTAAGAAGAAAAGATATACTGTATATATTTATTTATTTATTCATTTTTTTTCAAAAAGCAACACTGAATTGGATACTCTGAGGTACAACAAAAACAAAAAATACATCAGACACTATATACCCAATAGAAATGCATTATATATGTGCACTTGAAGACTGACTCAGGGAAACAACAAAATTTGTAATATCCCACAACTGGAAACAAGCCATTCTACAGAAGAATGGATAAACAAAATAGGATACATTCATTCAGTGAAACATGATACAATAATGAGACACTATAAACTACAAGTACATGAAACAACATGCTCATAAATGTAAACTAGAATCAAAGAAGCCAGGTATAAAATAGTACATTCATTTGATCCCAATTATATGAAGTTTAAAATTAGGCTATGTTGTTACAAATCAGGATTGTAGATTTCCATCGGGGTGAGGGTAGTGACTGAAAGGGAACACGAGGTGGCTTCTGGTGTTTTGCTAATTTATTTATTTTGCAATCTGGATATTAGCTATATGGATATGCTAGCTTTGTGAATATTTATTTATCCAGATGTACATTTGTGATTTATGTACTTTTCTGAATCTATAATATTGAGATATGTATTTCTCTATATATACGGATACAAATCAGATGTGTTTTTGCTTTGAGTTCACATCTGCTAAGAGAGATGTGGTATATAAACGTGTACCTTTAATTTCATGTTAAAAGTATTAAGAATCATACATATGATACAAGTCAAAGGTCCTAGAATTAAAGACAAGTTAGAACTGCTCTTATACCTGGGTAGAATCTGAAATGCTTAATGGAATTAATTAATACACATTGAGATTAGCCTGGAAGGATGAGGAGGGATTGCCATGTGGGTGGAGAGTGGAAGGGTCTAGGTGGAGGAACAGGAAGAAGAAATGTGCTGGCATGTTCTACAAACAATTTTCCTGTGTGGTCTGGACATTAGGAGCTATGGAAGACAAGCCAGCTGAGAAGTTGGTGCTGGATGATGGAAGGCTTTCAACAGTAGACTGAAGAATTTTAGTACATTTTGTTGAGTGCCAGGGTTTCTGAGCATAGTCATGATCAGAACCATACCTAGAAAGAAAGTGAAATCACTAAGAAATAGAAAAGTTTGGTGTGAGGCAATTCTAGATGAGGAAAGCCAGAAAGGACATATGGAAATGATAGAACTCACTAGACTTAACAGCTGGTTGAGCTGACAACAAGGACCCAAAATTGAACCTATATTTTTATGGTTGATTAACTAGGTTTGGAGAGAAGGAGATTATGAGACTCCATTTGGGGTAGATTGAGTTTGAGTGGCCAGCAGGTTATTTAGAGGTTGGGCAAGTACTTTGTAAACACAAGACTGGAGCTCACGAGAAAGGCTGAGATTTGAATTTGGGAGTCATCTGAATAAGTGTGATTGACGTGATCAAGGACCAAAGTGAAGAAAAAAAAACCCAAAACGCTGTGCTGCATCTTTGTAACTTCACATCCAATGCTGTAGAGCATTAAAGTCAAATGAGTGGAAATATAGCTAATAGTATACAACAATAGCAACAACAATGACACTGTATATGTTTCTTGTGTGTGAGACATGTCTTGTTAACCGTTGTTATCTTCAGTCCTTTCAGAGCCCCCTGGCACATAGTAGGCATTTGATAAATGTGTTTGTTAAGTTGATAAGTTAATTTTATTTGCATAGTGCTTTACCACTTTTAAATTCCATCATCAGTATCCTTAACACCTCAACAACTTTATCATTTATACCACAAAAGTGCTATGCAACAATACAATTTTATACTTACAAAGAATATATTTTTCAGACATATTAAAAGTGAATCATATTTTCATCACACACTGTAGTTAATGAGCAACCTCCTCCCGTTTAGCCTGGCTCCTAGTATAAGTCAGATACAATTCATTCACAGTGGCCATCACAAAGGAAACTGTGAGAGGAGGAGAAGGAGAAAGGTAGCTGGCCTCACTTCAGAAAAAGTGTGTTTTGTCACACTGTAGACCAACATCTGTTAAAAATTAGTGCAGTTTTGCTAGAGAGTTTCCAGCATGATGTTACAGTGCAGTTTCTCCAGAAAAATAGCTGTAATTATATGAACTTTACAGGGATAGTCTAAGGGATTAATGGTATAAAGCTTGTAAACACAAAGAGGAAATTCTTGAGCACTTAGGAGAGGTAACGCAAATGTTAGTTTCCTTATTACCATTAGCAAGTTCACCAGTTCCCTGGGTAACAGCAGTAAAACTGTTCCAAGAATATCCAAGGTAAATCTCCTAATGGAGGAACATAAAGTTACCTGCAGCCCAAGGACACAGTCCTAATCGAACCATAACTCTAGTGGTAGAAGTTCTTGACCCTCCTTGCATTTGGAATGCACAAGGTGTCCACCATTACACCTGCTGCTTATTATCACCTAATGATAGATGTGATTTCTGAGCAGAAGTTTGTTCTTCTCTTAAATGCCAAACCTACAAAATGATTGTTAATAGTAATCATCTGATGATCAGATGACAAAAATATGCGTGGAAAACCCTGGTCGTATTCTACTCCCTTTAGTAGAAACAGAATAGCAATCTTGTTCTACTCAAATTTTTAAGCCATTAAATGAGTTTTAAGTACTTAGTCTTACAATCTCTTTGCATTACAACATGCCAACGAGAGTAAATATGGAACCCTATTCTAATTTCCATATTCATTCAGACACACTAGAATGATAGCAATGAAGACACCACTTTGGTGTTATGAATTATTCTCATATCTCCTGTTCATCCCTTTTATACATTCTTTTAACCATCAATGGAGGTCTCTTTGCTCTGCTTCCGGCCTTCCATTTATTCTTCCCTTTATCCTAACCAATAAAGATAGATGGATAGATGATTAGGTAGATGGATAGATAAATAGACAGACAGATAGACAGATATAGATACATGCATAGATATACAGGTATATATGTGATATGTAACATAGTTTATAAATAAATATTTATTGTCATAATTTTTAATTTGCAAAACAAGAACATATAGAACGTATTATTCTTAGGTCTATTAATTTTATGTTGAATGTCATTTGCAAAATGAGGACAAACTTATAATCTCTTTTATTGTCCTGAAGATTATGTGAGATTTATAGGACACATATATTATTCACATTTGACAAAAGTTGAGCTTATAGATTCTAAGTGACTTGCTGAAGGTCACACAATCAGTAATGAACAGCTAGATCTTGTATCAATTAGGGTAGTTTTGCAGAGAGCAAAATAAACCTACCTAAAGGGAAAAATGAATCTGTTAGACTTGGAGCTGCTCACCGAAATCAGAAAAGCTGAAGAATCAAGCTCATAAAGCAACTTACAAAGTCTCTGTGTCATCTCAAGAGCACTGCTGGAGCTAATTATTTCTATTGTCTGCTTTGTTTGTCTCTCAAGATTCAAATTCTATGGAGGGGAGAGTTTGGTTGGTCTTGTTTGTGTTTGCTTTTTCTCCAGACACCTTGATGAAGTCCTACCAGATTGTGTCAAATGGGAGGAGAGTCCCCCCAAAGAGGCAGAGTAAATGCTCATTAGATGCAATGCCGCAAATGTCCCCATAACATATATCCTAGGCTTTCTGTTCCCAGTTCTAATACCTTTTCTGTGATTGGAGTAGATTTTTGCTCCTTGGAGTCAGAGCTTCTACAGCCTTAGACATACTGGCAGTCAGCTTAAACAATTTGAGAAATGAGCTGGAGGGTTAGACCTCTTTCAGAATTATGTTAAGACGCATGTACCCTGCTTTCATCAGTAACCTCACCACCAATTCCTGACTACTGTTTCATGTTTGTGAGGACCAATGAGGTTGCTGCAGGTGGTCCCATTCTAGACAGAATGAAATACAAAATAATTGGTAAAAGTAATAATACCACTGTCACTATATAAATGATAGGCTGTATTGTAACAAGGTAATACATTCTCCAGATTTAATTAGCTTGGAATGTGAGTTATAACTTCTTTGTGAAGGAGGGGATTAATTAAATTCTTTGCAGGAGGGGAAAAAGCAGTCTGAAATTTTTCAACACAAATAGGTAACATTTTTTCAGATTAATTAAAGCCAGTGCTCATTATTTCAACCTTAGGGCCCTTTTGCAAGTTGAGGGCTAGGCAAATGGAAAGAGGAAAGAAGTTGGAAGAAGAAACAAAAAGATAAGGAAAGCAGAAGATTCAATAAACTCTAACTTTCTGGCAGCGAGGTTTATAGCCCACCATTTATTCCATCGTAAGTGCCAATATGGGGAAGGAAAAATAATTTTCTATCTAATCTTTTAGGTTCTAGGCTGAGACATCTCCTGTAATAAAAGACAGATTAACAGGAGAAAAACAAACAGAAATTTAAGGACACATACACCCCCTGTATACATGGATGAGACACAGAAAAACTGAGTAACTCTCCAAAATGGCCCAAGCCACTACCTTGAATAACATATTTAGCTAAAGACTAAAGAAGATGCTGTGGGTGGTGGAACCAGTTACTATGGGAGAGGCTGTCAGGAAAAGCTTAGTTAACAAGTGTAGGGCTGTCATGCAGATTTAAGTCCCCGCTTCTCTGCTGATAAGAGGTTCCACAGATTTGGTCATCCTCTTCTGGTCCAGAGAGGTAGATACTCTTACAAATGGAGATTTCCCTTATAAATGTAAATATGTCTTACAAAAGGGTAACTTTTACTTGTTTTCAGAACTTCTTATGTGTGTGCAATTTCGTAAAAATAACCAGCTCAAATAATCAATATGCTGAAGAAGCACGTTTGGGGTGGCAATTTGTGTTCCCTTCACCAATCAACAAGTTTTCTAAGGGAACCCAGACAGAGGAATGGTAAATTACATAACGCTGAAGATACCTGAACCATTTTACTTATTGAATGTATTAAATAACAGGTTTATTTGTTCCCAGGATTGGTAGTCAGAATAAATACACTAAATTTATTTATTGAGGACTACCCATTTGCCCAGACCCATAGAAGTTATCATAGAATGGTAAAATGGCATGGCTTTGAGGTAGCGTGTGTCGACTTTTAAAAAAATACACAACGTGAGAGTTGCGAGTTAAGTTTCATTTGGGGGAAAAATGAGGGCTGCAGCCCGGGAGACAGCATCCCCAATAGCTCTGAGAAGCTGCTCCAAAGAGGCAGCGGGGGGAGGTCAGTATATACGTGATTTTGGTGAAGGGGGAGTACATGCAATCAAGCACATATTTTTTGCAGAAGGTTTCTGCTAGTCTTGTGCAGGTTACTGCTCGACACGAGAAGCAGACGTCACCATGAAGGATTTTAGTGATTTTCTAGATATGAGGAGATGCAAGAACTGGGCTCATAAAATTATCTCCTGAAAATATCTAACTATCTGAAGACCTGTTCTGCCAGTTTTCCTCCAGAGCCCGGAGTGCCTCCTTTCTGCTCTCTACCTGAACTCCTTTCAAGGGGTGTTGAAAGTCAGCAGCTGATGCAGCACATGAGTTAATCCTTGTACAGGTAGATGGCAAGTGCCAGTGGAACATGCCAATTTGTAGTTGACACATGTCTGGGTGATTTGGTCCCTGATAAGCTTGGGAAACTCTGTTAACCTCTGAGCCTTAATGAAATCATCAGTAAAATAGTGACAATAATTCCTGTAGATTTATTGAAAAATGAATATGTGAAAATTTTCATACATATTGAGTAACTGCAAACATTTGTTCAACTTTGCTCATGGTGCCATAAGGGATACAAATATATTTAAGACCTCATCAGTAATTTGAGTTCTTCTATTAGAATATCTAAAAGCCAAAACATTGAAACACCAAATGCTGATGAGGATGTGAGCAACAGAAACTCTCAATTATTGCTGGTGGGAATGCAAAATGATACAACCATGATGAAAAACATTTTAAGACTTTCTTATAAACTTAAGTACACTCTTATCGTATGGGATAGCAATTGTGCTCCTAGCTATTTACCCACTTGAGTTGAAAACGTATTTTTAAAAAAAAACAACTGCATGTGAATATTTATAGCAGCTTTTTATACAATTACTAAAACTGGACATAACCAAGATGCTATTCAATAGTTGAATGAATTAACCAACTTTGGTATAACCATTCAATGGAATATTATTCTACAATAAAAAGAAATGAGTGATCAAGCCTAAAAGACATGTAGGAACATTAAATACACATTTCTACAAGAAAGAAGCCAATCTGAAAAGGATGCATATTGTATGATTCCAATTATATGACATTCTGGAAAAGACAAAACTATGGAGAAAGTAAAAAGATCAATGGTTTCAAAGTTTAGGGTAAGAATGAATAGGCAAAGCACAGGGGATTTTTATGATGGTGAAACTATTCTTTATCATACATGTATTGTATGTCACAGGATTTATATTTTGAAAATGCATAGAATTTCACAGCACAAATAATGTATCATAATGTTTGCAAATTTAAAATATTGTTTAGGAGCTCAAGGTGTCACGAGCAAGAATGTAGGCTCTGTCAAGAATATCCATCTGTATTACAAATGTATGAAACAACCTCACTGAGGAGGGTAAAGGGGTGAAAATGCTGACCTAAGTAACTTTGGAAATGAGTGGAGTATGTAATACTAAAGACCAAAAAAAAAAAAGGAAAACCAAACCCCAAACAAACAAACAAGTAAAAAAAACTGCACAGGCTCACTGTGCTGTGATTGATAAATTGTTTCCCCTGGGGGTAGGGGTTAACGCTTCTGATACTTCTATACATGTATACTGGAATTGAACAATTAAGCAAAAGGATGGTGCATAGTGGGAGCCAGGTTTCACACTGTTGGGGTGGGAATTTGTAGATAAGCAAGAGAAGGAGGCTCGAATAAAACATGTGGTAAGGGCTTAGAGCTGGAGACATTGGTAAGAACTCATGTTTAACTTAATATAAATAGATATGGTTCCATATAGAAATACTTAAAATGAATATGTGTATATACATGAGTTAGTTACATATGTATTTCTTTTCTCTGACTGCTGAGAAGGCCTGAAAGAAATGGCACTGCAGTAGCAGTGAGCATAGCTACCACCCAGATCTTTGTTTCTGATACCCTTTACTAGAAAAAAGAACAGAGGTCCCTGGAGAAATGACTGATTCTGGGCAACATATGAGATGACTCTAGAGCATCTTATAGTGTCATAAAATATGCAAGTGCTCAAACAAATAAAGAAAGAAACTATACAGATATGAGTGTGTCTTAAGAGGCACAGGAGCCGACTGAAAGAACTCCTAATGGCCAAAACTGGAAAAATTTGTGAAGTAATATTGGATTATAACCCAAAATATAAAATAAATATCCATGAATCCATATAGATGTAAACAAATATTTGACTCAATTAATAAATGGGGGGGAAGAGACAAGTCTTCCATGCAGAAAAATTCTAAATAAATTTTGTAGATTCTCTGTCCTCAAAGAGAGGGAGCATAAATCTACAGTCTTTATATGGGCTTTATGTGGGCTGTGAACAGTGATTTCCTTCCAAAGAGTACAATACGGAAAAGGGGGAAACTAGAGTAATTTTATAGTGCAGAAATCTGACAAATGCTGCTTCAGCAAGGTGATCAAGGTCAACATCAAGTCATAAAATATGTTGATAGTATGTACCTTTGATATGATAGGAATTGATGAATGAAAACATATACAGTTTTTGAGTCTTTTATATTCAGTAGCACTGGAGAGCCAGCAAATTTGCCTTCACCTGTGTACCACAGAATTTTTTTAACATGAGAAAAAACTTCATCACTTTGGATTAAGTGACTTTTCATTGTTTCCTTTTAGTTGCATCTTAACATCATACTAAATAAGTTCAATTTTTTTGTTCTTCTATAAGGACGCCTGTGAAAAGTATAAATTGCAAATGGTCATTTTTGAAGAGTCTTCAGAAACACAATTCTAATAGCTGTCTTTATCTGCCATAAATAAAATTCTCCTTACCCTCCTTTTTTTTGTTTGTTTTGCTTTTTATTAGAAAAATCATCTTTTCAGATTAAGAGGATTATTTCCTTCTCATTACTAGGAATAAGATTCTATGAGGGAATGAATTTCTGTTCCTTTTGTTGCTGCAGTTTTCCCATCATTTAAAGAAGTATCTATCAAAGAGGACACTCAATAGATATTTAATAAATCAGTGCATCATTGCATTGTCTGCATTTGCCTTTTAAATACTTCCCTCTACCCGGGGAGATGCTAATTGAAGCTATGGAAGTGGCTGGGATTGTTATGTTAAAACAGATTCTTCGCATATCTCTACACTTTGGGTTATGAGAAGGAAATAACGACAAAATAGGTGGAGACAGTATCAAAGAGATGGGAGAGAACTCAGATGATGTAGTGTCATGGCATCCAAGGGAGGCCAACTTTTCAAAAATGAGGCCCTCCATAATGAATATTTCAGAAAATAATGAAGAGCAAGCTGCTAGATTTGTTAGTATGGAAGACAAAGATGAATTTTGAGAGAGTTGAATGACAGGAATAAACCACACAAATCCCAAGATGTTAGTAAATTAGTAATCGGAAATTGATGTAGTGAGTAAAGAATTTTCTTATTACTTCATGGTTGTGCATATATGTGTGAGGTCATACATGCCGGGCTTCTAATATTTCTTGGCACACAGTAAATGTTGTTGCTGTTCTTTATATAATAATTACTATTTCAAAATGTCTTGGATAGTTTAAGCTTAAAAGTGAGAACAAGTACATTATATATTGTTCAGGTAGTCTTTGTGATCCTTCACAGCCTTAACCATAATGCTGAATGCACAGCACACTTTTATAAATACCATTAATTTTACTTGTATATTAATTATTCTATATTCTGATTACCCTTTTCTTGACATCCACAGTAGTCTTACTTCTGTTGCAAAATAATGGATAAAATTTATAGAAATAACAAGTTGATACCTCAATTTAGTAAACAGAAAAAATGTCACAAATAGTTAGGGAATAGCATGTAGTAATCAAAAATTCATTTGTGAATCCTGGTACAATTTGTAGAGTGCCTTAATTTTCATTGTTTTAATGAATTTTACAGCAACCCAATAAGGAAGCAAGGCATAATATTATCAATTTCCACAGAAGGTAGTAAAGTTTATAATTGGGCTTGGATTTAGAAAACTTCCAGTGTTTTTCTCTGTTTGTATGACCTTAGTCATTTCACTTAACCATTTCTAGTTTTAGTTTCTTCACCTGTAAAATAGTTATGTCTACCTTATAGACATATTGAGAAAATTAAATGAATTAATCAAATGCTCAAAAATATGACCTTTCCATCTTTTTTTCCATTGCCATGCCATGCACAAGCAGATATAGCCATAAACCAATTCTGAATATGGAAACAAATAGAATATGTAGTTGACAAATATAGTAGCTGAGATTAAACTTAATCCTTTGGATGCTCCAAAGTTTTTCTTGTACCTTCAGTCACACTGATATTTGGAAGTGCTAACATTTGGTATATCCTATATTTATTACATATGGCACTTGAGTTTTAGGTTCCTAAATTTATTCAAGAACATTTTAATAATCATTCATTCTGCTAAAAATCTAATGCAAAGTTTAAGTCTCTCTAAAGGTAGATAATAGCTTAGAGAAATTCCTCAGAAGTTCCTTTTATTCCACAATATCTCAGAAATGGAGAGCAGATAATGAGAGTGTATTCACAGTCTTAATGTAATAATCCCCCGTGGAGATCTTCACATTTTTAATTATTTAACGATGTCATTTCAATATTATCTGTCCGCTATGAATATTTCATGTTCATCAAAAATTCCCTGAAAAAGTAAAAATAACCTGTACATTAGTTAAGAAGACAGTATCAATAATAGCACCCAAATGGTATTTCACTGCCTTTGGCATGGGGAATAGATTTTAATCCAATGGTTCAAATCAATCATCTAAAGTTTTTGTAAGAGTACACAGACTGGGGGCATGTTAACAAAAGGAATCTTGGAAGTAGGGCTTGCATAATGAAACAGTATTGGAAATAAGTTCTGTCTCCAAACTGGATATTCTTCAGGAACATGTAGAAGAATCTCTAAAAGTCAAAGCTGAGCCATCTCCATTGATATGACCAGTGTGAACAACATATATTATGGACTGAATTATGTTCACCCCAAATTCATATGTTGAAGCCCTAATCTCCGATGTGACTGTATTTGAAGATATGGACTTTAAAGAGGTAATTAAGGTTAAAATAGAGTGAGGTACTAATTCAGTATGACTTGCATCCTTTAAGAAAAGGAAGAGACACCAGGGTTGTGCACACACAGAGAAAGGGCCATGTGAAGACACAGCAAAAAGGTGGCCATCTGCAAGCCAAGGAGAGAAGCCTCGGAAGAAACCAACCCTGTTGGCACCTTGATCTTGGACTTTCAGCCTCCAAAATCATGAGAAAATAAATTTCTGTTGTTTAAGCCCCCCAGTCTGTGGTATTTTGTTATGGCAGCCCTAGCAAACTAATACAACATGTTTCCATGAGGAGGCATCATGATCTTTGGAATATCAAGAGCAGAAGTGTAAAATTACACAATTATGGGAAATATAGTTAAATAATATGAGTTAACATATATAGAACATCTAGTATGTGTTGGGTGGTCGAGACAGATACCTTTTAACTCCAAATCAAACCCTTAATGTTGATATTATTAGCCTCAGGATGCAGATGTGAAAAATAAGTGTTAGAGGAATTAAATAACTTCCTCAAATCAAAGAGATGAAAAGTAATTGATAGATTATAACCTAGTATTTTTCAACTTAAAGTGATAACCTTGTTATTATGTCATAATTTCAGTCTCTGAATATTTCTGTAACTCTGGCTTTGGCTCTATGTTCTTACACTTTTCTCAGTCTCTCTCTCTCTCTCTCTCTCACCATTGCTCCCTCCCTCCACCTTTCTCTTTCATTGTCTTTCTTACCTCTCCTACTTTTGCTCATACATTGCCTATGTTTAGGAAAGATAGTGTCCTACACTAACTACCTCCTTCCAGTTTACAGAGAGACCAAGCTGTAGAGAATAGAGTTAGAAGGACTTTGCTGATTTACTGAGGACAACTTGGCATCAGCTCAACCTAGAACCTATTTTGCCTGCCCCTAACCATTTTGCTTTCAATTACTATTTACCTTGGCAACAAAGTCAGAAACTTTAAATGCATTAGTCTCATTGTTAATTAAAATACAGCTTCTCATTTCATTAGAAAGCAGTCAACTGCCCTCCTCTCTCTGAGAGACTAAGAAACAAGTTGGAAACCATTGAAAAGGGAACTACTGGGAGAGTTTTTGAAGGTTATCAGGAAAGGTAAGGTGTTGGGAAGCTCTGCTTGTGGAATGAAACAATTAATAGTGGGCACATTAGCCTTCTCTTTTTACTGTGTTCTCTCCCTCGATTTGTACCCCCTTTCCTCTGGCCTCCTCCCCATCTCCTTCTCCCCATCTCCCATAAGGGTACCCTTTCTCTGGAAACCTGTTTGGTTTGTTTCTAAAGAGGCTCTCATGAATGCATGAAATTGAGTAATTACAGATGTGCCATCTTGGTAATTTTTCCAACATTTTACATTGCTTTGAACTAGAGAAATTTTGATGCAAATGGTTCAAGATGCTTCCACTCATTGACACAGTGTTTAATGTATTATCATTTTTACTATTTGTAACGACCCCAAACAATTGTTGCATGGATTATTCTCATTTGTTAGATGTAGAAATTGTGTCATGAAGAAGTTAATTTACATGTCAGAGACCACAAAGCCTTAAAGGTAAACTTTAGTAGCCTAAATCTATAGACTGTACTTGTCATCACTTCTTTAGAGTACATATTGAGTGTCTGTACATTATGCAATTTGTAATATCATTTCAGAAAATGAGAAAGTAACATCCTTCTTAAATACACAATAAGCAATATTTTTTATATGTTAAGCTATTAAAAATGGAATTTATATGTTTGCTTCCTAAATTTGGTATTCCTAACTTCTTAGATATAGGTGAAAGACTTCCTTACTACATCTGGATATGTAAGAAAAAATATGAATATTAGACTATCAGATCTAAAAAAAAGAGAATATGATAAATTTACTACTCTTATTTGTGCTTGACCCATATTTTATTGTCAGGTATGTATGTGCATATGTGTATCTTCTTTTGAGGGTTGGGAGAGGGAGAGATTATAGCTAATGGTTAAGAGCATAGGCTTTGGGGTAAAGGTATCTGAGTTAAGCCAGTAGTAAATATTTTTTCCTGGACAGGCTACTTATTCATTTATGTCTCAAGTTCTTAATTTGAAAATAGGGAGAATAATAGCACTTGCAATATTGAGTTCTTGTGAAATGAAATGATAAGCTACATGTAAAAATATTTAATACTTGTCACATCATAATTACTCATTAATAACTGGCTATTTTTCTTTTCATAGCACTTTACTGCTAGATTATTCTGTGCAATGGGTGGATAACAAGATAAGTTTTCATGGCAATAAAAGATTGTCACACTAAGGTATATGTATCATTTGGATGCACTAAAAGTAATGTTAGTAATGTCTTCTGATTGTCCACAATTGGTTGCCCAAAATTAGCAGTTCTTTGCAAAAGGCATTTCAAACCTGGGATGTCAAGAGTTGGAAGATAATCAAAGTTTTTGTTGTTTGTTCTTGAGCTAGAAAGAAACCTACAAAGTGTTACGTGCATCATTTCAAAGTGGCTTCCACTAAGGAGGGTGATATTCCAAGTGAGGATCCATAATACATAGTCTATCCAAGCCTTTCTTCTAGATGTCTCCTGAACTGTCACCCCTGTCTAACTACACACATACATCCAGAATATATGGAGATGTCAATTTAAAGGGTATATTTTCTCTATCTGACTAAATAACATTTACATTTTCTTATTATGGAAGTTTATTAATGCCCCGGAATGTATGCAATATACAGAAAACACACAAAGAAAAAATCATCCATTAACTTACCATCCAAAATTTTCTGTTGTGGGAAAAAAGACCACCCAAATAAGGAAAACAAAGGCTATTTATTCAGAGCTTACTATAGCAAGGGAAATAGCCACTATCACTTGTGTTTAGTAGAGACTAAAAGGCAGGAAGAGGAGTGGGAAATCTTCATAGTTAAAAATGGGGAAGACTTCAGAAATGCCTTGAAGGGAGGCTTTTGGCGTGAGGAAACTGTCTTGGGCTAACTTGAAGTAGGGCATATTATGGGATTGGCTAGAGGTATTGGTTGGTCCTAAGTTCGAAGTGAGAGCAAAAATTAGGGAAACTGTCAGTTATTAGTCACATCTTAGCCAATTGTTTTAGACAATTATAAATGTTACAGGGGTTATTTTTTGGCTTCCTGGTTTTCTTTTATTTCTTTTTTTTTCTTTTCCTAGAGATAATGGTCTGACCTTACAAGTCTGACCTGTAGATAAGTAGTCTGGTTTCCTGGCGTGGTTGCTGCTGATTGTGGGCCAGCATTCTAGTTTTATATATGGTCTGGCCATTGTCCATTTTATATTCAGTCTGTCACCATATTTAATATAGTGTGTTTTATTCCAGGTCTCCTTATCCCACTACCAAGACATATGTTTTATTGTAGAGCAACTAACAATTTTTACAGGTAGAAAAAATGTGTATTAATTAATCATATCCAATTCCCCAAAGAATTATGTCTGGGGTTTCATTTATTGTATATGCAGAGGCACCTATTATGTGTCAGGTTCTGGTGGGTCCAATAAGTTAATGGTGGCATAGTTTCTTCAGAGAACCTAGAATTTTTCAGGAGTAGACATGAAATGGGTCTAGATAGCCTGTTTTCTTAACCATTTTCAATTGAGTGACATCAAGCACTTATGCTTGAAGTAATCATATATTAATTCATGGTCTTTGACCTGCAAAATTATAGAGGGTCGCTATACAAATGGAGAAATATCCCAAGTTTAAAGTGTGTAATTCTCAAAGTTAAATAAGTGTTTTAAAAAATGAAAGTAATTCTGTATTTTAAACTGAAATAATTAGCTCTCTGAAAAGTCTGTAATTAGTATATCATTTGAATTTTTAATTAATATTGCAGATAGAAAATTACTACTTATTTCAGATGAATTTTAGTTGCTAAATCAAATGCAATTGAATTCAGTTGGCTGTTCTCAATGTACTATACTGTTTTTATTAATGAAAATTAATTTAAACTTGGATTGCATAATTTGCCTGTGTATACAAGCTAAATTTATAATTGCTATTAAATACCAACTCAAGAGATATCATGAATGCAAAATTTTAAATGAATTTCATTTATACAGCCCCCAAGTAAAATTCTCACATATGTTAAATATGTACAAATATTTTTAGCATTTATGATTTTTATGTGGAGATCATTCACTTTTATTTTGAATGATTGATGACATTAGTTCCCTGAGAATTGATTATTCTGGCATAAAAGTGTTTAAATTAAAAAATCAGTGAATCCTGAATTAACGTTTTTGTTTTGTGAATTATCTAATGTTAAAGTGAGTATTTATCCCATAAGATACTCCATTAAAAACTAAAAGATGAGTGTGTATGTGTGTGTGCACACTCATACAAGTGATTATATATATTTAATTTATATTTTGTGCTGGTATAATCCTTTATCACTGAGAAGATAAAGTTTAGGGATGTATATTAACAAAGGTTATTCCTTAACTTTGGAAGCCATTCTGGAAACCAAGACTTTGACTATAAATTTTGTTGGATTTTCTATCCTTGACAAATTAAAGGGATTTTTTCTATATTGACTCTCTTGAAAGTATATATATATATATATATATATATATATATGTATACATATACACATATATGTATACATACATATATATAATTTGTTGAGAAGAATCTAAATCTGTAGAATGAAAACTCAATTCATTAAATACTTTAATTAAAAACACACTTTTACTTTCTCCAACAAGCTAATTCAGATAGAACCACCATGTCTTTTTCCAGAACCTTTTTATTACGGTAAAGTGACGAACCTCTTACTACTGATTTCTCCATGTTTTCTGAACTCTGTTCTCATTCTTAATCATCCTTTGATACCTTTTTGGCACTCCTTTCTAGGCTCAAATGGAATAGCCACTTACTTTGATCAATGTCAGTATGTTGATTTGATGTAGTTCTTTGTCTTCCCCTATAATCTTTCAAAGTTGAGACATTCTGGTACAGAACTCATTAACTACATTATTATCAGTTAGTTTACTGTTTCCATCCTTATTTGCTATTGCACAGATTCATATAACTGTTAACATTTCCTCCAGTTGTCAACATTTTCTTTGTATAGCTCCTGGGGCTGCTTACAGATTCTTTTATTTATTTATTAATTTATTAATTTATTTATTTTTGGCTACATTGGGTCTTTGTTGCTGTGCATGGGCTTTCTCTAGTTGCTGAGAGCTGGGGCTACTCTTCGTTGCGGTGCACGGGCTTCTCATTGCGGTGGCTTCTCTTGTTGCGGAGCGCGGTGTCTAGGTGCGCAGGCTCAGTAGTTGTGGTGCACGGGCCCAGTTACTCCGTGGCATGTGGGATCCTCCCAGACCAGGGCTAGAACCTGTGTCCCCTGTATTGGCAGGTGGATTCTTTACCATTGCACCACCAAGGAAGTCACTACTTACAGATTCTTTGTCTCTCTGAGCTGCAGCAATAAATCATCATCACATTACAGCCACTCACTTTCTACAAACAGGCAATTTCTGATCTGAATGCTGGTAAATTTTTTCATTACTTAGTAGTCTTATAAGGTATGGATTATTTTTTGTGTTATCAGATTGTTGACAGCCCTAAGGTTGACATCTGGAGTTCACCTGTCTTCCAGTTACCTTACTGAGCTTTGTGGTATAACTATTTCGTCTATATTTATGCATATTCACAAATTTATGCATGTTAAATGGCCATACTGAAATAGAGCAACTTGTGGAATGATCTGATATTTTAAGAGCTAAGTTAGGAAAAAGGAAAGAAGCGGACTAATATTTATTGAGTGATTGTGACTCTTCAGATGCTACACTAATGTACATATTTCTACATTTTCTTAGAATAAACCTATAGGGTTATTTGCAGTTGAAGAAACTGAGGCTCAGAGTGGTAAAAATCCATCAAGATTTCCCCGTTATTACATTATAGAGCTTAAATTAATATCCCAAATAGACTTTCCCCAAAGCTTATGTTCTTTCCAAAGTATTACATTAGGCTTAAAGGCAAGATTCTCCAGTCTTCTTATGCCACAAATACCTTGAAAAGAAGGTTTTGGGGATTTAGAAAGACAGATACCAGAAGTATCAAGTAATGGACTTAGAAGAGATTCTTGGAGATTATTCCTTTCACTTCAAGTAGGACCACAGTAAATCACCTGAAATGGCTGAGATTGAATCCTATTTATAAATATCTCTTTCAAAGAGGATTTGATGGCATCCTCTTGACAATATATTCCATTGTTGGAAAATCCCCTTTTTATCCATCTGCAATTAATCTGTCAGCAAGATTCTATTAAGTGCTTCCTGTTTGCCAAGCTCCATGTTATGCAATACCTGTACGATGCAATGTCTTCCTTCAGAGATAATTTAGTGTAGTTGGGGTAAGAAGGCAGGTACATGAAATGAGAACTGGTGATTCAGTATAAATGATGAGTCTCAAATAAGCAATAAAGGATTTCAGAGGATGAAAAGGTGGAATAGATGGGTCCCAGAGGATTTTGGAAATAATAGTTTAAAATAGAATTTGAAAAAGAGAGATGAATCCCTTTCTTCAAATTCAAAGGTAATTCCTTTGGATATAAGACACAGTCAGCCACAGCATGACCTTAATTGTCCGTATAGCAAACATTGCCTATCAGAATGAATTTTCCTAGAGTGTGGACTCTGGTACCTTGCCTGGGTTCAACTCCTGGCTCCACCATTGGAGACATGGGCAAATTATATATTTCATTTTTATCATCTGTAAACTGGGAATTTTATAATATTTTTCTCATATGACTATTGCAAAGATTGTGAGTTATTACATTCATATGATGTACAATAGTACTAGACACATGGTAAGCATTTCAATAAATGCTGCTGCTGGCAATCAGAATGAAGAAGAAGAAGAAGAAAAAGGAGGAGAAAGAAGGAGAAGAAAGGGGAGGAGGAGAAGAAGAAGAAGAAAGAGGACAAAGAGGAGGAGAAGAGGAGGGGAAGGTGAGAGAAGGAGAAGGAGAAAATGATGATGATGATGATGATGGCACCCATTAAAACAGTGCACAGCTGGGCATTCCCACCCCCTCCTCATGAATCGTAGGATCTATGAATACTTTAAAACTCTTCCTCTAATACCTCTTACCTGGAGGAAAGCAGAGAGAACTTCACTATACCAGCCCCCAACCCCTTACACAGTGAGAGCATTGTACTGCAGTCTCTTTACTCACTTAATTGTGTTGTACAGTTAGTCACTATCCATAAGTCTCTGGCTGCCTTATTGCTATTCAACAACCCAGAAGCTAGTTTTGAATCTGAATCCCTCAGCTGGTTCATGACAGCTTCTTTTCCAGGGACTCAAACCTTGGTTAGAGTCACCCTCACAATAATAAGTATATTTTGAAAATTCTGATTCTTGTTAAATACCAAGAATTGCTGCTTAAAACCCCAGTGTGGCACTATACAGAACATCCAGATTCCACTCAAACCAGACTCTTTTGAATAATTTCCCAGATTGAATGTGGTTTTATACCATGTATGTCCTGAAGTTTGTAATATTTGACTTCAGTTTAATTGTATGCCTGCATCTGCTGGATGGGGCCAACCCCATGGTCACAGTTCATTTTTCTCTGCCCTTATTTAGTCCTTGAGCACAAGATCATCATTAGCAAAGTGTCTGTCTTGTAATAGAATTGACATTTATTCCTTACCTTAATAAGATTCTCCTATATTGAAATATATATATATATTATAAATAAATATATGATTTGCACTATTATATATAATTTGCATATATATGTATAATTTGACACATCTGAATACTTGAGCTGTCACAAAGCTTGTACCTAAGATGATAGTGAAAATTTTAAAGTCACTCTTACTTGTCACCTTTTCGGTGTACCTGATCATCTTTTTCTCTGCCTTGTTTCAGTACCCTGGGAAAATTTGAATATAGTTAGGAAGGTAAATAATAGCTTGGGGAGTTAAAACAGTGCCCTGCCTCATGACTGTCTGTTAGTAGGATGCTTACTTCTCCTCCTCTACAAAGCTGCTGATACCCTTTGCCTTGGGGTTAGTTCTCTAGAAGCAGATCCTGAGATAAGGATTTATGGACAGATGATTTATTAAAGATGTGCACCCAGGAAAGCTTTGAAGATAGAGGGGGAAGCTGGACAGGAAGGAAGAATATCTCAAATCCTGGCCTCAGATGAATCCTGAAGGACAGCTCTGGAATGTAAATTGCACTTAAGAATTTGTCCCAACTTCAAGAGAAGGAGCTGAGCTTTCATAGCCCTACACCCATTAGTCATTAGCTTAGGGTCAACCCAGGGGAGCATAACCTCCCATCCACTTTTGGCAAATGACCCCAATAGTGCAAAGGCAGACTCCTGTTGCAGAACATCACAGGGGATAGACCAGTCGATGCAAAGCACACAGAGAAGCCAGGGAAGGGAAGTACATAGACAGTAAAAGGGAGCTGAGAGAATCTCTGTGGGCTTATGTATGTTTCTCTACTTCCGCACATAGAACCAGAAAGCAGGTCACGGTATCTGAGAAGGCACTAATGCAAGGGTAAATGAAAAGTTTAAAGACAGGAAGGATTCTGGACTCTGGATTCTTTCATCATGAGGTGGCATTGCCATCTATTGGTTTAGCAGCATTGAGAAACATAATGTCAGGAAAGAAGAATATACTTTTGTCTCAGTAGTTGGTAAAAAGGTACTTTTGCTCAACAATCTTCCTGCAAAAATAACTCTTAAATCAGTTCCAGATTGTAATTCACCTGCCTTATGTAGTTTTCACAGGCCTCATTCTTTGTAATAAATGAACAATTAAGGCCTGCTTGAACACTGACTGTTCTCAAGGAGAATTGGATAAAGAGAGGAAAAGTACACTTAAGAGAATGGCTCTCTGCTCTATCCCGCTATGGTTCTCATTATCTGCTGTATATTAGGGCCAGCCAGTGCTTCAAGCAGGAAATGCTACAGCAAATAAGGGAGCTTATTGGAGGAAACAGATATTTCACCAAATAGTTACAGCAGGGTTTCCTCATCTGTAATGTGGGAATATTAGTTGTATTTTATTACTCTATTAGTTATCTATCTCTGCATAACATATTACATTAAAACTCTCAGTTTCGGTGGGTCAAAAATTAAGTCAGAGCACAGCAGGGATGCTTGTCGTTGCTCCATGGCTTCTCAGTCCTCAGATGGAAGACTCAAAGACTGAGAGGCTCATATCATCTGATATCACCTCAAGGCCTGTTTGTATACATGCCTGGCAGTGGATGCTGGTTGCTTGCTGTGGGCTTAGCTGGATTTGTTGGTCCCATTTCACATGGCCTGGGCTTCCTCACAACATGGTGGCTGCGTTCCAAGAGCAAGCATCCCAAGTGAAAGAGAACCTGATAGTGCTACTGTGAGGATTAAATCAATTACTTAATATAAAATGCTAAGATCATTGTCTAGCACCTAGTGCTTAATGAGGGTTAGCTATTATTAGCAATAATAGTATTATTAACAGTAACTATTCATGTAAATATATTAGTAATAATATTTCACATAGATCCCAGGTAATTTAATTCTGATGCATCTAGGGGTGGGGGGTGCATTTATCACCTTTTTGATTACTATCTAAACAAATCAGTTGTTTATTGGTAGGATGCACCCCTATTCTTTACTAGTGGTCCATGAGCTTCAGTAAGAGATTTTAGCTGATGTTGAAAGAACTGGGCATTGTAATCCGAGAGGATTGTGACAAGTTTTGAGTTCCAGTGAAAGAGAGCTGCCAGGAAGGATGATCAAGGATACTACCATAATCTGAGAAATAAGATAATGTGGATGTTATTGGAACTGTGTCTTCAAGTCTAAATGTGGTGACTGAATCATAGCCATACACTAATGTCTTCACTTGTTAGCAATTTCATTTTCATTTGTGATGGTCATTTCATTCAGCTTTGAAATGAAATTTGTTCCAGTATGTAAGGATATATAAACAATGATTTTCTTCAGTTGGAGGTTATATGTATAGTAGTAAAGAAGAGTATGGAGACAGGGAAGGAAAATTAGAAAGGACACTGACACATAACATAGGTTGCTTTCATCTAATAAACTCAAGTGCATACTATGACTGAAATTGAGTGACCAATCCTTTCCCAGAAGACCCTTACAGAGACTGCCTATCCCTCCATCATTACTTGCTGAGGAAGACTGTGTAGCCTGTAGTGATGCTAATGGGGTAAACACTCTTCTGATTCTTTGGCAAAAATCTGAAGCCATCAAGATTGTCATCTTGATCTTTGGTCGATGAGTTATGCTTTTATTCATCTCAGTGACTCTTCTTTCTGCCTGCAGGTTACTCCAAACTCCTTTTAAAATGTCATTCACCTCATCCTCTTCTATTTCTCATCACCCCGACTTGTCCCGTATCTGATTTTTTACAGCCCCTGAATAAGACAAATAATTTAACACTTCTGTACTTTTATACGTGCTGTTCCTTTTTTTTTTTTGAGGTATGCGGGCCTCTCACTGTTGTGGCCTCTCCCATTCCAGAGCACAGGCTCTGGACGCACAGGCTCAGCGGCCATGGCTCACGGGCCCAGCCGCTCCGTGGCATGTGGGATCTTCCTGGACTGGGGAACGAACCCGTGTCCCCTGCATTGACAGGCGGACTCTCAACCACTGCGCCACCAGGGAAGCCCAATGCTGTTCCTTTTTATTGGCAAGTTTTATTTTTTATTTTCCACTTTTCAAAATGCATTCACCCTCTCATTTTGAAAATCTCTTCCTTTCCTTGTCTCCATCCAGAATTTATGTCTCCCTCCTTCTTGCTCCCACATTTTTTTTGGGGGGGGTAGGGCATGTGCCATTTTATTATTGCTTGCTGTAGATAATGTCTTTCCTCTTCCTTAGGTTGTGGCTTCCCTGGAGCAGAAACTATTTTGTGCTCATGTTTATCTCTTTAGTGTCTATGACCTGGCCTTGTGTATGTTAGATAAAATGCCTAGTGAATGAATTACTTGAATTTATAAACAACTATACACTGCTCTGGCCTGGCATCTACTTTTCCCTCCATAATACAGTCTTCCTTGACTATGCTTATGGGTGTGTTTGTCTTTGCGTGTATTTTCACTTATCTTCTACCATGCAAAAGAGCACCCAAAACTCAGAGGCTTAAAACAACAATGGTTATTTCTTCATTAATTTTTCATGATTCTGGGGATTGACTGAGCTCAGCCAGGTGGTTCTTAAACAGTTTTATGCAGTTCATGACAGATGAGGGCTCAGACTGGAATCACCACGAAAAGTTCTTCATTCATACACTTAACAATTGATGCTGGCTATCAGCTGAGACCTCAGTAAGGACTGTTGCTGGAACACCTGAATAGAATTGTTTTTATACATAATCTGGGGAATTAGTAAAAACTAGATAGAAGTTACCTACTTGTTCTGAAATCATGTTTACATTTGCCTGTGTGTATTTGATCCTGTCACTCCTTTACATCTAATGTACATTCTGATTTTTCTTCTACCTTTCTACATGTAAACCCACCCAGCCTTTAACTTTAGCTTTCCTGGTCAACCCAGCCATCAGTTACTTTCACAGATACCTTCTTTACTACTCAAAATCTTATTTGTGAGAAAAAGCATTTGACAAAATCTACACACTTTCATGATAAAAACACTCAACAAACTGGGGAATTTTTTCAACCTGATAAAGGACATTTATGAAAATGCCACAGCTACCATCACACTCAGCTGTGAAAGACTGAAAGCTTTTTCTTCTAAAATCAGGAACAAGAAAAGAATATCCATTTTGCCACTTCTATTAAAACTCATTCCTGAAGTTTTCGACAGAGCAATTAGGGAATGAATAAATACATAATTAAGTAAATAGCACCCACATTGGAAAGCAAGAAGTACAGCTATGTCTATTCTCAGATGACAGGATCCCATATTCAGAAAGTCTACAATGAGATACCATTTCACATGCCTAGGATGGCTGTAATCAAAATTTGAAAATAACAAGTGTTAGCGAGAATAGGAAGAGATTGGAATTTTTATACATTTCTGATGGGGATGTGAAATGGTGCATCCATTGTGGAACGTAGTTTGGCAGTGTCTCAAAAATTTAAACATAGAATTACCATATGATCCAGCACTTCCATTCCTACATATATACCACCTCAAACTGAAAGCACATATTCAAACAAATACTTGTACATGAATTTTCAGAGCAACATGATTCATAATAGCCACAATGTAGAAACAACTCAAATGTGCAACAGTGAATGAATGGACAAACAAAATGTGTTACATACATAAATGGAATATGATTCACCATATACAGGAAAGAAGTACTATAAGGAAAAAGATAGGAAGTCAGACATAAAACATCACACATTTTGTGTTTCAGGTTATATAAAATATGCTGGACATGTAAATCCATAGATACAGAAAAGAAATTAGTGGCTGCAAGGGGGGGCTGTGGGTAAAAAGTGACTGCTTGAGCTTCCCTGGTGGCACAGTGGTTGAGAGTCCGCCTGCCAATGCAGGGGACACGGGTTCGTATCCCGGTCCGGGAAGATCCCACATGCCGCGGAGCGGCTGGGCTCGTGAGCCATGGCTGCTGAGCCTGCGCATCCGGAGCCTGTGTTCTGCAACGGGAGAGGCCCACAACAGTGAGAGGCCCATGTACCGCAAAAAAAAAAAAAAAAAAAAAAAAAAAAAGTGACTGCTTAATGGGTACATGGTCTCCTTTAGGGGCTATAAAGATGCTTTGGAACTACATAGAAGGTGTGGTTGCACAAAATGCCACTGAATTGCACACTTTAAAATGGTCAATTTTATGTTATTTGAATTTCACCTCAGTAGAAAAAAATATATATATCTATGATAGTTACATAACCCCAGGTAGTAATGTATTTGCTTTACTAACTTAAACCAGCTTGTTGGTTTCCTGAATGTGATAATATGGTGGAAAGAGTTGAAATCAAAGCTGATTTGAATCTTTCTGAGCTTTTGTCTGAGATCTGTTGGGGTCTCCTCACTGATGGTTGGGTATAAGGGCTCTCGGCATCATGGTGTCTCTGAGATACACAATCTCAGAAGAATATCAGGTCTACCATCCTGGAGTCTTGTTTTCAGAGGACAGAAACTGTAGGCCTGTCTTCAAGCTACCTCTCCCTTTCAGTTCATCATGTAGGCCATTTTGACTGGAAACTTTTCCAAAAATTAGAACATCCTATTCTTCCAGAGAAAACAGTTCTATTGAATGACTGACAAAATAGGTGATGGTTGTTTGGTCCTGGAGTTTTCCGCTCCTGCTGTCCACTAATAATCCCATAAGCCTCACCAGTGGGAAGCTATATCAGCTCTGTACTACCACGTAGACCTGCCATGCCTCACATTGTCTCTTCTGAAGAGCATGACCACGAGATGGTTTTGAGTGTGAAAGGGAACTTTATTATAAATTACAATAAGGCAACAGACATAAACTTAGACTGTTCTAGGCAAACTAGAGTATGTGATCTCCTGGTTATGAGGATATGAACAAGTACAGTGTCGAGGATTCTGTTGGTCAGATTTTACAGAAGCCAGTAGTACTGAATTTGTGACTCCCACTTTGAGGCAGCATGGCCTAGATTTTAATACTTGAATCCTAGGATTTGATGTGAAAGGCCTCTGATTCCTGCTGTATTGTCAGGAGTGTGTGCTGGTCTGTGGGTTTGCCATTAGTCAAAATTGGGTGCCATGTCCAGGTCAGTGGCAGGCAAGACTCAAGGGCCACTGGACTAGTATTATATGTTGAATACAGATGTCCCTTTTTCCAATTACACCCCATTTTGTCTTACTTTTAAGTCCAAAGCCACTGAAGCTGATTTTCCTAAGGTACACAGGCCTTTCATGCTGGGGATAAAGAGTGAAATATCAATATTTAGATAGTCGATGAAAATGCATGTACTGATTTTGGAAGAAGAGGCCAAACGTGGAGGCTTGGATTGTTTTAAAAAAAAAGGGAATATTCCTCAAAATGACATTCATGGTCTTACACAAATTAGCTCCCCTTCCCCTAGTCTCACTTCCTCAACTCTAAGAATTGAAAACCCTACCTGTCAGTCTTTTGGTGAGTAATGAGTATCAAAGGAGACTGTGAGTGCAGGCAGGATGGTGTAGGGCTAATTGTTTTGCAGGCAGACCAGGCTGGGATCAAATGCTCCCTATGCCTTTCATGTATTACTTTGTGCGTGTTACCCAACTAATATCAGGTTAAAGTCTTCTTTCTTTAAACAGCAAGGACTGCTCAAAAGGGTTGGATGAAAATTTCTTAAAGCTCATGTAGCACAATAAATGTCTGAGAATAGATAGGAAAAAGGTTTGGGGGAAAAATTAAAGATCAGTAAAGGGTACGTGTCCTCTAGATATACTATCAGGCCTTTGTGCTGCTGATAGAGGGATAGACTGAGATCACTGGAACCTGACAGATAATTCAGATCATAGCTCTGTGTACATAAGAAGGCAACATATATATAAAATTAATAGTTGAATCAAATAAGCAGGAAAAATACAATATTCAGTGAATGGTGATGACACAATTGGATAAAAATAAAACTCAACTTCTATCAATATATACAAAATAAATTTCAAATGGAATAAAAATTTAAGAAAAAGGAAAAAGAAATCTTGTAAGAATATATAGTAGAATTTAACCAAGTTGGATACCCTGGAGCCATAAGATAAACACTAAAGATAAAAAAATTAAGATTACCATCAGGCAAAAGTATCATATATGAAGTCAACAGACAAAGATTTGGAAAAAAAAATGTGTCCTTGATGATAAAAATGTGATATCTGTTATATACAAAAACTTCTAAAGACAAAAAAAGATAACCAAAAAGAAAAATCTGCAAAATATATGAATAGGGAAATTCTAAAGAAATCCTAATGACTTATAAGCATACAGAAAGGTATTAAAAATCATTGGTGTCTTGGTAAATGCTAAGTAATAATGATTTATCTCTTAACATACAGCTGACTTCAATAAAGAGCAATAATATATTTCTGGCATGATTGCAGGGAAAAGAGTAATACTGTACATTGCTGGTATAAGTTAGAATTGTTCTATCCTATTAGTAAAGAAAACTGGCAATATCTATTAAATTTTATACTGCCTACAGGTATTGACCTAGTAATTCCAATTCTGGAAATCTACCCCAAATAGATAAATCTACAGTATATAAAAACACACTTATGAGGATACTTATTACAACGTTGTTTAGGATGGAAACAAAGCAGTAACAAAGTGAATGTCTACCAATAGAACAATAAAGGAATTAATTCACTATGGAACATTATTTAGCCAATAAAGTGAATGGATTTGAAATGTGCCTCTTGGATTTGGAGAAATTTCCATAAGATATCACCGAGTGAGACAAACAAAATAAAAGTAAACTGTATAAAATATGATTCTATTTGTATAAAAAGATGAAAAACTTTATGAGTATGTATATGTGTTTGAGTACTGTATTTTATTAAACCTAAAGTACCACTGACTGTAAAACACACCATCATTTCATATAATATAAAGAAAAAAGTGCTGAGATTAAACTCTGACAGAAGGCTTTTTTTTTTAATCTCTCTTTGACAGAAGGCTTTTTTTTAATCACTTAGAAATTTAACTTTCATTTAAAGAGCTCTTTCAGATTTAACTAAACATCAATGCTTGTCTTACATAACTTTTGTTATACATAAAAAGGAGCATGTAAGCAACATAAATTGATCAAAGTTTTATTAAAACTTCACATCCACAGTAAAACTTTTCTGAGTCCCTTCCAAAATGAGGTCATAGATATTTTGGCTTCCACAGATGTCTTCCTCTGCAATCAAGATTATTAGCATTTTAAAAATGAGAACTCCAGCATTGACTACAGCCTTTTTTTTCTGGGACCCAAACTCATCCTTTAGATATGTATGTGCCAGTAAAGACAGTAGCAACTATGTCACCACTTGGGTGTTCTTCAGCAATGATCAGATGTACCTTAATTTCAGAGACATTAAAATGGGACAAAGATGCATCTTAGAATTGATGAAATATGTATATGCTTGTGTAAGTAATTATATGATGATGGAGAAAGCTACAGTAGAAAACATGTTAAGCTGCTAACATGAGGTAGGTGTGGCTGAGCTGGGACATGATGTAGACAGAAGATTAAGAATGAAAGAAAGTCTGTCAGAAAGGGGAAAAAATACTGCACTAAAAACACACAGTCACCTGAAACAATATTGAAGGAGAAGAACAAAGGGAAGAGGACTGACACTACCCGAATTCAAGACTTACAATAAGGTTTCAGTAATCAAGATAGAATATTGGCTAAACAATAACCAAATGGACAAACAGAAGACAAGAGAGAGCCCAAATATAGAATCACGTAAATATAGGCAACTGATCTTTGGTAAAGGAGCAAAGGTAATACAATAGGGCCAATACAGTCTTCTCAACACAAGGCATTGGACATCCACATGCAAAAAATAAATAACCAAAAAAATCTAGACACCAATTTTACACCCTTCACAAAAATTAACTCAAAATGAATCATAAACCTAAATGTAAAACACAAAACTATAAAAATCCTGAAAGGTGACATAGGAGAAAATCTAGATTACCCTGGGTATAGTGACCCCTTTTTTAGATACAGCACAAAAGGCACAATCCATGAAATAAATAGTTGATAAGTAGGACTTTATTAAAATTAAAAATGTATGCTCTGTGAAAGATAATATCAAAAGAATGATAAGACAATCTACAGACTGGGAGAAAATATTTGCAAAAGACACATCTGATAAATCACTGTTAACCAAAACATACAAAGGACAGTTAAAACTCAACAATAAGAAAACAAACAGCCCATGTAAAATGGGCCAAAAACCTTAACAGTCACATCACGAAGGAAGATATACAGGTGGCAAAAAAACATAATGAAAGGATGGTCATGAATGTTTATAGCTGCTTTATTTATAACTGCCCAAACTTGGAAGCAACCAAGGTTTCCTTCTGTAGTTGAGTGGATAAATAAACTGTGGTACATCCAGACAATGGAATATTATTCAGTTAAAAAGAAATCAACTATCAAGCCATGAAGAGACATGGATAACTTTACATACATATTACTAAATGAAAGAAGCCAATCTGAAAAGGCTACATATTGTATGATTCCAACAATATGACATTCTGGAAAAGGCAAAACTATGGTGACAGTAAAAATATCGGTGGTTGTCAGAGCTGGGGTGAGCTGAGGGGAGAGGTGAATAGGAAGAGCATAGAGGATTTTTAGGGCAGTGAAACTACTCTGTGTACTATATTGGTGGATATATGTCATTATATATTTTCCAAACACATAGAATGCACAATACTGAGAGTGAACCCTAATGTAAACTAGGACTCTGGGTGATTATGATGTATCAGTGTAGGTTCATCAGTTGCATCAAATGTACCACTCTGGTGGGGAGTGTGGATAATGGTGGAGGCTGTACATATGTGGGGTTAGGGGGTGTACATGGGAAATCTCTGTACCTTCCTCTCAATTTTGCTGTGAACCTAAAACTTCTGAGGAAAAAGTAGTCTGAAAAATATAAGTTAATTAATTAAAACCAGTCACAATATATGTGATTATACGTTTGCATTACTATAACCTTTTGTTTGTGTATTCATAGATAAAAAAGTTTTAAACTCTTTTTAAATGCAAGGAAAGAGAGTTGTTGAAGGACTTTACAATGTGTGGTCTGCGTGCTCTGTACAGTTGCAGAAATTCAGGAAACATGTGAAAGGATTGAATGAGAAAGCATATAAGGTAGTTATAGTAGTTATTAAAGTTGTTATTGTGTGTGACAAGTAAGAAAATGTTATTTGATTTTTTTCCCTTTAATTCCTAGGCAGTTCTCCATTCCCACGCTCTTTCCCTGAGGAGTGCTGAGAACACTGCTGTTTCTCAACCCTATTCGTTGATAGAATGATCAATAGCAGAAGTTGGCTGTAATCAACATTTCCTGTGGTGAATTTTGTAGAATGTCAGCTATTTAAGATATTCTGTGGAAAAATAGTTCCATGATTTTAGTTTGAGGAAAACTCCAATACTATATCTTCTTCTGCAGATTCATTCATGGTGCTTTGTAGAACTTGTAGTAAAAAATTTTATTGTACTGGTAATTTTCCAAAACTCTTGATGAAAAATATCTCTGTTTAGTATGTATAAAGCTTATCATTGTCCAGAATTTGTGTTCTATGAAGTAGAGAGGAACTGGTTTATAGAAACTGGTTTAGATTACTAATATGAACTGGAAAAGTGTGGACACATCACTTCACACTTTTGTAGTGCAGAGCGCTATAATTTCCCTTGATATTCTAGGGCAATGACTGAGGAAGGAATTGGTGTACATTCTTATAAAGCAGCTTTTACTACTATATCTCATTGTGAGATAAGGAACATGGTAACTGAAAAAAAATAATGGCAATGATGTGGATAATAAGGGATGTGTGTATATATAACCAGGTTATAAAGTTCTAGCATTAATTTCTGTTTAAGTTTTGCTGTTTTTAATAAGACTCAGAGATTCATTTGGTGGTCCTAGGAAGAGTGAATTGGATCAGAGACCCTGAATGATTGACTCTCCCAGGAAAACTGTATCTTTTGTGTTTTTGAAGTCTTGGCTTATTTTTTTAAGCTAATCAGACTCTATTGGCAAGGAGGGGGAGTATAATTAACCTTTTGTGATAAATGATAAAGAATGAAATGTGTCCAGAGGGAGGGTAGAGTAGGGGAGAAGCTGGAAACCTTTCACAAAGGCATCTTTTTTGCTCCAGTGTTTTCTGCCCCGTTGGAAATTAACCAAGTGCTCTTCTCTGAGAAAAGGAGTAGAAGGCACTTTTTTGCTTTGGAATTGAGGGAAGAATATAGAAACTACATCTGATGTAACTCCTGGGGAATCAGCCTTCGGGGAAGGCTGAGTTGAGGATTAAAAGAGTCAGAGCACGTAGACATCCCTGAGCTCAGCATCAAATGATTGAAGCCACCTTTCCTCAATGGTCCAGGAGGCCTAATTTAAAACAACAACAACAACTACAAAAACCCTACTTTCTATAGCAACCATGTATCAGGGAGAGCAACAGAAGCAATAGCGTTAGTGAACCAATTATAGTCCAGACTCTCCCTGATTTGTCCTATAGTAGAGTCAATTGTTTGCATCAGCCTTTGTTTGTTCTCTTGTTTGTTTCAACAGTGCTGGTGGGGAGTCCACTCCCCCCTCAGAGAAAAGTACTGGACTTGCTACTATTCTCAATGAGGTTTTGAGCTTTTAATAATTCCATTTTTAGCAATAAAACAGATGAGACTCTACTTCTACTCCATCTGAAGTGAAGCAGTTCCCATACTTATTATAGACTAAAATGACTTAGACAAAATGGCTTAAAATTAGATTCCCCAGGTTTTTTTTTTCCCCCTAGAGATGCTGATTCAATAGAGTGTGGAATCTGTTTTTTAATAAGCTTCCCAGATGATGGTGAGGTAGTTGATCAGAGTACTGAAATTTGGAAAGGACAGCTATGGGCCATTTATCATTCAAAGTGGGGATGTAGTGACTTCCCTAGTGGTCCAGTGGTTGAGACTTCACCTTCCAATGCAGGGGGTGTGGGTTCGATCCCTGGTCGGGGAACTAAGATCCCACATGCCATGGAGCCAAAAAACCAAAACATAAAACAGAAGCAGTATTTGTAACAAATTCAATAAAGACTTTAAAAGAAATGGGGATGTAAATGGAACATGTTCTAGCCTCATCATTACTATTGTCAGCCTATGGTAATATGGCTAAGTGTTGTTCTGAAAATTTAGGTGGAGTCCCGTGGTTTGTGAAAACACTCACTCTTAGGTTTAATGAGTGATAATCCTTACCATGTGTGTGTTACAATGCATTCAAAATTAAAATCATTACTTAGCCAGAGAGTATCAAACTATCTATGAAACCAGTCTATGATGAACAAAAACTTGAGGAGCATATTCATTAAGTAATTAGTTCTGTACCATCAATATACCTGGGGTGGGAGGCAGACCAGTGTAGGGAAGAGGACTGGATTCTGGAGTCATAAAGACTTTAGATTCTGACTCCAGTGCTTCCTACCTATAGATAAGTCATCTCCTTCTCTGAAACTTGGTTTGCACATTTATAAAACAGAACTGGTAAGACCTCCCTAAAGAGACTGCTGTAACGACTGCATGGAACGAATGATGATGTAAATTCCAAGACGGTGAAGGAATCTTTCTTGTTTACCACTGAACTTCCCATCCCCTACCCCACCCCACCCCAAATACCATGTCAGACACATAGTAGGGGCTGAAGGCACTAACTTTTCTTAACATGATCATTGTACTTGGAGACAATATCATACTCACGTGTCAAAGCAGCACCAGTAATTAAGTGCTTTCCTCTTCTCTGGTTTTAATGTGCCATAGGGTTGTGTTTTCAATCCTATATGTACTTTGTTAAACACTCACCCATTCATCCATGAAGCTATAAACACAGCCAAGTAAATGTTAAACAGTGAACCCCCGTAACACAAATGAGAATCATGTCACTCATTTTCTCAGCTCAACGTGAGCCTCTACCTTTAAACAGTCAAAAGGGAATTGAAACAAAAAATCACCAAAACACAATCAATGCCTCTCCTCTTCTTCTCTTTACCCACTCTCTATAAACTACCCTCAATTTAAAAAAAGATATATACATAAGAATAAATATTTCCTGGTAATCCCAAGCTTTAGTGATTGAGATCAGGAAACTAGAGGAAAAAAATGAAAAAACACTGTTTTCCTTGCCTTAGAAATTGATACATTAGTATGATTAAAACACTCCAGAAATGCCCACGTGTGAAGAGGAGACCAGGTAGCTTATAAATGGATACCTAGATTGTGTGTATATCTCTGACTATATCTATGTTTATATCTGTATCTATAACATCACTATCTATATTTCAAGTTAGAGATTATAATAGACTTAATAATACCTCATACACATACCTAATATTGAATAACATTAAGAACAATCGTAAGCCCTGAAAATCTACACAAATCAGTTTTGTGTGTGTGTGTGTTTAAGCAGAACAGTAATATTTAAAAGTAAGGTTTTCCTAGATTCCTTAACCTTTACCTGAGTTAGAGCTTTATGGGTGTTCAATTTTCACCTTTCCTTCAGCCACTGACATATGATTAATGCTCTGAAACCAAAATTTTAAAAAATATGGGGGGATGGGAAGTTAATTGCTATATTTTGCTTTTAATGGGTCTCAAGAAAATTGTTCAACCCAGACCAATAGAAGCACAGAAGGTATGAGGAAGGGTGTCAGTTTTAGTATAAGTTCCAAAATAGAAGGGGTAGAAAGATCCCTTTTTTTTTGGTCCTGGTATAATGAAACTGTATCTTTCTCTCTGTCTCTGTCTCTGTCTCTGTCTCTGTGTGTGTCTCTGTCTGTCCTCTGTCTGTCTGTCTCTCTCTCACACACACACAATTGTAAACATCTGGTGTGTAAAGTATATTTTATTCACATTATCTCCCATAGCTTAGTGCTTGACACATATTTAAGGATCAATTAAAAATCTGTTGATTTTAAGTGAGCTAGGTTATGTTAGAATAACATAGAGAACATTATTTCATATAAATTATAAATAGATAAGAGAACTGTGTTCCAAAGAAATTAGGGGGTTAAGTGATTTCCCCAAATGAGACAGAGGGAAAAGTCTAGATGTTAGGGTGAAGCTACCTTAACCTGGAATTAATTAGAAGGGAGGAGACAGACATAAACTCTCTCCACTTCCCACATTTCCTCTAGTTAGATGTACAGGCACAAGGAGAAGGACATATACTGGCCCTCTGCGTGGTAAGCTGACATGGGAATCTCATTGAGATATCTTTCATTTAATCGTATTTGGTTTTTAAATAATAATATAATGGCCAGTGAAAATCTCCATTTACCACCAAAAGTCTAGTGAAGTACTAAGGGGTGAAAAATATATACGCCCAAAGCTTACAATGGGTTTATATAAGAGATCTTATCTTCCAAAGCATTGTCACCTTTCTGAATAATTAGGGTATTCTGCTTAAGTACAATAAACACAGCCTATATTTTGATATAACCTCTTTTTCTAAATTCTTAACATAAAAGGAACATGTACCTGTTCATGGTGTCATTTTACATAGCTGTAATAATAGCTATCACTGATGGAATGTTTCTTATGTTCTAGAAACTGTACAAAAGGCTTTATGTTAGTTTTATTCTCAATAACTACGAGGTAGTAACTATTATTCACTCTCTTTGGGTGATGAGGCTATTGGGGTTAAGTTATCGACCCAAGGTTATATGAGCACTGAATGGTGAAGCAGGAATAAATTGAGCACCTCATACTGAACTTGTAGACATAGGTGGTGGCCCCGTGAGGGGCTCACCCTTCAGAAATGAAGCCCTGGCTTACAGAGCAAAGAGCTTGGGTTTTAGAGCCAGTCAAACCTTGGTTCCAGACCTGACTGCAACACTTACTACCTGTAGAATATCAGGTCAGTATCTTGGTCAATTTGATCCTTAGCTTCCCCAACTGGAAAAATGGGGATAACAATACCTTATAGGTTTGTTGGGCAGATTCAATGAATTAATATACTCATTTTACTGACTATTTTCCTGGAACAAAAATAGGCAAAAAAAAAAAAAAAAGGCATTTCTAAATTTAAAGTTGTATAGGCTTAAATAAACCATACCATTTTCTAATAAATTGCCCAATTAGGCTTATTGAGAAGCTTAAAGCTAGATTCCTAGAGACCATCTACCCCAGAACAGAAATGCATTTCCATCTCCAAAGGATGGGCAGTTCCTTATTCCCAAACATCTAATTGCCTGTTCTCTGCCAATAAAGAGACTCTGGGGGTCTGAGTCTATCTGATCTTTTCTGTTTTACTGCTGCTTATGCCCACGATTCCCAAAGTACGTGCCGAGGCACACTGGGGTGCCACATCAAACTCACAAGGATGCAGTGAGATATTTTAAATTGTTAGCAAAACACAGCAATATTCAATTTTTGTCAGACACTGTAGGGATTACTAGCTTGAAATAGTTCACATTTTGCACAATCTCTATATTCCTTTCAATGGTGTCATATCTTTGGGAAGCTGGGTTTTCAGCAGTTGCTAGAATTAAAAAGCAAGCCCTGTGTGAAAATCAGTGTGAACAAGAAATGAGAGTGGAAGTGTCTGATCTGATTCCAAGCTTTGGAAAGTTGGCCAGTGCCCCACAGGTGCACACTCCCCACTGGCCACCACCACTTCTGGTAATTGAATAACGAAGAAAGTTAATTTTTCTTTCAACTGATATGCATTACTTTTTCAAAGAGCTACCAAGTTGTAAGGACCTAAATGCTTCTTAAGTTGTTTGGCTCTAACTGTCTAACAAATGCAACTCTTAGGTATTTAACAGTGATTCTTCAGGTATGATTTGTGACCCACCTGCACCAGCATGTTCTGGGGAAACTTATAGTGAATACTCCTGAAGCAGAATTTCTGGAATCTGCATTTCTAACAAGTTCTCTGGTTAATTTTTATATGCTGCAGTTTAAAAATCACTCACTCAAATTCACATTTTTGTTCAACATTTCAGATTATAATTTTTTTTGCCAACCCTCTTTTTTTGAAAGATCTGTTTGCATCTTCAGGCCTCCCTACCACCTATAGCTAAAGAAAACCATCCAGCTCTCTTTTTACCTTTCTGTCTTTACGGTCATAGGAGCCACCAAAAAATAACCAGGAGATTTCAGGCTGGAAGCCTAGGTTCTCCCCGTTATCATTGTTTATGGGAACAGCCAGTAGTATTGATTTGTCACCTGGTGATGTTAATTACCAGCCAAGCATTCAGATTGTTTCTTTTTCCCCAGCTCTCAGCTTGATCCCTGAAGTTTCAGCATGGAGTCGGGAAGCATTTAATGGAAAGTTAATCAGCTAAATCCTCCCAGTTTGGAAGTTACTCCCTGGCCCAGGCTCACGCTTGGAACACCAGGGTATCTATGTAATATGGGGAAGCAATTATTTACGGAATGCTTCCCAGAGGGCCTGAAAGAGGTAATGACCCTCTACAGGAGCCTTCTGGAGGGCCTAGGAGCCACTTATATACCGCAGAGAGAATGGCCTGACTCATTATATTTTTAAAGATTTGTTTGTTCTTGTCAAAGAAAGAAGCAAATAAGCAGAGGGGTGCTTGCTTCTGGGATGTCAACAAAGAGGATTTCTTTTTTCTTCTCTCTTTTTTTTTTTTTTTCAAGCAACAGCATCCTATCTACGTGAGTGGAGGATGATGCTATGTGTGTTAGAGACGTAGGTGACCTAGATTTGATTTGCATGTTAACTTTTCTACTTTCAATCAATGACTGCTTAACAAAGTCTCTGGCTAAGCATTCTGAAATTGATTTTCAAAGAGAATTTGCACTTGATCATTTAAAGTGTTTTGCACAACAGCCAGTATTTGGGGGAAGAAACAGAAGGTGTTGTGAATGCCATATAAAGAGGACTTGAGTTGCTGTGGATAATGATTGTCTCTGTCAGAGACCACAGCTTCTAATGCCTGGGACATCAAGCTTTGGGGAGATGGTGTCATGTGGTGGAAGAGTAAAGCTGGGGGTCTGTCTGATTTTGAGTTCTTTCTCTGCTCTTGGACAGATCACTTTCCCTGTATTAACCTTAGAATCTTTTACCTATAAATCAGACATAATGATACCTACCACATGAGATGTTAATTCTCTCCTGAATGTCTCAAAATGTATCCACATCTTCCATCCCGACCATCACTTATCCTCTTTAGTGCAGGCCGCTGTCATCCCTTACTCAGGAATGCATTCTTCCTGGTACTCTCACCCGCTTCTCTAGTTGTGCTCTGCCCCAATCCATTTTCTAGACTATAATTGAATTCTGTGAAAATTAAAAAAAAAAATCTTTACACTCCACTGACTTAAAAGCATGTAATCGTTCCTCTGAGCTGTAGATTTAAGGGAATGTTGCTGGGCCAGCCCCTGATGTTCCCCAGTCTCATCTCTCACAGCTCGGTGCCTAAGCCTATCTTCTAGCCACACCAATATTTTGTGGTTTCCTTTGTGCGCCAAGCACACATTTACAACCAACCTTCACATGAGCTGTTTCTTTTTGCTGGAAATCTCATCCACTTCTCATTGCCTTGGTATCTGCTTCTCAGTCTTTGAGGATTAGAAAAAGTTACTCATTTTCTAAAGTATCTTTTTATCCATGGAGATTTTAAGTGTCATCTCATGTGCTCCTATGTCACCTCATATATAGAATTTCTAGATAACACTTCTGCGTTAGAACTTACCATGCAGTCCTGTAATTGTCTTTCTTATACTTTAGAGTCAGCGTCACAAAGTCCAGGACCAGTTCTGTGCTATGTTTAATAAAAGGTAGATTTTATCAGTATTATTATCTGTAAATAGAGGGTGCTTCTCAATAAGATTGCTGTACAAATTAGATCAGCTGTTAAATGGACAATATCTGGAACAGATACTGAACAAATCTGTTTCCCACATATACTCACAATGTAGGTTACCAGCTTATGTTTGAGTCATTCATTATTCAAAAAAATGTATAAAGTACTACCCTGTACCAGGTACGTTTTCAGTCACCAGAGACACAGAAACAATTAAATGCAGCCCTTCTTTCAAGGGTTCATATCATCATGGAAAGAGCAGCATGGGTATGACTCTTCATGGTTGATTTTGTCAAGTTCTGCAAAGTACCTTTTTGCATTGGAGAAGCTAAGTTTCACTATTAAATATGGTTTGACATTGAAAGATCTACTCTAGAACATGTCTACTTTATCAAACATATTGAATCTTCTCTGGGGTCCTTTTGATCATGTTCTTGCCAGATCAATGAGCCTAATCAAAACTGAGCTGAGGGCTTCCCTGGTGGTGCAGTGGTTGAGAGTCTGCCTGCCGATGAAGGGG
Source organism: Mesoplodon mirus (assembly GCF_964341445.2). Classification (NCBI taxonomy): domain Eukaryota; kingdom Metazoa; phylum Chordata; class Mammalia; order Artiodactyla; family Ziphiidae; genus Mesoplodon; species Mesoplodon mirus. The sequence continues at coordinate 18,350,596 of NC_138983.1, forward strand.
GCACGGGTTCGTGCCCCGGTCCAGGAAGATCCCACATGCCGTGGAGCAACTGGGCCCGTGAGCCATGGCCACTGAGCCTGCGCGTCCGGAGCCTGTGCTCCGCAACGGGAGAGGCCACAACAGTGAGAGGCCCGCGTACCACAAAAAAAAAAAAAAAAAAAAAAAAAAAAAAAAAAAACTGAGCTGAGAAAACATGTGATGTTCTACCAGGAGAGCTGGCCTATCCTTAAAGGGCCCAGAGAGACTCTCTGCATCCCTGTGGGCTCTCCCGTGTTCTGTATATATTTCAAGAATGCAGAAAAAAGGAAAAAGACAGCAAAGAAAGCAACACCTTAGGCGGACTATGAGCAATTGTGTGGATCCAGATAATGTTTCCTTCCTATTTGCTCTACAGACATTGTCCTTCCAGGTGGGTAATGCTCACTGATTTTTCTTTCCATGGACCATCATGCAGGGAATGGAAATCTAATTTAATCCACATAGGTTTATTGAGTAAGTGCTGGGTACAGTTACTGCGGCCAGGGCTGAAGGTACTTGGTGAACAAGACGATAAGTTTTTCCTTCGTAAAGCTTTCAGTTCAACATGGGAGACTAATAGTTAAAAAGATAATTTGTAAATTATATATTTAACTACAGCTTTAAAAAGTGCACAGTGGCAGATAACTGCAAGGTGCTAAGAAAAATGAAACAAAACACACACATGCATGAAATCTCACCATTTCTGTGGATAAAGACAGACAAATGTGCTTATTTGAGGAATCTCATTTAGAAGGTGAAACCTAAATGTTGGAAAACATTACCCAGGCAAAAGAAGACCTGGAGACTAAGAGAGCCTTCTAGACAGTGGAAACATTATAGGTAAATGCCCAGTAATGAGAAAAAGCCTAGAGCATTTGAGAAACTACCATAAGGCCAGGGTTTCGGAAGGATAGAGACAGACTAGAAAACTGGTCTAAAACGAGGCTGGCAGGAAAGCCAGGAGTCAGCCTATGTTGGGCCATTCTTAAGGCACTGTGCTAAGTGCTTTATAGATACTACCCACTTTGTCATAACACCTTGTACACGTTAATAGTTTTCTTTGAAGGAGCCAAAATTCAGGCAGCTAATGTGACTAGTCTGAGGTCTTTAAGCTAAGTACTGAGGGACTAGGATTCCAATCAAAGTCTAACTGATTGCAAATTTCACATCCTTCTTCTTCTTATTATTATTATTACACTGTTATTATTAAACTATATTACACTCCCTATATGCATATAAGACATTAATGGGTTTTACTTGTTCTGAACTTCAACTCCCAGGAACCAAGGAAGGAAAATTCTTTCTCCATTCACCTATCTCATGGGACATCCGGTTTCTCTTCCTTTAACGTTGTGTTGCTTATGAGAATAGAACTGCTCCGGAAACACACAGAGAGAGAGATGTGTTCTCTGCCATGCAGAAAAACATCTGGTGCTCCTGGACTCAGGTGTCCAGGGACAGGATGGGTCCTCAGCAAGGGCAGCAGCCCCTCCCACCCCCAGAGACTTTGCCACCATCTTGGGATTGTGAATTCATAAGTTATGTCTCCCTGAAATGGAATAGCTTTGTGTTTTAACACCTCACTCAGGACATTTCGTCCTCATTCCTTTTATATATTCAAGTATGGTTTTCTTTTTCAGTGCCCAAGACTCCAGCAGAAAAAAATCTTCTCATTAAGAAAAATTGTCTTATCCCCACTACTCTGTGACATAAGCATCTCCCTAGTCACAGTCACTGTTTTCTTTTCTTCTGTAAGTACAGGATCCAACATTTACATAAATTGTAAATGCTGTGCCTAGAGTAATAATTTCCGTAGGCTCAGCAAGGCTATTCTTCACCGCATTAGTGTTTGGAATTGCAGTCAAACTGAGTGAACTTCCTCCTTCCCTCTGACACAGCCGCTGCAGATTGTGAAGTATGGCTAAATACCAAAGTGTTATTTAATGCAACTGGGAAGGGATGGCATGAATGATAGCCCATTACCACTTTACACCCAGAGATCAGTCTCCAAGTGCAAGGCTATGCTCTTAGCCATGCCAGAAAAATTACACAGGCTGCTACTAGCTTTTATACCCCCCTTAGGCAATGCTGGAATGATAAACATGATGGGAATGAAGTCTTGCCACATGTATCTAACAGCACCAAAGAGAGTGGCTAGCACAGTGCTGACACCGCATTCAGCTTATGTTAAAGGTTTAACACATTTCCTAGCTCTCTTTTTGGGTATCACATTCTGGGCAGGAGAAGACTCTGTGTACCTGGTTGCCAGTCTCTGCATATATCCTGTTACACAACTGAGCTCCTGCTTTCACTCTAAAAGGGAAGGAAAACTTTGTACTAGGCTCCAACTACAGCAACGTGGAGCTGATTTTCATGGTCTCTGAGCAAGTAGGTGCCCTGGATAGGCCAAGACTTAAGTATGTATATGCTATCCCAAATCCATGTTCTTGAAGTTCCCACCTCCAACTCCTTACTAGTGGTTTTCAACCATATCTGATGGCCAGCCAGTTCTATGTGACCCCACCATCCATAGCTGATTTGTCCATAAGTGGATTTTTGCCCCAAAGGAAGTCAATTTGCAAGTCTGTGGAGTGAACTGCAATAAAAACTCTGCAGACCAGGTCCAATGGAGACACACTGGCTCCATCAGATCCTCTTCCTGGAGGAATTATAAAGGTAATTGGAAGATTAGTAGGAGGACCAAAAGTAGATATGACAAGCTATCCAGTGGATAGCTTATTTAGGATAATGACAGCACCAGCTGGGGATTAACAGACTCTAGCTGTGAAGATGTGGAGGAGTCAATGAGGTCAGAAGATATTTATTGACTATGGACCATCCTTTTAGTTACTCAGCTGGGTTTTTATCTCTTTAAGGTGTGTGACTCTATGACTTTTCCTGTATTTTTATACTTCTGATTGTGCATCTTTTCTTGTGGTCATGTAAGCTTATAACAATAGGTTATCCTTAGTTTTTATGAGGCTTGGAGGCACAGGTAAGTTTCTATCAATTATTTCTGCTGGCTGCCTGCAACAATTTTGCTGTAGTTTATTTGCTGCCGTTCAATAAATATCCATCGCTTGAGTGGCTTGAGTAACTCTCAGGTTTTGCAACCAAAACCATCTAATTAACCCCCTAAAAAAACATGTGAGAAGATATAGCTGAGCACAACATATCTACCACAGTGGTTCCTCCAGAGGGTCTTTAGTATGGAGTTTCAAGGTGATGTTTTATCACCCAGGACCCATTTTTTTCTTGTAACAGCAATTTTTTTTTTTTTTTTTGGTTGGGGGAGATAAGTGGGGTAATCTGTCTCTACTATGAGATAGTAAATCACCCTATTGACAAATGGGCTTTTTCTACTTTCATATATTTCTGATGAATTGGCACACTGAACAAAGCCTGATACTGAGAAATACAAACAGGCATATATTAGGGTTCTCCAGAGAGACAGAACCAGTAGGATATAGATGTACAGTCATCCCTTGGTGTCTGTAGGGGATTGGTTCCAGGACCCCTGTGGATTCTCAAGTCCCTTGTATAAAGTGGCGTAATATTTACATACAACCTAGGCACATCCTCCTGTATACTTTTAAGTCACCTCTGTATTTCTTATAATACAGTACAATGTAAATTCTATATAAATAGTTGCCTGTCTGTGGCATATTCAAGTTTTGTTTTCTGGAACTCTCTGGAATTTTTTTTTTCAGAGTATTGTCATTTGGCAGTTGGCTGAATCTGCATATGTAGAACACATGAATATGAAGGGCCAACTGTGTATGAGGAGATTTATCATAGGAATTGGCTCAAGCAGTTATGGAGGCTGAGAAGGCCTACAGTCTACCCTCTTCAAGCTGGCAAACCAGAAAAGTCAGTGAGAGGCTGAAGGCCTAGGAACAGGGAAGCTGCTAGTATAAGACCCTGAGTCTGAAGGCCTGAGGACCGGGTGCTTCAATGTCCAGGAGCAGGAAAAGATGGACGTCTGACTCAAGAAGAGAGAGGGGGAACCCACCCTTCCTTTGCCTTTTTGATCTATTTGGGCTCCCAATGGATTGAATGATGACAGACCACATTGGTAAGGGCAGATCTCTTTATCCATTCTACTGAATCAAATGTTCATCTTTTCTAGAAACTCCTTTCTATAAAGGAAATAATCCAGAAATAATGTTTAACAAGCTATCTGGGCATCCTTTAGCCCAGTGCAGTTGACATATAAAATTTACCATCACAACACACCTGTAAGAAAATAATTTTGTATAACTAAAGATCACAGCATAAGCCATGACTTAGAACTAGTACCTGAATGGTGGGCAGATTAATGATTCTAGAACAGCTTGAATCCCACCCTAACTCTACAGTACCTCTCACAGAGTACATGGACAGGACTCTGGTGTAAAGAAAGAAGCTCTCTACTGAGGGGTCCAGCAGCTCTTCTGCAGAACCCCTTGTAAGAAAGATGGAGGTGAGAAGCCAAATCATTTCCCTACAGATGGGGAAGGAGAAGAGCTCTAGAGGCCTGGAAGGGATAAAGAGAGGCCTGGGAAGGTCAGAGACCTGGAGATGTTTGCATTCTATAGTCATGGGCAGCAGAGCAATGGATCGATGTGGGAGGAGAGTGTGGCAGCAGAAAAATACCACCACACTCTGTAAATGCTACTTACTATATAAAAAGTATCTTTGCAGATATGACTAAATTAAGGATTTTGAGATGGAGATATTAGCCTGAATTATCTGAGTGACCCTAAAAGGAGTCACAGTGTAATTATAAGTGAGAGGTAGAGAGGGAGATTTGAACAGAAAAGACAACGTGACCTCCAAGGCAGAGATTGGAGTGATGCAGCCACAGTTGAGGAATGACAGCAGCCACTAGAAGCTGAATGAGGCAAAGAACCAACGCTTCTCTAGAGACTGAGGGTTGACGGCCCTGCCGACATCTTGATTTGTCCAGTGAAACTGATTTTGGACTTCCGGCCTCCAGAACAGTGAGAGAATAAATTTCTGTTGTTTTAAGCCACGAAATTTGTGGTAACTTGTTACAGCAGCCCTAAGTAACTAAAACAGAGGGGAATGACCAGGAAGATGAATCGAAAGTATAACTGACACTGAAGCAGAGGGGAGGCACCATCTGTCCACCCAGAGGACTCTAAGGAAAAAAGGGACCTCACCTCTGATGGACAGACTGTTTACCACCTCCTAATTCTTAGGAGTATTTGGGCAGGAAAATCTGAGGAAAGCCTGGACTTTCTGTTAGGCAAATACAGCTTTGAGTATCAATATTTGGGGAATTTCTGTGTGAGTTCACAGATAAAGCATTTTGAGCAATAGTGGAACTTTGGTCTAATATTCATTTATTATGTCTCATTTATAGATTTGCTATGGCAGCTATTTTATTTTTCTTATTTTTTTTGTAATAAGTTCATAGATACACAAAAGTTTTTTAAATTAGGAAGTAGTTGAAAAACAAGTAATTTTATTAAAACTTCTTTAGTGGTACCTGGCATTTCCCAAATCAGGTAAATGAGATTCTGAAGATGGATCTGCCTCAAATGTGCCAAGTCCTTTCATGCCCTGGCTTCTTCCACCCATGTTACTCTTCAGGGTTACTGGTCTCTTCTCCTAACCTGAGGCTGAATCCTTACCCTTCCTGACCCAGCTTAAAACTTGCTTCTTCAGATTGGCCACCCCATTTAAATTTTGTCTTCATTACTCAACTCTCTCACTATGCCATGCTTTATTCCTTCAAAACATGTAGAATGGCTGGGCCTTATGCGTTTGTAGATGGGCTGTCTGCTTGCTATTGATGCTCCCTCTGCTCTGTTTGTTTTATGACAGCATCCTTCTCCAGTGCATAAGAGCGTCATTGATGATGGAAACTCTGGTGCTTTGAAATGTGTAAAGGAGGGCAAAGGTTTTCATACACAGAAATAAGCCTTCACATTTTTATTTATTAGCTTTCAAAATAACTCATTTATAATTTAGCTTTTTATGGAAATAGAATAGGATAGTTTGGAAGGCAGAGACTATGATTTTGTTCATCTTATAGGACTTCAGTCCTCAGCCTGCTGCTGGTTACAGGAGTCAGCTCGTGACCCCCAAGACAGGAGCCCCTACAGCTTGTCCTTTCAACCCTCACCCCAGGTTACAACACCTGAAAATCTCTGCTTGGCCCCAGCATATAGTAGGGAAAAGCTCTGGTCAATCATATTATCCACGGAAATGTTTCCTGCCCATGATAAAGCCTGCCTTCTACATTGTTAAAGCAAAGCACTTTAGCATTCTTGGTGCCTGAAATAGTGTCTGGAACCAGTTAGGAGATCTGTAAATGTCTGTAAAAAATCAGATCTCACATTTATACAGAATTTCCCAGGTTGCAAGGGACTTCTGAAACTCTTCTCAGTGAAACCTTAGAAGAGGTTTCAGTGAGCTTTATTCCTTTGTTTGGCTCCTGAAACACTTGTTTTCAGCATTGCACACTCCCGACACTCACCTGGACTGTCTGGTTGCCCTACGTTTCTTTTCCTGGATGTAACCTGATAGTCTAGCTTGTGGAGTATGTGTCTTAGATTCATAGTCTTTTAGAGTTGGAAGGAGCTTTAGGAATTAGTCCAACTGCCTCTTTTGACCAAAAGGAGGATAAACAGCTTGAAGAGCAAGGAGTTAGTTAACAGTGGAAACAAAACTGAGTCCTTGTTCCCTTCTTCTAATGCTGCCTCTCTCAGATCTTCCTTTTGTCCCCATAATAATATCCTATGGGTGTTTGTCAGTAAATGTTGTTGAAGACAATGATGCCTTTTATCCACCCAGGTCCCATACGTGTCAAGTGATTTTAATATTCAGAACCTTTTTACCTGAATCACTCCATCTTCCCTGTCTATTATCTTAGATGTCTATATTTGCCTTCTTATACACTCCTCTTCTCTCCTCAGTAACTTCTGAAATCTTTGAGTTTGAAATCTTAAAGAATGACTTCCCCATTGTGTCCAGAGAATGAGTCCAGAGGGACATAGAAGGGCTGGTGGGGGAGAGAAAGGACGCAGGCTAGCCAGTGTCCTAGAGGAATAAACTGTGACAGTCGCTGACATGACCAATGTCACAATCTTATCACTTACATTCTGCTTGTGGTGAAGAGACTTAATTAAAATGTATGGGTCTATGTTGAGAAATACCTTTCAATGTACAAAATAGATGGCTTTCCCTTATCCTTTTAAAAGTGTGACCTATTATGATATATCTGCCTGAACCACGGCCTTCTGAGCTGGAAACCCTTGAGAAAATGTAGCAGAGGTTGCATAAGCCTAGAGAGGAATACGTAGGTTGGTTACTAGCTAATCAACACCCTGAGCATAGTTGATTGAGGTAAACCATATTACTGCTTCTTGAGGCAAAAACTGGGCTCAAAATAAAAGTAAAATAAAATGCTAACTTTTTATCTCCCTTTGAATTTATCAACTTATTTGACCTATATGCATCATTTTCTTTATCTGCAAAATGGACTTAATTATCTTGCAGAGCTGCTGTGAGGATTAGCTGGGTGAATAAAAAGAGTGTACCATGAAGTATGGAATATAATGAATGATTAAGAAAAGTTACTCTCCTCCCTTCCCTACTATATTTCCTTTGCTTCTCCTCTCTCCCTCCTGTGAGTTTATTCAAATGGTCTGGAAAACAGTAATGCATCTGCCTGGGGAGGAATCCCAGCAGAACTGCTGGTATGCAGAAAGAATCATAATCACCAAACCACCACGTGCATAGCAGAGGGAGAAAAAGGCCACGGGGAAGCTGATACAGGCTTTTGGCTTTGGGTTAAGGTTGCAAATACATCTGCTCCCCAGGAGCCTGGAAGCCAGGAAATAAAGGGATCCTCCAGGACGTGAGTTTCTCCCTGTGCCCACCCTAATTTAATGACAGTTTCTTAATACCTAGATTATATACTTTCAGCAGGTGAACAAAGATTTTCCTTCATTTCAATAACAGAAATAAATGAATATCCAAAGCTCACTTAATTGTGAGGAAAACCATCAAAGAAGAAAAGAAATAAGACAATGATAAAAAATAATGTCCAATGAAACAGTTAATAAACCATGAAAATCTTTACATTTAAATAAATTATTCATCCTTAGAGAGATTCAAGGGTGTATAAAACAACAGCAGACTTCTATGAATAAGAGATAGTAGAAATACTGTAAATTAAGAACGATTTTCATATCTAATTAAGTACTATTATGCAAAATGTACAAAGGACTCTTAAAACTCAATGATAAGAACACATCAATGATAAGAACACATTGGATAAGACAACCCAATTAAAAAATGGGCGAAAGACCTTAACAGACACATCACCAAAAAGATGGAAAATAAGCATGTGAAAAAATGCTCCAAATAATGTCATCCGGAAAATGCAAATTAAAACAATGATTTTTTGTTTTAGGGTACAACTACACACATATTATCAATAGAATGGCCAAAATCTGGAAAACCGATAACACCAGATGCTGACAATGATGTGGAACAAAAGGAACTCCTCCCATTTATTGCTGGTGGGAATGCAAAATGGCACAGCCACTTTGGAAGACAGTTTGGCAGTTTCTTATAAAATTAAACATACTCTTACCATATGCTTCAGCCAAAGCACTCCTTGGTATTTACCCAAAGGAGTTGACAACCTATGTCCACACAAAAACCTGCCTATGAATGTTTATAGCAGCTTTATTTATAACTGCCAAAACTTGTAAGCAATCAAGATGTCCTTTGGAGGTGAAAGGATAAATAAACTCTGGTCCTTTCGGACAATGGAATATTATTCAGTACTAAAAGGAAATGAGCTATCAAGTCATGAAAAGACATGGAGGAAACTTACACGTATATTACTAAGTGCAAGAAGCCAATGTGCAAAGGCTACCTACTGCGTGATTCCAACTGTATGACATTCTGGAAAAGGCAAAACTATGGGGACAGATAATATATAGTCCATTGTGGTTTATTTTTATTACTTATGAGGCCATTTCTTATATCACTAGAGCAGTGGTTCTCAAGTTAGTGAGGTTGTGCCTCCATGGTGACATTTGTCAATATCTGGAGAAATCTTTTGTTGTCATAACTGGGGGAACAGGTGCTACTGGAATGTAGTGGGTAGAGACCAGAGATGCTGAGAAATATCTCACAATGCACAGGACAAACCTCCACAACAAAGAATTATCTGGCCCCAAATGTCATTAATGCTGCACAATAGTGCTCCATTTCTGCTCTGGAGTTAATTACATCTACAGTCTTTGCTCTCTAGGTCTGTGTAAGACATAAATACCTCTAAACCTGGTGGACACCCAGGCTTAACCCACAAAGAAGCTGCTTGTGTAATAGAGTTCTTGACAGAAAATTTAATTAGGATAGATAAGTTTAGTTGGGACAGATGAAATAAGCCCATCAGGTAATTTGAGAGTGCTTCAAATTAATGTGACTTCAAGCCTCCAGATCTGCATTGGAGCTGGCTGAATGCAGTTTGCATGTCCGTATCTAGATTATACTCTTCGTTTTAGCACTTGGCATACTTGTTAAAATTACATAGGATTTATATGTCTGAAGGCTGTAGCCTCTGACTAGTTCCTCCTCCTTTCTTCCCAGCATTTCCTACTGGAAGATCTCAGTGTTACCTAGGAAATGCAACACAGAAAATCCCAATACCGTTCTAGGATATTAATACCCTCATGTTTATTTGTTGTGGTTGATTATTTTACGACTAGACTCTAGTCTAGTAAACTCTTTAAGAATATTAAGTAATTAGTTATTGCAAAATGCCTAGGAAGAGGTACTAACATAATTTCTACTATGAGGAACCTGAGATTAAGAGGTTAGGTGACTTAAGGTCACAAAGCTGTTAGGTCGTTAAGGCAGTCAGTCTGGCTTAAAGATTTTATACTTCTCATCACTATGCTCTCCTGTTTTCTTTCTCTAGCAAAAAATTAATTAAATTAATAAGATTAAAAATTAAACCCATTAATGTGGGTGTTTAGGAGGAGAAATTGTTTGGGTTATGATGTCTTTTTTGGGTTATGATTCCTTTTTAATTTATGTATTTTTATCACATTCTAACACTCACTTGCAGAAAAAGGTAGCAGGCCCTTAGTGTTCAGGAAAATAAAAAATATCTTCAAGGGTAAGAAGCTTAAATTTAAAAAAAATCTACCCATTTACTTAATTTTCAAATGTGAAACTTTATAAATATTGTCTTTTGGGGCTTCCCTGGTGGAGCAGTGGTTGAGAGTCCGCCTGCCGATGCAGGGGACACAGGTTCGTGCCCCGGTCCGGGAAGATCCCACATGCCGTGGAGCGGCTGGGCCCGTGAGCCATGGCCGCTGGGCCTGTGTGTCCGGAGCCTGTGCTCCACAACAGGAGAGGCCACAACAGTGAGAGGCCCGTGTACCGCAAAAAAAAAAAAAAAAAAAATTGTCTTTTTCCTTTAGCCACAAATCTGTTCTGTTGCAGAGCCAGCACTGTAAGTAATAACAGTGACAATAAAGCTACTATATTATCATTTTAAAGACGCTACTATGTGTCAGCTGCTATGCCAGCCACACTATATATATCCATTTAAAATGCACACTTAATTCTAATATATGAAATACAAACCATTATTTTCTCCATTTTGGAGATGAGGAATCTAAGATTATAAGAAGTAAATCACTGGCCTAAGATCGACCAGTTTATAAGTGGTGAGACAGGATTTAGTCCAAATGTCTCCACTTCCCCTGCAAAACGCCTCATGTTTTGCACAGCAACAGCCTTCATTAAATTTTTTGCATTCTGAACATAGTTTGTGATAGCTAAAATTAACTTTACTAAGGTAAGATTCCCCTCCTCCTCCCACTGGAATCCTTAATTAACCAGAAGAGATACTTAGAATGAAGGCAATTCTAATAGAGGGTATTCCCCAAAAGCAATTTAAAGGGACTTGAGTAGGTGATGGATTTTGTTAGAGGAAGACCATATTCTGAGAGGATCTTTTCCTGGAGTTAATTGCAAGACCTTTATTTATTCTATATCTATTCCTGGCATTTAAAAGAGCCTGTAGAAAAATCTTAATTTTATATAATTGCTGTCAGTATTTATTAAGCATCCTAGCAAGAGAAAGCCAAATTCATTGTTGAGTATCCACACATCTGTTTAAAAAAAAAGCAAATAAGGGCTAGCATCTACCCCTAATCTGTGGTGTCCATCTTAACAAGGCTTGTTTTGATTTCAGATGTCCTAATTTCTGTGACTGATCATTGTTAAGTAATTAAAAATAGATAAACATTCACAGATTTGAATGCTGAACTTCTGAGACTGGGACTTGCTGCAAGATTCAGTGAGATTAAACAACCTCTTCTATTGAATTTTTGTACAATTTTGCTAGTTTATCTCTGGTCCCCATCTGTTGAAGCATCAAAAAAAAATCCTAGAGGAGATGCTGGAGATTCAGAATCATGCCTGAAGTGAGGCCTTGGGAGTTGGTGATTGATTGGCTTGAAGGCCAAGTTCAAAGGGTAAGTTAATCCTAGACAGAGTAGTGAAAGAGAGGAGTGAGGAAGAAAGATGGCCTCAAAATATGAGGACCCAGGATATTTGCCAAGAACAGAGGTAGGACTTGCAAACACTCTTTGAAAGTTGGGGGCAGGTTGATGACTTGGCTATACTGCTGTAAAGAACTGAGGCAGGCATTCTTTAAATGTTTAAGAATAAAATTGTCAAATTCCACTTCCAATAAAGCATGACCACCCCTAAACCCCAGCTCAGCCACCACCACTGCTCAAAAAACAAAAGAGAAGAAAAGAAAAGAAAAATAACCTGTATAAGAAAGCATTAGCTTTGGAAGGAAGTTAATCTTGCAATGAAAGCAAGTTGTTAAATGTAGACAGACTCTAAGCTGCTTACAACAATATTTGCTCCCTTTATGTACATCTATTATAAGATACTACTTTCTCATTGCTTATTATGTACTCTATGCTCTTGCAAGAAGTTTAGCTTTGTTGTTGTTTTTTTCTTTCATTCTAGTTTCTTAAATGTGGAAATATAATTTTGTGTTAAAGGAGGTTTTTCATTTAATTAAAGAATGCATTCTAGAGCTTGACTACTAATTAAAATCCAGCATTTGCTTAACATAGATGGGTTGATAATTATAGGGAAATTTTATGTGTTTTTTTTTCCACTTCATGCTTTAGTTGCTGTTCAATTTTGTACTCCTAATATTGTAATTAATACATGTTGCTATATTTGATTTTCTGTTTAATTTTTGAAAGTAAGATGGTAAAAAGTGTTCCACTGCTTAAAAGGATATTTACCTAGCATAACTCTTACTCTGCCTGATCATCTAATGGCCATATCTGAGTTTTCTACCAAATTAATGTTTGTACCTGAAATGTCATCTGTTCTTTTTCTAAGCTGACTGTTTTGCACCAGTGGTATCAGTCAATGTTGAATTTATTTGATAGGTCTAAATTTATTAAGTTTTTTTTTTAAACTTTGGGCTAAATCATGCAGGTATGGGAGTAAAAAATACAAAATTATTGTCCTCATGGAGTTCACTGTCTATTGGGACAGACAGACAAATAAAATAAGGCTTCAGAAACCATGTAATGTATTACAATAAAAGCACAAGTTATATACTTGAGAAACAGAGAAGTGTTGGATTTAGAAATTATCTGAGAAGTTGCACCAAATTTGCTCAGTTTGCATCCCACCTCTTCATGTGACTTATTGGCCATTGCTTTAGATTTATAACACAATCTTTACTCCATCTCTTGTAACTTTGCTTTCACAAACCAGTCAATTTTATTTAAAAAGTAATATTGGTTAACAATTATATACATGTAACTTTACCTAATAACAGAAATAAATACAAAGATATGTGGCTTACAACTGATCCAAAATATTTAAACTCAGCTACTTTGTGCCTATTTTGGGGTTCAAATGTGAAGCCAATGTTTGGATGAAGATTAAGTTGTCATGGCAACAGATGCTGCTCAGGATCATGCTGTATTACAAGATCAGTTCATAAAGTAAGGAGGTCTCTCTAGGATGAAGAGTGGTTTATTGCATAAGGCATAAAAAATGTGAATAAGTAAAAATAACTTTTTCAAACATTTGTTGGGAGGGTGAACTTTTTGAAACATTAGTTGGAGGAGGCGGTGTGCAAAATGTATTCCTTACTTAGCAAATGAGCATACTGATGCACGTATGAAATGTACCGACTGGAATAATAGCTGCCTTTTACCTTGTCTCTCACCTGATCAAGTAATTTTCTCTTTGGAAGTCAGTCAGGCATATTGGAAAAGCTGTTTGTCTCAAGGTCAACCTTATAGCAGCATCCAGAGCATGTTAATGGCCTCTGGGCGTTTTTATGTCATACAATGTATAACATGTTAATAATGCAAAAAACAGTTGAACAGGTTCCTCAAACACACACAGAAAACAAACAGAACAAAATAAAATACTCCTTGGGGCAAAAGCTAAGCCTTCATTCTTTTTCCACCAAAAGAAAACTTAGAAAGATTTAGGAAAACATGTGTGCAGATGGGGTGTGAAGAGTGTGCTTGAAGGGACAGATATGTTCACAACATTATTATGTCACATACTAACTATGAGATTTGTGTTTATGAATAAAAATATTCTTGGTAATGCTATTTATGATAAGAAATAATGGAAAGTATCCTCAAGGCCTAAAGAGAGAATACTGGTGAGCTAAACTAACTAATCAGCTATTTAAACTCATATATTTTATGAGTATACAATCACATATTAGTTTTTTTTCTCTTAATGGTAAGTGGAAAAGGAATAAAGCAATAATATATACATAGTATAATTGCAACTATGTAGAAAAAGAAAAATTAAAGGAAAACCAATATTATGCAGAAATGTAGTATGGACCAAAATAGACCAAAATATTAACTCATTCATTTATAAACCATTCATCATGTTATTCACTTATCCACTTACATATGATATTTATAAAGCTATGGCAAATACATGTTGAGAATATAATAAAGGGAATAAGACAGACTTTGCAATTATGGAACATATTCTTAGCTGATTCTGCTTGTGCACTATATGTACGGTTTTAATACTTTTTCCTCTGAATCTGCCATCCTTTCTATAAAACATGCAAATTTATCTGATAATTAAAAATCCCTAAGGTCAAAACAGAAAAACAGAAATATTAGCATAGTATCATGAATCTTCCTAAACCTGGATTTTGAGCATGGCTAAATGATACTCTGTAGACACAGCTGAGTCCCACTAGCTTTGGAAGGGACAGTATGTTTTGTTGTCAGTTAAAATCCCAGATGAGACTCCCTGGCAGCATCCAATGACCTAACCTGAAATGGGTCCAAGGTGATTACAAATCTATAGCTTAGCTCTTACTGAAAACATAATAGAAACTTAAAAATACAAAGTGGTTGTAGTTATTTAGTCACATAGACCAAACTGACCAACTGACACATATTTTGTCTGAATGATGCCAAACCTAAAACAAAACAAAACAAAAAACCCTCTGTCAGTCAGCATCAAAATACAGTTTCACCAATTTGCTCTGCTGAACCTATATACTTTTCTGTCATTTGGTGGATAACATTCACCAGCTCTTTTATCATATCATAATCTCTGTCTCAGTCCTGTTCTATTTCCATCATAGTCAATTATAAAGAATGCACAGGCACCTCCTAACTACTTTTATACCTGCTCATCCCTCTTTCCCATAAATATCTCAAGCCTAAGAACACTGAATTCCATCCTAGAGAATATCCATTGTGTTTACCCTATTTGCCAAAGAGGTTTGACAATTGTCCTTCTCTACTTCCCAGGCTATAGTGACAAGTATTACAGAGCATCAGCAGGCTCCCTGAATACCTTCCTGCCATCATCATTTCTTTATTTCCAGGAATCTGGCATTTCCTCTCTCTTACCCTCATGTTTCCTGTGGCTTAAACTCAGTTCTGTAGACACTATTATTCTCAGACTACAATCTTAAGTCCCAAACCCTAACACGCATACCTCAGAAAAATAGAGGCCAGAGCAGAGTTCCTATCTCTCTTATCTACCTAGAAGTTTTCCATGCGTTGCTTCTTTCTTTTTCCGGAACCTCTCACTTGCTTGAATTTCCGTCTTGGTAAGCGCTTCTGAAATTTATATCCTATGTGTTAAACCAGCTGCCAACTGCCCAGCTCAAATCAAATAAATAAAAACAAAGCCATGGGGTTTTGTTTGTTTGTTTTTGCGGTACGCGGGCCTCTCACTGTCACGGCCTCTCCCGTTTCGGAGCACAGACTCTGGACGCGCAGGCTCAGTGGCCATGCCTCACAGGCCCAGCCACTCCGCGGCATGTGGGATCTTCCCGGACTGGGGCACGAACCCGTATCCCCTGCATCGGCAGGTGGACTCTCAACCACTGCGCCACCAGGGAAGCCCCACGCCATGGGTTTTTATTCCTTCGCATTAGGATTTGCTTTTTTTCTCTACATTCTGCAGTATGGCTAAGGGGTAGAATTTTTTTCCCACTGAGTGAACTTTGAGTGAGGTCAAATAATGACAATGCCTTGGGAATGGGGGTCCACTAGGAAGCTGTGAGATGTATAAAATAGTAACAGTGCTCTGGAGCTGAAGCTTTCTGAGGCGATCCAAACCCAGTCTGCACCCTTCTGTGGTTGCAAGACTCCTTTTTTTGAAACTGCCATGGAGCTGGGGATAGAGAGATGAGATTAGGCCAAATTAGAATGTCCCAAACCTCCACTGTTCTTACTGAGGTTCCGCAGTTTTTCTTGGATAAATGCTCTTTAGATTGTTGCACTCCTTTTGTTAATTTCCAGAGTTCTGAAAAAGTTGGACAATTTTGCCAGCATTCTTTTGCTTCTATGGAGAAACAGATTTACAAAGGTTCTTATTCTGCCATTCCCCAAATCCTTCCCTCCAGTTATAAAAGCTTTCTGGTTTCTGAAAACAAACAAAAAACTTGAGCTGATAATTTAAATCTGGTCTGGCATACTTACAAGTAACCAGCCAGCTTCATAGCTTTTATACTTTTTATTTCTACTGAATTGTTTTAAGGTCTCTCAAAGTCTTGTCTTTTATAGACATTTGATTCCAGGTAACTACAGGTGAACAGTTTAAATGACTGATTTGCTTACAGCGAAGTACCAACACTCCATTTACTGCTAGCACCCATGTTATTAGTGCCTTTAAATCTAACCCATCAGAAACCAATTATGGATTCCCATCCTTAAGATTCTGTTCTTCTGGCTCTACTTCTAGGATCAATATGAATAGCAGAGAAGCAGAGGCACCATAAGTGTTATGGGATAAAATATTTTTAAAGGAATTAGCAGCATAAATTTGAGGGTGGATGATGGTTTGGAAATATAGGAAACATTCAAGCATTATCAGGGGAAGCGTGAACCATGGCAGTCTGGGAACTGGTGATGCTGAAGAGGAAGTGCTGTACCTGAGTCCATAAGGGAAGTGACATGGGATAAAAACTCAGATTTAACTTCCCCCTCTCCCACAATTTGCCAGATTTTGCCGAATCTAAATAATCAGAAGATAGATCCTGCTATTGTGCTTATGGAGCTATCAAACTGGGAGATACTTGGCTTATATAGTTATTGAGCCATTTGCTTCCATTCAGATATGATCTCCTGAAGGTTTAGGGTTGATGTCATATTCAGCGTTGTTATTCCTATTTAACATACAGTAGCTTTCCAATAGGTATCCCGATAGATATTTACTAAATCATAACTGCCCATTTGTGGTATACCGCTCATTTCTCCCCAAGGCAGGGACGCTCTAATCACCTGCAAGGCAGAGCCCTTTCTCAGAACCTTGTGTTCTGCCTCTAAGTATCAGGAGACCTTCTCAGCCTCAGCCACACATTGCAATGCTGGGCGTGAAGGCTGTTTCCCTCTGGTGTTGTGTCAATTCCACTTTATGCATAACTCCAGAGCTAACCCATCTTGCTTGGACTCTAATTAAATAACCTTCAAGGATGAAGTACCACAGGGAGCAAGGTCACAGGGATAGCTACAATTATTTCCTGCAGCTATTGATTTTACACTAATGATCTCAAATGATGCATAACTCTGGATCTAGCGATCTCACTCAGAATGGCAGGTGGGGACTTACGCTTTGGTTCTCACAAGGGACCTGAGCAATTTAGACAGATTTAAACTTGTTGATGCTATTTTCCTAAGGGTGAAGGAGGATGAAAGTCTGAAATCTGGAGGTTATGCGAATGTAATGGACAGTATAATATTAAGATGAGAGAGTTTGGCTCCAGAAAGAACTGAGATCAAATTATAGTTTTTCCATAATTGCTTGTGGACCTTGAGCATGTAGCTGAGCCCCTCAGAGCTTTGGTTTTCTTATCTGTAAAACAGGGATAATGATGGGCATTTCATATTTTTTTAAAGTATAAGAGATGGTAATTTTAAGTCATTAAGCACTAGGCTGCAATAATTGCTGCTTTCTTTTCCACTTTTATTTAAGGCACTAAGATATGTATTTATGATACATATTTATCATATTTAGGGATATTTATCTTTTAATTCTTGGTACACGAAAAGCCCTTAATACCAAATAAATATATCTCTAATAATGGGGTTAGAGACAACATATCAGGAAGAACACTTTTAAGACTTCGAAGAACTGGGTTTGCAACCACGTTCTACCCTACTGTGTGACCTTAAGCAACTTTTTGGCCTCTCTGAGCCTCTTGTACTCTCTGAAAAGTATGGGCACTGACAGATCCCACACTGTGTTGTTAATGATAAAGGGGATTAAAAATGTGAAAGCATCTAACTGAAAGATAAGTTCTGTAAAATACCATTTATCCCACAAGTAAGCCTTGGTCAGAATACCTGAAGGACCAGGAATGGAGGCATTTTCACAGCTTTGCAGAGAGTACTGATTTAAAAATTGCTGGTAATAGTTTGGGAAATGGTGCAGACATACAGGAAGTCTTTTGTTTTTCTCCTTTTCTTTGACTTCTGAAGCCAAAAAAGACCAACAATCAAGGAGTGGAAGAAATCAAACCTTAAGGTTAGAAGATTGCACTAAGAAAGTTTATGAAAACAAACACGAGATATAACTCTCTCTCTCTCTCTCTCTCTCTCTCTCTCTCTCTCTCTCTTTCTCTCCAGGGATCTGTGAATGTAGTTGTACACCTTCACTTTATGGCAGAGCATCTCATAACAAAGAAAAACTCCTATGTCAAAGCAGTTCTTTTTCATCCCAGTTTCTCGTGGTATTTTTTTGTCTTCTAATTTTCCAAGACTATTTCTCCAATCCTTTGGGTTGAAATACTCACATTCTGACTCTAATTTACCATCTCTGAAATTCGTGTATTCACTCATTTATCTTTTTCTTTCAGCAAAGATCCATTCAGTATCTATTATTATGTAGTTCCTATGTGCTAGGAGGTATTGGAAGCCCCATCAAACAATTTTAAGTCACTTACAGTTGGAAGAGGAGTCAGATGCATGAAGAAAGAATGACTAATGTCACGATAGTGCACAAGTAAGGAACTTAACCCACACCCAAGATGTCATGGAAGGCATCCAGAAAGAAGTGATGTCTAAGTTGAGAACACAGGGATAAGTAGGTCAGAGTAGTGGTGCTGGGGATAGAGAGTGTGCTTTCAGGGCCAGTTTGAAACTCTGTAAATAATGTTACTTAGGTGGAACAGAGTTGGGATAAGGAAGGGAGGGTAGTACATACACAGATGAACTGGACAGGCAATGCGACTAATTATGAGCTACCTTTTGGTGGACACTGTGATGTCCCCCCCGGCCTCCCTCCAAAGATTTCTTTTCCTGTCATTTGGGAGTGCTCTTGGCCAATAGCCTTCACTGTCAGGGAAGTGACAAAAGCCACCCAGGTTTTGTGTCACTTGCAGAGCTACCTTGCTCAAAGTCACAACCCTTCCTGGGGTAGCCCATACAAAATAGCTGGGCAGTGGAGGAATATAAAAATCTGGCCACATCCACCCAACCTGGGACTACTTTGAAAGGCCGTTTTAGCTTCAGAGGTTCCCATGAGCTTGGCTGGTACATCTCTTAGCCCCGCATCACAGCTCAACCTCTTCCCGACCTGACTCTTCCTCCCTTCAGATCACTTCCAAAGGTTTTGATCTTGAGGGCACTGCTTCATAATCCTGACTCAAAATCCACTTCCCAGGGATTTCAGCCTGTTATGGACATCATCAAATCTATGGGATTTAGCTCATCACACAGTCCAGCAGCCCTCATTTTACAAATAGACAATTCAGACCCACAAAAAAGTAATTTTTCAAATACTTACTGTTAGTCATTGGCTAAATAGGTTCTAGACTCCAGGTACCTTGACCTCTTTCCCTGTAATGCAAACATTGCCATTTGTTTGCAACTTCTATGAGTTGAGAAGAGAAAGCTTTTCAAGTTGACCGTATCTCCCCTCGCCATTGTCGTCTCTCATCACTTCTCTCCTCACCCTCTGTGCTTTAGCCACAGTAAACTAGTATTTTCAGTTCTCCAAGTGTGAGGGATGAGTTATTTCATTCCTCATTACCTATGTGTAATTCTTCAGTTATAGTCTCAGTCTCCTACCGATTGGCTGCCTGGCTACACATCTGAAGCAAGAGTTCATCCATGGAGACTCTTGCTTACCCTAGGCAGAATTAGACAAATCTGTCAGCTCATTTATACCCTCATAATATACATAACCCACAGGGCATACTCTTATCTGTGTTTTCTTGCATCTTCGCATTCTAGGCTTAAAGTTTCTTAAAGCCTTGAAAAAATTTTCCCTCACCTCTGAATCTGTATGACTTAGAACAATGAATAGGAGAAGAAATGAAGAAAGATATTATAAATTTACAGAGACTTCTGCGCATATAAGCTCCTTCAAAATAAATAATGGTTGTGTTGAAAGTAGTCGTAGCAATTATAGTAATCATGAATATTGGAAAAACATAACATTAAATAACTTTAACAAATGTTTTATATAATTAAGAAATATTATCCAAAATGTGGAAAAGATGTGGAAAAGGATGACTCAATATCTTTTCAATGGCTTGTGGGCTTTCTCTAGTTGTGGTGAGTGGGGGCCTACTCTTCGTTGTGGTGGGCTTCTCACTGCAGTGGCTTCTGTTGATGCAGAGCACAGGCTCTAGGAGTGTGGGCTTCAGTAGTTGTGGCATGCAGGCTCAGTAGTTGTGGCTCACAGGCTCTAGAGCGCAGGCTCAGTAGTTGTGGCACATGGGCTTAGTTACTCTGTGGCATGTGGGATCCTCCTGGACTAGGGCTCGAACCCATGTCCCCTCCATTGGCAGGCAGATTCTTAGCCACTGCGCACCAGGGAAGTTTCTCAGTGAACGCACTTTTGATCGACATACTATTTACTATTTTTGAGAACCATGACTCTGTAAAATTATATGTTTCAAGATGGGTTTTTCTGGTAGACATGCAAATTACTTGTTTGGTAGAAAAGATAACTGTAAAGCTTATGAATTTAATGCCCTATGGTTATCTTACTCCAATATTTTTTTCTTTCAGTGCCTGTATTTACTCAGTTTCTCTCATTCTAACTTTGAACTAGTTTTAGCATTCTGTTTCCCTCGTTAATGAGTTAAATAAATCTTTGACATGTACTCACCATATGTTTATATGAGAGGCATATTTTTCATGTTCTGAAAATTATACTTTGACAGTCCTTGATGTGAGGTGGACAAAATAGAGGTCCCTTTCCTAATTTATAGATGAGAAACTAAGGCTTAGGAAGTTGAATTAACCCAGCACAAGGTTTTGCAAGTACGCAGTGATGGCAGGTTTCAAGTCTAAGTCTCTTGACTTCAGAATGTGTGCTGTGCATACGGGAATTTTGGATATGGCTGAGAATGTGTCAGATGGTAGTTCCCAGCAGGGAAGTGTGAGAACATTGAAAATACATGCTGTTTTGTATGTATGCGGTTTTGCCAATTGTTGGCTCTGATAAATAATGTAAGAAACATTTCAGGGTCAGATTCTTCCCATTGTCTATACATTTTAAGTTCTAGGCCACTATGTTGGAGCTAAAACTTAACAACTTTCCTACACCCATTCTAACAATGGTTCTTGGCATGTATGCCTGTTAGTAGGAAAGTAAGGAAAGGAAAGAAAGAGAGGGAGAGAAGGAAAGGAGATCTATGATCTGCCTTCTATAATAATATTGTATTTCTATTGCTCTGTTTTCCCTGTGGGATACTTCTATGAATGACACAAAAAACAAGGGATTGTGTTGTTAAGTGAGATTTGTGGGTGATGGGCTGGACAGAGCTATCCTAAGCTAACTAAACATCTTTTTTTCGGTTGTGAAATGATGCCTTGTGGGGTTAGCTCTGTCACTTGAGAAGAAAAACAAATAGTTGTGAGTTTTTTTAAACTATATCTTTGATCTGACTGAAGAGATTTATGTTTACTAAACCTATTCCCTGGGGATAAAATTTAGAGTAGGAAAGAGGTCTAAGATGTTCATGTAATTGCTATTAGATAAACATTATGTGCTTTTAGAAATGTGGAAATAGTTTTTCAGCCAAGTAGCTCAACATCATTTCACATGCATTTAATTAGTGTCCGCTATGTAAAAAGTGCTACAGGGAACATCAGCTCCATGCCTTGTGCTTTATGAGGTACTTGAAACATGGGATTCCATTTAACCTGTAGAGCAATGCCATGAAGTAGCAGGAGTCATTACATATGAGCAGTGAGGGAATTGAGGCTCAGAGTGTTATGTTATATAGCCTATGCACAATTACAAATCCAGAAAGGGATTACATTGACATGCATATATCTGATACCAAGCTTAGGAAAGTTCACATCTTCCTTTGCTGAGAGCTCAGAATTGGGAGGGAATCCCATGGAGAAGTGAAGAAAGGGGAAGATATAGTGACCTAATGACTCAACATGGTAAAATGTGTAGTATTCTCACATCATGATCTGTCTCAGATCCAAACTGGATTCCTTCTTGTGTTTGAACAAAGACTCACATAATGAACATTTCTTATCATGCATGGTTCACAAATGCAGTATGTGCCAGGCAATGTGATATAATACAAGTTGTGTAGAATAAATTCTATAAAATAATATGAGAGTAATTTGGTAGGACACAGTGAAAACAATATAACCCCAATTTGTTGAAAACAAAGGTTTGGAGAAAACTATGCCAGGAAAATTGTAACCAAAACTAATGTTATAACAACATTAATAACAGATAAAATAAAATTTACAGGATATTTATTTTGCACAAGGAACACTATTTTCTACTGATAAAATGAATGCATAATCCACAATCAAATAATCATGCACATGTACACACTTGACAATACAGGATCAAATAAATATAAAGAAACAAATAATGGACATATGGGGATAAATTTACAGATACAGTGATGGATTAAACACACTCCTTGGGAACCTGGTCAAACAGAAAACAATATTATTAAACATATACATGATTTGAAATACATAATAGTAACTTGATATGACCTGTAGAACCTACTCCCAAACAACAAAAAAATGCTAACATATGTAAATTAAGTCAATGTAGTACTAATAGAGTAATAGGCAGGTAGTCTATTAGAGCAGAATAAGAAATCTGTGCATATATGGTGTTGTTTTTTTGTTTTTGGTGATGTGTTTTCTATAGGAAGCATCTACCTAACATCTTCCTGTTCTGCTCCAATCAATAACATAGTAAAATAATTATCACTTCTGAGGACTTCAAGTCTGGTACTTCTTTTCATCAGATACTTATCAGCTACTGATTCTTCCAACATTTTTACTGAACACTTTATATTTGCAAGATCATAGGCCTAGTGGTAATAATAAGAATTGAATAGACCCTCCTGTGCCCTATGCCCTCAGTGAGCTAGTAGTTCAGTGGGGAAGAGATACCGATTAATAGAAAATAACTTCTCAATGTGAACTAGAGGAGAAATGCCTAAACCAGGATGGGCTGGAGATAGGAGAGGTCAGGAAAAACTTTCTTGAAAATTTGCTGCCTTTTTTTGAAGGAAAGGTACCTGTTACTTGGTGGACAGGCATACAGAATACATTCCATGGGCATGGTATTTGCTACCCTGCCTTCACCAAAGGGTTGGAAGGTCAGCTCAGATAATATATGTTTTCCCTCACTAAATCTCTTATCCTTAGACTGAAATTACCCTTTTAAATTTAGGGTTGGGTCATCATTTCCTACTTAATGCTGTTTTTCCAGAGGAGACCCCAAAGACACAGCTGTAGCCCCCAAATCTCGCTATCCCATTGATTGCCCTTCCAACACCAGAATGCTCTGGAAGGGGTGGGAGGTTAAATTATCCTATGGTTATTCATCAGTTTTCCTGGGGAAGGTGGATGGTGAAAATGTTCTGATTTCTATTTTCAAATCTGTCCAGATTTTTGATCTCTACAGGAAACTTGCAATGGAATTTCCTACTCAAGTCTTGGGCCTGGCCTCATGCCAGCCTATTTTAGGGTAAGCTGCAGATCCATATGTCCCTGACAGGACTAAAACTTAATGGTATGAGCTCTAGAAAACAAACATGCTGGAAACATTTTTTTCAAGCAGTGGAGGGTCTCAAAATGTCAACAGGTTTTCTCCACAGATGTTATTATAGTTATTATTATTACTAGACATATATATTGTATAATATACAGCAATAACTAATATTTTGTACTCTAATTTACAAGGTACCCAGAGCTTTCACTTAAGTATTTTCATGTTATATTTATAGCAAACCTGGGGGCAAATATTTGCTACCCTATTTTCAAATGAGGAGAATGGAATTTATGTAAAATAATCAACTGGCTCAGTGCCAGCCACATAGCAACTTTGTGGTTAACATCTTGAATCTATAACCCAAATTCCTTAAAGTCTGTATCCTTCCACAGTCACATATTTCTTTGGAGTAATATGTAAAAAGCTAAACAATAATAGGATTTTATTAGACCATTTTAATTTATCCTTAAGAGAGACTCAAATAAATGTCAGGAAATGTATGATTCTTTTTTCTCACAGTTTCCATTGTGTAAATATGGCTACTGATAGCACATCTTCTTCAGTATTGCCAAACAGCTCTTTGGAAAGTGTAATCTGTTTTCCTTTGTTATTTTAGCATGTCTTGTCCCAGCACCAAAGCTCCCGTACAGTTTATATATACATATAGACAGCGATGTTATTGTCTGTGCTGCAATAGGATTCTCAATGAGAGAGGAAATTAAAAAGCAACAGGTGATGAAAACAGAATGATTACATCTCTCTGGGCATAAACACTGGCAACACCTGATAATCTTGAAAGATATTTAGTTCTGTCCAAAAAATACTTGTATCTGTCCAATGGAACCATTTCTTATTATTTCTGAAGTAGTCCTGACAAGATTACACATTACACCAGGAACCTGTAAGTAAATCTAATGATTATTAAGAAAATGAATTTGAAAGATCTGAAGGTGTTACACAAAACTCTGCCAATTGGCTTTCTTTAGGCTCTTCTTAAAGCTGTAGCACACTATTTGGCAGCTTCCCTTTGAAAATGTGGCCACTGAAACTCTTGATACTGCCCTGTGGTACCCTACAAAAAACATTAACGACTTGGCTTCGTGTAATAGGGGCCTTTAGACACTGAGAATATGATTTCCTGTGTTTATTTGAACACTGCAGAAATCATAATTATAGGAAGCCAGCAGGCTAGTGCCTGGACTCTCTAGTTCTCAAAAAAACCTCAAACAATTCTGATTCCTTATGTAACATACTCCTATTAAACAACCTCTCTGGATGGCAGGGAGTCTAGTCTCAGCAGCAAATGTTGTCATAACATTCATAGATTTTCTTGTCTTATACCACATCCCTCCAATGATTGTAATGAAGGAAGAGCACTCTCTTTCTATGACTTGTCAGTAGGAGATGGTGGAAGTTCACGAAGCAGAAGCAGATCAATAGGTAGAGTGTATCCTTTAAGCAGGGACTCAGTGATTAAGAGCCCTCTCTCTTGTCCTTCACTGGCTATGGAAAAATAAGAGACCTACTAGGTTCCAGGTCCTTTTGTATCCTATTTTACTTAATAGTCATAGCAAGGTTGAAATGCAGGTTTAATTACTCCCTCTTTAACGATAAGAGCACTGAAGTTCAGAGAGATTAGGTTGTATGACTAATGTCACCCAGCTAGAGATGGGGCTGGACTTTGTGCCCTAGTCTTTCTAAGTCGATAGCTCTTCCTAATGCAGGAAACAATTGTACTAAACCTATGTTTGCATTGGGTCCTGTTCATTGAATACTTCTGGCACATGTATAGTTTAGTGCAGTTCAGATGGGTCAGGTATATGTCCTTGTATCAGTTATTTTTGTTGGGGAAGGTGTTAAACCTAATCATTTTGACTGAATGGAATTGATTAGCTCAGTCAAGCAGCCAGGATAATCAAGACTTTGTCAGTAGAGAAAAAAAAAAGAAAAGAAAGGAAGTGCAAATAATTTGTATGTGTAGCTACAGCCTCATTGTATTTCACTTATGTTTATTTTGAAAAGGCTTTCTGGACTTCCCACTGTACTTAGAATAAAATCTGAGCTTCTTACTGATGCCATTAGACCCCATGAGGTCTGGCATCTCTAGACAATTCCATTTTCATCCCCTTATACTATTCTTCTTTTTTCTTGTATTTGAAGCTCAAGACCTTCTGGGGGATTCTAGAATATACAACAAAACTTCTTGACTGCTTGCCTGTATTTTTTCCTTCCTTTTCTGGTTTTTCATTCTCTCCTTCCTTACCTTCCTCCTCCTTCCTTCCTTCTATTTTCCTTGATCATGTTCCTTTAACAAATATTTATTGAGAACTTTTATGTTCCAGAGAGAGATGCTAAAGACTGCAGAATGGGCAAAATGGCAAATACTGTCTTTGTATATCTTACAATTTAGTACAAGAGACAAGAATATTTTTAGTATGTTTAAGGAACATCAAGGAGTCAGAGTTACTGGAACAAAGTGAGAGAAAATAACATGGTAAGAAATAAGATATAAAGGGAGCAAGAGGCTGCCAATGGTAAGGATTTTGAATTTTTTTCTAAGTGATATATAGAGACAATGGATATTTTGGCCAGAAAATGGATATAAACTCACTGGCTGCTGTACATATAATAAAATGTAGGAATGCAAGGGTAGACACAGAAAGACCAAATAGGACATTTACTCTTGTCCAGATGGGAGATGATGGAAGTGTGGTTTTGTATGGATGAGAAATATTTGGATTTGGGAAATATTTTGAAGGTAGAGCCAATGTGACTTTTTTAAAATTCTGCTTAAAAATGAATGATTCAAGATTTTTGGCTATAGAAAGGGAGTGAATTGTAGAATTGTTCACCAATACTGGAGGAGAAACATATTTTTGGTGAAAACCAAGACTGTGTTAAACTCAAAAGTTTTATTAGACATACAAGAGCTAATGTCAATAAGCCATCTGGAATTCATGAGGGAATTGAAGGCTATAGCTATATATGGGAGTTGTCAAAATGAATCTGACCTTCCCACCTTGAGGCTCTTTGCTCTGCCTGGAATGTCCTTATTCTGGATCTTATCTATTTGGCTCTTTTTCATCCTTCAGGTTTTAGCTTAAATGCCACCTTCTTAGAGACGTCTTCCCTGACCAAACCATCAAATGCGAACACATTTTTCTCTCACGTAATCTTACTTACATTTATCTGTCTACCTATGTATCTATTTATCATTTTATTGTGTTGCAGTCTTGTAATTGTTGTTGATTTCTTTTCAAAAATTACTTCAAACTTACCATAAAATTTTGCTTCCTAGTTTATTATCTATCCTCTTACAGTGATATAAGGCCTGCAAATTCCCAGACCACTACTATCTTATTTATTGTTGCATCCCCAGTACCTGCCTAACACAGTTCCTGCATGTAGCAGATGCACAAATTTATGTGCAGTAAGTAGATATTTTTATGCTCTTCTCAGGTCTAACTCTTTAAGTCCTTCACTACCAGTTATGCCCATACCCTGAGCCTATTCAGAAAGGGAGACACAGGATCAATAGCCTGAAACTGACCTGCTGCCAACGTCTGGGATGGTCCATTTACTCTGAGCTGGTGTCCTTTGTGGATGGTCTGGAGCCAGGACACCTCTGTGTAAATCCTCCCAGTTCTCCTTAAAGCTAATCATGACCACCCTGTTTGCCTAGGCTTTCTTCAAAAAATTTGCAGTCTTTCTGTGAGATAGTCGTTAAATACACAGTTACAATAGAATGTGATAATTGCTAAAATTATGGCTTTTACTCAGTACTCTTTAAGGATAGAAAAGACAGCACACCTACCTGTAACTGGGGCTATCTACAATGCTTCACAAGACAGGTAATCCTTTAGCTGAGCCTATGATGTTGAGACATTTAGTAGGTTAAAGTGGTCTAATGTAGCTCCAAAAATGTGAGTTCTCTACCAAAAATGTCTATATTCAAATCCCAGATCTTCCATTTATAACTTATAGTCTAGATCAAGTAACTTGAATTCTTTAAGTCTCACTTTCCTCATCTATAAGACATGGGTAAAAAATATACTTTTCAGGGTTTGTATAAGCATTACTATGATAGATATACAGCCTCTAATACTTTTGTCCAAAGTATTGCACTAAATACACTATGACTGTAGTTACCATCAATGGGACAATGTGATGAAAATGGAAGACAATGCAAAGTGCAGAGGGGAGGAAATCACACCCTGTTCAGAAAACTGTCTGTGTTACTCATGCTTAATTTCTAAGTGTAGAATGCTAAGAAAGTATATTTAAGTTACTTTTGCATATGCTTGAATTATCTAATAAAATAGTATTTTCCTTAAGGGAGAGAGATTCTTTGTGCTTCTGCTTAGCATATGGAAGCTTTATCTCATTTACTTTGCTTTAGATTTCTAGCTGGTTCTCCAGATTTACATACAGGTAATATTTCATAGTAGAAATAGCAAATGCTTTGAAATAAGAACGAACTATATGTGAATAAATTATCTATCACTTCTTATATGTGGAAACTTGAACAAGATGCTAAGCTTTCTGAACTTCAGATTTTGTACTCATGAACTGGGAATAATAACACTTATTTCAGAGGGTTGCTTTATGGAGTTAGATGTTATGTAAATGTTGCTACATATGCTTGGTGCATAGTATGTGCTCACTACATGTTATAGTATTAATATAGCAGCAGTAGTAATAACAGTAGTAGTAGTAGTAATAGTTGTTGCATTACACTGAAACATTTAATATCATTATCTGTACAGCAGGTGGTCTGTACAGATTCATCATGGTGCTTACCCAAATCTTGCTTCTTTTCCTCTTGTGCTTCTGGAGTAGTATTACACATCCTCAACCCCCTGTGACTAGGCAGGGCAAAGTGCTAGTTTTGGCCAATAAACTATGCACAGATTCTATGTGTTTCATATCTAGGCAAAAGTACAAAAGACCCAGCAAGTGGCCCTTCAATTCCCTTTTCCCTTAGTGAGACCATACTCCAGATGGATCAACTACAAGATAATGAAATCTCTACCAGATTAGATCCTGAGTGGAAAGAACTCTAGATAACCTATGTGGATAATATGTGAGAAATAAATACACTTGTAATGTGATAAGCTAGCGAAAATTGGGGATATTTGTCACTACAGCATTACTTAATTTATACTGACATACATTTAAGTAATAGTTAATGCTGATTTTCAGAACAAAAACAATTCTAATCATTTCTTCTCTTAGAAGGTCTTTATGGACAATAACTTCCTCATGACTAATGTAAAATTAAGGCAATAATACTTCAATAGCAAAAAAAGAAATATTTCTTGTTCTGTGAACCCTAGAAACATATGACAGGTGATATAATTGTAAGCCCTGATAAAGAGTTCAGGAATTTTGAATAGATTATTATCGATAAAATTGAGTTCATATGGCCCCTTCTCTTATTTAAAAAGACTGAGCACTTCAGATTTAAAGGAATTCCTGTGTGTATGTGTGTGTGTGTGTGTGTGCATGTGTGTTGCTTGTTTATTAGTGCAGAGACTTAGTTGGCTGTTCCAAATGGTGATCTAAAAACAAACAAACAAATAAAACACACACACAGGAAACCAAACTAACAACCTCTTGTAGACTGGAATTAAAGTTACTTTCTCTTTAACAGACACTTAAATATACAGTGGGGTGGGTGTGATGTGGTGACCTCATACTGCTCTGCACCTGAAAGTGCCCCTTTTGTCACTATCTTCTTGATGGGTGTCTTTAGATAAGTAATTGTATTACCAGATGCTCTTGCCTAGTGATTAAAAGCCTGATTCTTGGAACCAAACTGCCTAATTTGAATGATATCTCTGCAGTTTATTAGCTGTGTGACCTTAGGGAATTGACTTAAGATCTATATTCTTTAGTTTTCTTATTGGTAAAACATAGATACTAATAGTAAATATTATCTAAACCAGTTGTCCTAATTAAACTTGATAAAACATCTAAAGCACTTATAAAAGTACCAGGTATGTGCATAGTAACATTTCAGTAAGTATTAGCTTTTTGTCTTATCTGTGTCTCTCTCTGGGACTTTGTTTTATTATCTATAAAATAAAATGATGAGAATAAATGATCCATTGAAGTCGTGTTATTTTTTTCTTCCAAAACTGAAAATTCCAATACACCAAAGGCAGACAGCAGAAGCAAGAAGAAATACAATCCTGCAGCCTGTAGAACAAAAACCACATTCACCGAAAGACAGACAAAATGAAAAGGCAGAGGAATATGTACCAGATGAAGGAACAAGATAAAACTCCAGAAAAACAACTAAATGAAGTGGAGATAGGCAACCTTCCAGAAAAAGAATTCAGAATAATGTTAGTGAAGATGACCCAGGACCTCGGAAAAAGGATAGAGGCAAAGACTGAAAAGATGCAAGAAATGTTTGACAAAGACCTAGAAAAATTAAAGAACAAACAACTAGAAGAATTAAAGAACAAACAAACAAAGATGAACAATACAATAACTGAAATGAAAAATACACTGGAAGGAATCAATAGCAGAATAACTGAGGCAGAAGAACAGAAAGTGACCTGGAAGACAGAATGGTGGAATTCACTGCCATGGAACAAAATAAAGGAAAAAGAATGAAAAGAAATGAAGAGAGCCTAAGAGACCGCTGGGACAACATTAAACACAAGAACATTCTCATTATAGGGGTCCCAGAAGGAGAAGAGAGAGAGCAAGGACCTGAGAAATATTTAAAGAGGTTATAGTCAAAAATTTCCCTAACATGGGAAAGGAAATAACAACCCAAGCACAGAGAGTCCCAGGCAGGATAAACCCAAGGAGAACATGCCAAGACACATAGTAATCAAACTGACAAAAAATTAAAGGCAAAGAAAAATTATTAAAAACAACAAGGGAAAAATGACAAATAACATACAAGGGAACTCCCATAAGGTTAACAGCTGATTTCTCAGTAGAAACTCTACAAGCCAGAGGGGAGTGGCCTGATATATTTAAAGTGATGAAACGGAAGAAACTGCCACCAAGATTACTCTATCCATCAAGGATCTCATTCAGATTTGATGGAGAAATCAAAAGCTTTACAGACAAGCAAAAGCTAAGAGAATTCAGCACCACCAAACCAGCTCTACAACAAATGCGAAAGGAATTTCTTTAAGTGGGAAACACAAGAGAAGTAAAAGACCTACAAAAACAAATGTTTTTGTTTTAAATTAAGAAAATAGTAATAGGAACATATATATAGATAATTACCTAAAATGTGAATGAATTAAATGCTCCAACCAAAAGACACAGGCTTGCTGAATGGATACAAAAACAAGACCCATATATATGCTGCCTACAGGAGACCCACTACACACCTAGGGACACATACAGACTGAAAGTGAGGGGATGGAAAAAGATATTCCATGCAAATGGAAATTGAAAGAAAGCTGGAGTAGCAATACTCATATCAGATAAAATAGACTTTAAAATAAAGAGTGTTACAAGAGACAAGGAAGGACACTACATAATGATCAAGGGATCAATCCAAGAAGAATATATAAGAATTATAAATATATATACACACAACATAGGAGCACCTCAATACATAAGGAAAATGCTAACAGCTATAAAAGAGGAAATCAACAGTAACACAGTAATAGTGGGGGACTTTAACACTTCACTTACACCAATGGACAGATAATCCAGACAGAAAATTAATAAGGAAACACAAACTTTAAATAACACAATAGACCAGATACATTAAATTGATATTTAAAGGACATTCCATCCAAAAATAGCAGATTACACTTTCTTCTCAAGTGTGCACAGAACATTCTCCAGGATAGATCACATCTTGGGTCACAAATGAAGCCTTGGTAAATTTAAGAAAATTGAAATCATATCAAACAACTTTTCAGACCACAATGCTATGAGATTAGAAATAAATTGCAGGGAAAAAATGTAAAACAACACACACATGTGGAGGCTAAACAATACATTACTAAATAACCAGGAGATCATTAAAGAAATAAAAAGGAAATCAAAAAATACCTAGACACAAATGACAATGAACACACGATGATCCAAAACCTATGGGATGCAGCAAAAGCAGTTCTAAGAGGGAAGTTTAAAGCAATACAATCCTACCTCAAGAAACAAGAAAAATCTCAAATAAACAATCTAACCTTACAACTAAAGGAACTAGAGAAGGAAGAACAAACAAAACCAAAGTTAGTAGAAGGAAAGAAATCATAAAGATCAGAGCAGAAATAAATGAAATAGAAACAAAGAAAACAATAGCAAAGATCAATATAACTAAAAGCTGGTTCTTTGAGAAGATAAACAAATTAAGAAACCTTTAACCGGACTCATCAAGAAAAAGAAGGAGAAGAATCAAATCAATAAAAGTATAAACAAAAAAGAAGGTAAAATAGACACCACAGAAATACATAAGATCATGAGAGACTACTACAAACAGCTCTATGCCAATAAAATGGACAACCTGGAAGAAATGGACAAATTCTTAGAAAGGTATAACCTTATAAGACTGAACCAGGAAGAAACAGAAACTATGAACAGACCAATCACAAGTAATGGAATTCGAACTGTGATTAAAAATCTTCCAACAATCAAAAGTCCAGGACCAGATGGCTTCACAGGTGAATTCTATCGAACATTTAGAGAAGAGCTAACACCCATACTTCTCAAACTCTTCCAAAAATTTGCAGAGGAAAGAACACTCTCAAACTCATTTTACAAGGCCACCATTACCCTGATAACAAAACCAGACAAGGATAGTACAAAAAAAAGAAAACTACAGGCCAATATCACTGATGAATATAGATGCAAAAATCCTCAACAGAATACTAGCAAATAGAATCCAACAACACATTAAAAGGATCACACACCATAATCAAGTGGGATTTATCCTAGGGATGCAACGATTCTTCAGTATATGCAAATCAATCAGTGTGATACACCATATTAGCAAACTTAAGAATTAAAACCATATGATCACCTCAATAGATGCAGAAAAATGCTTTTGACAAAATTCAACACCCATTTATAATAAAAACTCTCCAGAAAGTGGGCATAGAGGGAACCTACCTCAACATAATAAAGGCCATATATGACAAACCCACAGCAAACAGCATTCTCAATGGTGAAAAACTAAGATCAGGAATTTTTCAACATAGTTTTGGAAGTCCTAGCCATGGCAATCAGAGAAGAAAAAGAAATAAAAGGAATCCAAATTGGAAAAGAAGTAAAACTGTTATGGTTTGCAGATGACATGATACTGTACATAGATAATCCTAAAGATGGCACCAGAAAACTACTATAGCTAATCAATGAATTTGGTAAAGTTGCAGGATATAAAATTAACACACAGAAGTCTCTTGCATTCCTATACACTAAGGACAAAAACTCTGAAAGAGAACTTAAGGAAACAATCCCTTTCACCATTGCAACGAAAAGAATAAAATACCTAGGAATAAACCTACCTAAGGAGGTAAAAGACCTGTACTCAGAAAACTATAAGACACTGATGAAAGAAATCAAAGATGACAGAAACAGATGGAGAGATATAACATGTTCTTGGATTGGAAGAATGAATATTGTGAAAATGACTAAACACCCAATACAATCTACAGATTCAATGCAATCCCAATCAAATTACCAATGGCATTTTTTACAGAACTAGAACAAAACATCTTAAAATTTGTATGTAGACACAAAGACTCTGAATAGCCAAAGCAATCTTGAGGGAAAAGAAAACAGAGCTGGAGGAATCAGACTCACTGAATTCAGACTATACTGCATAGTTACATTAATAAAGACACTATGGCACTGGCACAAAAACAGAAATATAGATCAATGGAACAGGATAGAAAGCCCAGAGATAAACCCACACACCTATGGTCAAGTAATCTATGACAAAGGAGGCAAAGATATACAATGGAGAAAAGACAATCTCTTCAATACGTGGTGCCAGGAAAACTGGACAGTTACATGTAAAAGAATGAAATTAGAACACTTCCTAACACCATACACAAAAATAAACTCAAAATGGATTAAAGACCTAAATGTAAGACTGGACACTATAAAACTCTCAGAGGAAAACATTGGAAGAACACTCTTGATATAAGTCACAACAAGATATTTTTTGACCCACCGCCTAGAGTAATGGAAATAAAAACAAAAGTAAACAAATGGGACCTAATGAAACTTAAAAGCTTTTGCACAGCAAAGGAAACTATAAACGAGACGAAAAGACAACCCTCAGAATGGGAGAAAATATTTGCAAATGAATCAACAGACAAACAATTAATCTCCAAAATATATAAAAAGCTCATGCAGCTCAATATTAAAAAAAAACAAACAACCCAATCAAAAAATGGGCAGAAGACCTAAATAGACATTTCTCCAAAGAAGACATACAGATAGCCAAGAGGTACATGAAAAGCTGTTCAACATCACTAATTATTAGAGAAATGCAAATCAAAACTACAATGAGGGGAACTTCCCTGGTGGTTTAGGGGTTAAGACTATGAGCTTCCCCTGCAAGAGGAATGGGTTCAATCCTTGATCAGGGAACTAAGGTCCCACATGCTGCACAATGTGGCCAAAAAAACCCCCAAAACAAAACAAAACAAAAAAACTACAATGAGGTATCACCTCACACTAGTTAGAATGGGCATCATCAGAAAATCTACAAACAACAAATGCTGGAGAGATTGTGGAGAAAAGGGAACCCTCTTGCATTGTTGCTGGGAATGTAGATTGATACAGCCACTATGGAGAACAGTATGGAGGTTCCTTTAAAAACTAAAAATAGAACTACCATATGACCCAGCAATCCCATCCCACTACTGGGTATATACCCAGAGAAAACCATAATTCAAAAAGACACATGCACCCCAACGTTCATTACAGCACTATTTACAATAGCCAGGTCATGGAAGCAACCTAAATGCCCATGAACAGATGAATGGATAAAGAAGATGTGGTACATATATACAATGGAATATTACTCAGCCCTAAAAAGAATGAAATTGGGTCATTTGTAGAGACGTGGATGGACCTAGATACTGTCATACAGAGTGAAGTAAGTCAGAAAGAGAAAAATAAATATCATATATTAATGCATATATGTGGAACCTAGAAAAATGGTACAGATGAACCTGTTTGCAGGGCAGATATAGAGAGACACAGATGTAGAGAACAAACGTATGGACACCAAGGAGGCAAAGCCCTGGGAGGGAGGTAGTGGTGGTGGGATGAATTGGGAGATTGGGATTTTATGCACTGATTTGTATAAAATAGATAACTAATAAGAACCTGCTGTTTAAAAAAATATTATATAGGTAAAATTCATAAATTTATAAAATTTATAAATTTATAAAATTTATAAATTTATAAATTCATAAATTTATAAAATTTATAAATTTATAAATTTTATAAATTTATACATTTATAAATTTATAAATTTATAAATTTATAAAATTCATAAATAAATAAATAAATAAATAAATGGAAAAGAATGAAAGTTCCATGAGTACAGGGCTGTATTTGTCCCATTATATTCCCATAACCTAATTAATTCCAATACAAAAGACTCTGAGTAAATATTTATTAAATACATGTACCAATGACTTTATCATAATAGCTACCATTTTTTTTTAGGATTTAAATGTCACACACTGTTCTAGATTCTGTTACCTTAAATTCTCACAATGAACCAATAAAATAAGTACTATTATTACCTCATACTACAGATGAAGAAGTGATGTGAAAAGATGTTAGATAACTATTTCAAGGTTGTACAATATAAGGAGTGAGGAGTAGAGGAAGAATAAGACTTGGAATTAGATGTATGACTTCTGAGTTCTTATATGAGACTTTTTTCCTTAGGTGTTCTTATGAAGAAAATTTATAATATAACTGTCAAATTGATAAAGAAAGCTGAAGTCAACTCTTGAAATAAACCTGCATTACCCATAGCTCTGCAACATGGGGGTCATCTTTGAACTTGTCTGTGCCACTCATGAAGGAATGAATTTTTTTGAGAACTAGGATTGCATTTATCTTGTCTTAGCACAACACCTGACACATAATAGGTACACAGTATACGTTGATGGACGAATATGGAAGGAATGAGTAGTAATTAGAGACCTGGTGGTTGCTGAAGGAGACTGTGATGGGTTATATTTCACATGTTGTTTTATATAAAATTACCAATGTCATGATTCAGTTTGACCCTATGCGATGTATCTTAGATATTTTACTTGCTCAATCATCACAAAAATATGTAAGGTGGGAACTGTTAACTAATTTTACAGATGAGGATGTTAGCTCAACCAAGATGCTAAGTTTTTTGAATCTTAATTTCTGGTTGTTTCTACCACATCAGGTTAGCATGCAGTTCTTTGGTTGTTTTTTTGTTTTGTTTTGTTTTGTTTTGCGGTACACGGTCCTCTCACTGTTGTGGCCTCTCCCGTTGCAGAGCACGGGCTCTGGATGCGCAGCTCAGTGGCCATGGCTCACGGGCCCAGCCACTCTGCGGCATGTGGAATCTTCCCGGACCGGGGCATGAACCCGTGTCCTCTGCATCGGCAGGTGGACTCTCAACCACTGCGCCACCAGGGAAGCCCTAGCATGCAGTTTTTTGTTTTTGTTTTTTTTAAAGAATTCAGTGTGGCTTTCTTCATTATAACAACTCTGTTGAAGGCTGTATACTTTTCAGGAAGGTGAGAGCACAGAGAGTTGTAGTACTGAGAGTCAACAATGACCAACATGTAGGTTCATATTATTCTTATTTCCTCCATTCTATTGTTGAACAAGTCTTAGGTTAATCAGTTTTGAAAGATTTGATTTGAAATGGACACTCAATTCATTGTCTCAATCTACCAGCCTCTTTGGGCCATTAACTTTTTATAGGAGGAAAATGTTTGCAGGTCTTCCATAGAGTAATTGGCCCTGAATATCTATGGTGACAGACTGTGGAAGCTGTGTGAAGGGGCTTGGGGTGCCTTGCAAAAGCCATTCAGGGTTACCTATCAGGTGGGTGAGGTGATACTCATGAACTCAGTATCTGTGGTGTCTTCCACATTTTTGCCCCAGCAGTTCAGCTCTGCATGGTGAGTGCTGACAGGCATTCAGTATCTCACTGTTATAGACAGGCTGTTCTAAATTGAATGGATTGAAGCTTTGATTAAAGGCTGAAGATGCAAGCTAGTCAGGGTGGTCAAAATATTTTGTCCTATTATCATTCTCCTGTAAACCACTGAACCATTTGGTCAATAGACCAGACTTCTGGGTTAGAGAGAATAATAATTATGGCTGGCCAATTGGTAATGGATTCTCTTAACCATCTCCCAGGGAACTTGTTGCACTATCTTAAAGCAGAACTATTGGAAAGCTTCACTCCAGGGCTTCACAAAATCATTCTTGGAGTGTGAGACAATTTGGCTTAACATCGAAGAGAAGTGGCATATTAATATGGAACTATTTTCCTAGCATTGAATGTACTTTGCAGGAAAAAATGGCAAACTGATTTTGAGAAAAGATTCACAGACTTATGGCTGAGTGATGAGAGCTTACTTGTTTTTTCTTTTTCTGTACAAACAATACATTGAGTAATTAAGGAAGAATATAACTACTGAATTACATTTTAAAATGTTACACTGTCCCTTTCCTTACAATCTACTGAAAAGAAATAGCATTTCTAATCCTTTAGATGTTATGTTTCTAAACAAAACTTAAAGCCAGGACTTGGTTTATATATAAAATTGACAAATTTCAGCACCAAGTCTCATTGACTAGAAATCAGTGTAACATATGTATCTGCATGGATTTTTAGTTTCTTTAATCTTACCCTTCTCCTTGTATCAGCAGAAAACACTTTCTGAAAGCTGGATACTAGTTCCAATATGGTTTGAGAAAATCTCAAAACACAAAAGACACGTATGAAGGACCCCTCTTCTCTCCCTGTCTGGCCATTCAGGAATAGAAAGGTGTTACTCAGATTCTGGAAACATGTGTTTCTTTATATCAATCTCCTTTCAAGAAGATTTTCAGGCAGAATGGAAAAACATAGAATAAATCAAAATAAAATAAGAAGAAATCAGGGTGTAGAAATAGTAAAGTGAGGTGCAAGAAGGATTGGGAATTTTAGTACTGTGCTATAAGTTTTTGAAAAATCTTTAGAACTCAGCTGAAATTTTGCTGTGAGCTGCTAACAACCAAAGTTAAGTTAGAAGATCCCCAATATGTGTAAGATTAAAACAACCAGAGCTCAGCTGAAGCAAGAAATGTTAAAATTCCAAAACCACCATTTCCAATAACTGATGTAATAATTGATTTAGACAAGCATTATCAAATATCATTAAACCTATTAACTAAAATACTTTCAGGAAGCAGGATATTCACATGGTCTCAAAGTATCTCTCCACAGTTAACCTGATACTTCTAAAGAATAAATATACCTTTCTATGAAATGATTCACTAAGCACATTAACCAGTTTATCAATCTTGGCATCATTAACAGCGGGACACCTTACCATATAACCTTCCTTGTGTGATGCAGAAAGAAGTAAGCAATGTCTCTATGTAGTATTCCTACCTTAACTGTTTAACTTGACTCTAGTGCTGAGGAAACACACAAATTCAGAATGTGAAAAGAACTGATTTCCTAGTTATAAGTGTCCCTATGTTAAGGAGAACACTGTCTATTATGTTTTCATCCCACCCACAACAAGTGCTTGTGATTCAATGGTCTTAAACCAAGCTTCAAGTGTTCCCATTACTTTGAACATTAGCTTTATTCTTAGATGCTTTTTCCTTCCTTAGGCTATACAACTCACCTATCTATCTATTCAGCCTATGAAGCACACAGATGCTATAAGGTGGTAAATTAAGTTCCTTTAATTTTTTCTTAAATAGTTATTTTAACTGGTTCCAATATGACTTCTAGAATTGACATGGTAATCACCAGTGCCCAGGTAGAGTTACTCAAGAAAGGTCGATATCTCTCAGGGCTTAATGGAAGTGTGCTTTTCTGTTATATCCCAAGAGCATGTCTGCTATAGAAAAAGATAAGACGTGAGAATGGAGGATGTCAACTCTGAATGTTCCTAAAGCTAAATGGTGTCTCTTGGTGGTTATTTTTGTGACCTGACCTTATTCTCCCCAAATGGGCAATTAATTGCTGTCAGAAATTTTCTAACTTTTTTGTGCTTCCACTGCCACAAAAAAGGCAGCTAAATATTCTTACTGAATTAACGGGTCAAGAGGAGTTGAGACAATAAACATGGCTGGGGCATGCTCCACAATTCTGTCACTTCTGTTGAAAAGTTTCCATGACTTTAATCAGATTTCTTCATTTGGTAGGGATCATTTACGAGAGACACCAAATAAAAAGCATACCCATTAGATTTCCCCTAGGGAGACAATTTTGGAAGTTGTAATTTTCCACTCTAAGTATGAACAGCTTCACCATGATAAGAAGGCTTCACATGGATAATGACAATAATGCAGTTTATTTTTTAAGGCCAGCCTGAAGGCCTCCTAAATAGAAAACTGATGTGCTGTGCATCTTCACTTTTTCTCCAGCAATACAGCCAATTTTTAGAGAGCTAAGGCATCAGATGGGGCTGAAGGAAGACCCTGTCTAATGATCTGAGCTACAATATCCAGCAGAGCAAAAATCATGGCAGTAATGTTTATTGAACACTTAGGATGCACCAAGCACCTTGATAGGCAGTTTATGAACATAGCAACACAGTGAATGCTATTGTACTACTGTCATCTTCATTCTATACTTGAGAAAACTAGAACTTAGAGAGATTAAGAGAATTGTCCAATGTCACAAATGTGAAATAGGCATCAGGCAGTCTCAGTTAGAAATCATACACTTAAGTGAAGGAAACCACCAAACTGTATTAGGGCTTATTGAGTCTCCACAGGTTTATTTTCATATATTAGTCTAAGTCTTTGTGACAGCCCTCAAGATAAGTATTGTAATCAGTGTGGAGATGTGGAAACTGAGACTCAGAGACATGAAATACCTTGCCCACAGTCATTCTTCTGGTAATTGGCTAATGCTTGCACATTCAGTGTCACTTCCATAACAGTGTCATTTAAAGTGTATCATGCTGTCTCTATATTTTGCTTACTGAGTTTTTCTCTGTTTGCTGGACTTCTCTTATGCCTCTAATTTACATTAAATGGCATGAAATTATATGAAATATTTGGGCTTAAATTTCTATCAGATAATTCTAGGATGGTAAGAAAATTTGGCCAAAGTAAATAGAATTTATGTCAAGCTTAGGAAAAAAAATAATCCTATGTTCCAATGATAATCACAACAGATTGAGTTAATCTTAAACTTTTAAATCAGAATATTACACAAATGGCAAGGACCATGCCTTATAAAATTTTCTGTGTAAAATACTGCTGTAAGCCACCATGGCAAATATTAATTTCCCCTCAATATACAATCTCTCCTTCCTTTTTAGTAACAGAACTCCTCAACCACCACTCATGGCTTTGTTCACATGACATTTCACATGATCACTCAGATAGATACCACATTTCCAGCCTCTTCTTGCAATAATAAGATTGTGTAAGTTAATTACATGGACCATGAGAAGAAGTGAAGGGCTTAATTCAGTGCCATATCCTTAAATGAAAACTGCTTGTTCTCCATTCCTTCTTTGTGTCTAAAAGAGAAGTTGTGTTAGGAAGATAGATTCAACCATGAAGACACAAGACCACCACTGTAGTGAACAGTGGAATGACAAAATGAAAGGCAACTGTATTCCTGGACAACCTT
The DNA here is from genome assembly GCF_964341445.2 of Mesoplodon mirus. Taxonomy (NCBI): domain Eukaryota; kingdom Metazoa; phylum Chordata; class Mammalia; order Artiodactyla; family Ziphiidae; genus Mesoplodon; species Mesoplodon mirus. The sequence continues at coordinate 18,390,965 of NC_138983.1, forward strand.
GTGGAGCAGAACTGCCCACGTGCTGTGGACTCTGCCTACTTCTGGACTGAGAGAGAAATATATATTTATTCTGCCTAAGTTATTGTATTTTGGGGTATCTTTGTTACATGAGCTTAGTATATATCTTATTAGATCTGTGTTTACTGAAATAAAAATCAAGATCCACACTCTTAGAAAGTTTTATGAATTACATGTAATTCTGTATAGTAACCTCTATATTTTCTAGCAGATTTATGGTGATATATTACATGGTTTATGGGTCAAATTGTATCGCTTAAAATTTGTATATTTGAACTCCTAATCCCAGAATATGACTATATATGGAGATAGGATCTTTAAAGTAGAATTAAGGTTAAATAGAGTTATTTGGGAAGACCCTAATCCAATATGATGTGTTCTTATAAAAGAGATGATTAGGTCACAGACACACAGAGGAAAGACCATGTGAAGACATGAGGAGAAGACAGTCATCTACAAGTCAGAGAGAGAGGCCTCAGAAGAAACCAACCCTACCAACTTCTTGATCTCAGACTTCTATCCTTTAGACTTATGAGAAAATACATTTCTATTGGTTAAAGTTACCCAGTCTGTGGTACTTTGTTATGACAGCCATAGCAGACTAACACACATGGGAAAAGAAGCTTGGAGTCACCTATGAACTCCAAAATACAGGAAATAAAGTATTCTCATGATAATTTTATTAGATAAATCAACAAACAAAAGATGAAAAATCAATCATATAAGGAAATTTAAAGAGGACCTATTAAATATCAGTGATTATTCTATGTATTGAGGATAAAGCAATACCCAAGACAGATTGAATCCATTAATCCATTATTTCCTGGTGCTCAAAATTTTATTTAAAAGAAAAAGACAATCAAGATAAAGAATGATATATTGAGGGAGAGTAGTCTGCTTCATTTTGGGATTTATGGAGGCTCTCTCTAAGCAGCAGATTTTGTGCTGAAACCTAAATGACAAAAAAGTCAACCAACTTATGTCTATGACTGTTATATATATGAGTTGTTATATATAATCTTCATGGTAACTACAAAGCAAAAACATATACTAAATACACAAAAGATAAAGAGAAAAGAATATAAGCATGCCACTAAAGCAAGCCATCAAACAAAAAAGGAAGAGAGCAAGAGAAGAAAGGAAGAGAGAGGAACAACAAAAACAGCCAGAAAACAGTTTAAAAATGGCAATAATTACATAGATATGTAATTACATAGATATCAATAATTACTTTAAACGTAAATGGACTAAATTCTCTAATCAAAAGACATACAGTGGCTGAATGGATTTAAAAACAAACAGAAACAAAAAAACAAGAGCCATCTATGTGCTGTCTACAAGAGACTATTTTTAGGTATAAGGCCACACACAAGACTGAAAGTGAAGTGATGGAAAAAGATATTCCATGTAAATGGAAACCAGAAGAAAGCTGGAGTAGCTATACTTATATCAGACAAAAAAGACTTTAAACTCTTGGAGGAAAACATAGGCAGAACACTCCATGAAATAAATCAGAGCAAGATCCTTTTTGACCTACTACTAGAGAAATGGAAATAAAAACAAAAATAAACAAATGGGACCTAATGAAACATAAAAGCTTTTGCACAGCAAAGGAAACCGTAAACAAAGTGAAAAGACAACCCTCAGAATGGAAGAAAATATTTGCAAATGAAGCAACTGACAAAGGATTAATCTCACAAATTTACAAGCAGCTCATGCAGCTCAATATGAAAAAAGCAAACAACCCAATCGAAAAATGGGCAGAAGAACTAAATAGACATTTCTCCAAAGAAGATATACAGATTGCCAACAAATACATGAAAGAATGCTCAACATCATTAATCATTAGAGAAATGCAATTCAAAACTACAATGAGATATCATCTCACACCAGTTAGAATGGCCATCATCAAAAAATCTACAAACAATAAATGCTGGAGAGGGTGTGGAGAAAAGGAAACCCTCTTGCACTGTTGGTGGGAATGTAAACTGATAAAGCCACTATGGAGAACAGTATGGAGGTTCCTTAAAAAACTAAAAATAGAACTACTGTACAACCCAACAATCCCCCTACTGGGCATATACCCTGAGAAAACCATAATTCAAAAAGAATCATGTACCACAATGTTCATTGAAGCTCTATTTACAACAGCCAGGACATGGAAGCAACCTAAGTGTCCATCAACAGATGAATGGATAAAGAAGATTTGGCACATATATACAATGGAATATTACTCAGCCATAAAAAGGAATGAAACTGAGTTATTTGTAGTGAGGTGGATGGACCTAGATTATGTCATACAGAGTGAAGTAAGTCATAAAAAGAAAAGCAAATACCATATTCTAACACATAGATATGGAATCTAAGGGGGAAAAATGGTCATGAAGAACCTAGGGGCAAGACGGGAATAAAGACGCAGACCTACTAGAGAATGGACTTGAGGATATGGGGAAGGGGAAGGGGAAGCTGGGACAAAGAGAGTGGCATGGACATATATACCCCTCCAAACGTAAAATAGATAACTAGTGGGAAGCAGCCGCATAGCACAGAGAGATCAGCTCAGTGCTTTCTGACCACCTAGAGGGGTGGGATGGGGGGGGAAGGGAAGGAGACACAAGAGGGAAGAGATATGGGGATATATGTATATGTATAACTGAGTCACTTTGTTATACAGCAGAAACTAACACACCTATGTAAAGCAATTATACTCCAATAAAGATGTTTAAAAAAAAAAAAGACTTTAAAACGAAGACTGCAAGAAGAGGCAAAGAAGGGCATTGCATAATGATTAAGGGGTCAATTCAACAACAGGATATCACATTTGTATTTATGCACCCAATGTAGGAGCACCTAAATATACAAAGCAAATATTAACAGACCTAAAGGAAAAAATAAAACTTACAGATTCAGTGAAATCCCTGTAAAAATTCCAATGGTATTCTTCACAAAAATAGAACAAACAATCCTGAAGTTTGTATGGAGCCACAAAAGACCCTTAATAGCCAAAGCAATCTTGAGAAAGAATAAAGCTGTAGGCATCCAGCTCCCTGATTTCAAAATAAATTGCAAAGCTATAGAAATTAAAATAGTATGGTATTGGCTTAAAAACAGACACATAGACCAACAGAATAGAGATCCCTAAAATAAACCCACTCATATATGGTCAAATAATTTATGACAAAGGAGACAAGAATATACAATAGGTTAAGGAGAGTCTCTTCAATAATAAATTGTATTGGGAAACCTGGACAACCTCATGCAAAGGAATGAAACTGGATCATTATCTTACACCATATACAAAAATTAACTCAAACTGAATTAAAAACTTCAACATAAGACCTGAAACCATAAAACTACTGGAAGAAAACATAGGCAGTAATCTCCTTGTTGTAGTTCTTGTAGTTCTTGTAGTTGTAGTTCTTGGTGATGAATTTTTGAATCTGATACCCAATGCAAAGGCAACAAAAGCAAAAGTAAACAAGTGGGACTACATGGAATTAAAACCTCTGCACAGCTAAGGCAACAATCAACACAATGAAAAGGCTATGTACGGGCTTCCCTGATGGCGCAGTGGTTGAACGTCCGCCTGCCGATGCAGGGGGCAGGGGTTCGTGCCCCGGTCCGGGAGGATCCCGCATGCCACGGAGTGGCTGGGCCCGTGAGTCATGGCCGCTGGGCCTGCGCGTCCGGAGCCTGTGTTCTGCAACGGGAGAGGCCCCAACAGTGAGAGGCCTGCATACCGCAAAAAAAAAAAAAAAAAAAAAAAAAAAAAGGCTATGTACTGAATGGGGGAAAAGATGTGCAAATTATATAACTAAGTTTTAAAATATATAATATTATAAATATATAATGTATATTTAATATTCAAAAAATATAAAGCACACATACAATTCAATAGCAAAAAAACAAACAATCTCATTAAAAATTGGTACATCTGAATAGACTTTTTTCTAAAGAAGACATACAGATAGCCAAGACATACAGACAGGTACATGAAATGATGCTCAGCATCATTAATCATCAGAGAAATGCAAACCAAAACTACAGTGAGATATCACCTCACACATATTAGAATGGCTATGATCAAAATAAATAGGAAATAACAAGTGTTGGTGAGGATGTGGAGAAATTAGTGGAAATGTAAATTGGTACAGCTACTATGGAAAACAGTATGGAGATTCCTCAAAAAATTAAAAATAGAACTACCATATGATCCAGCAATTCCTCTTCTGAATATTTATCTGAAGAAAATAAAAACACTAAGTCAAAAGATATATATGCCCCCATATCTATTGCAGTATTGTTTATAATAGCCAATAATGGAAACAACCTAAGTGTCTATTGATGGATGAATCGATAAAGAAATTGTGGTATATATGTACAACGGAATACAATTTAGCCATAAAAAGAGTGAAATCTTGCCATTTGCCACAGCATGTATGGACCTAGACAGCTTTATGCTAAGAACAATAAGTCACTCAGAGAAAGACAAATACCATATGAACTCTTTTACCTGTGAAATCTAAAAAAACAAAGACAAAAACAACCCCCCAAAGCAAGCTCACAGACACAGAAAACAAACTAGTGGGGCCAATTGGTGATGCCAGAGGTGGGGAGTGAGAGGAAGGGAGAAAATGGATAGAGAGGGTATTAAAGAAAGAAAGAAAAAAGACAATAGTGGGCAGTTAGGAAGGCAGGGGCTTGGACAACACATACCACTTACTGACTATGGCAATGCAACCTGTGGGGGGTAGGGAGGGGTTGGTTCAGTGGAGGGAAAAAGAGATTGGAGCTAGAGAATTCCAGTGTCTTAATAACTAATTTCCTGCAGGACCTTCAGTAATAAAGGTGATTTTTTAATGGCGCTAACTACTTAGCTAGAAAAAAAATTGGTGCTTTCGATTCTTAATAATTACTAACTCGAAAGACGTTACTTTTGTACTATTGCACTAACTTAAATTTTTATAACAGTTTTGCCTATTGTTATGAAGAATAAATCTCAATGCTTGTCAAAAAATTAAAAAGTCAGCCAGGCAGACTGGGGGTATTGAGACTTTCAGACAGGAAGATGGCACATGCAAAGGTACTGAAAATATTTGAGACTAGCTTGTGCAAGGAACAGGCTCCAGGGTGCTCCACTCCCAAGGCTTTGGGCAGAAACGAACTGGCCTATTGAAACGGAGGAAATGCCCCCCACCTCCCTTTGGGAACTGAGAATGTAGCCCTGATGATTTCTAAATAGACAAATAGATTTCAGGTCATTCTTCCCTGTACGAATTCATGAAGAATTTTAGATGTTTGAAACAATAGCAACTATGGTCCATTCCTATAAAATCCAAGAACTCTGACAGCCTTTCTTCCTTCCACTGTCTCCATCCCTTTCAGCCCAAACTGGCTGTGCTCCTGCTAAAGTGGCTAATTTGGTCCATGGTTCAATCTGCTTATCAAATCGTTGGTCCTGCCATACTGTTAGTGTTCTCCCTTGAACAGGCTTTTCTCATTTTTTGCAATATGAACAGACAGAATTTCCCAAATCTTTCATTTCTGGTTCTTTTTTTCTTAATTATTCCTTCCTCAATTTATTTCTCTCGCGCGCATTTTACTCTAAGTCAGGAAGAACCAAGCCACGACTTTAATACTTGGCTTAGAAATCTCAGTTAAACCTCCAGTTTCATTGCTCATAAATTCTTTCTTCCACAAAACACTAAAATATGAACACAATTTAGCCAAGTTCTTTGCTACCTTATAAAGGAGATTATATATTTCTCATTAGCCTATGACATGTTCTCCATTTCCATCTGAGACCTCACCAAAATGACCTTTACAGTTCATATTCCTACCAATATTCTATTCATGATTATGTATGTATTCTCTAAGATGGAAGCTTTCTCTACAGTTTTCTCTCTCTCTCTCTCTCTTTTTTTTTCCTCTGAGCTCTCATCAGAATCTTTAAAATTCTACTCATGGCAAGCTAAGCTTTTTTTAACATGCATCTCGAAACTCTTCCAGCCTCTACGTATTGCTCAATTCCAAAGCTGCTTCCACATACTCAGGTATTTGTTAAACAGCAGAATGCCTTTCTTAGCACCATTTTCTGTCTTAGCTTGCTCAGACTAAGACTTAGTCTGCCTAGTAACAAGTACCATAGACTGGTATCTTAAACGACACACATTTATTTTTCAGTTATGGAGGCTGGATGTCTGAGATCATATTTTGTGTCCTGTGAGGGCTCTCCTCTTAGTTTACAGACAGCCACCTTCTTGCTGTGTCCTCACATGGAGGAGAGATCATTTCTCCCATGTCTCTTTTTATAGAACATGGATCCTAGCATGGGGACTCCACTCTAGTGACCTTATCTAAACCTAATTACCTCCCAAATTCCTCACCTCTTAATAGTTAGGGCTTCAACATATGAATTTTGGGGTGGGGTGGAGGGGAGACACAAACATTCAGTCCATAGTGCCACTCTTCTCATCTTTCAAATCTCAGCTGAATGTTACCACCTCTGGTTGTTTCTTTGCCTTCAAGGACAAAGATGAATTGCTGCCTCCCCTGAGGTGTCTCAGCATGTGGCTATACATTTAAGGTGACATCTGTTGCATTGACATGATATTTTTCTGCTTTGGAGTCTGCCTCCCCCAAAGAACAGAGAATATTAGTGAGTTTATGGCTATGTTTTATTTATCCTTATGCCTCTATGCCTATCATAGGCTCTGACATCTAGTAGGTTCTCAGTAAATATTGGCTGAGTCAGTAAATAAGAGGACTATTTATATTTATCTAGGTTATACAATATATATGTTCAAAGGTATGTTCACAGGAAGAGAGAGAAAGGACAGGATTAAAAGGAATTCAGATATGACCATAAATGAAGATACACTGGTGGAATTCTGAAGACAATCGGAAAATTGAAAAATTTCTCTGCTCATCTTCAGTTGCCTTTTGCAAAAGGAAAGCTTGTGCCAAAACACTTTCTGAAAAACGGGCTTTATCCCTGCTTCTTTTATAATAACAAGCTTCCATTATTTATAATGTTCCTCATATGTCCTTCCAGTGATCATGCAACTAAATATTGTCTACAATAATCCCAGAACCTCTGGCTTCTCATTAAGTTAAACTTGGTTGAGTACTTGAAGGAATAACTCATCGAAGTCAACAAATTGTGCTGAAGGGCAGCTTCAGTTGCCTCTAATGTAAGAAACCAGTCCTTTGGGAATCTGCAGAGAAGAAGCTAAAGTCACATCTTAGACTGATTTGTTTGACTCTGAAGCTCAAATTCTTATGATAACAAAGAATACAACTCGTTAAACATTATGACTCAGCAAATATTTAATCAGTAACTAATATTTGTCAGGCAATGTTCTGGGCACTATAGGTTTGATGATGAATGAGACACATTCTTTGCTTTCATGGGACCCAATAAGTTAAGGTGAGACCAATAGTTAAACAAATATACTATTTTGGCAGAACCATTAGGGCAGGGACTATGTTTGATTTGTGAGACCTTGGGTTATTTCCTGAGAATGTGTAGTATGAGTCTACACATTTTGTTAAGCAAATTAAAAACAATATTGGATGGTATATACAAAAGCAGGATTATGTTCAAGGCACCATACTCTGATAAACTGTGTTGTGAAAGAGAGGGTAGGCCTGGGGGAAAATTTCATAGAAGCAGGAAAAGTCTGTGTTTTGAAGGGTGACTAGATACCAGGTTGAAGGTTGTGGAATGGATAACAGGGACTGGGATTGGGAGAATAGAATTTTCCAGGCACAGGAATCAATGTGTGCAAATGCAAAATGCATGGCATTGTAAAACAGGATGGTAGGTTCTGAAAAGAAAGTGGTTTACAGAAACTGAAGCAAAAGGATGTAAAGGCAACTTACACTAGAAAAGGTTGGAGCCCCATAAACAGAGTGAAGAAGAATGACTCCTATTGCAAAGAACTAGTGAAAATGACAGCTCCATCAGGTTAAAAAGATACATGACTTTATGTCAAGGGCTTCCAGAACTGTGCCACCACTCTTTGAGTTAGGAATGCAGAGACCTGGCATATTCACATAACAGAGAGGCCATATTTTTGTTTTTGTTTTTTTAGTTGTCAGTTAACAGTATTTTTTAAAGTTTATTTTTTCTTTTCTTTTTTTTATACAGCAGGTTCTTATTAGTTATCTATTTTATACATATTAGTGTATATATGTCAATCCCAATCTCCCAATTCATCCTACCACCCCCGTGCTTTCCCCCCTTGGTGTCCATACGTTTGTTCTCTACATCTGTGTCTAGAGAGGTCATGTTTTACCTCTCTCAAGACCTGCAACACTTGCATTCAGAAGTGGGAAGTGGACCAAGGACTACTGCTTAGAAGTTTCCTTTGCTCTTGGCCTTTGCAGAATTTCTTTCTCTGCTGAGTAAATTTAGACTCATTAAGTTTGTAGCTCAGGGAACATCTGAGTTATAGTAATGCTGTTTGTAGAGGTATGTCTTTGATTTTATCCTCTATCAAAGTCTTAGGCAGACAATAGATTCATCTTATTTACTATGCCAGAGACTTTAAATAAAAACCACAAATCGGAAGTGACATGGTGTGATGGAAGGAGTAAGGCTATCAACATGAGAAGACTTGAGGTCAAGATCTTATTTTCTAGCTTCTACCTCAGTGAGTCTTCAGTTTCTCTGAGTCTCAGTTTCCTCATACATATAATAGGGCTAATAAATTTTGTCAAAACTACTAAAAAGTTAATCTTAATATAAAAAATAAAAGTTAATATAAAATCATAGAATAATAATGATGATTTTCTGAGTATTTGCTACATCTTCACCCTGCTAAGTTTCTTTTATGTTTATTATTTCATTTATCATCTTAATTACATCCAATCAATTGGTATTTCTTATTTTTCTAATTTGCAAATAATGAAAATAAGTTTCAAATAGATAAACTCAATAACACATACAAATATAAATGCCAGCAATATTTGTACTTATTACTAAATCTCCGTTTTTTGGATCATGTATTTTTTGGGGGTGGGAATAATGCACTTAGGAATAAATCTTAAAGTTTGAGAAATTTTGACTTGGTTTACACTAAACTCTGTAAATAGATATTAATAACTTCCTTCAATTCCTAGAGTAATGCATGCAGTAATGATAATACTATTAGTAGAAGCCAACATTTACTGAAAGTTTACATTCTGTATCAGACAGTGTGCTACCTTTACCTGGGTTATAACTTAGTTCCCCATAATCATACTAAAATGTATTTTTATGCATGATATCATTCTACTATATGAATAATATAATTACCATTTTCGCCATGAGAAAGCTGAGGCTCAGATGAGCAAAGAAATTTTCCCAATGTCAAGCATAAAGTGGAGGAGCCAAAATTCCATACAGCCTAACCTCAGTCTAATTACGGTGTTTATACTGACCCAATATTTTCAATGGAAAATCTATTGTTGTTAGAGCAACATGACACTTACCAAAATACAGTATTCATCCCAGCCCTCTGTCCTCATATGTACCATTGTTCATGCCATAATAATTATCAACCTCTGTTCTATATTTGATTGTACTCGTCCTCAGTACTGCACATGGGGGCGGGGAGGGTGGTGAAAGAATGGTTTGCACTTGAAATATGTTAATCTGGAGATAGGTGGTATGCAATAATCATTTTGTGGTCCTTTCCTGAGCCATTTCCCAATTCACCAAACAGTATGTCTATTAAGTATTAAGAACAACATTAGTTTCCAATATTGGCATCAACATTTGTGTTTCTACCTTGTTCATATGTTTTTTACATCTACTATTCAATTTCTTTACCTAATCAGAAAGAAAAAAAACTAACTTGACCAACCTGCTTTATACCCCATTAAGTATATTTATATTTATTTCCATTTCTAAAATTTTTATTTACTTGCACATTTCAATAATATATCTATAAACATTTGTAACATTTGTAAGGTATCCAGAGATCTTTCCCTAATGTCTTTCCCTCTAGAATCTGAAAGTCTATCATTCCTTTTTCATAAAAAGAGACAATTACTTTGGGTTACTTTAATACCATGCTTATTCATTCAACTGATATTTACTGAACTCCTACCATGTGTTAGATAGAAGCAGTAGACAATCTGGTGGGAGACAGAAAAATAACAAATTAATGCAAAAATTTTCAATAAGAATAAATTCTATGAAAGGACAATATGGCATAATGGATTAAAAAAAAGATGAGGGGTCATAAGACAGTATCAGTTAAGAGGTGACATCTGACCTGAGACGTGAATGATAAGAAGGACTCAGCTTGTGAAAATATAGGAAAGATTATCCCAAGTAGAGGTGGCAGCAAATGCAAAATTGCTGAAGAGGAAACAAGCTGAATATGTTCCAGAAACTTAAGTAGATCAATGAAGCTGCAGTGTAGAGAGATGAAGATGTCATGATATGAAATGAGATCATAGAGGGAGGAGGGAACCAGATAGTGTAGTTTTCTGGGCTATGTTAAGATCTTTGGATTTTATTCTAAGAGTGTGTTAATTTTAATAAACATTCAATACAAAATGAGTGAAAATTGACAGAATTTTCCAAACTTCATATAAGAATCGGGTCATCAAAATATTTAATCAGTGGAAATATTGATCCAATTATTGTATCCTGGTTGTACAGAGTCCCCAGAGATAGGAAGGGAAATAAAGATGGGCCTGGGGTCTGGGTAAAAAAGAGTAGAGTGAGCTACAGTAGAAGACAATATAACATTTTTCTAAGGCTCAGCCTTCATGTCAATGAAGTGAATTCATTTTCTGTGAGCATTCCTGGTTTGTGACTTTCCTTTCTTTTGAAAATAGTACACAGAAATCACACTTGGGAGTCATTCCTCTCCCACTCTCAGTCCAAGGACCTCAAATGATGTTGACTCCTTGCCATGTTCTTGGAGGTGTGGGGTGGATGGCATTTGTGATCTTTGCCTGACTACTTATGACATCTCATTGCTCTGGCCACAAAGTTTGGTTCAGCTTTGGGCATGTGCTCCAACTTGGGCTAATAACTGATGCTTCAAGATTTCTCTTCAAATTTCTGAGGAAGAAAAAAACATTTTTCCCCCCCGGATTCCAACATGGAAGGCTATAAATCTAGAATTACTAGTAACTGTCTTGCTACAACATAGAGCCTAAAAATGAACCAAGATGGAGGAGCACGAAGCTGAGAAATAGAGAAAGAATAGGATTTAATAGCATAGTTTGAGCTCCAGATCAAGCAGCCCTTAGCTTGCGTCAGTCAGGTCCAGGAGGAAGCAGAATTCACTCCAGATAGTTTATATGAAACTATTTTAATGAAACAATTATTTACAGAGGATTGAGCAAAGTTAAGGAAATAAACAAGGAAGGCTGCAGCACTCAAAATCTAGGAAAGAATGAAAAGTTGTCACCATCTGTGTAGGTAAAGGGACAAGGGGAAGAAATAGTGTTATTCCAGCTCAGTAAAAGTTGGAATAGTAGAGAAGTGCCTTATGGTGGATATTACTAGTGGAGAGATGGAAACTCAGCCCTGAAGGATAGAGTGAGTAGAAAAGAAATATTGTGATTTTTTTCTCATCCAGCCTTCTAAATTCTGGCTAGTAACTCCCCTGTCATCACCCAACTGGAAGAGAGCTAGCAAAGTTAGTGAGGCAATTAACAGAAATCAGCCTCCAGTGTCATAGAGAAGGCTGAAGAAAAGTGGATAACATGGGAAATGGGGCAAAAAGAGAATAATTTGCACAATATCAAATTGAATATCATGTAACTTCTCATATATACGAGCTAAAACATTCATATATCCCCACTCTTTTTTTTATAAATGAAAACCAGTATTTTTTTTTAAATTTATTTATTTTGTTTATTTATTTTTGGCTGCATTGGGTCTTTGTTGCTGCGCGCGGGCTTTCTCTAGTTGCAGTGAGTGGGAGCTACTCTTCATTGCGGTGTGTGGGCTTCTCACTGCACTGGCTTCTCTTGTTGTGGAGCACAGGATCTAGGCACGTGGGCTCAGTAGTTGTGGCTCGTGGGCTCTAGAGCGCAGTCTCAGTAGTTGTGGTGCATGGGCTTAGTTGCTCTGTGGTATGTGGGATCTTCCCAGACCAGGGCTCGAACCCGTGTCCCCTGCATTGGCAGGGGGATTCTTGACCACTGCACCACCAGGGAAGCGCCCCACACTTTTCTGAAGCAATCGGAAATTGGTATGCCACCTCTTGCAATTAAAAAGGTTCTAACTAATAAATCCTTTGGATCTTGAAAAATTGCAGTAGCCTCTCTCACACAGAAATCTTTTATTGTAACGTACCTTGCTCTGCTGAGCATCAGAGTGATCTTGAAACATCCAGCTATGCAATTAGTAAGTGAAATGTATGTACACCTCGGTCCAGTTCTTTCTGCGGAGACCAGCTGGGAAAGAGATCAGGAGTCAGTGAGTCTTCCATATCCATTAAATCAAAATATTAATAGAATGAGTAGAGTAATTGGAATATTTTCATGTCTAGTTTAATGTGGATGGGTAAATATTCATACGATGGCAGTTGCTTTTCACATAGAGCTCAGTGGAAACACTCCTTCAAATAAAATGAGTCCAGTGGGGAATTTAAAGTTGGAAAAAGAGAGATAGGAATGTTTCTGCAAGACATAGGTGAATGACTGCGTAAGCCTTAGATCTCTAGACAAAGGAAAGTTCCTCCTCTGATTATTCAGAATGAAATTCTGTACCATAATGAAGAGGTAGCAAATTAATCCTAAATTTTACCGTTGGAAGAAAGGTCGCAAAGTTCACCACCTTCATTTTACGGATGAGAAAACCGCGATCCAGAGAGTTGAAGTGGCTTGTTGAATGTCACCCAGCTAGTTAGTGGCAGAGCTAGATTTAGACCTTGAATTCTAAATCTTGGCCTTATGCATTTTGTCCCATCAAGTAATATTATAGAGTTTAGAGTGCAAAAATAAGAGATGGGTTTGAATTCTAGCTCCATAGCTTTGGTGTTGAATTTATTAACAAGGGGCTTACCTTTTCCACAATGAAATATTCTAGCATAGTGTATGATACCTATTGGTTTTCTTTCTTTTTATTTTTATTTTTTATTTTTTATTATTAGTTTCTGCATTATAACAAAGTGAATCAGTCATACATATGCATCTGTTCCCACATCCCTTCCCTCTTGCGTCTCCCTCCCTCCCACCCTCCCTATCCCACCTCTCCAGGTGGTCACAAAGAACGAAGCTGATCTCCCTGTGCTATGCAGCTGCTTCCCACTATCTATCTACCTTACGTTTGGTACTGTATATATGTCCATGCCTCTCTTTCGCTTTGTCACAGCTTACCCTTCCCCCTCCCCATATCCACAAGTCCATTCTCAAGTAGGTCTGTGTCTTTATTCCTGTTTTACCCCTAGGTTCTTCATGACATTTTTTTCCTTAAATTCCATATATATGTGTTAGCATACAGTATTTGTCTTTCTCTTTCTGAATTACTTCGCTCTGTATGACAGACTCTAGGTCTATCCACCTCATTACAAATAGCTCAGTTTTGTTTCTTTTTATGGCTGAGGAATATTCCATTGTATATATGTGCCACATCTTCTTTATCCATTCATCCGATGATGGACACTTAGGTTGTTTCCATCTCTGGGCTATTGTGAATAGGGCTGCAATGAATATTTTGGTACATGTCTCTTTTTGAATTATGGTTTTCTCAGGGTATATGCCTAGTAGTGGGATTGCTGGGTCATATGGTAGTTCTATTTTTAGTTTTTTAAGGAACCTCCATACTGTTCTCCATAGTGGCTGTACCAATTCACATTCCCACCAGCAGTGCAAGAGTGTTCCCTTTTCTCCACACCCTCTCCAGCATTTATTGTTTCTAGATTTCTTGATGATGGCCATTCGGACTGGTGTGAGATGATATCTCATTGTAGTTTTGAGTTGCATTTCTCTAATGATTAATGATGTTGAGCATTCTTTCATGTGTTTGTTGGCAGTCTGTATATCTTCTTTGGAGAAATGCCTATTTAAGTCTTCTGCCCATTTGTGGATTGGGTTGTTTGTTTTTTTGTTATTGAGCTGCATGAGCTGCTTATAAATTTTGGAGATTAATCCTTTGTCAGTTGCTTCATTTGCAAATATTTTCTCCCATTCTGAGGGTTGTCTTTTGGTCTTGTTTATGGTATCCTTTGCTGTGCAAAAGCTTTGAACTTTCATTAGGTACCATTTGTTTATCTTTGTTTTTATTTCCATTTCTCGAGGAGGTGGCTCCAAAAGGATCTTGCTGTGACTTATGTCATAGAGTGTTCTGCCTATGTTTCCCTCTAAGAGTTTGATAGTTTCTGGCCTTACATTTAGGTCTTTAATCCATTTTGAGCTTATTTTTGTGTATGGTGTTAGGGAATGATCTAATCTCATACTTTTACATGTCCCTGTCCAGTTTTCCCAGCACCATTTATTGAAGAGGCTGTCCTTTCTCCACTGTACACTCCTGCCTCCTTTATCAAAGATAAGGTGACCATATGTGCGTGGGTTTATCTCTGGGCTTTCTATCCTATTCCATTGATCTATCTTTCTGTTTTTGTGCCAGTACCACACTGTCTTGATTACTGTAGCTTTGTAGTATAGTCTGAAGTCAGGGAGCCTGATTCCTCCAGCTCCGTTTTTCGTTCTCAAGATTGCTTTGGCTATTCGGGGTCTTTTGTTTTTCCAAACAAATTTTGAAATTTTTTGTTCCAGTTCTGTGAAAAATGCCAGTGGTAGTTTGATAAGGATTGCATTGAATCTGTAGATTGCTTTGGGTAGTATTGTCATTTTCACAATATTGATTCTTCCAATCCAGGAGCATGGTCTATCTCTCCATCTATTTGTATCATCTTTAATTTCTTTCATCAGTGTCTTATAATTTTCTGCATACAGGTCTTTTGTCTCCTTAGGTCGGTTTATTCCTAGATATTTTATTCTTTTTGTTGCAATGGTAAATGGGAGTGTTTTCTTGATTTCATTTTCAGATTTTTCATCATTAGTGTACAGGAATGCCAGAGATTTCTGTGCATTAATTTTGTATCCTGCTACTTTACCAAATTCATTGATTAGCTCTAGTAGTTTTCTGGTAGCATCTTTAGGAATCTCTATGTGTAGTATCATGTCATCTGCAAACAGTGACAGCTTTACTTCTTCTTTTCCAATTTGGATTCCTTTTATTTCCTTTTCTTCTCTGATTGCTGTGGCTAAACCTTCCAAAACTATGTTGAATAAGAGTGGTGAGAGTGGGCAGCCTTGTCTTGTTCCTGATCTTAGTGGAAATGGTTTCACTTTTTCACCATTGAGGACGATGTTGGCTGTGGGTTTGTCATATATGGCTTTTATTATGTTGAGGAAAGTTCCCTCTATGCCTACTTTCTGCAGGTTTTTATCATAAATGGGTGTTGAATTTTGTCAAAAGCTTTCTCTGCATCTATTGAGATGATCATATGGTTTTTCTCCTTCAGTTTGTTAGTATGGTGTATCACATTGATTGATTTGCATATATTGAAGAATCCTTGCATTCCTGGAATAAACCCCACTTGATCATGGTGTATGATCCTTTTAATGTGCTGTTGGATTCTGTTTGCTAGTATTTTGCTAGTATTTTGTTGAGGATTTTTGCATCTATGTTCATCAGTGATATTGGCCTGTAGTTTTCTTTCTTTGTGACATCCTTGTCTGGTTTTGGTATCAAGGTGATGGTGGCCTTGTAGAATGAGTTTGGGAGTGCTCCTCCCTCTGCTATATTTTGGAAGAGTTTGAGAAGGACTTAGCTCTTATCTAAATGTTTGATAGAATTCACCTGTGAAGCCATCTGGTCCTGGGCTTTTGTTTGTTGGAAGATTTTTAATCACAGTTTCAATTTCAGTGCTTGTGATTCATCTGTTCATATTTTCTATTTCTTCCTGGTTCAGTCTCAGAAGGTTGTGCATTTCTAAGAATTTGTCCATTTCTTCCAGGTTGTCCATTTTATTGGCATAGAGTTTCTTGTAATAATCTCTCATGATCCTTTGTATTTCTGCAGTGTCAGTTGTTACTTCTTCTTTTTCATTTCTAATTCTATTGATTTGAGTCTTCTCCCTTTTTTTCTTGATGAGTCTGGCTAATGGTTTATCAATTTTGTTTATCTTCTCAAAGAACCAGCTTTTACTTTTATTGATCTTTGCTATTGTTTCCTTCATTTCTTTTTCATTTATTTCTGATCTGATCTTTATGATTTCTTTCCTTCTGCTAACTTTGGGGCTTTTTGTTCTTCTTTCTCTAATTGCTTTAGGTGCAGGGTCAGGTTGTTTACTCAAAATGTTTCCTGTTTCTTAAGGTGGGATTGTATTGCTATAAACTTCCCTCTTAGAACTGCTTTTGCTGCGTCCCATAGGTTTTGGGTCATCGTGTCTCCATTGTCATTTGTTTCTAGGTATTTTTTATTTCCTCTTTGATTTCTTCAGTGATCACTTCGTTATTGAGTAGTGTATTGCTTAGCCTCCATGTGTTTGTAGTTTTTACAGATCTTTTCCTGTAATTGATGTCTAGTCTCATAGCATTGTGGTCGGAAAAGATACTTGATAGAATTTCAATTTTCTTAAATTTACCAAGGCTTGATTTGTGTCCTAAGATATGATCTATTCTGGAGAATGTTCCATGAGCACTTGAGAAAAATGTGTATTCTTTTGTTTTTGGATGGAATGTCCTATAAATATCAATTAAGTCCATCTTGTTTAATGTATCATTTAAAGCTTGTGTTTCCTTTTTTATTTTCATTTTGGATGATCTGTCCATTGGTGAAAGTGGGGTGTTAAAGTCCCCTACTATGAGTGTGTTACTGTCGATTTCCCCTTTTATGGCTGTTAGTATTTGCCTTATGTATTGAGGTGCTCCTATGTTGGGTGCATAAATATTTACAATTGTTATATATTCTTCTTGGATTGATCCCTTGATCATTATGTAGTGTCCTTCTTTGTCTCTTCTAATAGTCTTTATTTTAAAGTCTATTTTGCCTGATATAAGAATTGCTACTCCAGCTTTCTTTTGGTTTCCATTTGCATGGAATATCTTTTTCCATCCCCTTACTTTCAATCTGTATGTGTCTCTAGGTCTGAAGTGGGTCTCTTGTAGACAGCATATATATGGGTCTTGTTTTTGTATCCATTCAGCCACACTGTGTCTTTTGGTGGGAGCATTTAGTCCATTTACATTTAAGGTAATTATTGATATGTATGTTCCTATTCCCATTTCCTTAATTGCTTTGGGTTCGTTATTGTAGGTATATTCCTTCTGTTGTGTTTCTTGCCTAGAGAAGTTCCTTTAGCATTTGTTGTAAAGCTGGTTTGGTGGTGCTGAACTCTCTCAGCTTTTGCTTGTCTGTAAACGTTTTAATTTCTCCATCAAATCTGAATGAGATCCTTGCTGGGTAGAGTAATCTTGGTTGCAGGTTTTTCTCCTTCATCACTTTAATTATGTCCTGCCACTCCCTTCTGGCTTGTAGAGTTTCTGCTGAGAGATTAGCTGTTAACCTGATGGGGATTCCCTTGTGTGTTATTTGTTGTTTTCCCCTTGCTGCTTTTAATATGATTTCTTTGTGTTTAATTTTTGACAGTTTGATTAATATGTGTCTTGGCGTATTTCTCCTTGGATTTATTCTGTATGGGACTCTCTGTGCCTCCTGGACTTGATTAACTATTTCCTTTCCCATATTAGGGAAATTTTCAACTATAATCTCTTGAAATATTTTCTCAGTCCCTTTCTTTTTCTCTTCTTCTTCTGGAACCCCTATAATTCGAATGTTGGTGTGTTTAATGTTGTCCCAGAGGTCTCTGAGACTGTCCTCTGTTCTTTTCATTCTTTTTTCTTTATTTTGCTCTGCAGCAGTTATTTCCAGTATTTTATCTTCCACCTCACTTATCCGTTCTTCTGCCTCAGTTATTCTGCTATTGATCCCATCTAGAGTATTTTTCATTTCATTTATTGCATTTTTAATCGATGCCTGATTCAACTTTAGTTCTTGTAGGTCCTTGTTAACTGTTTCTTGCATTTTGTCTATTCTATTTCCAAGATTTTGGATCTTGGAAATAGAATCTTGGATCATCTTTACTATCATTATTCTGAATTCTTTTTCAGGTAGACTGCCTATTACCTCTTCATTTGTTAGGTCTGGTGGGTTTTTATCTTCCTCCTTCACCTGCTGTGTGTTTTTCTGTCTTCTCATTTTGCTTATGTTACTGTGTTTGGGGTCTCCTTTTTGCAGGTTGCAGATTCGTAGTTCCCGTTGTTTTTTGGTGTCTGTCCCCAGTGGCTAAGGTTGTTTCAGTAGGTTGTGTAGACTTCCTGGTGGGGGGGACTAGTGCATGTTTTCTGGTGGTTGAGGCTCGATCTTGTCTTTCTGGTGGACAGGTCCACATCTGGTGGTGTGTTTTGCAGTGCCTATGGCCTTATTATGCTTTTAAGCAGCCTCTCTGATAATGGGTGGGGTTGTGTTCATGTCTTGCTAGTTGCTTGGCATAGGGTGACCAGCACTGTAGCTTGTTGGTCGTTTACTGAAGCTGGGTGCTGGTGTTGAGATGGAGATCTCTGGGAGATTTTCGCTGCTTGATATTATGTGGAGCTGGGAGGTCTCTTGTGGACCCGTGTCCTGAAGTTGGCTCTCCCACTTCAGAGGCACAGCACTGACTCCTGGCTGCAGCACCAGGAGCCTTTCATCTACCTGGCTCAGAATAAAAGGGAGAAAAAGTAGAAAGAAAGAATTAGTAGAAGAAAGAAAGAGAGAAAGAAAGGGAGGAAGGATGGAAGGAAGAACGAAAGAAAGAAAGGAGGTAGGTAGGGAGGAAGGAAAGAAAGAAAGAAAGAAAGAAAGGGGCGGAGGGAGGGAGGGAGGAAGGAAAGGTAGGAAAAAAAGAAAGAGAGAAGATAAAGTAAAATAGAATAAAGTATAAAGTATAGTAACATTATTAAAATAAAAAAGTAATTATTGAAAAAAGAAAACAAAAAAAAAAACCGGATGGGTAGAACCCTGGGACATATGGTGGAAGCAAAGCTATACAGAGAAAATCTCACACAGTAGCATACACATACACATTCACAAAAAGAGAACAGGGGGGAAAAATCGAAAATCGTGCTCTCAAAGTCCACCTCCTCAATTTGGGATAATTCGTTGTAAAAAGAGGAAAAGGGGAAAATGTCTGAAATCTTGCTCTCAAAATCCACCTCCTTAATTTGGGATAATTTGTTGTAAAAAGAGTAAAAGGGGGAAAAATCTTAAATCTTTTCCTCAAAGTCCACCTCCTCAATTTGGGATGATTCGCTGTCCATTCCTGCACTCCACAGACACAGGGCACATCAAGTGGACCGTGGGTCTTTAATCCGCTGCCTCCGAGGCTGCACAGAGAGATTTCCCTGTCTCTTCTCTGCTCTCACAGCTCCCGGGTCTCAGCCTTGGACCTGGCCCCACCTTTGCGCGTAGGTCGCCGGAGGTGTCCGTTCTTCGCTCAGACAGGACGGGTTTAAAGGAGCCGCTGATTCGGGGGCTCTGGCTCACTCAGGCAGAGGGGAGGGAGGGGCACACAGTGCGGGGCAAGCCTGCGGTGGCAGAGGCCAGCGTGACATTGCACCAGCCCGAGGCGCTCTGTGCGCTTTTCCGGGAAAGCCGTCCCTGGGTCCCGGGACCCCGGCAGTGGCGGGCTCCACAGGCTCTCCTGAAGGGGTGGTGGACAGTGACCTGCGCTTGCACACAGGCCTTGTGGCGGCGACAGCAGCAGCCCCAGCATCCCACGCCCATCTCCGAGGTCTGCGCCTTTAGCCGCGGTTCATGCCCGTCTCTGGAGCTTCTTTAAGCAGCGCTCTTAATGCCCTCTCCTCGCGCACCAGGAAACAAAGAGGGAAGAAAAAGTCTCTTGCCTCTTCGGCAGCTCCAGACATTTCCCCTGGACTCCCTCTGGGCTAGCCGTGGTGCACTAACCCCTTCAGGCTCTCTTCCTGCCGCCAGCCCCAGTCCTCTCCCTGCGCTCCGACTGAAACCCGATACCCGAGCCTCAGCTCCCAGCCCCGCCCGCCCGGGCGGCCGAGCAGATCAGCCTCTCGGGCTGCTGAGTGCTGGTCGGCACTGATCCTCTGTGCGGGAATCTCTAAGCTTTGCCCTCCGCACCTCTGTTGCTGTGCTCTCCTCTGCTACTCCGAAGCTCCCCCACCTCCGCCACCCGCAGTCTCTGCCCGCGAAGGGGTTTCTAGTGTGTGGAAACCTTTCCTCCTCCACGGCTCCCTCCCACTGATGCAGGTCCCGTCCCTATTCTTTTGTCTCTGTTTATTCTTTTTTCTTTTGCCCTACCCAGGTATGTGGGGAGTTTCTTGCCTTTTGGAGTGTCTGAGGTCTTCTGCCAGCGTTCAGTAGGTGTTCTGTAGGAGTTGTTCCACGTGTAGATGAATTTCTGATGTATCTGGGGAGGAAGGTGATCTCCGCGTCTTACTCTTCCACCATCTTCCCCAAGTCTCCCTATTGGTTTTCAATTATTGTCATTTCTCCAGAGTTCGGCCACGATTTTATTGACACATATACATTTTCCATTTTACAAACTTTGTACAATCTTGCTTAAGCTAGTCAGTCCTTTTTATAATTACAGAATGATGTTCATCAGGGTACTATTGATAAGTCAAAGTATCAGAACTCAGAAGTTCCTCTAGTATTCAAATTACCATCACGGTTAATATATCACCTCTCTGCTGTCTAAATATAATAGCGTATAAAGAGTTAACAAGCATGACAATGACCATATTTGCTTATCATTGAACTTTTGTGGTTAAGGTAACTAAACTGTGAATTTTATGACAAACTCTCAAAACTTCTTTGTCCAGAGTTAATAAGCAAACATTGATTTTTCTCTTTGATACTTAACTACAAACTGTCTTGGGTAATCCAATCAAAAGGTTGGCAGTATCTAGGGCCTCCCACTTTTAAGAAGAGCTTGCAGAATGGCTTTTTTTCTGTTTCCCCCCAAAAAGCAATAAGGGATTGACTGCATTTGCCATTTTTAGTGGTTTGGTCTCTCCTGATGTAACAGCAACATTGGGCCAGTAGGTCAGGTTTGATTTACTCTGTAAAGAGGCTTTAGGGACAGTTTTCTCTACTAATCTCTTCCTCCACTTTAGTAACAGCAACGGAGTCTTATAAATGTTACTGTTCTGTAACTCCCTGAAAGACTTGCTGGTCGTGTGAACTGTCAATGTCACTGTTATTTCTTTGAACTTGACTTATTTTATTCTTGTACCTCAAGCCCTAAATGAAGTTCCCAAATGATAAATACATGTAATAATTGGCCCAAACCACAGTGACACTGACAAGATTTTGATATATTGCTAAACAGTCATATGCTCCTCTTAGAATCAAAGCATTTCAGAGTTGAAGGAGGCCTTAAAGGTCGTTTGCTCTTACTTCTTATTCTATCCTCTAGTTATATAGCAACTAGGGTATCAAAGGTCACACAAGACTTTGATATTGAAAGAAAATTGGTTTGAACTGCCTTAACCCTCATTCCAAGAAAGTAGGCACTCTCCAAAAGAGTTTTGCAAATTTCCCATGTCATCACCTCTCTTTTCAATGAGCCACCTATTTTAATTCCAGTGCTTTTTTCTCTTTGCTCTGGCATGTGCTGTGATGCACATGGTATTCTGCTGGTTTCCCTTGATTTTCCCAACTATTGAAACCAAGCGGGACCCTACAGGGCCTTTCTGAGGACAGAACCCCCCATAATCCCCACCTCTTGTTTATAGAAAAGCTTTAGTCTCCTAGGCCTTCCCCAAGTTCCAAAGAGTGAATTTAATCAAATAAGTGTAAAAATATTACAGAAACAAAGGAAAGCAGTCAAGCAAGATGAAATAATAATAGTTTAGCCATAAAACAAAGTGAAGGATGTTTAGTTCCTCCTCCAGAGCTATAGACAATGTCCTGGACCACATCCTTGAGTTGTTTTGCAGATACTAAAACCCCCACCAAGTGGAAGAAGTTAACCACATGCTGACCACCATAGACCCCAGACCAGTTGGAATCAGAAAGTTTATGAGGTTGACTCCCAAAATACCACCTGGTCACCTCATCACCAATCAATCAGAAGAATATCCACAAGCTGATCAGGCACCCTGAGACACTTTCCCTCACTTTGTCTTTAAAAACCTTTCTCTGAGGGACATAGGGGAGTTTGGATCTTTTGAACACGAGCTGCCCATTCTCCTTGCTTGGCCCTGCAGTAAATGCTTTATTTCCTTCACCACAATCTGGTGCCAGTAGATTGGCTTTGCTGCACATTGGACAAGCAAATCCAAGTTTGGTTCAGTAACACTATTACTTGAAAAGAACATTTGTTAGTATATAAAACTTCAGTGAAGAACCCATGAAACTTGTGTAACAACACAGCAAACAATTAAAAATTGAAAGTAAGATTGTCCAATTTAAAAATTTTTTGTGGCAGAGATGCTGCTAGGAATTTCTCCTTGGGGTTTCTGCTCAGCCCCTCATCTTTCTTCACAATGTCTTAACTATGCTTTGTATTTGATTCTATTCCATAATAAAAACGTTTAACTTCTTTCAATGTAACTAAATCTTTTCTAGTCCTGTTTCACAAAGGATATCCACAAGGGGCTTTATCTGAATGATTAAACATACCCATGTAAGTGGGTTCCTAAATATGTACCACTTTTTCCCTGGGTGGAACTTTGCTGCTAAACAGTTTTATCCCTCCCAACTCCCTCTCTTCTTCCTTTATCTCTCTCCCTTTCCCTCTCTCTCTCTTTCTCTTAGTACCTCCCTCACATCCCCTCCCCACTCCCTTTCTTCTTCCTTCTTTTCAGGACTATGTTGGGGAGGGAAAAATAATTTTCCTTGTGCCCATCTAGGTTCTTGGCTGAGAGCCCCCTGTAACAGAAGACAGATTAGCAGGAGGAAACAAACAGAAGTTCAATAACATGTACACCTCCAGTATACATGGGAGATACCCAGGAAACCTAACTCCATGAAATGGCCCAAGCCATCACCTTAAACATCATCTTGCTGTGAGAACTTAAGATGTTGGAAGAGTAAGACATGGAGATCACCTTCCTCTCCACAAATACATCAGAAATACATCTACATGTGTCACAGCTCCTACAGAACACCTACTGGCAGAAGACCTCAGACTTCCCAAAAGGCAAGAAACTCCCCACGTACCTGGGTAGGGCAAAAGGAAAAAGAAAAAACAGAGGCAAAAGAATAGGGACGGGACCTGCACCACTGGGAAGGAGCTGTGAAGGAGGGAAAGTTTCCACACAATAGGAAGCCCCTTCACTAGCGGAGATGGCGTGGGGGTGGCGGGGATGGGGAAGCTTTGGAGCCATGGAGGAGAGCACAGCAACAGGGGTGTGGAGGGCAAAGTGGAGAGACTCCCACACAGAGGACCAGTGCCGACCAGGACTCACTCAGCAGCCGGAGAGGCTTGTGTGCTCACCTGCCGGGATGGGTGGGGGCTGGGAGCTGAGGCTCAGGCTTCGGAGGTCGGATCTCAGGGAGAGGACTGGAGTTGGCAGCGTGAACACAGCCTGAAGGGGGCTAGTGCACCACAGCTGGACGGGAGGGAGTCCAGGAAAAGATCTGGAGCTGCGTAAGAGGCAAGCGACCATTGTTTCAGCGTGCGCAAGGAGAGGGGATTCAGAGCACTGCCTAAATGAGCTCCAGAGATGGGCACGAGCTGCGGCTATCAGCGCAGACAACAGAGATGGGCAGGAAATGCTAAGGCTCCTTCTGTAGCCACTAAGAAGCCAGTGTGCAAGCACAAGTCACTATCCATACCTCCCCTTCCAGGAGACTGTGCAGCCTGCCATTGCCAGGGTCCTGTGATGCAGGGACAACTTCCCTGGGAGATTACACAGTGCACCTCAGGCTGGTGCAATGTCACGCTGGTCTCTGCCGCTGCAGGCTCACTTTGCATTCCATATCCCTCCCTCCCCACGGCCTGAGTGAGCCAGAGCCCCCGAATCAGCTGCTCCTTTAACCCCGTCCGGTCTGGGTGGGAAACAGATGTCATCAGGAGACATACAGTCAGAGGTGGGGCCAAACCCAAAGCTGAACCCCAGGAGCTGTGCAAAAAAAGAGAAAGGGAAATTTCTCCTAGTGGCCTCAGAAACAGCAGATTAAATCTCCCCAATCAACTTGAGGTACCCCGCATCTGTGGAATACCTGAATAGAAAATGAATCATCCCAAAATTGAGGCAGTGGACTTTGGGAGCAAAGATATATGTATATTTTTCCTTTTTCTCTTTTTGTGAGGTTGTATGTGTATGCTTCTTTGTGTGATTTTGTCTCTGTAGCTTTGTTTTTACCATTTGTCCTAGGGATCTGTCTGTCCATTTTTTTTGGTTGTTATTTTATTTAGTATACTTTTTAGCACTTGTTATCATTGGTGGATTTGTTTTTTGGTTTGAATGTTCTCTTCTTTCCTACTTTTTTTTTCTTTTTCATTTTTTATTACTTTTTAATTAATTTATTTTTAATAATTATTTTTTATTTTAATAACTTTATTTTATTTTTTTTCTTTCTTTTTCTTTACATTTTCTTCTGAGCAGTGTTGCTGACAGGGTCTTGGTGATCTGTCTGGGTGTCAGGCCAGTGCCTCTGAGGTGTGAGAGCCAAGTTCAGGACATTGATCCACCAGAGACCTCCCAGCTCCACATAATATCAAACAGTGAAAGCTCTACTAGAGGTCTCCATCTCAGTGCTAAGACCCAGATCCACTCAATAACCAGCAAGGTACAGTGCTGGACACCCTATGCCAAACAACTAGCAAGACAGGAAGACAAACCCACGCATTAGCAGAGAGGCTGCCAAAATCATAATAAGGTCACAGACACCCCAAAACACACCACTGGATGTGGTTCTGCCCATTGGAAACACAAGATCCAGCCTCATCCACCAGAACACAGGCACTAGTCCCCTCTACCAGGAAGCCTACACAACCCACTGAGCCAAGCTTAGCCACTGGGGGCAGATGCCAAAAACAATGGGAAGTATGAACCTGCAGCCTGCAAAAAAGGAGACCCCAAACACAGTAAGTTAAGCAACATGAGAAGGCACAGGAACACACAGCAGATGAAGGAGCAAGGTAAAAACCCACAAGACCAAACAAATGAAGAGGAAATAGGCAGTCTACCTGAAAAAGAATTCAGATTAATGATAGTAAAGATGATCCAAACTCTTGGAAACAGAATGGAGAAAATACAAGAAACATTTAACAAGGACCTAGAAGAACTAAAGAGCAAACAAACAACGATGAACACAATTAATGAAATTTAAAATTCTCTAGAAGGAATCAATAGCAGAATAACTGAGGCAGAAGAATGGAGAAGTGACCTGGAAGATAATATAGTGGAAATAACTACTGCAGAGCAGAAATAAGATAAAAGAATGAAAAAAATTGAGGACAGTCTCAGAGACCCCGGGGAAACATTAAACGCACCAACATTCAAATTATAGGGGTCCCAGAAGAAGAAGAGAAAAAGAAAGGGACTGGGAAAATATTTGAAGAGATTATAGTTGAAAACTTCCCTAATATGGGAAAGGAAATAGTAAATCAATTCCAGGAGGCGCAGAGAGTTCCATACAGGATAAATCCAAGGAGAAACATGCCAAGACACATATTAATCAAACTATGAAAAATTACATAAAAAGAAAAAATATTAAAAGCAGCAAGGGAAAAACAACAAATAGCATGCAAGGGAATCCCCATAAGGTTAACAACTGATTTTTCAATAGAAATTCTGCAAGCCAGAAGGAAGTGGCAGGACATATTTAAAGTGATGAAAGGGAAGAACCTACAGCCAAGATTACTCTACCCAGCAAGGATCTCATTCAGTTTCGAAGGAGAAATTAAAACCTTTTCAGACAGGGAAAAGCTAAGAGAATTCAGCACCCCCAAACCAGCTTTAAAACAAATGCTAAAGGAACTTCTCTAGGCAGGAAACACAAGAGAGGAAAAGACCTACAATAACAAACCCAAAACAATTGAGAAATGCTAATAGGAACAAATATGTCAATAACTACCTTAAATGTAAATGCATTAAATGCTCCAACCAAAAGACATAGACTGGCTGAATGGATACAAAAACAAGATCTGCATATATGCTGTCTACAGGAGACCCATTTCAGACCTAGGGACACATAAAGACTGAAAATGAGGGGATGGAAAAACATCTTCTATGTAAATACAAAATCAAAATAAAGCTGGAGTAGCAATTCTCATATCAGACAAAATAGACTTTAAAATAAAGACTATTACAAGAGACAAAAGAAGGCCACTACATAATGATCAAAGTATCAATCCAAGAAGAAGATATAACAATTGTAAATATTTATGCACCCAACACAGGAGTACCTCAATACATAAGGCAAACGTTAACAGCCATAAAAGGGGAAATCAGAAGTTAACACAATAATAGTAGGGGACTTTAACACCCCATTTTCACCAATGGACAGATCATCGAAAGTGAAAATAAATAAGGAAACACAAGCTTTAAATGACACATGAAACAAGATGGATTTAACTGATATTTATAGGACATTCCATCCAAAACCAACAGAATAAACTTTCTTCTCAAGTGCTCATGGAACATTGTCCAGAATAGATCATATCTTGGGTCACAAATCAAGCCTTGGTAAATTTAAGAAAATAGAAATTGGGCTTCCCTGGTGGTGCAGTGGTTGAGAGTCTATCTGCCGATACAGGGGACACGGGTTTGTGCCCCGGTCCAGGAAGACCCCACATGCTGTGGAGTGGCTGGGCCCGTGAGCCATGGCCACTGAGCCTGCATGTCCAGAGCCTGTGCTCCACAATGGGAGAGGCCACAACAGTGAGAGGCCCACGTACCACAAAAAAAAAAAAAGAAAGAAATCATATTAAGTATCTTTTCCAACCACAGCAGCATGAGAATAGATAGCAATCAGAGGAAAAAATCTGTAAAAAAATACAAACACATGGAGGCTAAATAATACACTACGTAATAATCAAGAGATCACTGAAGAAATCAAAGAGGAAATCAAAAAATACCTAGAAACAAATGACAATGAAAACACGTTGACCCCAAACCTATGGGATGCAGCAAAAGCAGTTCTAAGAGGGAAGTTTATAGCAATACAATGCTACCTCAAGAGACATCTCAAATAAAAACCTAACCTTACACCTAAAGCAATTAGAGAAAGAACAAAAAAAAAGTCCAAAGTTAGCAGATGGAAAGAAATCATAAAGATCAGATCAGAAATAAATGAAAGAGAAATGAAGGAAACAATAGCAAAGATCAATAAAAGTAAAAGCTGGTTCTTTGAGAAGATAAACAAAATTGATAAACCATTAGCCAGACTCATCAAGAAAAAAAGGGAGAAAACTCAAATCAATAGAATTAGAAATGAAAAAGGAGAAGTAACGACTGACACTGCAGAAATACAAAGGATCCTGAGCAATTACTACAAGCAACTATATGCCAATAAAATGGACAACTGGAAGAAATGGACAAATTCTTAGAAAAGCACAACCTTCAGAGACTGAACCAGGAAGAAACAGAAAATATAAACAGACCAATCACAAGCACTGCAGTTGAGACTGTGATTAAAAATCTTCCAACAGGGCTTCCCTGGTGGTGCAGTGGTTGAGAGTCCTGCTGATGCAGGGGACATGGGTTCGTGCCCCGGTCCAGGAAGATCCCACATGCCATGTAGCAGCTGGGCCCATGAGCCATGGCCGCTGAGCCTGCGCGTCTGGAGCCTGTTCTTCACAATGGGAGAGGCCACAACAGTGAGAGCCCTGAATACCGAAAAAAAAAAAAAAAATCTTCCAACAAACAAAAGTCCAGGCCCAGATAGCTTCACAGGCGAATTCTATCAAACATTTAGAGAAGAGCTCTCACCTATACTTCTCAAACTCTTCCAAAATATAGCAGAGGGAGGAGCACTCCCAAACTCATTCTACAAGGTCACCATCCCCTTGATACCAAAACCAAAGAGGTCAGAAAGAAAGAAAACTACAGGCCAATATCACTGATGAACATAGATGCAAAAATCCTCAACAAAATACTAGCAAACAGAATCCAACAACACATTAGAAGGATCATACACCATGATCAAGTGGGATTTATCCCAGGAATACAAGGATTCTTCAATATATGCAAATCAATCAATGTGATACACCATATTAAGAAATTGAAGGATAAAAACCATATGATCATCTGAATAGATGCAGAAAAAGCTTTTGAGAAAATTCAACACTCATTTATTATAAAAACCCTGCAGAAAGTAGGCATAGAGGGAACTTACCTCAACATAATAAAGGCCATATATGACAAACCCACAGCCAACATCATTCTCAATTGTGAAAAAGTGAAGCCATTTCCACTAAGATCAGGAAAAAGACAAGGTTGTCCACTCTCACCACTGTTGTTCAACATAGTTTTGGAAGTTTTAGCCACAGCAATCAGAGAAGAAAAAGAAATAAAGGGAATCCAAATAGGAAAAGAAGAAGTAAAGCTGTCTCTGTTTGCAGATGATATGATACTATACATAGAGAATCCTAAAGATGCCACCAGAAAACTACTAGAGCTAATCAATGAATTTGGTAAAGTAGCAGGATACACTATTAGTGCTCAGAAATCTCTTGCATTCCTATACACTAACGATGAAAAATCTGAAAGAGAAATTAAGGAAACACTCCCATTTACCACTGCAACAAAAAGAATAAAATACCTAGGAATAAACCTACCTATGGAGAGAAAAAACCTGTATGCAGAAAACAATGACACTGATGAAAGAAATTAAGGATGATACAAACAGATGGAGAGATATTCCATGTTCTTGGTTTGGAAGAAACAACGTTGTGAAAATGATTTTACTACCCAAAGCAATCTACAGATTCAGTGGAATCCCTATCAAACTACCAATAGCATTTTTCACAGAACTAGAACAAAAAATTTCACAGTTTGTATGGAAACACATAAGACCCTGAGTAGCCAAATCAATCTTGAGAAAGAAAAACGGAGCTGGAGGAATCAGGCTCCCTGACTTCAGACTATACTACAAATCTCCAGTAATCAAGACATTATGGTAATAGCACAAAAACAGAAATATAGATCAATGGAACAGGATAGGAAGCCCAGAGATAAACCCACTCACATATGGTCACCTTATTTTTGGACAAAGGAAGCAAGAATATATAATGGAGAATAGACAGCTTTTTCAATAAGTGGTGCTGGGAAAACTGGACAGCTACATGTAAAAGAATGAAATTAGAACTAATATAAAAACTAATTTTATATTAAATATCATTCATCTTATACCTACAGAAGAATAGCCTATCCACTTCATGACAAGTCTTGCAGACGATGTTCTACATGATGAAAACTGAGGCGATGAAGATGGTGATGATACAAAAGTGTCTCATACAGTTTTTGCCATATGGTTACTAGATTTTTATAGGAAGACACACATACACGGCAGATAAGTTTACTAACTGTATGGCAGGATAATTATTTACAGTTCACTAAGTTGAAGTCAATCATCATAAAGGTCTTCCTCCTATTAGCCTTCACATTGAGTACGCTGAGGAGGAGGAGGAAGAGGAAGCATTTGGTCTTGCTGTCTTCAGGGTGGCAGTGGTGGAAGAGGTGGAGGAGATGGAAGGGGAGGCAGGAGAGGCAGGCATGCTGGGTGTAACTGTATGGAAATACCTCATAATTTTTGTCTGTCTTTTTCCTTTTTTATTTCTCTAAAGATGTTTCCATGTGGTACAAATCCATCTTTCACCGTGTGCTTCAGTTCCAGTGCCCATATCATAGAAGGGTCCATGTTGTAATAGAAGTCAAAGCAGTCTTGAATAACTGGAAGCTGCTGCCAGATTGTCTAATGTCAATTTGTTTTCTGGCACCACTTCGTCTACGTCTTCTTCCTCGTCATCTGGGACTGGTTCAGAGCCCGCATCTCCATCAAGTCATCTTCTGTAATTCCCCTGGTGTGGTGTCCTTTAGCTCTTGAATTTCTCAGGACTCATTTCTTGAAACTCTTCA
Organism: Mesoplodon mirus; assembly: GCF_964341445.2. Taxonomy (NCBI): domain Eukaryota; kingdom Metazoa; phylum Chordata; class Mammalia; order Artiodactyla; family Ziphiidae; genus Mesoplodon; species Mesoplodon mirus. Next base: position 18,421,055 of record NC_138983.1, read on the forward strand.
CCCCCTCTCCACCTTTTCTGCCATATCCACAACCTCTTTCATGATTTCCTTGATTGGCTCTGTTATAAATTCTGTGAAGTCATGCAAAACTTCTGAACACAGTTTTCTCCAGCAGGAATTTATTGTTTTGGGCTTGATGGCTTTCACAGCTTTTTCTATAACAGTGATGGCAGCTCCAATGGTGTAATCCTTCTAGACTTTCAGGATGTCCTCTCTTTTGGGGTTCTCTTCCATAGCATTGACAGTCCTTTCCATAGAGTACAGTGTGCAATGAGCCTTAAAGATGCTAATGACCCCCTGATCCAGAGGCTAAATTAGAGACATGTTTCAGGTTAAGTAGACCACTTTGACACATTCAGTGTTGAACTCATTGGGTTCTGGGTGGCCAGGGACATTGTCCAATATAAAAAGAACTGTAAAAGGCTGTCTCTTACTGGAAAAGTACTTCTTGAATTCAGGGACAAAGCATGGATAGAACCAAACCAGAGAAAGTGTTCTCATTGTCCAGGCCTTGGTGTTGTACAACCAAAAGACTGGCAGCTGGTGTTGGTCTTTTTCCTGCAAGGCTCAGGGGTTAGCAGCTTTAGAGATAAGAACATTCATGATCATAAATTTGACTGCATTTGCATAAAACATTAGAGTTAGCCTACCCCTCCTGCCTTAAATCCTGGTCCTTGCTTCTCTTTCTTATTAATAAATGTCCTTTGTGGCATTTTTTCCCCCCTGGAGGGAACTTTCATCTACATTAAAAACCTGTTTCAACAGATATCTTTTCTCCTCAGTGATTTTCTTAATGGAATCTGGGAACTAGTCTGATGCCTCTTGGTTGGCAGAAGCTGCTAATCTTACTATCTTGACTTTTTTTTTTTAGGCCAAACCTCCTTCTAAAATTCTCAAACCATTCTTTGCTGTCATTAAATTCTTTATCTTTAAATTCTTCACCTTCCTTTTACTTTATGTTGTCATATAATGACTTTGCTTTTTCTCAAATCATATTAGAGTCTCTAGCAACCCTGCACCCACATAAAAGCTGCATTTTCAATATGAGATAAACAGGTATGTTGTAAAAAGTGCAAGGTTTTTGCACCTGCTGTTGCAGCTGCAGTGAAGGCTTCATGAATTTCCTTTTCTTTTTTACACAATGATCCTTATCCTGGATTAATTGGTCTTGAAATGGTTGGCAACCACAGGCAACTGCAGACCTCAGTCTAATGGTACATAACAAGCAATTCAAGTTTTTCTTGTTGTGTCATGGCTTTTCTCTGTTTCTTGGGAGCACTTCCAACATCACTAGTGACACTTTGCATGGGTCCTGTGGTGTTATTCAAGGCTTATGGTATTGCACTGAACACAATGAAAAGTACACGAGAACTGTGAGAGATCACATTTTACTGCAATACACAATTCACTGGAGAGATGAATTGCTCATACAGAGATGATTAGTGTCACATAGCATTTTAAGCCAATACTCACAACACTTGAGCCCACTGCAATAGCAACAGGAGGTGGCTACAAATTGTTACAGTTATACAGTGTGTACTGCAGTTAATGTTATGCAGTTATAATTTAATACTGTGTCTTTACATTTGTTTACTTTTCTCTTGACTATGAATGGTGCCATGTATGGTGTTTAAACATTTTTGTGCAAAAGTTTTGATAAATTTTAACTTTTTCTAGTAGATTTGTGTATAACTTATGGTAGTAAATGATAAAATAGACTAGTATCTACTTAATGTTTTATGCATTTATGACATAACTAAATTTTTCTTAATTTTTTCAATATTTTTAGGCTAGGCAGTTCATCTGTTGAGTTTTTTCAAATTGTTGCAAGTCTCCAATTTTTTAAAAATATATTAATTGAAAAAATTCCACATATAAGTAGACCCACACAGTTCAAACCTGTGTTGTTCAAGGGTCAGCTATAGCTTCTTTTACATTTTTAATTTTTAAAAATGTTTTACAACTTTATTGAGGGGTATAAATATATGTATGGATACATGTATACTTTTAATATGTATAATTTGTTGAGTTTGACATACTTATACACCCATGAAACCAACTTCATAGTCAAGTAAATGGGCACAGAAATTGTACTCCCAAAATTCCCTTGTGACTCTTTGAATTTCCTCTCGCCTTTTCATTTCTGGCAATAAAATTAAACTACATTCTGTCACCATATAGTAGCTTGCATTGTCTAGAAATTTATTTGGAAAATGAATTATAAAGGCTGTACTCTTTTGTTTTGGCTTCCTTCCCCCAGCATGTTTGTGTATCACTAGTTTATTCCTTTCTATTGCTGAGTAGTTGTCCACTGTATGGATCTGACACATATTATTTATTCATTTCCCTGTTGGTGGATATTGGGTTGTTTCTGGTTTTTGGATATTATCCAAAAAAAAAGTGCTATGAGCATTTATGTGCAAACCTTTATGTGAAAATATATTTGCATTTTTCTTGTATAGTAGCCAAAGAATTGAATAACTTCATCATATGATATTTTATATTTAAGAAACTCCAAAAATGTTTTTAATTGTGTTTCCTATTTTGCACTACCAACAGAGTATTTTTTATTTATTTTTATTGTTTGTTTATTTATTTTTACTTTTTGACCGCACTGCGTGGCATGTGGCATCTTTGCTGCCTGACTAGGGATTGAACCCGTGCCCCCAGCAGTTCGGAGCATGGAGTCTTAACCACTGGACCGCCCAGGAGGTCCGCCAATAGAGTATTTTTTATACCAACAAGTATAAATGATTCATTTGTTGCTTATCCTCACCAGACTTGGTAAAGTCAGTCTTTTTAATTGTAGCCGTTCTGGTTGGTAAGTAGTGATATGTCATTGTGATTTTAATTTTCATTTGCCTAATGTAAATGATGCTGAGAACATTTTCATGCCTTTTTTGCCCTCTGTATATATTTTTTTAATTTTATTTTTATTGAGGTATAATTTATATATAAGGTTATATTTAGTTTCAGGTGTACACATAATACTTTGATATTTGTATGTATTACAAAATGACCACCACAATAAGTCTAGTTAAGATCCATCACTATACAAAACAATTTTTTTCTTGTGTTGAGAATGTTTAAGATTTACTTACTTAGCAACTTTCAAATATACAATATAGAATTATTAACTAGAGTCACCATGCTGTACATTACATCCCATGACATTTACTTTATACCTGGAAGTTTGTACCTTTTGATCCCCTTTACCCATTTTGCCCACCTCTCCTCTCGACCCCTCTGGCAACCACCAATCTGTTCTTTGTATCTATGAGCTCAGTTTTTTGTTTCTGTTTTTACATTTTGCATGTAAGTGAGGTTACATGGTGTTTGTCTTTCTCTGTCTGACTTATTTAATATAGCATAATGCCCTCAAGGAGGTTCATCCATGTGATCTCATATGAAAAGATTTCCTTCTTCTTTCATGGTTTAATTATATATATATATATATATATATATATATATGTATTCCTTCTATACATATATATGTAATCCTACTATATATATATATATATATATATATATATATATATATATATATATATATATACATATATATAGTATATAAAATGCTGCAATGAACTTAGGGATACATATATTTTTCCAAGTTAGTATTTTTGTTTTCATCATATTAATATCCAGAAATGGAACTTCTGGATTATATGATTGTTCTATTTTTAATATTTTGAGGAAGCTCTCTCCTATTCTCCATAGTGGCTGCATCAATTTACATTCTCACCAACAGTGCACAACGGCTCCCTTTTCCCAACATCTTACCAAGACTTGTTATTTCTTGTTTTTTTGATAATAACCATTCTGACTGGTGAAAGGTAATATCTCATTGTGGTTTTGACTTGCATTATCTTGACTATTAGTGACGTTCAGCATCTTTTTATGCACCTGTTGGCCATCTGTATGCCTTCTTTTGAAAAGTGTCTATTCAGATCCTCTGCCCAATTTTTAATCAGATTGTTTGCTTTTTTTGTGATTGCCATTTAGTTCTTAATTTCATTTTTTATGTCTTTCATTTGTAGAAGCTTATTTGATTAAAAAAAACTTGTAGTTGATAACTTTGAGTAGAAGCCAGCTTTTTTTTTTTTTTTTTTTTTTGCGGTATGCGGGCTTCTCACTGTTGTGGCCTCTCCCGTTGCGGAGCACAGGCTCCGGACGCGCAGGCTCAGCGGCCATGGCTCACGGGCGCAGCCGCTCCGCGGCATGTGGGATCCTCCCAGACTGGGGCACGAACCCGTGTCCCCTGCATCGGCAGGCGGACTCTCAACCACTTGCACCACCAGGGAAGCCCAAGCCAGCTTTTTAATTCATGATTTTGTTCTCTCATTAAATTTCCTTAAACATAATAAATATTTTTATTTTCATTTATGTACCAATAATTCTAGCATTTAAAATCTGTATGCACATGATTCTGGCTTTTGTTTGTTTTTTTATTTGTTTCTAGTTAGTAAGTGCTTCACTAACCTTTAGGGCATGTTAAACATAGAATAAATGTGTTAAACTAAAAGGATGAAACAAATCAGTGTTACACATAGATAAGAAGAGACAGAAAGCAAAATAAACCTTAAATATTTATAAAGCATGGATCAGCTTTATCTACCTCAAAATGACACCCACTGGGAAAAAAAATCAAATTTTTTGTTTGCCTTATTTTTAATTTACAAAAGTAGCCTCAGTTTGAGCCTGAATCCCAGCCTTTCTTGTAGATATTAAATCTCAAGGAAAACTTAATTTATATACTTTCTTGTTTATACAGAACCAAAACTAAGTCAATTATTTTTTCCCCATCTCTCTTTGGACAGTAGATTTGTCTTTCTTGTTTAAACTTTATATGAGATTGCAGACTTAATTGCTTCCCAGATCTATGCAACTCTCCATCTTTTGTAAATCTAGTATTTTGTCTCTTGACCACTGTGTGTAACTTTTTAAACCAGAGCACCTGGTTACCCCAAAAGGGAATATGACAACACAAAACCTTAATTTTAGCACTTACTTGTGCCTGAGGATGAGTGTATGCTTTATATCTTCTATAATTTTTATTGTTTTAACAAAGATTATATTATTTACATGTCATTTTTAAAATACTTTGTAACAAGACAGTTTCAGAAAATCTGAAATAAAGAGGCAAATTTATTTTATATTCTGAGCTATCCTCCACATTTTGAGGACTATTTCTAAATCCCACTTTTTGGGAAGCTTTCCCATTGGACACTTTTCTCTGCCAATTTTTTTGAATTTTTATGTATTTAAAGACAAGATCACTAAAGATAAACATATTTCTAAGTTTTCACAGGGAAAACTAAATAATTATAGTAACTCACAATTCTTTGGTAAAATACTTATTGAATATTGTGATATATAAATATATGTCAGTTAATAAGAAGGACAAATAAAATTTACACTTCAAGAGAATCAAGTCATTTGTGTGTGTGTGTGGAATGAGAATCAGGTTTGTTCAAAATGATGTCATTCAATACTTTTTTTATTGAGTCCTAGTAATATTTCTATAACTCTGCTTTCCATTATGTAAATGAATTAAAGAAAAATAAAAAATGGAAAAAAGTAGCAAAGTTTTATAAAAATGATGATTAATTATTTTGGAAGAAAATGCAAAAAATGATCTGAGGAGGGCCTACATATACCCTTTTGTTAGAGTTTGGAGTGTGCTAAATACATCATTCAATATTTACTTGTATTATGTCTTCAATATGCTCTTAATTACTCTAATTTATTTGTTTCTATAAAAACCCACTTAAAATTTTGCATGAAAATAATAATAATTGTTATTATTATTTGCACTTCACAGAAAGGGAAACTAACATTTACAAAGGGTGCATGACATGTAAGAAGTATCAGAATGAAGATTGAAACATGAGTCTTTAAATTTAACTTTTCACGATGTATTGTATTATTGGTTTAAAACTACAGGGAAATAGTTGAATCTCCATAAACTTCTTAAACTACTCTTCTGTCTTTCAAAGGATGGCATAGTTTGAAAATATAGGTCTCACCAGTTCTCTGTCTTTAGCAATTTTAAGGTTTGGTAGGGGAAGTTTGGACAGATGCCAAATAAAACTGCTTTGGTAAACAGTATCTGATGAGTATAATATAACAATTCAAAAAGAATTGCAGGGCCTCCCTGGTGGTGCAGTGGTTGAGAGTCCGCCTGCCGATGCAGGGGATACGGGTTCGTGCCCCGGTCTGAGAGGATCCCATATGCTGCGGAGCGGCTGGGCCCGTGAGCCATGGCCGCTGGGCCTGCGCATCCGGAGCCTGTGCTCCGCAACGGGGGAGGCCACAACAGTGAGAGGCCCGCATACCGCAAAAAAAAAAAAAAAAAAAAAAAAAGAATTGCAAATACACATACGGAAATAGGGAGACTAGACACTCCCAGTTGTGTTGCTGATGCCAGTGTTTCTGTCTAGCATGTAAATGAAGAGTCATGGCACTCATTTTGTGATTTTGTGTAATGTTCATTCCTCATTCAGCACACACACATCCAAACTATAGATTTTCCAACCCGTCCATGTGGAAGTAACAAGCTCTTCATCATGGGATTGATCTCAGAATGCTTTTATAGGACATCTGTCTTTAGGAAAGATTCTGGGCAGATTTTTTTCACTGGTTTGAATGCCAATGATATGGATGTTTTCCAGTGGAGAAGAGGATCCAAGATTGTGGTTTGATCAGAGATAAAAAAAAAAAATCAACAGTCTATCTCTGAATCAGCCAACAAGTTTCTCAGCTACAAGAGGAAAATTTGAAAAAGAATGATAGATAAGTCTGTTCACTACACCCACTGGATAATATTTCCATGACTCCTGTACCTGAGGATCTGTTTAATATCTTTTGAGAATGAGATATTGTAGAAAGGAAGATATGACATAATTTATGTCATATCATGTCATGGCATCTAGCTGAGAGAATAGAGAGAAATACAGTTTAAATTTGGTAGCACAATAAGAATGTGAGGAAAGAGTGAGTATTGGGGAAATAGAAAATTAGTCTGCTGTGAAGGTTGTCATGCTCAAGTACATGTCTGTTCTGCAGAATCTGTGATTTGATGATCATTGATGATGTGGCTCTTCCTCTTGCAAATGTCTCATAAAAGCTAAGCTGAAGAGAGGATATAAAGTGTCTTTAAGACTTTTGACAGAATATTCACTTAATATTTTCCATTAAGAAAAAAGAACAGTCAAATGATCTAATCTGTTTTTGCTCCAGGTGATTATGTATTATTTCTGAACACATTTTCATAAAGGATAGCATACATATAGAAAAGCACACATGTCAAACCTCAATGGATTTTATACAAACTTGAAGACACTCTTATAACCAGCACCAGTTCAAGAAGCAGAACATTCCTAGCATTCCAGGAGCCCCATAATGTTCCCTTCTGGTAACTATTTTCCCCAAGAATTAACAGTATCCTGATTTCTGATTTTCAAGTTTGCCTATTTGTGAACTGTGTATAAATGGAGTCATATAGCAGCATTTTGTTTTAGTCTGATTCTTTTCACTCAGTATCATTTTTATGTTTTAGGTCATTCACACTCATTGGTTTATGATATTCATTGTAGGAATTTTTGCTAACCAGGTATTTGTTAGAGAATGACTTTTCAGTCATTTATTCATGTATTTATTTGATATTTAGTTATTGAGAGCAATTTGGTTGGTCAGAGGACAAAATATAGCAAAGAAAGAAGTTATGGTCATTCCTTCAGGGAGATTTCAAGCTACAAGCTGGAGAATTAGTAATAAGTTTAAAAACTCTAATAAATAATTTCAAAATATGCGAATGCTATGAAAGAAAGGAACAAAGTAAAATGTTTTTAAAAGCTAGATCCTTACTTAAATATTGTGTTAAAGATTGAAAGCATTTATCGTGAGCAATACCTAGATAAATATCTTCAGGCTTTAAAGCAATGGAAGCCAAATATTTTTTCCATACTTACTTTTTAAATGACCAGAAAACCGAAAGCTAATGATGCCCCATGCATCCTTACACTGAGCAGAAAAGTCCTTGGTGTCAGTCATTGGATCAAGCCAGAGACTTGACAAGCTTTCTGACTGATTTACAAAATGTTTGATGGCATATTACATAATAACCTCTTTTCATTTGAATACATTTGTTTTGTTACCAATAAATTTGGCATTTTAAGAAATCAGATAACTGACATTTTTGTCCCCCCAAAATATTTTTCCTATCTTTAATTCCCTCCAAACTTTTCCTCCACATTCATATTTTTCCTGTTTTTGCTATGAAAATGATTTTTTTTTTTTTTTTTTGCGGTACACGGGCCTCTCACCACTGTGGCCTCTCCCATTGCGGAGCACAGGCTCCAGAAGTGCAGGCTTAGCGGCCATGGCTCACGAGCCCAGCTGCTCCACGGCATGTGGGATCTTCCCGGACCGGGGCACGAACCCGTGTCCCCTGCATCGGCAGGTGGACTCTCAACCACTGTGCCACCAGGGAAGCCCGAAAATAATTTTTTGACTAGAACACTTAAGAGCAGTAAGGATTCAATCATGTGAGTAGCCCCATGCAGCATGCACGTCTATATATTAACTCTTCATGATTTCATTTTACTCTCTGGCCCTTAGCCTTCCTTGAATCTAATTTTTAGCTTCATTTTTTATATTTGAAAATACATTTATTTTTAAGTCTATCTGGCATATATTTTATAACAAGACCATGAATATATATACATACATATGTAATATATATATAGTCAGACCCTCATATCTACAGATGCAGAACCCATGGATATGGTGGATGACTATACTAGGTCATTTATATAAGGGAATTGAGCATCCATGGATTTCAATATCCTCAGGGCATCCTGGAAGCAAAACCCCATATACCCCCCATAGCGAGGGACAACTGTATATATATATATATATTTCTATATATATAACAATTATATACATTTAACAATCATCCTAAATTTGCATAGCATTTTAATGTCCAAAAAGGTCACTACTAACAAATGAGCACTTATTAATTAAAACTTGCATTTCTCATCATATTGACTCTCTAAGGTAAATGGAATCATTATTATTTCTTTTTTATAGTGCAGAAATCTGAAGGTTAACTTATCAAAGTTACATGGCTAGTTAATAGCAGATCTGCTATTTGAATTCAGAGCTTTAAAGTCAAATTGAGTGTCCATTCCAATACCCAAGGAGCAAAGTAGGAGTACAAGGAATGTTGAGGGAAAAGGAAAGAAAAATGAGGTAAGAAATTCCAAATTTTAATTTCACCTAGATTCCACTTATACTGGAGGCCCCTAAGACTCTAGAGGAACATTTTCCAACTGTGTTTCAGTTGTCTGAAATATTAATAGAAATAGAAAATAAATACAGCACTAACAAAAATACAATTTGACCATCACTAAAATAATCAAATTTAAGCAGATTTCTTTGCTATCAAACATTTGTTTGCCTTTAATATGGTAATGTAGAGGGAAGATAACTGACCATGGAATCCTTTTACTTTTTCCTGTGAGACATTTCTTATTGTCTCACAAAACACACCTAAGGAAATTCACTAAGAAATTATCCAAAATCAGCCCAAACACAGATTTACACAGGAAAAATTAAGAAAACTACATGTGTAATTTTATCCCAAACAGAATTCTACACTATGACCAGAATAGTTTATTACTTAGTGTTCTAATTATAAGGACTATGTACCCATATTCCCAGACAGAAAATCCATTCTGTAACCTTATCCTCCATCAAAACTAGGCCACAGACTTTAAAGAAGGGAACTACGTAATGGGCTGTTTCCTGAACTTTCAATCTCCGTGTGATTAATGCTCAACAAGAAATTGTTATTAGACTATATACAGACATGTTTAGGAAAGTAAAATAAGATCTATTATGAAAAAAAAGACTTATTTTTGAATAGCCTTTCAATGTGGTCTCCTCCTTTAGGAGCAAGAGTTCTAAAAACTGGAAAAAGGGGTCATGATCCATGAAGAAACTTGACACTTTAGTTTAACCCAAGTCAGCCCAAATGGGCCAATAATCAGATTCTTTTTGATCCCAGATGATTAACTAGGTAAAGTTGCTCAGTAAAACATGGGAGCTGTGCTCTGACCTCTCTTTTGCTTCACCAACTATTGTTTGAAGACAGCATACCGTTTGGATTTCTGTCTGTGATAGAATGATAATGTTTCTGTTCTTTTTTTTTTTTCATCATGAGGTTTCTACTGCAGGAAATTAGAGACAGACAACTTTTGTCTTAGGTAATTAATTTTTTATATGCCAGATCTTTTAATAGCCCCTCTATTGTGAGGGTTATTTCTGTTTCTGGGTCATTCCCAGGAGGATTTAGTGTAGAAGAAATTTGTAATTTAAGAATTAGAAACAGCAGAATGCTATTTTTGCCCCACACAGTTCCCTGATATTTCCTTCAATTCTGTTGTAGCATCCATCCCCTAGCTGCTAGGAGTTCTTTGACTGACAGTTCACATCTGCATTCTTTCCTTGAAGATAGATTGTTCTTTATAGACTAACGCTGCCTTACCTAGAGAGTTTTGGGGGTTATGTGTCCCTCTGCTTCCTTTTCCTCAAGAAAGGATAGCCTCTGATGCAGTTTAGATTCCAAATCCCTGAGGGATCATGTTGTATTTAAATGTCATCTGAACCCACATTCTGGCTTTGCCTCTTCTACATTACTATCCTGTTCCTCTCACCTGAAGTAAAAGTACTCATTTCTCCTGAGAAATTTCTCAAAATAAATCACATGTACACAAATGTCAACATCAGTCTCTGCTTTAAAGAACCTACCCTAATATGGACGTCAAATAGAAAACAGGAAGGAATGGAGGAGCAAAGACGTGCAACCTCAAAACTTTAAGGATTCAGGAACCAAAAAAAATCCAGTGCTCTAGTTTTGTAGCACATTGATTGCAACAAACAAACGAACAAGGTGAGAGTAGTCAGATTTTTGTAAGTCACTAGTAAATGCATCAGACTAGAAACTAGATTGAACTATTAACTAGCAGCAAATGGGGGCAGTCAAGAGAATAATGTACAAGTAGATAGAGAGTTTTATCTAAAGTTACAATGTAAAAGGATATTAATACACAAAAAACACTTTAATAAAAATCATACTTATATATGAGACTGCTAAAGAATGGTAGCTTCAAGAAAGTCTGGAAAAATTAATTTCAGAAGAAAGCATTCCTTCACTGTGAAGAGAGAATCCTGGCTCTTTCCTGGGGGAAAATTTCATGTTTAGGTGTGGGCAAGAGAATGCTTTCTAGAGGATTTGCAGAGTTAAGGAGAGGCCCTTAACAAGATCAAGCTATTGGCAATGGTAGGGAAGGTAAGGAGGTTTGAAGTTGATAGTCCAATAAAAAGTAAAAGCAATCATTTTAAACTTGCAATTCACAATTCCACCCAATTTATCTGAGTAAATGGCAATGAAGACAGGGCTGAAAAGTACAAAGAATATTTTCAGTCTTGAGCACTTGCTTGGAACAAAGTGACCCCTCCTGCTGATTCTGAAGGTGAAAGCATGAACCCACTTCCCTTGGACCAAATCTAATAAAATAAAAGAGATTAGTCATAGTAACTAAGAGGAACCACAATAACACACTGGTTGGCAGTTGGACTAACCAAAAGGGCATTCGATTTTTTTAAAACTGAAGCTCAGTTGCAGATTGACACTTCATCTTAGTTGCCAGACATAGGAAAAGACTCACCATTTCTGGAAAAAACTGAAAAAAACAGTAGTATACTTCAAAGTCCACTATTATTCTATATGAAATATCTCATTTATAATAAAAAATGCAAAATATGCAACAAATATTAGAATTAGCACACAAGAATTTTTAACAATTTTAAATATGTTTAAAGACTTAGAGGAAAAGATAAAATGAATAGATGAATGGATGTGGATTCTCAGCAAAGAAAGGGAATCTATAAAAAATAGAGTCAAAATTCTAGAATCAAAATTTCAATACCTAAAATGAAAAAGAAACAAAAACAAAGCATAAAAGAAAACAATAAACACTAGATCAACTTAGTAGATGAATGGACACTGCACTTGAAAGGATCAATGAACTTGAAAATAGGTCAATAAGCATTAACTGAAAATTTTAAAAATTGAATATAAATAACCAGTGGAAAAATTTCAAGCAGTCTAAAATATGTGTTATTGGAGTTCAGGAAGGACTAAAAAAAGGTATGCAATAGTTTTGCTCACAGTTTTGTATGTATGAATCTCCCAAGACTTTATCTAATTAGGATCTGTCTTAAGCAATCACCCATGATATAGGCAACTCAAAAGACTTAAAACCTCAGTTTCCATTTGAGGAAAGCGGTTTTGAGTTTGTTTTTATTCCTACATTCAGGTACCAAAAATCTTGAAAATATTTATTCATACAGTTAAAGAAAGGAATTTGAACATTCAGAATTGGCATAAAGGAGAAATAGAAAAATAAGGTTAAGGCAACAGGTTTTTTTTTAAAAAACAGGACAATTATAGATTCAGCACAGTATAGCAAGCAACTCACTGGACTGTGATTTGGGAGATCTGACTCTAGTCCAGACTTATTCCCTGATTAGTTGTGTGAGCTTAGGTTAGGGTGATTTTTTTCCTTCTCTGTCCCAGTTTCTTCTTCTACAGATGAAGTATTTGGAGGTAAATCTTCTGGTCTCAGAGTCTATGAAATTAATGCTTAATTCAAGGGTCAGGAAACTATGGCTGAGGGCAAAACCATCCCATTGCCCACTGTTGTAAATAAAGTTTTATTAGAACACAGCCATGCTCATTCATTAACATATTGTCTATGGCTGCTTGCAAGCTGCAATGGCAGAGCTGTGTTGTGGCAACAAAGGCCATATGACCTTCAAAGCCTAAAATATTTACTATCTGTAGGTTTATAGAAAAAGTTCACCAACTCTTTGGCTTATCTGAATGGAAAGTGAACCCCTGAAAACTATTCCCAGTGTCCTAATTCTGCATTTACTTGCATGGCCCCAGGGAGTCTCAGCTCTGCTTCATGAATTTGCTTGCTGCTGAGAAGCACTGACTGCCCTTTCCAAGTAACTGAATACCAAATTCCCCCAAGAGAGGGTAGTGATGCTAAATTGTAGTTAGGAACAATAAAATGGATTTTCAAGGAGAAAGTAATGCTTAACCCAGAAAAATGAACTTCAAAATAGAGAAAGTATATGGACGTTGTCATCTGGGGAAGATATCTTATATAAAGGGATTTAAATATCACAAGTATGTTTGAAAAGTATTCTGGTTCTCCTATTTCTAAGCATATGATAGGATTGTATATTCTATGGAAAATCCCTTTTTTCCATGTAATGTAACATAATTATGGGTGTGATGTATGATTATAATTATAGTCCCAGAGATTAAATTTGAAAATCTTAGTGGAGGAGGCTTAAAATCCTACCTAACATGCTTAATAAGATATGAACCAAAATGATATGTTTTATTCTCATGGAGTTACCTTTAAGAGTTACGAATAATTTGCTGTAAATCTTTTTGCTCAGAAACTAGCAGTATTCCACATGGCGTCTATCCTGTCAGCTTGAATTCCAAAGTGAAATGACATGGAGTAGAGATTCCAGCCAACCTGTGTTGGATGTGACTGAGAAATGGATCTTTCATTTTTTTCAGTTGAAGTAAAATGTACATGCAATAAAATTCACTGACATTGAGTGAAATGAAATGAGTTTTGACAAAAGTATATACATATACATATGTATAACAAGATATACCATCAAGATATAGAGAATTTCTATAATTCCAGGATATTTTATTTTTCCCCACTTGCAGTCAATCCCCACTCCCAGAGGCATCCACTCTTATGATAACTATCACTGTGTTTCTTCTTTTTTTTTTTTCATGTCTTTGCCTATTATGACTAAAGCTTCTGTAAAAATTTTGTGCACTATTTTTCATTTACTTCTAGTAAATACTCAGGAGTAGAAGTGTTACATGATATAGGGTACATGTACATGAAATTTATAAGTAACTCTTAGTTTTTCAAAATGCTTGCGTTATTTACACTCTCACCAGCAATGTTTGGGAATTCCAGTTACTCTACATCTTCCACATTTAGTATTATCAGTTTATAAGAATACAACTTTTTTGTATATTTATCTTGTATTCTTTTCCATGGCTAAATTCACTTATTAGCTCTAGAAGACTTTTGTAGGTCCTTTTCCAGATTTTTCTAGATCCTTAAAAATCTGGAAATTGGAGAATAAATTATGAGCCTTTCTTTGCTAATATCAAGATCTAAAGCTACACATTTGCCTGTAGCCACTGTTTCAGTTGCATCCCATAAATTTTGATATGCTGTACTTATTTTTAGTCTTTCAGCTGAAATTATGGTTTCTGATTTCCCCTTTAGTATTTTTCTTGACACAAAATTATGTGCAATTGTGTTGTTTATTTTTCAAATATTTGTGGATTTTCTGGGTATTGCTCTTAATTTCTAATAAAATTCTATTGTTTTCAATAAACACATAAAACTACAATTTTAGTTATATGAAATTTATTGAGACATTTTATTGGCAATCATGTAGTGTATCTTTGTTACCACTCCACATGCACTTAAAAAATATGTACCCTTCCGCATTTTGTTGTAATGCTCTAAAAATTTTAATTAGATCAAGTTGATTGATGGTATTTTTCAAATATTTCATGACCTTGATTTTTTCTGTAGTTCTGCTACTAATGACTTACAAAAGAATGTTAAAATCCTCAATTATGACTGTAGATTTGTCTATTTTTACCTTTAATTTTCTGTCAATTTTTTCTTTATATATTTTAAAATAGTATTATCAGTTGCCTATACCTTTAGTATTATATTTCTAATGGGCTTTCATCATTATGAAATATATTCATTCTGTCTGGTGATGTTTCTCATCTTACATGTCCATTTTCTTTCTTCATATGTTTGCTATAGACATAGTATATATACATGTATAAAGTATATATATATAATATATATATTTACTTAGACATTGTTTTCAGCTGATCTCTCATTCTTATTTATAAGATCTCTCTTAGAAAGCATAGAATTGTCCTTTGTTAAAATCCAATTTGACAATCTCTGCCTTTTATTCATTTTTAAAAATTCATTTGCATTCAATCTAATTTTTGGTAGAATGGTTTTGAGTATAAAGCCTTGCTATTTATTTTCTAATTGTGTCATTTCCCCTACTCTGTTCCTCTTTTCTTGGCTTCTTTTGGAGTAATCAAACGCTTTTTTAAGAACCCATTTCATTTCCTCTATTGACTTTTTACCCATGATTCTTGGCATTATTTTTTAAGTGATTGTTTTAAGGATGAAAATACTCATCTTTATATTATCAGTCATTTACAGTTAATATTGTTCCTCTTCATTTGCTTTCTTACTTCTTGTTAGGCTTCTTAGGATCGTCCCTGATAGAGATGCCCACCTTCCTCTCAATTTAAAAGTGTAGACTTCTCAGGTTGAAGCAGTCTTCGAGAGGAGGTGGTCTGAGGAGCCCTCCTTCTCTGTCCTGCTTCTCATTTCCTTTCAAAGCTCCTGTGGTACTTCTGATGACTTCCTGAGGCTCCATAGAGTTTTGCTCAAAAACCACTGTTTTAAACACATAAATATAGGAATATGCCTATCCTAGCAAAGAAAAAGTAGTTTATGGGAAATTATAAGAAAAATTTTTCTCCACAATGACTAGAAATCTGTAACTTAAATATTTCTAAAGACTTCTGACCATGTAAATATGAAAGCAACCTGCATTTATTGAGTTACTACTAGTTAAAACAATGTGCTAACCATAAACAAAGCAGAACAAAGCAGGAAGGTTATAGAGATGAATTCCACTAGAATTTCAAATTGGCATGTCATGTGGCATAAGAGAGTTTCAAAATGTTCTAAGTATTATATGATATTTAATCATAGGGATTGTTAAATTAAAAAAAAATAATGGATTGGTCTTTAGAGAGGTGACCTCTGTAGAAATTAGAATAAAATGCTTAATAGGTAGGTACTTGCTGAGGGCTATACATTTAATATATTATAATAAAGGATATTTTAAGTAAGAGCTGGTCCTAAATTCTATCTAATCTTGTCACTTACAAATTATGTAATACTTCTCAAAATCAGATTCATATATAAATATTTAGAAAAATATCTATCATGCAAGATTTTCTTTATGATTAAATGAGATCTGTAAGTCCACATCAATTGGTAAGTCACATCCTCTGAGTTATTTTCAAACTCCTGACCAACAGAATTTATGAATATAATACGACTGTTGTTTTATGCCCCAAATTTAGTATTGTTGCTACATCACAAAAGTAATTAAAATAGACTTCTTAGAAATAGATACATTTAACCCAGTTAGAATGATTTTATTCTCTTACCCTACTATTTTTCTTTGTCATTCTTAATTTTTCTCCCCTCTTTCTCTGTTCTCTTTTATCCATGCACCAATTATGGTGGTCTTGGCTCTAATCTGGTGAAAACAATCTGAAAATCTCAGTGGCTTAACAAAATAACAGTTTATTTGTTCTGTATTCAAAGTAAGTCTACTGTAGCTCTGGGAAGCTCTCAGGAGCATTCCAGGCTGCTTTAATCTTATGGAACCTCTACAAGAACATAGGCTCCTACAGTGACTATGGCTGGAGAAAAGATTAGGAAGAACTGAGCAGTGGCTTTAAGTGTCCAATGCTGGCTTTGCTCACATTTCTTTGGTCACATTAAGTTACAGAGCACACATTACTTCCTGAGAGTGGATAAGGAAGTCCTTCCGTGTACCCTGAGGAAGAGGAGAATATGAGATCACTGTGATCACCAGCAATGTCTGCCATATCTAACTTCACTTTCCCTCCTCTCCTTTCTCTTTCCCTGCCTCCTTCATCTCCTTTCCATACTCCTTCTTCCTTCCCTTTTCTCTCCTCCTTCCTCTACATCTCCCTTTATTTCTTTGTCCAGATGCTATAGATATGAATGCTGCCTATATGAGCATATGTATGTGTGGGATGCTGGGTGTCACTGAACTATCAGGACTTGGATGATGGACCAAATCATTTAGCATGTTTAGAATTTATGGAAAATGGAAAAATGCAACTAAACAAAACAAATGCATAGTCGTAGGGATAATTCAAATCATAATCCTGAAAATAAGCAGAGTTTTAGCTAGAAAAGTGATATGACATGCTATGCCCAAGTAACACAATGAAACCATAAACAGGAAGAAAAATCATGCCATGAGAACCCATTAGTATCAGAATCTTCTCAGGTAGAGTCTAAAATACTTCAGGGATATGGTCTAAACTTAAAGTCCTACATAATATGTAAATTTTGGAAATCTGCTTTTATATGGTGACCAAAAAAAAAAAAAAAGGATCAAGCATTCTCATCAGAAAAAACACTTTTGACCAGACACAAGTTACTTTGAGGGCTAATCTCAGCTTATTCCCAGCAACTGGCTTATTCTTTATCCAACCAAACAAAGACTTCTAGATGCTTCCATTAAATGATAGAAAAATCTCAATGTCACCATGATTCTTTTAGAGCTGATGTGGTTATTGCAATGTGTTGATGGATTGTAGGTTTTGAGGCCACTAATTTGTATATTTGGTGCTGTTTCAATAATTTAGGGTTAAAAAATAATTTAGGGTTCAAAAATAAGGAAGAAAAAATTCCCTTGTTTCTCTTTCTTCCTGATAGGCAAAGGTTCTAAGGCTAGAAGGGAGTATGGAAGCTTCCTATTTCCCATTCCTCTTTCCCTTCTAATTTAAGAGTAAATGAATTGAGACTCTGGGTAAATTTGTGCAGCTCATTAGAATCAGTTTTATAAGTCAAATATATTATAATTGACATTTATTCCTTTTGTTTCCATTCCAGATATGTCACCTCCCATCCCTCCCACCTTCATTGTATTTATTCTGGGCCTAGGAAAGATGTAGAGGTAAAGATATACATAGAATTATGTCCCAAGTGAAATTCCAGTTATGGTCTGCCTAGAACTGTTTTCCTTTCTGCCTCTAACTAGAATTAAAGGAACCAATGAACTTTGCTCTTCCTTCCCCCAATCCTCAGTCCTAAAGCCTGAAATATATTGAAGATTATAAGATAAAGTCTTGCCTCATGAATTCCTTGAATAATCTAAACTTCAGGTATGAAAAGTGCAGTTGTTGATTGCAAAAAACAATAAATGCTGATCATAAGTATAGTGCTTTTGACTCCTGTAAAAGATAGTTAACAATCCTCCCTACATAAAACTTATAATCAAAGATAGCACATTTCTTGTTTCATTTCTAACTCTCTTGCCAGCTATTCATACCTCATGACAGGTAACAACTTTCATAGGCCTCAGACATTTTATGACTATATAAAATTAGGTTTGCATTAAATCAGTGTTTCTGGAATTTAAATGTCTCTTTTTCTTAATTTTTGCCATAATTGCACGACCTACATTATTTTGCTATAATATTTTTCTTTAAATAAACTTGGAAGTTTTCTACTGCTCTATAATAAATTAATATAAATTTATAGCTTAGACACACACACATTTATTATCTCAAGGTTTCTGTGGGTCAAGTGTCTGGGTCCTTTGCAAGGCTGTAATTAAGGTTGTTTAGGACTTTGTTCTAATTTGGAGGTTCAGCTGGCAATGGATACACTTCTAAACTCACTCAGATTTTTAGCAGAATTCATTTCCTTGGGACTGTAAGACTGAGTGCCCTGGCTTCTTTCTGGGTAATGGCCAGAGGCTCTTCACAGTTTTTAGAGGTCACCTTCAGCCTCTAGAAGATGCTGCAGTTCCTTGCCGCATGGCTTGGCCCTCCCTGAGGGTCATCTCACAATATGGAAGTTAGTGTCTCCTCAGCCAGCTAGGGCGAAAGGGAGAGAGTCTTCCCTGACATTTACTGTTTAGTTTAGGTAAGAGGAGAGGGACCAACTCACTCAGGCCATGACTCTCACTATCCACAAAAGTCCTCACATATACGATTAAGCAGTAATGTCCTAAATCCAGAACAACTTCAAAAGCTTCTTTATTTGCCTGAATCAATTGATTTTCTTGTACTTCTTAAAATAATTTTGACCATTCTGGATAACAACGTAGTTACCAAGTTTCTTCATTTAACCAAGTTGTCATTCATAAATCAGTGTCTTCTGATCATTAGAAACATGAGTAAGAATCTTAGCCATAATATTTTTTAAAAAATACAGCCTTAAATGTCTTAAATAGCTGAATGAGAATATTGTAACAGGGGCAAGGAAGTCTATGAGGGCATCTTCTCTACCCCTGAAGTTCACAGATGGCTCAGCTCAGATCGTAAACAATAGACATTTAGCACACACTTAACAATTTCAAAATGGTCTCTCTTTATTAGTCATTTATGGGATAAGTGGGAAAAACTGAAGTTTGTCTTCAAACGTCTTTCATTTTGACCTAAAATCCACCTAACAGAAGGGTGACAACAAGCCTTTCATCTTAAGACCCTCATGTAACAAGAGAGTTTCTTTTTCCAGTACTTATTCAATTTCAAAAATAGATAAATAAATAAATAAGAAAAAATCTCGGGGCTTCCCTGGTGGCGCAGTGGTTGGGAGTCCGCCTGCCGATGCAGGGGACACGGGTTCGTGTCCCTGTCGGGGAAGATCCCACATGCCGTGGAGCGGCTGGGCCCATGAGCCATGGCCGCTGAGCCTGTGCGTCCGGAGCCTGTGCTCTGCAACGGGAGAGGCCACAGCAGCGAGAGGCCCGCATACTGCAAAAAAAAAATAAAAAAATAAAATAAAATAAAATAAAATAAAAATCTCAAACAATCTGGAAGTCTGCTTAGTTTCAGTTGCTTTCACTAAAAGTTCACATTTTTGCCTTGTTCAATGGAGAAGAAAATGCAATATATCACTTTTCAATCACTATGAAGTGGATTGAAAAAAAAGTTATAATAGTAATAAGTAAGTTCTGATTAGTCATGTGTTTCTAAAGTACTTTGAGATCTAGGTTTTGTAGGCATATGCTTTATTGATTTCTTCTATTCCATTTTGTTAATATAATAAACACATTCTTCCAGCTGCTGTTTTTAAATAGGAAATATCAGATTTTGACATTATTTCAGATATTAACTTTGGACAATTTCACTGATGGAAAATAAATATTAAAGCTTATAATACAGGTAACCTTTATTTCTGGTTATTTATCAGTTATTTTGCTGCCTGCAGAGATATTTTTAGTATTTCCTCTACATGAGCTGACAATGACAAATTTTACAAATACTTTCCTCTGCCATTTGAAGTCATTTGCATTTATACATGTACAATTATTAGTATATTCTCAAAATGTACTTTAGAACTCCATAACATTAATACTATCTTTTCAATAGTAATAAGATCCAGATTTCTTAAGGCTAATAATCAACCTTGATATGACATGCCTTTTAAAAAAAATCCATTCTATTAATATTTCTAGTTTCTAAGAAATGTAAACTTTTAGGAGAAATAATGTTTCCTTAGTCATTCCCATTAAAGTTTGTAAAGATGTTACACATAAAATAGTGGGGTCAACCATAATGTCCATCAATAGAGGATTGCTTAAGTCAATTATGGTATGGCCATACAATAAAATATGACACTGAACTATTTAAAGTTGGCATTTTGAAAATCAAAAGCAATCAAATATCAGCAATTTCATATGATTCACCTATTATTATTCAGCAGTTTAAAAGAAAGAAGTCAAGATGTTTATAAAGAAAGACATCCTCAAAATAATTTTAATTCAATAGAAAAGCAAATTATAAAAGAATATGCACTGTGTGATTTTGTTCATTTTATTTCCCATAGATATAAATATGCTTGTAAATATATGCAAAATTTTAGAATGAGACTAGGGAATGGGGGAAACCGAGACTAGGGAATGGGGAAAATTGGGATCCTATTTTTTCTATTTATACATTCTTCTACTGTTAGATTCCTCAATGTAAGCGCAAATTAATGGCATAACATGTTTTATTAATTAAAAAATAATCAGCCTCTCTTTCTTCAGTGTTACTCAAAGTATGGTCCATGGATGACACCAGTTTGCAAAATTTACCAGTCTGTAAAAAGATAGGTACAGGAATTGAGAGAAGCATTTAGTAATTTTACAGCAATTTGGTGAGTAATTTTATGTTTATTGAATCTAATAATGAAAAATTGGAGCTTGAATTTTGTATGTCCTTTTTCATTTTATTCATCTACGGATTGATTTTCATTGTATTTTACAAAAGACTATCCATGACTGATTGGAAATTTCAAAAAGAAAGAGAAAAAGGCCACTTGTTAGAGATAGCTTGAGAAGCACAAGTTTATCTTTAATTTTTTCAGAATCCAGGACAGGTTCTGGCAGAAAGAACTATTGAATAAATGTATGATGAATTAATAAATGAATGCAGCTGAAAAAATTGAAAGGCTCTAAGATAATAGAATAGATAGAATTTGGTGCTGCATTGGATTGATATTGGGGAAGAGAAGGCAGGTGGAGACATGGAAAACCCCCAGGTGTTTACATTGAGTTCCTGGGAGGTTACTGATGCCATTCCCTAAAGCAGGAAACACCAGAAGAAGAGCAGATTCACAAGTGTTTACATATAATGAATTTATTTTTGAACAGTTTGATGTCAAAGTTATCTGTGAGATATCCAAATGGGGATGTCCAGGAAGCAGTTAGATATGGGGTTAGAAGCTCAGGAATCAAAGTCTGTGCTAGAGATGTAGCTCTCAGAGTTGTAGCCATTAGAATGAATGAGTCCACTTGGGATGTATATAGAATGAGAAAAGAGGCTGAGGGCAAACCTCTGGGTGTTTACCACAGTGTCTGGCATGAAGTAGATGATTAGTAACTCTTTGTCAAATGAAGAAGTAGGTAGATATGAACCTAAGTCTGTTTTATTCCAAGCCCAATAACCCCATTCTGCTCCTAAACTGCACAGCATTCTAACAGACACTGCTTGGGGCTGGGGACAGGGTGAGGAAAAGAAAATCAAAAGCATGACACAAAGACAGAAGGGGTCCAGATGTGTTGAGTGCTGCTAAAAGGTCAAGTGAGATGGCAAGAGAAAACAATGTCTACCCATTTACCAACATATAGGTCATGATTTGACAGCAAATATTCTTTTGTGGGAGTGACACAGTAAGAGCTATTTGAGGCTGGTTGAAAAGTAAATAACAGTATATAAGCATAGACAAAATATCCATCCTTTATCAAGAAGCTTAGTTATAAAGATAAATTGAGAAATCTTAGACTTATTGATAAGTTATTATGGGTGTGGACAATAGAGCCTGATTAATCCGCTGGACCTCCACATAAGATATTTTATTATAATCTGACTCAAACTATTTTTAATTGTTTCATGAATACTAGTAACCAAAATAATGCTAGTGAGAAATATACAATTTATTAAATGATCATTATGTGCTATGTGCTGTACCTAAGTAAGTTTACTTCATGTAGACTCAATAACAAACTTATAAAATAGGTTTTATTTTTATTTTACAGAGGAGAAAATTTTCATTTAAGAGGAAAAATGACTTGTCCAGGGTCATTTGGTATTAAACAGTGGAACCCAAATGTAACCCAGAATTGTCTAATTCCAGGACCATAATCCATGTCTTAATTGATCATCTACCTTAATTTCCTAAACATTAGGAAAAAATATACACATTATTATAAAAATGTATCTACCTTCAGCAATTCACATATATTCCATTTATTAGCTCCTGAAAAGGCAGGAAACATAAATTTGAAAGAACCTTTAAGTAGAAGTCAGCAGTCCTTGATACATGGTCTAATATTTTCAAAAATTTGCTGAGTTTGCTGGAACAAGTCAATTTTCCACAGTAGACCTGAGTTATATCACTGGAAATTTAAGGTTTTAGGCTAAATAGTCCATGATATCCTTTTCAGCACTGGTATTCTATCATTTCTTGTAATATCCTTTTATTTCCATTGTAATACACTAATATATTAAGAAAATTTAAGGAGTCTTACCAGAAAGAAGCCTGTTTACATTTATTTACTGAGACTTTATCAAATTAATTTGAGAACGAGACACTTCTCTGGTGTTGTTTATTAACAGCACCAAGATCTGATGATAAAAATCTACTTGTTGTTGTCATTGTAATTTTCGTTATCATCATCACTATTAATTATACTTTTTGAGGCCAGCTTCTTGAGGACTGAAATATTGAGAAGGTACAGTTTGATGTAGAGAACGCTCAGGAAGAAACTACTCTCTAACTACAGGCTTGCATGGGATGGCAGTAGGTGAAGAATACTGAGCACTGGGACTGTGTAATAGATCCACCCCCTCCCCACTCAATGACCTTTGCCTACTTGGCATTTGAAATCTTAGATGTTTAAAACTTCTCTTGTATCAGCTGTGGTGAGAGATGCCTGTTTCATGTCTGCCCTAATTTGTTTCCTGGGAATTCCAGCATCTGGGGCTCAAGAATGCACTTAAGCTTGGCCAGTTTGATGCTTGGGAGGAGAACTTTATTTCTGGAATGAGGACAGAAATAAGCAGGGGATGTTTCTACTTCACACGGTGGATTGGATACTAATGTTTTACACTCTGAACCCTGGTGGAAAGCAGAAAGCTCTAACCTACAAGGACAAAAATAAAAGGAGAGGAGATGACAGAAATAATGTCTGGTGGCTAGTAACTGCCTTAGCAGGCCAGATAACAAGGAACCTTAAACCAGTATGGGAGAAGTCCCAAAGCCAGGGGATTACCACCACGGAACCACAAAAATTAATCAAGAATGGAAGATAGAAAATACCTCTGAAAATAGGCTGGGTGTGTGGCTAAAAACTGTAAGATTGGTTGGCTATAGAAAAATCATTTAGACACTCATATATTCTTCTCCACCCGAGAAGGAAACTGGAGAATTATACCTTGGAGCAGGTGAGCTAGAGGGGCTCTGATCTTGGTGACACGGCACAAGTGTGAGCTGGGCTGTCATAATTAAATCAAGGAAGTTAAGTGACAAATGAGATTACTAGCACCCCCTCCTCCTAAGCTTCCAGAATATTGGCAGACAGACTTAAACCTTTCAGGCAGAAGAGCAGATATTTCTTCTCTGGGTAAAGTGACTAGTTCAAAAGAAAATACCTAGAGAAATAGATAATCAGGTATCTTTCCTATGAAACAACTCAAGAGGATCTTCCTGAAGCCCAGGCTACACAGAACACATTACTAATGCACTTTCTCTCTGTTTCAATCTTAAATAGGAGCAGAGTGCTAAAGATCACCAAACATTTGAGAGAGTCCTGTAATATTAAAGACAAAAACCGAAGAAAATAGAAAGAAAAAACAAAAAGAAAGAACTCAAAGGAAATAGCTAGTGCAGAGATCAGGGCAGGGGAACACTTAAAGCAAAATCATTATGACCCTGTTGTCTCTTTCCACGTTCCTGAATATATAGTTGGTACAGGCTCAGAACCTACCAACATCCCTGGAGAGGCACCATAATCTATGGAATGGCAATTATTATGTCAGGAATGTCAAGGAAGGAGCACTGTTGCTAACCCTTCCTACGAAAATAGTACATTTGAACCAATATCTCACCTCTAAAAATCCTGACAGTTTGTGCCACCACCAAAATAAAGGTGAAGAAAGGATGATTTCTATTAAAAAAAATCCTCTTTAAGTCTCCAGCAAGGGTACAGAGGATAGACAGTTTCTAGAAAAAGAAAAAAAGAAAAAAGAAAAAACACCACATGAAATTAATGCAGACTTCATGTTGCAGGTTAGATTCTTTAGGAAGCAGAGGTTGAGATGGAGTTAAGAGTGCTAAAGTTTTACTGATCTGTAACATCTGTGAAAAGAAGGGAGGAGGAAGCAGGATTGTGCAAGGGAATCCATAAGATTTTTTTTTCAGCTTTTTCTGATACTTTTAATTTGTATACATCTTTTCAATATGCTGGTTTGTCTTCTTGTCTACATAGGCAGTGCTATAGCCATTTCAAGTTCAGAATTACTGCAAAAGAAGTAATTGATCCTCTATTTCAATATCCGTACTGTTTCATGAGCTCTCTTACAATTCAGAGGAATCTATTTCTCACTGATGTTGAAAAACGTAATAAGGTCACAGCAGGGAGGCTGTGATACAGATTCAGATCTGACAAAATTTCTGCCAACCCAACAGGAAGCTCCAGGGCAAAACTGTCCGTTAGAGAAGTCCCACATTGGGCAAAAGTGGTCAGGCTATTTTGCCACCCATCACCTTGCTAAATCGATGACCAGGGCAACCCTGAGATGAGTAGAATAGAATCTCAGCTCAGTGAAAATGAAACCTGAAGGCGCTACCAGCTGGAACCACACCTTGTGTAGCTGGGCAACAAATCCTTCTTTGAAGGGGGACCTAAATGGAGCATTTCCATAGCTCCTGCTCTCCTTCAAGGATGACTGATTAAAGCTACTGTTCCAGATATAATCTTATCATTTGAGAAATTCAAAATGGCATTTGGCATCTTGATACAGCTATTGATCTGATATTTTTTTCTTTATCCTAATAAACTGAAAACACTATTCTTTAGTTATTTGGTTAAAAAGACAGTACACCTTTGCTAAAATACATCAGGATTATGTCATTCTTTGGCTTTGTATCACAATATAGCCTGCTGATTCCTTGAGTATCTCATCAACCCATACAGCACTGCAGAGGTTGACTTCAATGATGACTTCATGTTGTTAGTATCTTAGCAGGAAATAGCTGGTATCCTAGATATTTCAGGGTGACATGTGCACATAATAAGGTTAGAGATAAACTTCATTATAGATACATGTCACCTCAGTGAAGTTTCTGTGGGTCCAATAATCTGGGACATGTTGAGATATCACTTGCAAAGTCTAGGACATCACTTTGCCCCCATACTAAGAAATATACCCAATGATTGGTGTGCATCTTTGAGTTCCAATAGCAAAATACACCACATTTTGGTATGCTGCTCTGATGTATTTGCCAGATGAACTGAAATGCTTCTAGTTTGGGGATGGGAAACTAGGATGTGAAAATATATTCCAGTAGGTAAATGAGCAAGCAGCACTGCTCATTGACCCTTATGGATGGACAGGCCCAGGAGTTCTTGAAATGTCTGGGGAAGATGGAAGTGTTATATTGTACCTTTGACATGCTCCAGTAGTGGCTTCCCAGTGGAGACCCTCATGACTTTGGAGGAAAATTTTACCATCTTCTAAATTTAACTTCCCACCATTTAAAATAGCTTTTCTCTCCTACAAGAAACTAAGACAGAATTAATACCTAATTAGGAAATACCAATGACTATGCAGCTCAAGCTGCCAATCATAAAATGTTTATTATTTGATCCATTGATTCTTCACATTTGTTGTGTCTACTAAACTTTCAAAATCATGTGAAAGTGCTGGATCCAAATCAAAAAGGTATTAAAAATACAGAATTGTACATAGTTTCTATGGGCTACTCCTGGTTCAATGTCGTCTCTCTTTTAACATGTAATTATAGCCTTATGAGGAGTTACCTGTGACCAGTTATCTAAGGAGGAAAACAATCAAGAGTAGTTTAGACATAAATCTGCATGATAAATTGGCATCCAATGGAAATTGACTGCTAATCCATTCTAAACCTAATTAGATACTGAAAGATAGTGGGAAAGGAAAATACTCCTAGTAATTTATAAATGGTGAGATAATGATTTGGATAAATGGTCAAGGACTTGGAAGAAGCTAGAGTTCATAGCAAAGATAACTGTGGAAAACATAGGATGGATCTTTTGAAATAAGCACAGAATTTGATAATATTTGTTTTCCAAATAAATTTTTATTAAGTAAGCTTCCTATGAAGAAGGTAATTAAGAAGAGGTCAGCCAGGTAATAGCTTCTTACCTCAGCAATCCAGAGGCTGCTCAATAGGCTTGTGAACAAGTAAAGTATGCATGGGCTCAATAATATGGGCTTCCCTTCATTAGGTTGATTTCCCTTTTGCTACTGTTGAACTTGTAAGCAATGGCAGACAAACTTTGGCCCACAAAAGTTATGACTTAATAAAGAAGCCACACAGCAATAGTTTGATTGTGATGAACTCCCACTTATCAGGTGGGAAATATTAATTTAGCCTAACTTGAAACACACCTGAGTTGGTATTTGCTTCTTCTAACTCATCATTATTTTTTTGCCTGAAATGCCATCTGAAACTTACTGAATGCTTTATTATGTTATCCCATGCAAAGTGAACTCACTTTTCAAAGAAATAATGAAGCAATGATATCTATAGGAATCACTAATCTTACCATATCCTCATCACTCAAAGAGACAGACTTGCAGGATGATAGAATAGCAAGGAAAATTCACTTAAGATCTAGCTTGGAGGTAATGCCTCATAATGTTGAGATGCTGTGATACAGTTGTGTAGTATACAGTCTAGTACGTGTACATAAATCTAGGAACCAAGAGACATAATTAGAGGTCATTCTGTTTATCATTACCCTTAATTCCTACTAGTGACACTTTAGGTTTTAGAATCTCTGCCTCTGAGTCCTATAAGTGCAGGCATCTTAATGCTCAGAGTAAGAATGCTTCCACCAGATAACCCAACACTGTTCTAGAATAGAACAGATTCTATTAAATTGGAGAGCTTGGCATTCTACTTGGTTATGTCAAGCTTCTCTTGTCAGTGGGTAAACAGGGAGCTCAGGAAGTTAAGAGGTGGGTTGGCTTATCTTATTAAGAGAAAATGAGGTTTCTGAGAAGCAAAGAGACATGGAATCATCTAGAAACGATCTAGGTGATCCTTATTGGTGTTACCTTATACTACTCCATTCAGTATAAAAAGTTAAGAATGCAGCAAGTATGTATAGGAAGCACCAGTATAGGTTTAGTTAGATTCTTCAAAAATTAAATTGTGGTTCTTCAACCAGTTAATAAAATCTAAATGACTGTATTGTCTAAGAATTAGCAACTGCATTAAGTTACCTATTTCTTCTCTACTGGTGGATGTAACTAAATGGTACCTATGGCTTTGCTCTTAAACAGGCCAAGTGGGCACTGTCTGTTTGTGGAATACACTTGTTCAGGGCAAGTTGCTCTGTTGGAAAGTCTTGGCCATTCGTAGGTCTTGGAAGCAATAATAGGGTCATTTCTCACCTACCTACATGGCACGGTGAGCTCCAGAGAGAGAGAGAGGCAGCCTTTGACATCAGAGATATTCTCTCACCCTTTCTTTTATATGACTTGTCAAAAGACTAAGCCAAAGTGAAAAATAGACCAGCCAGCAACAAGGTAAAAAAATTATCTTGGGGGTTATGAGTTTCAATTAACTCTGATGTTGTCTGGGACACATTTTCATTATGTGATGGTTGAATGAGGAAAAGTGGGCGCCTTTTCCTTTTGAAAAAATAAATGGCTTGGAATAGTTCTTTTTCTATTCCCTGGCTAAGGATCCAAGGGTCTTTCAAAGTATTGGGCACTACCTTTGAAACCCTTGGGGATTAGTACTCCAGGGAAATAGATCAGAGAGAAATTCATTTCTTAGGCAGATAATTTCTGTCCTGTGATGTTTCTAGCAGAGAAGAGTCTCAGAGTTCTATTTATAACACTCTATGTTGGGTAAAGCAAGAACTCAGTTGTAAATCAATCTGTGCCTTCTACTGGATGCCAGGAAGAAATAAAATCCTTCCAAAAAGCCAGTTCATATAAATATCCTTCCACTTATTTATGCATCCCATCCAGATAGCCATTCAGTGAGCCATATATCCAGCCAGCCAGCCACCACAATGCAATTCATTTATTTACTGAATAATTAAAATGCATACAACATTATATGAACTTTCATGGAAAATATGAGAAAAAAAGCACAAATCAAAATAAAATATGAGTTGTAAAAAAAAAAAGATCCATCTACTCCAACATTATCTTTGTGAAGGTGAAAAATGAAGTTTCCAATAGAAACAAAACGTTTTTACATAATTATATGAATTTTCCATGTAATTTTATGGCAGCCCTGACCAAGCCTTAAAGCAAGTTGGTATGAAAACCAGGGTTAAGATCCAGGCCAGTTAAATCTTGGAGAAGTTGTCTGCTCTTTCTGAAATTATAATCCAAATGTGGAGGAAGAACGAACATATGTGAGACAATTCAAAACAATGAAGTGATACAGTGTAGATATAATCAGTGTCATACACCATATCACTTGTTCTGAATTAACCTCATGATGTCGGTATATATGTAAATCATATGAAAATAATAACTAAATTAAATTTACATGTAATTTATGTAACCTACATATATGTGAAAGAAATGAGAAACGGGTGCGCTATGATTTTAGAATAATCAAGAAAGCTCCTGAGGAGGTATGAGTATAGGTATATGTAGTTTGAGCCAGTGGTGTGCAGGATTTAAATAACTGGGAGATGTAGGGAGGGATGTTAGGTGGAGTGCCATGGATAGAATGATTGTGGTATTGTGTTGATGGAGATATCATCAAGGTGGATGATTTGACCTTTCTTGCTGCATCAAAAGATAAGAACTGGCTGTATCAATTTACATTCCCACCAACAGTGCAAGAGGGTTCCCTTCTCTCCACACCCCCTCCAGCATTAATTGTAGATTTTTTGATGATGGCCATTCTACCAGTGTGAGATGATATCTCATTGTAGTTTTGATTTGCATTTCTCTAATGATTAATGATGTTGAGCATTCTTTCATGTGTTTGTTGGCAATCTGTATATCTTCTTTGGAGAAATGTCTATTTAGGTCTTCTGCCCATTTTTGGATTCGGTTGTTTGTTTTTTTCATATCGAGCTGCATGAGTTGCTTGTATGTTTTGGAGATTAATCCTTTGTCAGTTGCTTCATTTGCAAATATTTTCTCCCACTCTGAGGGTTGGCTTTTCGCTTTGTTTATGGTTTCCTTTGTTGTGCAAAAGCTTTTAAGTTTCATTAGGTCCCATTTGTTTATTTTTGTTTTTCTTTCCATTTCTCTAGGAGGTGGGTCAAAAAGGATCTTGCTGTGATTTATGTCATAGAGTGTTGTGCCTATGTTTTCCTCTAAGAGTTTGATGGTGTCTGGCCTTACATTTAGGTCTTTAATCCATTTTGAGTTTATATACCCTGAGAAAACCATAATTCAAAAAGAGTCATGCACCAAAATGTTCATTGCAGCTCTATTTACAATAGCCAGGACATGGAAGCAACCAGTGTCCATCAACAGATGAATGGATAAAGAAGATGTGGCACATATATACAATGGAATATTACTCAGCGATAAAAAGGAATGAAACTGAGTTATTTGTAGTGAGGTGGATGGACCTAGAGACTGTCATACAGAGTGAAGTAAGTCAGAAAGAGTCAGTATGCTCACACATATATATGGTATCTGAAAAAAAAAAAGCAAGAAAATGGTCAGAAGAACCTAGGGGCAAGATGGGAATAAAGATGCAGACCTACTAGAGAATGGACTTGAGGACACGGGAAGGGGGAAAGGTAAGCTGAGACAAAGTGAGAGAGTGGCATGGACATATATACACTACCAAAGGTAAAGTAGATTGCTAGTGGGAAGCAGCCGCATAGCACAGGGAGATCAGCTCGGTGCTTTGTCACCACCTAGAGGGGTGGGATAGGGAGGGTGGGAGGGAGGGAGCTGCAAGAGGGAATAGATATGGGGACATATGTATATGTATAGCATTCACTTTGTTATAAAGCAGAAACTGACACACCATTGTAAAGCAATTATACTCTAATAAAGATGTTTAAAAAAAAAAGAACTGGCAACAATTATAAATGTGTATTCATTTTATGATGACAAGCTTCACAGCTCGAACCACTGGGTAACTATTAGGTGTTTGTTTGTTTGGTTGGTTGTCTAGTTGTCTAGT
Organism: Mesoplodon mirus; assembly: GCF_964341445.2. Taxonomy (NCBI): domain Eukaryota; kingdom Metazoa; phylum Chordata; class Mammalia; order Artiodactyla; family Ziphiidae; genus Mesoplodon; species Mesoplodon mirus. Next base: position 18,451,945 of record NC_138983.1, read on the forward strand.
TGTTTTCTTTTGGTTTGAATTATCCTATTCTTTTCCTGAGCTTCAGGAAATCAAGGTGTCCTTGCACTAACTCCCCATTTTAGAATCTTCTGTGAAGTGAGCATGGCGGTGCCTCAGGGCAGTGCAGGAAGAGTTCACACTCTCTAAATAAAAAGCAGACTCGGTCCTTCAGGTCTTAGTGTACAGTTTCTTCCAGTGCACTAGGTTTGCTCTTTCCCACTCAGCTTTCTTCAGTATGTATTGGCAAATCTTAATTTTTACCCTTGTTGATCTGCATAGCAGACCTCTACTAATTACTAAGCTGCAAATTAAATGGTTGAGGCTGAACAGAGATCAGTTTAAAAACTTCACACTTCATGGAGACCAGCTCAGCAGGAGCAGTCAGACTCTTTTAAGCCGTCTTCAAGGAGTGGAAGCCGGCTGTTGTCTGGAAGCCCATTAAAGCAGAAGCTAGAGGAGCTATAATGTTATATTCAAGCTAATTTCCTACAGGCTGAGAGGTGCTTTGGACACAATAAATAATAATAATATTATACTGCCTTGTCAAAACATGCTTTATACACACATTAATATGACTTATTATTTAAGAAAAAGTGTTGACTATAATCTCAATGACATCTACCAGAGCTTTATGAAATGGAATTAATATTACAATAGGATCATTTCCCAAGGGGTTTTAATGCAGCAAGAGACTGTTTATACCACAGTGTAAATTGTCTTGAGATGTAATTACTCATAATGCACTTCTGAGCTGTTCTTATGATACATCTTGTTAGTAAAATCATTTCCTTTGGATAATATAACATAAAACAATTAGCAATTGGAAAGTCTAAAAATTTAACTTTTTTGAAATGTATTAATTCATTAATTAAGTAATGTAGTTTAAAAAGAAGGGACTAAAATGTAGCTGTTTTAATTGACTGTACATGGAGTTGGGAGCTTCTGTTTCCTATGCCTCACTGACATACATAGCAGGTATTGCAATGATAAGACAAGATGGGATGGTGCCTAGAGTGAGATAATGTCAAGGTATATGAAGATAAAGGAATGGAGATGAATAGTATTTTAGTAGGGAAAATCAACAGGACTTGGTACATGACCAAACGTTGGCAATGGGAGAGAAGGAAATCATACAAATTGATAAGATGACTTAAGGAAATAAAATGGGAAAAGAGAAAAATAAAAATAACCTTGAATGACTCTAAATTATGTTTAGGTAGAGGAGGAGGAAACCATATCGGTATTAATGAATATCTAGAGAAGCCACAATGAATTGTAAAGTATGTGTTGGCACAGAATTAAAGGAAGAGATTGTTTTAGGTTGATGAGAATTCTCTACACTAATACATGTGCATAAAAGGTCAAGAAATGCAATTTTTAAGATTGCTTAAAAAATTCAGTAATGAAGAGGCTCTTGCTGCCCTTGGTACAAATAGTTCCTTTAGGGCTCTGGTCCTAAGAATTACAGGAAACTTGAGAGTCAAATCTTTCTCTGAAAGTGTCCACCAATTTTCCATGGCTAGGCACCCTAATATAAGGGTTTATTGAAGATACTGGATGCCAGCACAGATGTTATAGTTTGCCTTAGGAGCAAAGGGATTGCATAGAAAGCAAAAAAATGCTGAAGTTTGTTGATAGTGAGTAGATCTAAGAACGAGACTAAATATGAGAAGGAATCCAGAGACCATGGGCCCAGGAGGAGTGACAGGCTTGGAATATAATGGCAATTCATAGTAGAGCTTTTTTCAGAATCAAAAAACATCAGTGGAACTTGGAGAATCAGGCAGGTGACTGAAACAATGTCAATTATTCATTTCATTCTATATTCTTTCCTTGAATCATCTCATCATCATATATGATTTTAATTACTATTTATAACACCCAGACCTATTCCTCCCACCTATATCTTGCTTTTGAGCTTCAAACCTATATATCTAACTAGTCTAGAGGGCATCTCCTGTTAAATGTTCCCCAAACTCCAGAAATTCAACCTGCAAAATTCAAGTCATAATCTACCTCCTTCAAACCTGCTTCTCATTCCCCCTATCTCAATTGATGTTATTGTAATTCATCTAGTTGGCCAGACAAGTAACCTAAAGGTCATGTGTCTTTCTCTTGTATTACCAACTTCTAATCATGTACCAAGTCTCATTGATTTTAATAAACACCACTCGACTCCATTCACTTATGTTCATCTTCCTTGACATTATCCCATTTTAGGCCACCATTATCCCTTTTCTGATATTTGTAATATCTGCTTACTTGTCTGCCTATCATCAGACCTGGTTCTTGATAATTCACCCTGTCTAAGGTAGGCAGAATGGTAATTTTAACATGCATAATTAATTTTGTCATTCTCCTTATTAAAACTTTTTGAAGCCTTTCAAATGCTCTTAAAATAAGTTCTAATTTTATTAATCCAATTTTAAGATTTATAATATGGACCTTGCTTATCTCTGCAGTAGTTTTCATACTGTTTTTCCCCTTTCTTCTAACTCTAGCCTGAGTGTCCTTCTTTGCTTTCCTCAAAACTTACCATGTTCCTTCCTACCTTGGGGTCTTTGAACATAGTCTGCTCTCCACCTAAAGCATTCTTATCTGTGTTTGAACCATGCTTCTATCTTTTTCTTGGTTAACTTCCATTCATTCTTTATTTTCTTGCTCAGAAGTTGCTTATTTTGGTAAGCCTTGCAAATTTTTTTCTTGATAGCAGGGTAAAAGGAACAGCTATATATAGTCCTTTGGTAACGTGGTGGTGAGATGTGCGGAGAGGGGAAGCATTCTGTATTCCTACAATTAGGACTCAGTCTTTAAGGGAGCTTATGCCTCTGGACTGTGAGCTTCACAAGAGTTGCAGTGTTCTTCTCCCCACAAAGGGGGAACAGGATGGCTAGAACAGCTGGAGTTGGGTATTTCCCTTCCCTCAGGTAAATTAGGCTCTGATAATACCACAGCAGGTTAGGCTCTGGTTAACTAGTTTTCCCTCAGAATAAGCCTTGTGAAAAGAACAGAGTGCTCTGATATATTGCAATATGGTTCCTTTTCCCTTTCCCCTGCCAGAAGCTTGAAGGGATTTTTCTCAGATATTTACTGTGAGAATGTGGTTGAGCTCCTGAAGGTAAATCTCACAATATTTTGGGGTCCCCATGACTGTTTCCCCCTGGAGTTTTTAACTCTCATAGTTGTCCACCACTGAGCATCCAGCAGTTCATCAATTTCAGTTCCAGTTTCCTAGCCAGGCTCCCATGGTTCCCATGGTGGTTTCTGCTCCTGAGTCTGTGCTCCAGTAAGCCACGACTTCCTGTATTCACCTGTTTGTCTCTCCAATCTCAGAGGGCAGAGATTTGCCCTGTGTCCTTCCCTCTCTTAAAGATCCAAAAGGAGTTGTCAATTTTTAAGTCTGTTCAGCTTTTCACTTGTTGTTAGGATGGAGTGTTGACTTCCAAGCTTTTTATATAAAGGATCAGAACCAAGAAGGTACCAATTCAGACAAATATTTTTTGTTTCCCCCAATTTTGATTTAGTTGCCTCATTATATGCATTCCTACTGCACCCTAAACTTCCTCTAAGAAGTCCCACTCAGATCGTAATATAAGTTAGACTTACTTCTCTTCCACAGACATGAAGAATCTGGACTCATTCATCAATGTAGTCTCAGTATAGAGCACAATAAGCAGAGAAGTTCTCAATAAATAGTATTGAATAACTAAGCAACTAAAAGATAACAAACATTGTCTTGGGTTTAACAAAAGCCTACCAATACCTTAATCCATATTTGGTATTTCACAGCAGGCCTGCCGTCATCCATCAGTGCCACAGCCAATGTAGATGTCCCTAAACAATGATGCCACTCTTCCATTCTCAGTCTTAAGTAGGACATTATAATTCCTCTAAACATGCATCTACTTCCAACCACCAGCATTTTCCATGTGGGATAAAATTATTTTTCTCCCATGTCCTAGACTATACAGACTAAATCTAAACTGGTGACTTAATGTTCTTAAGCCTCTCCTAGGTTCATGGGTTTTTTTTGTGTGCTGTGTTGACACATTGATACTACTTTTTTTGGAAGTATAAAAAAGCTGCTGCTGCTGATAAAAGTGTGTAATTTTAGATTCTAAGAAAGGCCAAGATTTTTTCCAATAAGGATAGTAAATCTTAGTATTTATGCTTGGTCTTGGTTGCTGAGACCTTGACAAAAAAATGGAAAAAAACAGGTCATTAAAAACATTCATTCATTACACACATTCATGCTGCAGAGATTTATTTGTTATTTACTGGGTATTTAAAACTGTGCTGTGGTTACTATGGTGAATCAAGCATTATCCTCGCCTTTGAAGAGCTTACAGTCCATCCAGCGAGAAAGTCATGTAAGAGACTAATTACAATAACACGTGATAAGGCCTGTAAATGAGTAATGCACAAAGTCCTATGGGACAAAATAGGAAGAATCACTTAATAGTGACAGGAACAGGAAGGAGAGATCCACTGAAGATGTGATACAGAGTCACGGCTCCAAAAGGGAGATCTTAGTGCTTTTCTGCAGTCCTATACCATGCCCCAGTCATCCAGTCAGGCTCCTTCTCCCCTCAAAGACTAGTTTCCTCTGCCTCTTTTTCTCCCTACTTTCAAATGATGGCTTTAATTCCTATTTCACTGAGAAAGTGAAAGTATTTAGAAAAGAACTTCCAGAAGTTCCCAATATCATTTTATCTACCTACTGCTTCAACGCTCTGTGATCCCCATCTGATCACATTCCCTCTACCATCCTCTACCACGCTCACTGCATGCTCAGCATACAGGCCTCCTCAGTATTCCCCCAACCAACAAGGCCTATATTCCTGCCTCAGAGATTTTGCACTTGCTGTTTCCTCTGCCTCAAACTCTTTCCCCAGGCATCTGAAGAACTTGTTCTCTCGCATCATTAATGTCACAGCTGAAATGCTGCCTTATGTCTAAAAATCTGCCCTGGCTATCCTATATAAATTGCATCTTCTAGTCACAGTTTTATATTCCCCCAAACCTGCTTTATTTTTCTCTATACTTCTTACCCCTAATCACAGGCTACATTCTCTGTCCTGTTTACTTTTTCTATACCTCCAATAAGAAGTGAGCTCCATGAAGACAGAAATATTAACAGCATTGTTCACTAATATCTTCCCATTGCTTAGAACAGAGACTTTCATATATTAGATACTCAATAAATATTTTTGAACGAAAGATGGATTGAAGGAGTGGGAGCTAACACATAATTTATGCTCAACAAATAATACTTACTGAAAAAATTAATACAAGGTAAAGAAATAAATTAATACTGGACAATTTCATACAGTGGAGAGAGAATATCCAAAGATCATAGTACAACCTTTAAGAGTTGGTCTTATACCTTATAATTTTTGTAGCTCTGGTGTCTACCATGGTGTCTGGTAAACAGTAGATATGCACTGAATAAATGAATGAAAACTAAGTACTACTCATTAAATCCATTAAGTCCATTCAAGTCTGTCAAATCATGCTTGAATATTTAATGACATGGGTCAATATTTTCAATAAATATTTTGTGAAAGAGGCATGTTGTAGAACTTTCTGTATAGTATGATTCTCATCTGTAAAAGAATATATTTAGGGTAACTATTTTTAAAAAATGTAACAGTGGTTATATCTAGGTTATGACACAAAGATGAGTCATTGTGTGTATTTCATAATTTCTATAATTCTTGTTCTTAAATCAAAGTAAAAATATTATAAAAATCACATTATGGTATAAAAATAGGAGTGGAAGAAATAGGAAAGAGCAGGCAACAATTAGTGATCTGGGGTTTAAGATTACCTTTTCACATTAGTGCAGCTTTATGAACCATTTGAATGGTTGGTATTTATGTGGGGTACACAAAGGCTGAGCTGTCATCAGTTTTCAGAATGTCGCTTGAACACCTGTCAAGTGACAGGATATTATTCATTCATCTTCCTCAGCTATAAATTTGGAATCCCAATTCAATTTAAAAATATTTATTGAGCTCTTAAGATATGCCAGGCACTCTGCCAGGCACAGGAACCACAAAGGCAAACAACACACAGTTCGTGACCTCGTGGCTTTCCATTCAGACAGAAGAGAGACATGTTTAAAAACAAGAATAAAACAAACAGGCTGGCAAGCAAAACCCACCTAACTCAGTGTGATTATTATAATGAAATCTGTGTGAGGGCGGGGACAAAGTCTGTCTTATCCACTCTTCATTCTTTGTGCCAAACATAGTGCCCAAAATGCAGAAGGCCATCAACAGCTATTTGTTCAAATGTAATTTAATGAATGAAAAGTGAAACTGTCAAGGTATGTGGTATTGTTAACCAGAATTCCTTCTTCAAATAAAATATTGGTTTCTATTCTTCCTTAGAGGTGGTTCCATGAATGTTAATAATTAGGTCTGATGTAAATGAGCTGTTCTTAGATTTGAAAATTTCACAAAATGCATGCCTTATTCAGCAAGAATGGGAGCATTAACTGCAGGGGGGAAACTCCTTCAAAGATTTGCGTATAGCCGAGACATGGCCTTCCTTTCCATCTTAGTAATGGAAATTAACCGGAAAGCTAAACATATAGACAATATGTAAAGGGAAAAGAGAATGGATTTTGAGTCTGAACAACGTGGATTTTACCCATAGCTTTTTAATATCTAGCTGGGCGACCTAGAGTAAGTTGATTAATCTCTCTGAGCTTGTTTCTTCATCCTTAAAAATGAATGGTTAGATACATCTCAGGATTATTGTGGAAGTTAAATAAAATTATGTATGAAAAGTTCCATGAAAATTAGAGATAATAAATATGGTGTATTAATTTTCTAGGGCTACCATAGCAACATACCACCCATTTGGTGAATTAAACAGCAGAAATTTATTTTCTCACAATTCTGGAAACTAAAAGTCTGAAATCAAGGTGTCAGTAGGGTTGGTTTCTTCTGAGGCCTCTCTCTGTGGCTTGGAGATGGATGTCTTCTCCCTGTGTCTTCATGTGTCTTTCCTCTGTGTTTACATCTGTGTCCTATTCTCCTTCTCCAGATTGGATTAGGGCTGTATCTAATGATCTCCTTTTAACTTAATTACCTCCTTAAACATCCTACCTCCAAGTAGAGTGGCATTCTGAGAAACTGGGGAATTAGGACTTCAACATAGAAAATTTGAGAGGGACACAATTCAGCCCACAACACATGAGTTTCCTTTCTTATCTCCTCCTCACTTTTTTGGGTAGAATTTTTTTTTTTTTTTTTTTTTTTTTTTTTTTGCCGTACACGGGCCTCTCACTGCTGTGGCTTCTCCCGTTGCAGAGCACAGGCTCCGGACGTGCAGGCTCAGCGGCCATGGCTCACGGGCCCAGCCGCTCTGGGGCATGTGGGATCTTCCCGGACGGGGGCACGAACCCGCGTCCCCTGCATCAGCAGGCAGACCCTCAACCACTGTGCCACCGGGGAAGCCCTTGGGTAGAATTTTGATACTCTTATTCACTGAAAGCTACTGGTAAATGAAAGACACCTCCCACCACCATCACAGAAGGTAAGCAAAGCTATGGGCGTGGCTTAGCAGAGTGAAGGTTTTTCTTTGGGATCAATGTTTATTCTCAGATGCAGCACGGGTTTAATGTAGATACATTTTGACATTTTAGACCTGATAGGAAATGGGAAGCTTTATAAGCTACTTAAAAATGTTGTGTATGTTTATACACAAACTCTTAAATGGAAAGAAACGGGAGCTCATGGACTAGTTTCAGCTCATTTGACTACTCTTAAAACTTGATTCCCACTAACATGCTGTATAAACGAGAAACATGCAATGAAACTAAGTATATAGATGCTCTATGTTGCAGGACTTATTGATTGCCCTGGCCGAGCTCAGACGGTACAATACTACCAGCGTCATTTTCTGTGCATAGTAAAATTGATATAAAGAGCAGCTCAATAGAAGAGATAGTCTGCAGTGAAGAGTTTATAACACTTGTCATAATGGATCTGTCAGAAAAAAATGTTTACAGTTCATTGCAGAATACAAAATATTTGCTAAATCAGCAGTAAAAGTCGAAGCTCAGATAAATTTGCTGTAAGGGTACAATACGACACAGAATAAAATAAATACACCCAGCAGGAGAATAGGAGAAAAAAAGCAGCAACAACTTAATTCTGAGCAGGATTTGATTTATGTCATACATAAATATAAGGGGTATTACAAAGATAGTGCATTAAGACATTAACACAAATCAAGATGTCCTGTGCCAAGCAGGGTTGCTTGCCCAACAATAAACAGTGGCAGTGCCAGGTAAGTTGCTGCAGTTTCTTTTTGAGCTCGTTTCAAGCTGGGAAGTTTCTAGTTGTGGAATAGCAATGTAATTACGAAGAGTGTGTTAGGATGTCTAACTGGAGCTCAACTGTGTGGACCATTGCCTGACAAGTGCCTGACCATTGATGCAACTCTTCCTAGATAGAGAACTGCCGGTTCTGAGTTTTGAAAAGGAAAACAAAACAAAACAAAAAGGCTATAATGGAAAGGTTAATGATCTTTTTGGAAGCAACTCTTCTTTGGTGGAAAGAAGTTAGTAAATATATTTAAGAGATTGCTCTCTGTTTATAAGGTGACAGGAGAAGGCCCTGGCAACCATGTTAGTCCTCTGTGCCTGTCCCCCTCCCAACCCCTCGATGACAGCTATGTGAATCAGGAGTGATCACCAAACACAAGTTGGACAAATATGACTCTTTCTGCCAGAATTTGGAATTGCTTGTGAATAAGGTAGTCTCTGTGTCATTAAATCTGTAATATGCTTGCTCCCATGTGAAACTGCATACCTGCAGTCCACCAATGGGCTGGAACAAGGGTATATACCCTCTGCTCCCAATTGCTGCTTCCAGACAATTCTTCTTCCCACCTTTACACAGATTCTCACTATGCAGCCTTGTTGTCCTCACCTACATACTCTTGGGTCACTTCTTAATTTTTTGAGTATTGTAGCTCTTGGTTCACTCCAACAATACCCCATCATAACTATTAGTGATTGTAATGTCCATCAGGATGAAAGTTCCATTTTATTGGACTATCGAGTCTTAGCTTTCTTTGATTCAATAAATGTGTCCTCTACTACATTAACCACATATTGTCAAAGTCATATCCTAAGTCAAGATATGACTTGTAAATGCGGTCTCTCTGTAGTCTAAACTTTAGGCATCCTGCATTTAGACCATCACCTCTTATCTTTCTAAGTTGCTCCTTGGAGCGCCTGTCTAACAAATTTTCTACTTTGCCAGGACCTTCACTCTTTTGAGTTTTATCTCATTTTTAATGGCCCTCATTTCCCCTACTTTCTGTGTCCTGTCCTCATTTTGATTCTTAAACAGTTTGGATTTCATGGTCCATCATTGCAATAACTCCCTTGTACATGCTTTCAATTATCTTGCTCATTTCTCACTTTATATACTCACCTGAAAAAATTCTAACCTTGATTATCACTAACTCCCTTCACACAACTGAGCATGGCTGGAGAAAAGCACAACTACCCTGCTCTGTCTTACTGTAAAACCTTGGCCACTATTCACAGGTGGACTCTTACTTCTGCCAAGCAATCCTAACTACATTTCTCTATCCATTCACTATCCTACAAACCTAGTTCACCTCTTCTCTTCTTTCCTTAAACATCCAACACCTCCTCTTCTCTCCTCCATCTCGGACATCTGCCTTGTATTCTATTTCACTGAGAAAATAGATGCTGAGGAAAGAACTTCCACAAATTTTCCACCCAATAACCTGCATCTTTGCCCATGTATTTCTTCCTTTCCTCTTGTTAAAATGGAGGAGCTGTGTGCACTCCTCTCTGGGGTCAACATCTCCACTTGTGCCTTGGTTCCATTCTCTCTAACACACTTAAGAACATCATTTCAGTAATTCTCCTCTCCTTCATTATTAATTTTCCTCATCTACCAGATCATTCTCCCAAGCCTTCAATATCGCTTATCTTAAACAACAGCAGCAACGACAAAAACTCATTTGATTACTATCTCTCCACCTATTGGTGCAATTCTCTGATCCTGCTCATCTTAAAGCAGAGATTATCTGTACCTGCTGTGTCTCTAATTCTTTTTTTCCCCATTCTCTCCTGAACCATCTCTAATCAATCTTTCCACACCATTTCTCAGAACTGCCTTTGTAAATGTCAGCATTGTCCTTCTTGTGACTAAGCCTAACAGTCTTCATTCTAGTCAGCTGCTTATCAAAATTTGATGCAGTTGATTGCTACATCCTTAATTTTTAAACCATTCTTCCATTGGCCTATAGAGCATGAGAGATTCTTGATTTTCTCTTATTTTACTGGCCTCTTGATCTCACTGTCCTTTGCTAGTCCTCTTTTATTGCCTTGACAACCAAAATTCTCAACTCTTAGACTTCTCTACCTATACTCACTCTCTTTGAATCTCATTGTTTTCATCTAGACTCAGGGCTTTAAATACCATTTATGTTATTAACCCTGAAATATATATGTCTATCCCAGCCTTCTCTTCTGAAGTTCAGATTCACGTATCAAATTTCCCACTCATCTCCACTTGGATGTACCACATAAAACGCATTTCAAATTTAATGTGTCCAAAACTAAATTCCTAATATTCTTCCTCCTATGCTTTCCAAAGCCACTGTTCCTGTAGGATGGCAACACCATGCTTCTGGGTGCTGAGGCCAAACCATTGTTGGAAGGAAGTTGCCATTGGTTGATTAGTGTCATCTTTTCTTCTCAGGGACAACTGATGATTCAAACCTTGATCAAATCTTCCCCCACTACAGTAACTTGTGAGATTTACAGGAGTATAACAGATCCAAGCTGAGTGAGATTCTGGCCCAGGTTATTATATACAAGACGAAGCACCTGCGCCTCATTGTTGAGGTTGTTTATCAAGTCATGACTAACCAGTATTTAAGAGAGACTGCTGCACCAGAAAATGAGCACAAAATATAAAAGCAGAAGGGCCCACAGAGATGATGGTTTCCCTGAGCTGACATCAACCTATCCCACTCAGCTTCTTCTCTTATGAACCTGTGCATGCAGAATGAATGCAGAATGCAGAGTGGTTTGGAGGTTTCAGAAATTGTGAGTCAGATCTCGTCTATGCCATTGTCGTGAATTCTACACTGATTCTTATCCTGCATCCTTTCTTAAAGCTAAATAAACATGATGCTTAGTGAAATATTGTATCTAATGAATTTGACCATCAGTCTGAAACCAAGACCAATGCTGCTGGTCAATTGTTGTGAATGTTACAGTTTGGAATCACATCCAACTCATTTTCTTCTCTCCATTCCACATATTCAATCCATTAACAAGTTATGTTGGCTGTATTTTCAAAATATATTCAGAATCTGAAAAAATCTCACTCACCTGCACTGCTCTAATCTGATCTTAGCCATAGTCAACTCTCTCCTAGATGATGAAACCCCTTCTAGAGAGCAGCCTTCTAACTGCTGTCTCTGTTCTTTCCCCGTCCACCCACTTCTCCTCAAAACTGCAGCAAAGTGTTCCTTGCAAGACATGAGTCAGATTATGTCACTCTTTTGAGAATCCTCCCAATAGTTTTCTATCACACTCAGAATAAAAGTCAAGTACTTGCAGTGACCTACAAAGTCCTACCTGGCCTTGTTACTGCTCTAAGGTCTCATCTCATCTTAGAAAGTGTTTACAGGGGATAGAAAGTCAAAGAGACTGACATTTGTGAGTACTTACTCTGAGCCAAGCACTTAACATTTATTATCTTATTTAAACATTACAATAACTTTGGGGGATAATATTATTTTCCCTTTCTAGTAGATAAAGAAATTGAGGCTCAGAGAGTTTAAGTAAAAAGCCACAGTTTCCTGGAATTCAAAAGTCCCTGTTTTATGGTACTCCACACTGCTTTCCATGGCCAATTTCCAAATCAGGCTCTAGTTTTTCTGTTTCTTTGAACTTTCAGCTGGAATGTTTTCTTTTTTATTTTAGGTCATCTCCAAAAGTTCATAAATATACATTGACATCAGTGATTAAATTGTACGTTGTTCAGACAATGATCAAGTCATTTTCAAGACTCACATCATGGAAGTCTAACTTATGCTTTTAAAGAGCATAAAAATACATAATTTCAGTAATTCCTGATTACTGTAGGCCTTCAGTATGCATTTGATTATTGAGTGACTCAGTAATTTTTATTAATGAATAACAACCAACATTTCCTGAGTACTTATGTCTGACCACCATGTTGAATCAGTTTGACAGCAAATAGTGCCAGTTCCTTAATTTTTTCCCTTAAATAATTTCCCCCCTCTAAGGATATCTACCTTCAGCCATTTAAAATTTCCTTGAGTTGAAGAATACATATCCCTTGACACACATACCTAAATCTTTGTAATTTTTGAGAAAGAATGTGATTTGCTATATGCCATAAGCTAAATGGAGAGTTTGGGGCACACATTTGTCTGGAGACAAACTCTTGCTCTAAACAACAGTTTAAAATGTTTCAGTGAACACCTATGGAAAGTGATATATTATGCAAGCAGTTTCTTTGTAGTTGTCTGTAGAAATAGCTCAGCTACTTAGACATAAATGAGTGGTGAAGCCAAGGTGAGGTGTTCCCCAAATTCCCATGCTGAGTTGTTCTGTCCTTTGTGCTCCCATAGTACTTTTTTCTTACTTCTGAAATAGCACTCACCAGCTTGTATTTATTTGTTTACATACAAGTCTTCTGCCACAATTGACCATTAACTTTTCAATGTCAAGGACCAAGTCTTATTCCTCATTATATCTCTAGCACCTAGCACAGTGCCATAGACATAATGACTTCAATAGATTTTTTTTTTTTTTTTTTTTTTTTTTTTTTCTGTACGCGGGCCTCTCACTGCTGTGGCCTCTCCCGTTGCGGAGCACAGGCTCCGGACACACAGGCTCCACGGCCATGGCTCGCGGGCCCAGCCGCTCCGCGGCATGTGGGATCTTCCGGGATCGGGGCACGAACCCGTGTCCCCTGCATCGGCAGGCGGACTCTCAACCACTGCGCCACCAGGGAAGCCCAATAGATATTTCTTGAGTGAGCGATTGAATGAAAGAATAGAGGTCTCCATTTTCTTCTAACATGTTAGGATTTGTGGGATTTGTTAGGATTTGTCATGTGCTACCTGGCTTCCCCTTTGACTTTTCACCCTAGCCCCCAGGAATATTGTCAGCAGCTAACCACTGTCTTAGAGTCTATTTCCCGAGGAACTCAATCTGCAACAAGTTTAAAAAAACACATTTAGACAAAAGATGTGAGAATCTGCTTTAGTGTCTTACCCGTGCCCTTAGTCCTCCAATGGGAATCTATGCTGATTTATAGATCACATGTAAGGAACTATATTATGTACTTTCACCTACATGATCTTATATAATTCTTACTTTAGCCTGAAAGCTAGGGATATTTTTTTAATTCTAAATTTTATATTTATGTGGCTCAACGAGTCTAACGAAAATGTCCACAATCTTATGGTTCATCTGAAGCTAGTAGTAAAATTTTCCTTATCCCCAAGTAATGTGATAAAGGCAAGAGCTAAATTGAAAGCTTGAGAGATTTTATTTTATCCTTCACACATGCAAAGAGTCCAAGGACTTGTTTAATATGTCACTTTTAATAGGTGCTCATTGAAACGTTCTATAGAAGTAACCTCCATTTCACTGCATCTATATTTTTCTTCAAAAAGTAGATTGAAAAGGGGGTATCTAATTTTATTTTTATAAATCCTCATCCTATTGATCTTTCTACTTCAGTCACACTGGCATCCTTGTTATTTCTGCAAAAGACCAGCACTCCCACCTCGAGGACTTTTCACCTGCAATACTTTCTGCTAGAAGGTTCTTTCTCAGAATATTTACATGACTTGTCCACTCATCTCCTCGAGGTCCTTGCTCCAACATTGTCTTCTCAATGAAGCTTTCCTTGCCTAAGGATAATCTTGGAATCTAAAATTAAAACTGTTCTCCTTCTCTATTCTTCATAAACCCAGACTTGGTAGATGCTCACTCAATAAATGCTAATTGAATAAAGTAGATTGTGGGCTATTAAAAATACCTGATGTAATGGATACTCTGCACTTCTCACTGGTCCACTATTCTGGGCCAGTACACTCATCCCCCAGCTGCTGTGAGTTCACTGTTAATGGCACACAGGGATTTCCTTCTCTGCCTATCATTTGGTAACTGTTTGGTTATACTTTGGAAAGACAGCCCATCTCTAACGTCTGGTTACAGAGTGGTACAAAAGGCTGCCCTCTTGACTCAAAGAAGGAATAATTATGGTGCATTCATTAATTGTCCAGACACTGAGGTCAGACTGAAGCTAGTCTTCAGCTGAAAACATAACCTGGATTAGTATTTTCCATCTCTCCATCCTGGTTTCTTCACTACCCTTCTCCTCAGTTTCCTTTTTTAAATAAATCACTTGAATAAGAAGTTCTAATTTCAAATTCTACTTCTAGGGAACCCAACCTAAAATCCCTGAAAAAAGGATGAGGATTTATTTTAAAAATTAGATATAAGATCATGTAGGTGAAAGTACATAATATAGTTCCTTACATGTGATCTATAAATCAGCATAGATTCCCATTGGAGGACTAAGGGCACGGGTAAGACACTAAAGCAGATTCTCACATCTTTTGTCTAAATGTGTTTTTTTAAACTTGTTGCAGATTGAGTTCCTCGGGAAATAGACTCTAAGACAGTGGTTAGCTGCTGACAATATTCCTGGGGGCTAGGGTGAAAAGTCAAAGGGGAAGCCAGGTAGCACATGACAAATCCTAACAAATCCCACAAATCCTAACATGTTAGAAGAAAATGGAGACCTCTATTCTTTCATTCAATCGCTCACTCAAGAAATATCTATTGGGCTTCCCTGGTGGCGCAGTGGTTGAGAGTCCGCCTGCCGATGCAGGGGACACGGGTTCGTGCCCCGATCCCGGAAGATCCCACATGCCGCGGAGCGGCTGGGCCCGCGAGCCATGGCCGTGGAGCCTGTGTGTCCGGAGCCTGTGCTCCGCAACGGGAGAGGCCACAGCAGTGAGAGGCCCGCGTACAGAAAAAAAAAAAAAAAAAAAAAAAAAAAGAAATATCTATTGAAGTCATTATGTCTATGGCACTGTGCTAGGTGCTAGAGATATAATGAGGAATAAGACTTGGTCCTTGACATTGAAAAGTTAATGGTCAATTGTGGCAGAAGACTTGTATGTAAACAAATAAATACAAGCTGGTGAGTGCTATTTCAGAAGTAAGAAAAAAGTACTATGGGAGCACAAAGGACAGAACAACTCAGCATGGGAATTTGGGGAACACCTCACCTTGGCTTCACCACTCATTTATGTCTAAGTAGCTGAGCTATTTCTACAGACAACTACAAAGAAACTGCTTGCATAATATATCACTTTCCATAGGTGTTCACTGAAACATTTTAAACTGTTGTTTAGAGCAAGAGTTTGTCTCCAGACAAATGTGTGCCCCAAACTCTCCATTTAGCTTATGGCATATAGCAAATCACATTCTTTCTCAAAAATTACAAAGATTTAGGTATGTGTGTCAAGGGATATGTATTCTTCAACTCAAGGAAATTTTAAATGGCTGAAGGTAGATATCCTTAGAGGGGGGAAATTATTTAAGGGAAAAAATTAAGGAACTGGCACTATTTGCTGTCAAACTGATTCAACATGGTGGTCAGACATAAGTACTCAGGAAATGTTGGTTGTTATTCATTAATAAAAATTACTGAGTCACTCAATAATCAAATGCATACTGAAGGCCTACAGTAATCAGGAATTACTGAAATTATGTATTTTTATGCTCTTTAAAAGCATAAGTTAGACTTCCATGATGTGAGTCTTGAAAATGACTTGATCATTGTCTGAACAACGTACAATTTAATCACTGATGTCAATGTATATTTATGAACTTTTGGAGATGACCTAAAATAAAAAAGAAAACATTCCAGCTGAAAGTTCAAAGAAACAGAAAAACTAGAGCCTGATTTGGAAATTGGCCATGGAAAGCAGTGTGGAGTACCATAAAACAGGGACTTTTGAATTCCAGGAAACTGTGGCTTTTTACTTAAACTCTCTGAGCCTCAATTTCTTTATCTACTAGAAAGGGAAAATAATATTATCCCCCAAAGTTATTGTAATGTTTAAATAAGATAATAAATGTTAAGTGCTTGGCTCAGAGTAAGTACTCACAAATGTCAGTCTCTTTGACTTTCTATCCCCTGTAAACACTTCTTAAGAAAATTACAATGAGAGGTTACAATGTTTAATAGGACCAGCTCCATCGGTGAGTGAAAATAGCACTTTCATTTCAGTGTTCAGAAAGGTTAATGTCAATACACATTAAAATACCGATTGCATCATTAATGACCCATACTGTCATTTACATAAATAGATGAGAGTCAAAGTGCCTTGTGTACATAGAAAACTTTGAGAGTCTTTATAAAACAGCAGAAAGACCATGGGCATTGCTGCATGTCGACTTGAATTTTAATTCCAGCATCCCTGAAAACTAACTGTGTGACCCTGTAGCTGTGATTACTTAACCTCTCTGAGAATCCATCATTCAATAAAATTGGGGATCAAATATTCTGACTCCATGGGGCTTTGTTAAGGATTAAATAAGATAGCGTGCATTGTGTTGAGTATAGTCACGGTGTTTTAGTCGGTCAGTAAATGAGCATGGAATCTTGTGGCACCTCCAAGAATATCATATCTGTCCTCCCCCTTTGGTTCCCCTATTTCACTCCTAATATCTATAATATCTTGCTCTTTCTTACTTTGTGTTATAAAAGTTTTGAAAATAATTTCTCTGTGACATCAACCTTCACAGTCAGCTGCAAGCCCATCCACTACATTTTATTCCAATTTATCAAATAATATAGAAATGAAGTTTCAGGGCATAAACATTCATAAGATTGTGGATTGTTAGAGATATATTCTCTCTTCTCCTCATTTTACAGATGAGGAGACCGTGATGATAAGGTTCCTCCTTTCCTGGGACGTAGACTATCTTCCAGGCACGTCACTGGCCATAAACAAGGGATAACTGACATTAGCTCATGGTGTTCGGGATCACCTTCAGACCATAAGGTAACACTTAATTTTTCTTTAATTATCAATTACTTTAATGCTATAAGAGTTTCCTATAATCTCTGACTTCAAATATACCTGCACTTGAATCTATAAATTTAACTCTGTCACCTTGACCACATTCCTCCACTTTTCTGACCCTCATTGCAAATTGGGGACAATAATGACTGTTATTAACTGGCATATAGTGTTCATTCCACACTATTAATCAACAGCATAATTTCTCTCTCCTTTATTTCTAGCAGATGATAATTTCTTTGATGTCAGATGCTATGTTTATGTATCTTTGATGTCCCAGATAAATCTATAAATGTTGATAGATTTAAACCTTTTTTTTTAAGTTGACAAAACTTTAGTAATGGACTGCCCCAATGATTCCTGAATAATAACTATCATTTGTTGAGCACTTATGTCATGCTAAGCACTGTTCTTTGTGTTTCACATTTATTTTCTTTTAATTTTATATCCATCACTGAAGTTGGTACTATTATTATGACCATTTTACAGATAAGGAAGATGAGTCACAGATGTTAATTTGTTAATAATTTTCCAAAATTCACATGTGCAATAAATGAGAATGTGGGGATTTGAACCCAGGCATACTGAGTGGTCACTGAACTGAATGAATATTTTATTTACTCACAAGACTATTTTTAGAAGTTCAGGAGTGGAATAATCTGGATACATTTTCTTCAGTTTTGTTGGTTGTTTTTGTTGTTTCTAATACTTCCTCATTTGGATCTCTGTTTTGCAAACCACATTATTGGAAACTATGGTAGTATAAATAGATTACATTGTACGACCCCTGTGTGATGTTCAGAGGAAAAGCTTCTGCCTTGAACTAACTAGATCCCATGACATTTTACTCAAAGTCCTTCCTGCCCTTGTCAGCAGCAGAATCAGCAGTTGTTGCCAGGAGTGTCAGTAAAAAGGCTTGATTAAATATAAATACATCTATGAAGTCATATTTAAGGCAAACTTTTTATGTCACTGCAGCTGGGAATAGAAAATGATTTTGGATTTTGAGTGTGAGATTAATTTCTCAATAAATGAGCCAGAAAAATATAGTACATGGCACATATGCGTACCCCGAATCTAGCGACTGAGAAAAAATATTAAGAACAGTTTAAAAAAACTTACCATGTGAAACATGCTGTAATATCTTTTGTTTATCTTCCCTCATAAAAAATTCCCTGGTAGGAAGATTGTAAGTGAAACATGTATAATAACATCCACTAGTGGCGCCACTTAAAATGAAATAGAAACTTCTTTTCTCACTCACCTATGGAGGAAAATGAATAACATAAATAGAATACGTGTTAAACTCATCAGAACATACACTTGGAGTTTTCCAGAAGCATTAGGGCTTTAATGATAATTTGAGAAGATTTCTGGTTCTGGCCAAAATGAAGTAGCCCATTCCTTCTGGATTCTCCTCTTTAAAGCTAAAAAAATCTGGATACATCACAACAAGCACAGGAATGTAAAAAGGTGAAAATCAGGTGGGTTGCCTAGAGAATTAGGGAAATGAAAATGAGTTCCCTGTTTGCTCATTGGCTCCTGTATATTCCAGAAAGTGCATTATAGAAGCTCTCAATCCTGAACATTCAACAGATTAAAAGAAGATATGAGAAACTCTATTATCCTTAGTCAAATGACTGGGGAAGTCATGGTCTAAGACAGGAAAAAACCTTTTTTTTGCAATACTGATCCTACTTAAGCCAAACACTCACAGAAAAGCTATTACCTCCTTCCCCATGGTTTCAGGAGGGTTGATTGAGTTGTCTGAGTTCTATCCACTCCACCAACCCACAGAAGCAGACAAGGTGCTAGGATTACCCCACCCTGTGAGGAGAGTGCCTAGCAATTTGCTAATCTTTCATCCCAGCTCAATGCAAGCAGGAGGCACCCAGTTTCTCCAGCCAGCCAAGGTAGTGTATGTGGGTCTGAGCTGGGAGTTGCTCTTCCATCCCCCATTCAGCAGAAGTAGGCTGTGGATAGTGTCAGCAGGATTTGTTACTGAACTCATGTTAGGCTGCTCATCACTTGAAAGCCTAGAGAATTAGGGAAATGAAAACGAGTTCCCTGTTTTCATACTCAATACTCAATAGACAAGTGTTTCTAGGAAAGGAAAGTTGCTTTATGTCAGAGGCCAGCAACCTGAGGAGAAGGTGGACTCATGTCCTGAAGAACCAGCTCCCCACTGCCGATCAAGGGCAAGAGCTTTTAAAGGAGATTTTCAGGGGTGTATAGGCGAAGGGAGGGGACTACATGCAAAACAGCACAGTCAGCTCCAAAAATCAACTTGAAATTGGTCATATAGCAGTCTGATCAGTGTCATCTTGATTGTCTGAAGTAGTTAATCTTCAGTTCCAGGGGCTTCCCTGGTGGCGCAGTGGTTAAGAAGTCACCTGCCACAGGTTCAAGCCCTGGTCTGGGAAGATCCCACATGCCATGGAGCAAGTACTGAGCCTGTGCTCTAGAGCCCACGAGCCACAACTACTAAGCCCAAGTGCCACAACTACAAAGCCCACACACCTAGAGCCTGTGCTCCACAACAAGAGAAGCCCACACACTTCAACGAAGAGCAGCCACTGCTCGCTGCAACTAGAGAAAGCCTGCATGCAGCAACCAAGGCCCAACGCATCCAAAAATTAATTAATTAATTAAAAAAATCTTCAGTTCCAGGGTTGGTTTGTTCCATTTCCTTGAGGCCAGCTCTTGGAAATGTTCAAGCTGGAGCAGCTTATATCATGGCTTCAGTCTAGTCATCATGTAGTTAACTTTCTCCACCTGGTGGGGGCTTCAGTCTCTGCAAACCAGCTCAAAGGATATGGCTCAGAATATTTTCTATAGCTCTTGAGAAGGAACTAAAGGTCCTTGACTTTGTTTAATGGCTAAACTATAATTTTGTCTTGTTTGACTGTTTTCCTTTGCTTCTGCATTTTCTCACTGCTCTGATTAAATTTATTCTTTGGCTAAAGTTTTTCTATAGGCAAGAGAGGCAGGCTGAGAACATGGGGGGAATCTGTCCTGGGAAGGCCCCATAGGGGCCTTCCAGTGGCTAGCTGAGTCTCCACCTCCATCTAGTAGCAACGAGACTCCACTAAGTGGTGAAAGTCAGAGGAAATCAGCATCCTACTTTCCTCCACCCCTGATGTCACTGGGAGCTGGGGGGGGAGCCAAAACTCCACAAACTCACCTGGTACCAATGAGAGTGACCAAGACAGTGGGAGGCAGAGCTACTTAACACTCGACTTCTCACCATACACAGCTCCTCACCTCTGTGTCAGAGGGGTGCAGTGGGGAGCTGAGTCTCCACCCCTATCTAACCTCAATGAAACAAAGTGAGTTGATTCCCAGTGGGGGCTAGCTGAGACTCCTGATATCCTCTATTAACTGGATACCCTCTATTAACTGCGTTTTATTCCCTTTTCCAATTCCTTACTCCTCCACAGATGTTTCCTTCAGCTCCCCCCAAAAATACTTGTGCTTAAAGCCTTGCCTCAGGGTCACCTTCAGAATGAGACATCATTCAACTAATATTTACTTGAGCGTTTTTTAAGTTCAGAGTATTATTGTAGGAGTTGCTGCATTTGTGAAAAAAGATTATAAAACAAATCATCTCTAT
Organism: Mesoplodon mirus; assembly: GCF_964341445.2. Taxonomy (NCBI): domain Eukaryota; kingdom Metazoa; phylum Chordata; class Mammalia; order Artiodactyla; family Ziphiidae; genus Mesoplodon; species Mesoplodon mirus. Next base: position 18,472,715 of record NC_138983.1, read on the forward strand.
TGTCATGGAGTCAATATTTTGGTGGAGGAAACAGATTCATCATGTTAAAAAGAAATTAAATTTGTTTAACTGTTAGGAGAAATGAGATGGCATAGGGACCATATAATGCTAATGAAAGGTATCAAGTCCCTTGGATTCATCACCATCCCATCTCATAATCCAGGTTTGAATACAGCCTTATAAACTGTTCTTCTTCTGTGCTCCAACTCTTTCTAGAAGGCTTGTAGATAGTGGTTAAAGCAACACACACTTATTCATTCATTTATCTGCCAAATAAAACTTTATCAACAATCGAATATGGGTCAGGCACTGTATGACACAATTGACATTTTACTGGTACTATGAAGTGTTGAATCAAATAGACCGCAACAACCGACAGAGAATGAAGTATTGACTTAAACAGAAGAGAATGATGGAAGAGAGAAAACTTCTTGGTAAGTAGAGGAATAGGAGGTTTCAGCACTGAGGAAATCACATCCCCTCTTACTGCCCAAAAATAAGAGGGATAATACCAGAATGCAAAGATAGATTATTCTTTTCTCAATTTCAATTGAAAAACTGAAAGGTTCATAGACTAAAAAAGAATGAAAGCTATAAAAATGTACTTGGCAAGTACATTTCAATTTATTTCAGTTCATTATCCCTTATCTATCTCATCTAAATAGTTCCTTTACATTAAAAGGATAGAATTGTGAAGTATTCAATGGGGACCACAGAAGCAGGAACTGTATCTTGTTCAATGATGGACTCAATCTTTTATTCCCATTGTGCCTTTGCATATGCCCTAACCTTCAAGCCTCAGTATCCTTATATTTCTGCTGTGATTAGAAAGTGCCAAATCTATTTAAGAACCATTGCACTGAACATTCAGGAGTTAAATCATCCCTTGAAGACTGAGTTAGAATTGATTCTGATATTGGTTTTACTGAATCACTTAATTCTATTTAAAAGGAGAGGGGAGCCTAAATATAAGAAATATCTGGAAGCCAGTGGTACCATATTCCACACAGGCCTCCCCTTCTTGGGTCTGTCATTTATGAAAGGTGATCCCCTGGTTTACACCAGCATCAGATAAAGTATTTTTTATGGCTTTGATGTGACATTCTGTTTTTTTTCAATATGTATCATCACAATGCCAAGATATACCAAAGACATCATTAGTTTCTCCATCATATGTTTTCAAAATACCTCAGAATTTTCCTGTGTCTATTTTTAACACATTGACCACAACTGTACTGAAATCATTAATTGAAGAAATTATTGTTTAATATTTTTCTTCACTGCTAAAATTTGTTCTGACTTGTTCATCACTGAAGGTCCAATATTTAGAAACATGTGTAGCACAAAGTAAATACTTGTTGAATGAAGAGAGGAATGCTGGGAAAACTGTCTTCATACCAATGCATTTCAAACTTTAGAATATTTAAAAATTCTGATCTCTCTCCCCTCCCCTAGCCAGACATTCTGATTCACTAAATTGGGGCAGTGTTCATAATTTTCATTTCTAACAAGCCCAAAAGTGATGGTCAAGCTGCTGGTTTGGGTACCACAATTTGGACATGACTTGTCCACATGACTGTATGGCCTAGCTGAATAAACCAATAAGATTCCAGATCTGCACTTAAACTGTTGTGGCCTCCACAACCCAGTTGAGATATTGGCCAGAGTGATCAGGGATTTCTGGTGTCCCCATATAAAGAATGAAACTCTGTATAAGATCACTATCTATTGTGGTTGTACTTGAGCCAAGAACAGACTCAGGTAGCCCAAGGGATTATGAAATTCCCAGGATAGTGTTACTTTGGACCTTACCCATCTACAGCACGCATCTCACTATATATCCCTGATCATGGGGACACCTTCATCACGATTTTACCTTTCCTCCTTTTGCACCAGTTTCAATCAAGCTACTGACCAACACTGTCTTCCTCTTAGGGCTTCCTAGCCACTGATTTGTTTCTGAATTTTGGAGAACAGTTTCAAAGAACTTGAAGTCCATATTTACCTACCTGTTACCCACCATTTCCAGATTGTCAAATACCACGTATCAATTCAAATCTGAGTGTGTACAATGTTCTATCTCTTACTGACACTACTACTGTTCAGTTGCCTACTGCCACCTCTCTTGTTGCAATTCTCTACCCATAATGTCCAGTTTCAGAAAAATTGAAATTCAACTCAATGATTTACTGAAATAGTTGTGCAATGATTGACATTTTAATAACTGTTTGGAACTGAATGGATTGCAAGTTATCTCTACCCACTACTCTTTTGAGGAGGAGTGGTTGTCTCAGGTTTAGGTTTTGAGGGAGAAAAAACAGTGAGTTAGTCAAGGAAGTTGGAAAAAAGAGTAATAATGCACATACAGAGAATCCTTGCAATTGCTATAGCTCCTGTTCCCGTCCTTAGGAGGCAAAGGTGAGCTGCAATTCTTTCACTTTGATTATTATAGAGTCTCTTTTGTATTCTTACCATAAGTCTCCCTTTTCTGGAACTGGACTATAAATAGGTATCCTCCCAGAAATCAAGGAATACAATGGAATAACTATTCTCACAGTAATCTTCAGCTCTGAGACTTCAGACTGATTTGGAGCTCTGTAATCTGCTACTCTTCCACATGGGTTCTGGGACCTTATCATCATTGCCATTTTTCCTAGTCATCAACTGATTTTTACACAGTAGAATATGCTACAAAGAGCATATTTCCTCCAAAACACCTCCAAATTTATAACTTTTCTTTAAAATAAAAGAAAGAAAAAAAGTGTACTCTTTAGCCAGCATCATATTTAGTAAATAGACAAGTGAAGGAAAGTAGATTTGGATTTTTCCTTCCAAGGTTCTAGTTTTCCTGTTGGTATCACACTGTGTTCTTAGAAATTACAAATCTCTCAGCCCTCTGATGAAAATGAAGAAGTCTCCATGTATTAAAGACTATTGTGAATCACATATCCACCTCACTGAGAATTTACCATCACCCAGAGTTTTGAACTGAGAAGGTGTCCCCTCTCTCTCATTTACACATTTCACTGGAAATGATTGCCCCTTCATGTTATTTTCTCTAGTTCATTTTGTTCTGAATTTCCAGACTCCTCTCTATCAGTAAATGATGTTGGCTCTTTACACAGGCTTCAACAAGTGGGATTTTCCTACATCAATCTTTCTTCAACTCCTGCGTTAATCTTCTTCTCTCTTTTTTGGACATTGATGAGTTGTTGGACCCTGTTCCCTCAGTTCCTTTAAATATACACCCCCGTGTTCTCCAGCTAAATAGAACCAGTTTATCACCAGCTCCAGCTCACAGAGCTTGAAACGCGTGACCTTGATTGACTTCTTGGTAGCTTTGTATGAATAAACAGACTAGATGTCTGTTCCCCATGTAATTCACTCTCTCTAATAAAGACTATAGAATGTAGGTTAAGGAGAGCAGTAACAACCACACTTAGTATCTGTAAAGAGTCCTTGCTAACCAGCATCATTACTGATGTAAAGCTTTTGAATGTATTTTTTCAGCAAATATTTTTTAGCTGAGGTACATAAGTGTTCTCATTTAGCAAAAGACAGCCTGCGATTCAGGAGAATAAAAGACTTTGGTTGAAAAAGCACCAGAATGGAGAATTTTACATCTCATATAGATGCCAAAAAAAATGTTCATTGAATCAGATAACATAGCAAGTAAGTTACAAAAGTATATGAAGATCCAGCTCAGTGTTTCTCTCCAAAAGTTCACAATTGTCTATGCATGTAGTACAGAGTATAGTCCTAGAGAGTGGTGGCGGGGACATGCTGAGCTGTCTTTATTTCTTCACCCTCACTTTCTATAAGCAAGGACACCTGCCCTCCTTTGTCTAATAAGGTTGTATGATAATTTGGGGAATAACTCTGTTCCATGAAGCAGAGGAATGTGTCATATTGAACTCTATGGTCACAGTGCCTAGAAATATGTCTGGACTGTAGTAGGTATATGATAGATCCTCGCTGAATGAGAGGGATACTGCAGGGAAAAAAAAAAAAAAAACAAAGCCATGAAGGAACCCCCCAAATCACACCCTCTCCATTCAAATATTCATGACCTGATGAGGCAAAGAAATTGTTCTGCTCCGTTATAATATCTGTCCCCATTCCCTCTTCCACACATGTAAGCAGCAAGCACTTACTGTCAGATTGTGACCCTGGGGAAGTCGTTCATTTCCACTTGAACCAGCTGTTTCAAATAACATGCACATGTTGCATTTACCAAAGGAAAATTATACCTTTTCTTTCTTTGACTCACTGAGGGATTTTTATTTGGAAAACATTTACTTGTATCTTTCAGCTGCTGTGATAGATTTCACAGCAAGTTTCTCACTATGAAAGAGGAACCCCTGCAAACTGCTAACCTTCTTCAAGGTCTCTTGTGGTGCCAGGCTAAGGGGAACAGGAAGGTAGATGGAACGCTAGCAGAGTGTTCTGGAATCAGAACTCATGTGGGGCCACTTCTGAGCACGTCTGTTGAAAAGCAGCCTGTGGGAGGGAATCAGACATGGAGCAGTCAGGGCAGGGTTCAGATCTTAGATTCAGAATTTTAAGTTATTGGGTCTTTCTATTTCACCTTCATGAGGATAAGTTATACCTCTACAGAGTGTATCTAATATAATGTTTTTAATGCATAAGAGGTGCTCAAAAATTGTAGCTACTATTTCAGCCATTAAAAAAAATAAACCTGCCCTTTTAAATAAAGAAAGTAAAATTTACACATCACTAGGGACATCATTAGGGAGAACTTCAGACTGTTTTTCCAATAGAGGCGATAGAATTGCACTAACTGAGACAGCAGTGCACACCCCACATTTTCTTGCTTGATCTAACTTGTAACAAATAATTTACATTTCTAGGGGACAATTTCTTTGTCTATGGTACCTATAAATAGTTGTAGCATACAGTAGATATTCAATCAGCGTGTGTTTAATAATGAAATGTATAGATTAGGAGTCTAGACTCTAATGATGATAAGCAATAATGCAGCATTCATTTAGTAAGATCTGGCTAGATGCAGTGCTTTACGTGCTATATAAAAATATGAAAATGCACGAGGGAGACATAACCTTTGCCCTAGAGTGGGATTTGGTACTCAGGGCATACAGAATATGTCCCAGGAAGAATGAGTCGTCTTATGACTGGAGCATCAGATTTGGAGAGATTTGAGGTTTAATGTTAAATATGTTTGGAAATGTGGAATGACATGATATATGACTGAATTCTCAGAAACCATCAAGAATGTTTGATCCAAAAGAAAGACTGATCAGATGGGAGCAGTTAGGAAGATATTAAAATAGTCTGGCTTGCTAGTTTTCCAACTGTAACTACAGGATACAAAGAAATGAGCGGAAGAACTCAGAGATCTGTATCCTTAATTTGACTACAGTCAACCTACTTTAAAATGCATTATATATTGGAAAATAAGTAGTCTTTGGAGAAGGGGGAAACAGATCAAATTCGTCAGTTATTAAACAATTACAGTTCAGAGTTAGGTGAGTAATTTCAGGGTTGAAAAAGAAGGAAAATTAAAAGATGTTCATAACCTTTTTTTTTCTTAGATTCCATATATATGTGTTAGCATATGGTATTTGTTTTTCTCTTTCTGACTTACTTCACTCTGTATGCAGACTCTAGGTCCATCCACCTCACTACAAATAACTCAATTACACTACCAAATGCAAAACCCATAGCTAGTGGGCAGCAGCCGCATAACACAGGGAGATCAGCTCGGTGCTTTGTGACCACCTAGAGGGGTGGGATAGGGAGGGTGGGAGGGAGGGAGATGCAAGAGGGAAGAGATATGGGGATATATGTATATGTATATGCATAGCTGATTCACTTTGTTATGAAACAGAAACTAACACACCATTGTAAAGCAATTATACTCCAATAAACATGTTAAAAATAAATAAATAAATAAATATCATTGGAGGCGGGGGAAAAATGAACAGTTTTGGATGTGGAATAAAATGAAACTAATTAGTCTGAAAACAGGAGAACAAGTGACATCATAAGCAACATACTCTAACTCAGGGATGCTCCAAATTTTGTCCAAGTTGGATAGATTAGAAACAACTTGGGAGCTTCAAAAATTACATGATTGGGTCTTGCCTTTTGAGTAGATCTGGGATAGGGCGGGGAAAGCTATATTTTTTCTAAAAGTGCTGATGTTTTCTGATGGACAGCCATTGAACAGAATCATATATCTACCACAGTGTCTTGGGATGTCCAGCTGGATTTAGATCTAATTTTGGGCCTGGGAATGAACAGTGAACAAATGACCAAAAGAAGAAAAAATAAAAATGACATCCACCAGTTTTTTTCCACTAAAACTTTTAATCTTCCTTATTTCTAATGATTATAAAAAGATAGATTCCAGCCCTAAAGAGCTGAAGTTTTGTTTTGGTTAGTCTGATCCTTCCAGGGAGGCAAAAGATGCCCCATTTTCTTCATGAAAGCCTTCCCCTCCTTGATGCTGAAGCCTGCTAAAGCCAAGGTATTAAATTTCTTCTAATAAGAAAATGTAAATGTAAAGATTAAGTACAATCACACCATTTTGGTATTTGAGGCAGCTTTAAATATCACATGATCCAACTATCTTATTTAAAATAACTGAAAAATTGGTCTGCCTATGTTTTCCTCTAAGAGTTTTGTAATATCTGGTCTTAAATGTAGATCTTTCATCCATTTTCAGTTTATTTTTGTGTATGGTGTTAGGGAGTGTTCTAATTTCATTCTTTTACATGTAGCTGTCCAGTTTTCCCAGCACCACTTATTGAAGAGACTGTCTTTTCTCCATTGAATGTTCTTGCCACCTTTGTCATAGATTAGGTGACCATAGGTGCGTGGATTTATCTCTGGACTTTTTATCCTGTTCCATTGATCTATATTTCTGTTTTCGTGCCAGTACAAAAAAAAACAAAAACAAAAAATACCCAAAATAAAGCCATTTACAACAACATGGATAGACCTAGAGAATGTCATACTGAGTGAAGTAAGTCAGAGAAGGACAAATATCATATGATATCACTTATATGTTGATTCTAAAAAATGAACATATCTACAAAACAGAAATAGAGTTACAGATGTAGAAAACAAACTTCTGGTTACCTGGGGGTAATGTGGGGGAGGGATAAATTGGAAGATTGGGATTGATACATACACACTACTATTTAAAAGATAGATAACTAATAAGGGCCTACTGTATAGCACAGGGAACTCTACTCAATATTCTGTAATGGCCTATATGGGAAAAGAATCTAAAAAAGAGTGTATATATGTATATGTATAACAGATTCACTTTGTTGTACATCTGAAACTAACACAACATTGTAAATCAACTATACCCCAATAAAATTTTTAAAAATAAAATAAAATAAAATAACTGAAAATGTCACTGGCATTCTCTATTTGCCCTCTAGGTGAAAAGCTGTTTATGGGCCAGGATGATTTCTTATTTACTTCCGCATTCCCTATACCCATTCCATTTCAGGTTCAGTAAATATGTATCAGTTTTATGTGCTGTATCAAATTACCCAAGATGTTTACTTCTTCTCTTTCTCTCTCACAAACACACATGACATGCATATACACACATGCACAGGCACACACACACACATACTCTTATATAGATTATGGTCTATGGTTTAGTTCCAGTCAGCACAATGTCAAGATTTAACACCTGCTAAAACGTGGCTTAGCTGGACAGAGCAATCATCTATATTTTTCAATTCACTATTTTAAAAACTGCAGCATACAGAGAGAGAGTAAGGAATCTTCACTAATTTTTCCATTTTCAGAGAATAATTTCATGTTTTCAGGTCTTTCTCAATGTGAATGGAATGAAAATTCCAAGGATATAGAATTTCACATAAGGTTTTCCATGAAGTTTTGCTAATGTCTGTGTTGAAATTCCAACTTCAATAGCTACCAGGACAGTAGTTGAGCAATTTCACACCCCAAGTGAAATTAAAAGGGGAAAAAATTTAAGGGAATTTAAAAATAGGGGAAATGTTTCAAACTTTGAAGATATTTGGAGATTTTGATTGAATGACAGTGAACAATATAATAATCATACTTCCATAAAGAGATTTCCAATTTGTAGAGCACCCTCACAAACATTATCTCATTTAATTCTCACAACAATACGATGTGATGGTTCCAACGGATACCTGTTTCTTGCATTTGTAGATGACAAAATTGAGACAGCAAGGGTTAATCAGAAGCGTTCGGGCTGAGTTACTTTTCTTGCATTTAAGAAGCTTTGCCACTTTTTTAAATGGCCAGGAAAGACCACCTTTGAGAAGAGACCACGTGATGGTGTTACAAGCAAGAAGCTGAGCCCTGCTGTTGAAAGGGAATCTACATGGGCTAATAGCCAACTTCAAGCAACTCCATTTTGCTTTTGAACTACATTTTTATTTTGGTGAAGACAAAGAACACAACGTTTTCAACCTGCTTTGGCAGCTCTAAGATCTATAATAGCCCAATCCAATTAAAGGTCTATACACTTCTGCCATTACCATCACACTAGGCTGCTCTGCAACAATAAAAGGAAGTTGAGCAAAGCAAATCCCATCTGAAAATGAACAATTCTGCCTGTTTATTGACATCATCCTTGTCTGTTGTGGATTCTCCTGGTATTCATTTCCTGGGGCTTTCGGGAGTAATTGTTTGCTAAGTGAATAGAAGAAAAATTGAACACATCAATGTTTACCTGACCTAAGACTTTCATGGCAAAAGCTAAGACCGAAGAGCAAATTAATGCATATATTGGTCACAAACCATAGAGGCAAATGTTTGGAATGTCTTAAACATTTAATGCATATTTTATACTCCATTGGGAACATTTAAAAGCTTTGACCTTAGCCTATAACAACCTGGGAAAAAAGGAAGGGGGATGAAGTCTGAACTCTACATCTAACAAACTGAATTTATGTCCGATAATGTGAGATGTTTATTTAAGCCTGAACGGCAGAATGTGATAATCCATGGACTCGAGATAGGTGATAGAGATAAGATACAGTTCTAGATGCTACCAGTAATTATCAGTGTGCTCATACTAAATCATTTAAACTCTATAGTTTTGAGATAGAAAACCAAGGTAAAGGGACTGTTCGGCAGTCAGAAAAATCTAGGCTAGAATTCTAAAATCTATTAGGAATCCCTCACCCTGCTGAATGTAGCTAAATCATGCACAATCCAAAACATGGATATTATGTCTCTGACCTAAAACTTAAACCACAAATTTTATTATTAGCCCTTACTCCTGAGACTTCCCAGACTAAGCCAATTCCTAATTGAGAGATAAGCTCGAACCTCATTTATAATAGAGATTTGGGCAACATGGGAAACCTGGGCTATCAGGAAGGCCAGGAGAAAGGCAAATGACAAGGTAGAAAATTCTTCATCATGTTAAAGTTCTAGCCTCAGTATATTCTCTTGTTAATCTTAACCCACCCTCTGGAGACAAATGAAAGAGTAGGGCAAAGTGCATGTAATAAGGGTTATTGAAACTTTACAAAAATATCTGACAAAGTGCCAGGCATATAAAAACATTAAATAAATTTTAGTTATTGTTATTATTATTGTCATCACTGTTATCATTATCCTCATTATCAGTGGCAACATCCCCAGCAAAATCATTTTTAAAGGCTATTAGGTAGTTTTATGAAATAGTTCCTGAGTTAGCAAATTTGATTGTAGTCTCTATTCTAAAATGACCCAATATGAACTTTGAATCTGTAAGGACAAAAATTATAGGCACAATGTCTTTAGCTGGATATTTGGGTGCAAATAATCCCCTCACACAAGATGTATACCTCCCCCATACAAAATATCTATCAAAACTTCCAATTATCTACCCATCCCCATTCCTGTAATTGACATCTAGTCTTTATGTGGAGCACAGATGAATGCCACCAGGTGCTGGTGTGAACAAACAGAACAGGTTAAACTGCTTCAAATAATTCCCTCAGAAAGAAAAATGAGACTCAATTATTCAAGCTGAACTAGGTACCCTGTGACCACCAATCAGCTTGAAGTGTACATTGGAGGCACTGTCAAGCTCTGCCCTCCAAGTCATATAGATAGCAATGGAGGAGAGGGAATCAATGGTGTAAACCACTTTCTTTCCAGAGGCACCATGTATACCCTTGAGAATGCAATTTTCGTGGAAATCAGACATTAGCTTGCCTTCTTCCTGAGAACATGGCGACTGCATTTTAGGGGTCAAAAAACCTCCAAGTGTTTAAGGAAACAGTACTAGGAGGTCATGGAATCTTCAGATGACTGCAGAGATCTCTTTAAAGTAAGACCCTCCCTATTTACTACGGGACCTTCTTAGAAGGAAAACCAACTTTTTATTTTTGTATACCTTGCAGGCAGTTGTCTTGATGATAGGGGTCATGCTGTCACAATTTGTCCCTGAAATGCATACAGGTCAGACTCTACTCACTGGCCAGGATTGTTATGGATGATCTAGCTATCCTAGACTTCCTCCTTGCAAGCCAGTTTAATATAATCATTAAGATATTCTTCTGTACCTGGATTAATGCCCATGGACCAAATGGAAAAATCAACAGAGACTTTTAAGGAGAAAGCCACCTGACTTTCTAAGTTAGACCCTGATAATTTTGGGATTTGTTCAATTTGTTGAGTCCAGGACCCCAAGCATGGTTGTGGTCAACATTGTAGGTGGACCTCATCCTGCTACTTGGAGCTCTATTGTTAGAAGTCTTTATTCAATGCTATTATATATGGAAAAAAAATGAACTGATTTATTTCTAGACTAGCTTGTTGGATTAACCAGAGTGGCTGATGGACTATCATATTCATGAGAACATGTTCTAGAAACCAAGGTCAGACTCTACTGACCTTGTAGTAATGAGGGGTAGATCTTCTGGGGAGGTAATTCTCCATGTGTCCTTCACATTTCTGCATGTCTTACAAGCAGAAACACTGAATCCTTTTGTCCTATACTATCTTTTCAAGGATATTGGTAGAGTGAAAGCCTTGGAAGACAGTGGTAATGGCTTCCTCTAGAGAAAAGTGCAGATTTGTTTGCTGTACAGTATAATAAATATGGCGTCTCCATCCTGGGCAAAGATCAAGTAGCCTCATTGCCTATTATCAAAGATTAGGATTCTCTAAACTGGGATTCCTCTCCTGTAAACACATACTGCATATGTAGATGTCACATAGCCTTTTTTGTGCTATTCTATGGGATGTGGGACTCTGAGAACCAGCACAATACTGCTGATACTCTAGAAACTGCTGTGGCTGCAACTGATGAAGTATTTTCTCTCTGATCCAGAAGACTCATGTCTTCTGCTACCCTCCGTGGAATTGTGGCAGGCCAACTTTTTAGCTTGCAAACAAGGTAAAGCCTCAACCTCGCCAAAATTTTTAAAAGAACGTGGGCGGGGTCTTGTAATTATGGTAACAAATGTTCTTATTTTCTTATTTTATTTGCATTTTATTGCATTTTGTTATAGCTAATGTATTTGTAGTGATAATTAACAGTTGCTCTTAAAAGATTCACTCTCTAATGTGGAGGATGACTAATCCTGATATCACCAAGTTTATCTTTTCTTTCTCATTGGGAAAATAACTGCATTAACAAATTGTGACTATTTTCTACTAGTCTTAAATAAATTAGGTCAAAATCATGTGTCATTTACTAGGGACAGATTCCTTAGAGAACCTGTAATATCTGTGAATACTCTACTAAAACTTTTTTGTTTACAAAACGTGTATTTGTAAGGATGGAGTAGGCTTATGCTGAGGCAACAAATAACCCTCAAAATTTTAGTGGCATAACACATAATGTTTATTTCTCATTCACACAAATCCGGCTGGCAATGCCCGAGGAAGAACCATTTATGCAGTGAACTTAGCCATCCAGGTTTGTCTCAGAATGGGAAGAGATATTGGACTATTGCACAGGGACTTTTCACTGCCTCAACATGAAAGTGACACATGCTAATTCCACTCACAGTTCATTGGCCAGAATTAGTCATATGACCCCAGCCAAATGGAAAGGAAACTGAGTGTGTAATCTTTCTTATGTTTAAGAAACATAGTGCTTTCTAATTATCTGTAAAAAAAAAAAAAAGAGAGAGGAAAAAATTATCTTTGGATTCCATTAGGAAAAAAAAGTTATGATTGGATTGTTATTGGTTCCTAATGTCTGCACAGGGAAAATAAACAAACGTAGCCAAAAAACACCTTCCCCAAAGCTAGAATGGCCATCTGGTTGTTTCTGAAGGGGATGAGCTGCAAACATTGTGTGAAACTCTCCTTACATTTCTCTATGAGATAACAAATAATGCCAATTCTTAGCCTTGGAAATACTTGGATAAATATTTCAGAGACAGTTTTAAGTATAGTTCATACACATTATCTCATTTAATTCTTGCAAAAACCAAGTAAAGTTTTATTAGTATTTTTATTTTAAAAATGAGGGTAGGTAATTAAGGAGAGATCAAGTGGCATTTTGACCCTTCACCACCTCTACTGCTCTCCTTGTAACATCCACATATTTCTAAAGAATGCATTTGACAGTATTACTAAGTGGTTAATATCTCTTAAAGCCCTACCAGGTCAGTCTTCTTGTTAAAAAAAAAATGGAGCTAAAGTATGATCTGGTTGCAAGTGTATAGACATCTAAGTTTAGCAAAACCTAGAATATGAGGGTAATTCTGAGAGTGAAGGGAATTGAAGGCTTTGCAGTCAATCTGAGCTAGCTTTTTTGCTCCATTTTGCATCATGAAGACTGATGAGACACTTTAGGGTCTTGATTATCTGACTGATATTTGCCTTATTTCAGGGTATACAGGACACTACCCATAATTTAAAACCATTCTCTCAGAACATAATTGGGTCAGTTATGATTATATCCGGGATAATACTCAGAAACTGATGAATTATATTGGCAATGATGTTTAAATTTTACTAATATCAAAAATACATAGTAATATATTGGCCCTATGTTAAATAATGGTTTTTCTCATAGCATATAATATATATTCAAAGCCATTTTATATCTATTATCTACTTAGAATTTCAAACATCGGTTTAGTGAGGTAAGGTATATATTGTTATCACCATAACTGAAATGGAGAATTGTGGCAGAAGTTAAATGCCTTTATTTATTTTTAACACAAATTAACCATATGCTCTAGAAGCCAGGTTGGGTGACAGAGTGAAATAAGATATTTCTTCTTTTTTTCTCTTTCTTTTTAAGGGTAAAGATTATATGTATTTATTTATTTTCCTTTAAGGGTTTAATGCCCTTTTCTTTTTCTTTTAACATCTTTATTGGAGTATAATTGCTTTACAAAGGTATGTTAGTTTCTGCTTTATAACAAAGTGAATCAGTTACACATATACATATATCCCCATATCTCTTCCCTCTTGCGTCTTCTTCCCTCCCACCCTCCCTATACCACCTCTCTAGGTGGTCACAAAGCACCAAGCTGATCTACCTGTGCTATGCGGCTGCTTCCCACTAGCTATCTATTTTATGTTTGGTAGTGTATATATGTCCATGCCACTCTCTCACTTTGTCCCAGCTTACCCTTCCCCCTCCCCATATCTTCAAGTCCATTCTCTAGTAGGTATGCATCTTTATTCCCATCTTGCCCCTAGGTTCTTCATGACATTTTTTCTTTCTTTTTTTTTTTTAGACACCCTATATATGTGTTAGCATACGGTATTTGTTTCTCTCTTTCTGACTTACTTCACTCTGTATGACAGTCTCTAGGTCCATCCACCTCACTACAAATAACTCAAGTTTGTTTCTTTTTAAGGCTGAATAATATTCCATTGTATATATGTGCCACATCTTTATACATTCATCTGTCGATGGACACTTAGGTTGCTTCCATGTCCTGGTTATTGTAAATAGAGCTGCAATGAACATCGTGGTACATGACCCTTTTTGAATTATGGTTTTCTCAGGGTATATGCCCAGTAGTGGGATTGCTGGGTCATATGGTAGTTCTATTTTTAGATTTGTAAGGAACCTCCATACTTTTCTCCATATTGGCTGTAGCAATTTACATTCCCACCAACAGTGCAAGACGGTTCCCTTTTCTCCAGCATTTATTGTTTGTAGATTTTTTGATGATGGCCATTCTGACTGGTGTGAGATGATATCTAATTGTACTTTTGATTTGCATTTCTCTAATGATTAATGATGTTGAGCATTCTTTCATGTGTTTGTTGGCAATCTGTATATCTTCTTTGGAGAAATGTCTATTTAGGTCTTCTGCCCATTTTTGGATTGGATTATTTGTTTTTTTCATATCAAGCTGCATGAGCTGCTTGCAAATTTTTGAGATTAATCCTTTATCAGTTGCTTCATTTGCAAATATTTTCTCCCACTCTGAGGGTTGGCTTTTCGTCTTGTTTATAGTTTCCTTTGCTGTGCAAAACCTTTTAAGTTTCATTAGGTCCCATTTGTTTATTTTTGTTTTTCTTTCCATTTCTCTAGGAGGTGGGTCAAAAAGTATCTTGCTGTGATTTATGTCATACAGTGTTCTGCCTATGTTTTCCTCTAAGAGTTTGATGGTGTCTAGCCTTACATTTAGGTCTTTAATAGATTTTGAGTTCATTTTTGTGTATGGTATTAGGAAGTGTTCTAATTTCATTCTTTTACATGTAGCTGTCCAGTTTTCCCAGCACCACTTATTGAAGAGGCTGTATTTTCTCCATTGTATATTCTTGCCTCCTTTATCAAAGATAAGGTGACCATATGTGCGTGGGTTTATTTCTGGGCTTTCTATCCTGTTCCATTGATCTATATTTCTGTTTCTGGGCCAGTACCATACTGTCTTGATTACTGTAGCTTTGTAGTATAGTCTGAAGACAGAGAGCCTGATTCTTCCAGCTCCGTTTTCCTTTCTCAAGATTGCTTTGGCTATTTGGGGTCTTTTGTGTTTCCATACAAATTGTGAAAATTTTGTTCTAGTTCTGTGAAAAATGACATTGGTAGTTTGATAGGGATTGCACTGAATCTGTGGATTGCTTTGGGTAGTATAGTTATTTTCACAGTGTTGATTCTTCCAATCCAAGAACATGGTATATCTGTCCATCTATTTGTATCATCTTTAATTTCTTTCATTAGTGTCTTATAATTTTCTGCATACAGGTCTTCTGTCTCCTTAGATAGGTTTATTCCTAGGTATTTTATTCTTTTTGTTGCAGTGGTAAATGGGAGTGTTTTCTTAATTTCTCTTTCAGATTTTTCATCATTAGTGTATAGGAATGGGATAGATTTCTGTGCATTAATTTTGTATCCTGCTACTTTACCAAATTCATTGATTAGCCCTAGTAGTTCTCTGGTAGCATCTATAGGATTCTCTATGTATATTATCATGTCATCTGAAAACAGTGACAGCTTTACATCTTCTTTTCCAATTTGGATTCCTTTTATTTCTTTTTTGGCTATGATTGCCATGGCTAAAAGTTCCAAAACTGTGTTGAATAATAGTGGTGAGATTGGGCAACATTGTCTTGTTCCTGATCTTAATGGAAATGGTTTCAGTTTTTCACCATTGAGGATGATGTTGGCTGTGGGTTTGGCATATATGGCCTTTATTATGTTGAGGAAAGTTTCTGCTATGCCTACTTTCTGGAGGGTTTTTATCATAAATGGGTGTTGAATTTTGTCAAAAGCTTTCTCTGCATCTATTGAGATTATCATATGGTTTTTCTCCTTCAGTTTGTTAATATCATGTTGATGTTAGTATCATGTTGATTGATGTGCATATATTGAATAATCCTTGCATTCCTGGGATAAACCCCACTTGATCATGGTGTATGATCCTTTTAATGTGCTGTTGGATTCTGTTTGCTAGTATTTAGTTTAGGATTTTTGCATCTATGTTCATCAATGATATTGGCCTGTAGTTTTCTTTCTTTGTGACATATTTGTCTGGTTTTGGTTTCAGAGTGATGGTGGCCTCATAGAACGAGTTTGGGAGTGTTCCTTCCTGTAATATATTTTGGAAGAGTTTGGAAGGATAGGTGTTAGCTGTTCTCTAAATGTTTGATAGAATTCGCCTGTGAAGCCATCTGGTCCTGTGCTTTTGTTTGTTGGAAGATTTTTAATCACAGTTTCAATTTCAGTTCTTGTGATTGGTCTGTTCATATTTTCTATTTCTTCCTGGTTCAGCTCGGAAGGTTGGCTTTTTTTTTTTTTTGGTACACGGGCCTCTCACTGTTGTGGCCTCTTCCGTTGTCTAACACAGGCTCTGGACGCACAGGCTCAGCGGCCATGGCTCACGGGCCTAGCTGCTCCGTGACATGTGGGATCTTCCTGGACCGGGGCACGAATCCATGTCCCCTGCATCAGCAGGTGGACTCTTAACCACTGCACCACCAGGGAAGCCCCAAGGTTGTGCATTTCTAAGAATTTGTCCCTTTCTTTCAGGTTGTCCATTTTATTGCCATGTAGTTGCTTGTAGTAATCTCAGGATCCTTTGTATTTCTGCAGTGTCAGTCGTTATTTCTTCTTTTTACTTTCTAATTATATTGATTTGAGTATTCTCCCTTTTTTTCTTGATGAGTCTGGTTAATGGTTTATCAATATTGTTTATCTTCTCAGAGAACCAGCTTTTAGTTTTATCGATCTTTGCTATCGTTTCCTTCATTTCTTTTTCATTTATTTCTGATCTGATCTTTATGATTTCTTTCTTTCTCCTAACTTTGGGGGTTTTTTTGTTCTTCTTTAATTGCTTTAGGTGTAAAGTTACGTTGTTTACTTGAGATGTTTCTTGTTTCTTAAGGTAGGATTTTATTGCTATAAACTTCCCTCTTAGAAGTGCTTCTGCTGCATCGCATAGATTTTGGGTTGTCGTGATTTCATTGTCATTTGTTTCTAGGTATTTTTTGATTTCCTCTTTGATTTCTTCAGTGATCTCTTGGTTATTAAGTAGTGTGTTGTTTAGCTTCCATGTGTTTGTATTTCTTACAGAATTTTTCCTGTAATTGATAACTAGTCTCATAGTGTTGTGGTCAGAAAAGATACTTGATATGCTTTCAATTTTGTTAAATTTACCAAGGTTTTATTTGTGACCCAAGATATCATCTATCCTGGAGAATATTCCATGAGCACTTGAGAAGAATGGGTATTCTGTTGTTTTTGGATGGAATGTCCTATAAATATCAATTAAGTCCATCTTATTTAATGTATCATTTAAAGCTTGTATTTCCTTATTTATTTTCATTTTGGATGATCTCTCCATTGGTGAGAGTGGGGTGTTAACGTCCCCTACTATGATTTTGTTACTGTTGTGTTCCCCTTTTATGGCTGTTACTATGTGCCTTATGTATTGAGGTGCTCCTATGTTGGGTGCATAAATATATACAATTGTTATATCTTCTTCTTGGATTAATCCCTTGATCATTATGTAGTGTACTTCTTTCTCTCTTGTAATAGTCTTTGTTTTAAAGTCTATTTTGTCTGATATGAGAATTGCTACTCCAGCTTTCTTTTGATTTCATTTGCATGGAATACCTTTTTCCATTCCCTCACTTTCAATCTGTATGTGTCCCTAGGTCTGAAGTGGGTATCTTGTAGACAGTATATATATGGGTCTTGTTTTTGTATTCATTCAGCGAGCCTGTGTCTTTTGATTGGAGCATTTAATCCATTTACATTTAAGGTAGTTATATATATATATTTGTTCATATTACCATTTTCTTAATTGTTTTGGGTTTGTTATTGTAGGTCTTTTCCTTGTCTTGTGTTTCCTGCCTAGAGAAGTTCCTTTAGCATTTGTTTTAAAGCTGGTTTGGTGGTGCTGAATTCTCTTAGCTTTTGCTTGTTTGTAAAGGTTTTAATTTCTCCATCAAATCTCAATGAGATCCTTGCTGGGTAGAGTAATCTTGGTTGTAGTTTGTTCTCCTTCATCACTTTAAATATGTCCTGCCACTCCATTATGGATTGTAGAGTTCTGCTGAAAGATCAGCTCTTAACCTTATGGGGATTCCCTTATGTGTTGTTTATTTTTTTTTCCCTTGCTGCTTTTAATATTTGTTCCTTGTATTTAATTTTTGATAGTTTGATCAATATGTGTCTTGGCATGTTTCTCTTTGGATTTATCCTGTATGGGACTCTCTGTGCTCCTGGACTTGATTAACTATTTCCTTTCCC
The DNA here is from genome assembly GCF_964341445.2 of Mesoplodon mirus. NCBI lineage: Eukaryota > Metazoa > Chordata > Mammalia > Artiodactyla > Ziphiidae > Mesoplodon > Mesoplodon mirus. The sequence continues at coordinate 18,490,893 of NC_138983.1, forward strand.
ATATTAGGGAAATTTTCAACCATAATCTCTTCAAATATTTTCTCAGTCCCTTTCTTTTTCTCTTCTTCTTCTGAGACCCCTATAATTCGAATGTTGTTGTGTCAAATGTTGTCCCAGTGGTCTCCGAGAGTGTCCTCAATTCTTTTCATTCTTTTTTCTTTATTCTGCTCTGCAGTAGTTATTTCCACTATTTTATCATCCACGTCACTTACCCATTCTTCTGCCTCAGTTATTCTGCTATTGATCCCTTGTAGAGAATTTTAAATTTCATTTATTTTGTTGTTCATCACTGCTTGCTCTTTAGTTTTCTAGGTCCTTGTTTAACGTTTCTTGTATTTTCTCCGTTCTATTTCCAAGATTTGGGATCATGTTTACTATCATTATTCCGAATTCTTTTTCAGGTAGACTGCCTATTTCCTCTTCATTTGTTAAGCTTAGTGGGTTTCTGCCTTGCTCCTTCAACTGCTGTGTGTTTCTCTATCTTCTCATTTTGTTTAACTTAATGTGTTTGGGTCTCCTTTTCCCAGGCTGCAGGTTCGTAGTTCCCATTGTTATTGGTGTCTGTCCCCAGTGGTTAAGGTTGGTTCAGTGGGTTGTGTAAGCTTCCTGTTGGAGGGGACTAGTGTCTGTGTTCTGGTGGATGTGGCTGAATCTTGTCTTTCTGGTGGGCTGGTCCACGTCTGGTGGTGTGTTTTGGGGTGTCTGTGACCTTATTATGATTTTAGGCAGCCTCTCTGCTAATGGGTGGGGTTGTGTTCCTGTCTTGCTAGTTGTTTGGCATAGGGTGTCCAGCACTGTAGCTTGCTGGTCATTGAGTGGAGCTAGGTCTTGGGGTTGAGATGGAGACCTGTGGGAGAAATTCGCCATTTGATATTACGTGGAGCTGGGAGGTCTCTCGTGGACCAGTGTTCTGAACTTGGCTCTCCCACCTCAGTGGCACAGTCCTGATGCCTGGCTGCAGCACCAAGAGCCTGTCATCCACAGGGCTCAGAATAAAAGGGAGAAAGACAGAAAGAGAGAAAGAGAGAGAGGGAGAGAGGGAGAGAGGAAGGGAGGGAGGAAGGAAGGAAGAAAGAAAGAAAGAAAGAGAGAAAGAAAGAAGGAAATAAAATAAAATAAAATATAAAAGTTATTAAAATAAAAAACAAAAATTATTATTAAAAATTATTTTAAGTAATTAAAAAAAGAAAGAAGAGAACAACCAAAGCAAAAAAAAATATCCACCAATGATAACAAGTGCTGAAAACTATACTAAAAAAAAAAAAAGAAACGGACAGACAGAACCCTAGGACAAATGGTAAAAGCAAAGCTATACAGACAAAATCACACACAGAAGCATACGCATACACACTCACAAAAAGAGAAAAGGAGAAAAAAAATATATATATATCCTTGCTGCTAAAGTCCACCTCCTCAATTTAGGATGACTTGTTGTCTATTCAGGGATTCCACAGATGCAGGGTACATCCAGTTGATTGTGGAGATTTAATCAGCTGCTCCTGAGGCTGCTGGGAGAGAATTCCCTTTTCGGCGTGACGCTGCACCAGCCTGAGGCGCGCCATGTGTTCTCCCAGGGAAGTTGTCCCTGGATCACTGGACACTGGTAGTGGCGGGCTGCACAGGCTCCTGGGAGGGGAGGTGTGGAGAGTGACCTGTGCTCACACACAGGCTTCTTGGCGGCGGCAGCAGCAGCCTTAGCGTCTCATGCTCGTGCCCGTCTCTGGAGCTCCTTTAAGCAGCGCTCTTAATCCCCTCTCCTCGAGCACCAGGAAACAAAAAGGTAAGAAAAAGTCTCTTGCCTCTTCAGCGGTTCCAGACCTTTTCCTGGACTCCCTCTGGACTAGCCGTGGTGCACTAACCCCTTCAGGCTCTTCCCGCCGCCAGCCCCAGTCCTCTCCCCGCGCTCAGACTGAAACCCGATACCCGAGCCTCAGCTCCCAGCCCCGCCTGCCCCGAAGGCCGAGCAGACAAGCCTCTCGGGCTGCTGAGTGCTGGTCGGCACCGATCCTCTGTGAGGAAATCTCTCCGCTTTGCCCTCCGCACCCCTGTTGCTGCGCTCTCCTCCGCGGCTCCGAAGCTTCCCCCCTCCGCCACCCGCAGTCTCCGCCCGCGAAGGGGCTTCTAGTGTGTGGAAACCTTTCCTCCTTCACGGCTCCCTCCCACTGGTGCAGGTCCCGTACCTATTCGTTGTCTCTGTTTTTCCATTTTTCTTTTGCCCTACCCAGGTACGTGGGAAGTTTCTTGCGTTTTGGGAGGTCTGAGGTCTTCTGCCAGCATTCAGTATGTATTCTGTAGGAGCTGTTCCACATGTAGATGTATTTCTGATGTGTTTGTGGGGAGGAAGGTGATTCCATGTCTTACTCTTCCACCATCTTTAAGTTCCTCAAGATATTTCTTAGATGTGAAAGAATGTGCAGTCTCCACAAGGTGAAACAGTGAGTCAGTGATTGAACTAAATTGAATCAAATGTGATTTTCTTAAGGTCTCAATAGGATAATATTTTGATACTCTAGCTCTGACCTAGTTCAATTAAATACAAACACAAAGAGAAGTTATAATTCAAACTGGTTTTGTTCATGGTTCAATTAATAGATAAAATTTTGAGACACTTAAGTATATTCACGATCTTTTTTTCAAGTTTTAGATGCATGATTTTGTTGTGAGCAAGTTGCTAATTAAATTGGAGTACATTTAGGAAGGAACCAGAAGGAAATAGTTATTTTCTACAAGGTTATGTGCATACTTCTGCATCACTTCATCTTTACTAACTCTGTGAAATACCTGCCTTTATCCCTATTGTATAGATAAGAAAACTTAAAACATTATGTTGGTTGAGTATCTTTCCAATAGTTAGCTAACTGGAATGTGCAAAAATTAGAATTGCTCTAATTTGTTCGTAGGTTTTGTGACTTTCAAGCTCATCTGACCTTCTGGAGCAGTATGTGCCTTCTATGTGTAAGATAGTTTGGCTATTCTATATGGGCAACTATTGCTAATTAACTTTCTACTTGTTTTCACTTAATGAGTCTATTCTCTGTGCAAAACCTTATGGCATGTTTTCATCTACCTAAATAAGACAGAGTAAAGGCTTTTTCAAAGACCTTCTTAAAAATATATAGTTTAGTTTACAATTTTATTAGCACACTGAACTGTTTTCTGTGACAATGCTCACATCTGTACATTCTGGTAAACTCTTTCCAATCACATGTGTTTACTGTCATACAAATATGGCCCATACAAAGATGCCTAAATTCCCCAGGGGAAATCTATTCCAATTCATGGCAAAGTGATTTAGAATAAGAAGGGAGCGTAGAATTCATAATTCTACATCTGGATTTGGGAGAATTACCATTTAGATTCAGTGCTGACCCTGACTGAGAGATTTGTCTTGATATTAAGAAAGCTTTTTTATACCACCATCATCCCTTCAAGCTAGGGTGTTATTGCATCTTTCAAAAAATTGCAAACTAATAAAATCTAGAGGAATTCATTGGGTTTCTAGAGAGTTTACATTCCACACGTGCAAACTTTCAGCTTTAAGTAAGTCATGCAAAACTCTATTTAAATGATTCAGCCTCTCCCTGAATATAGAAAATGGGAAATGTTATTCGGTAGTTAGAATAAAATGGTTTGAATGGCAAGGAATAGATTAAACCTGTTCACAGTCACTGAGCAAAGATGATAAGAGATGATTTGAAAGTAGAAATAGTCATTTGTGATGGGTCTCGCTGTTAACACACTAGCATGTGTGAAGGCATTAGGGAGCATGGGTGAGACCCATGAGCATGGCTTCATCTCTGTAAATCAAGCATTCACCAGAGGTTTCTTCCTTCTAGAATTTCTCATACCGGACCTGACTTCCATTCCCCAACCAACCCACAAGGCACATGGAATAGAAAGAATAGAAATACATCAATGAATGCAAATCAGAAAACCCTGTGGAAAAGGTCCCCTGAAGAGATCTTAGCAGGGTATTTCCTAACTGACAACCAAGTATTCATGCAAGAGAATGCTAAGGGCAGGTGACATTGAATATGTGTGGCTGAGAGGTTCAGAGCACAGCTTGGGCCTTTTACAGAGCTGGATTCCAACCCTGCCTCTGTCCCTTTCTGTCCTTTGTGTTAGCCTGCTTGGGCAAGTTACATAATTTCTTTGAGTCTCAGTTTCCTCATTTGTAAATGAGTGATAATAACGGAAGTGTTCATCTCATCATGGATTGAATTAGGCCATATATGCAAATGCACAGCATGCAGCTGCCTGGCACTCAATAAATGTTATCTGAAATTCAAAACCAAAAAAGAAATCTATCAAACTTAAATACTTTTTGTTTGAATGCAGAAGCAGTATGTTTACCAACATTCTAAATAGCTAAATAGTTCATTAACCAATATTGTTAAATTCTTACTGTGCATCTAGTTCTGTCCTTCTATAACAGAAGCCCTGGAATACCCAGACACTGAAGATAAGACATCCTTTACTAGAAAACATCTAATTTTCCCCATTCCATAAAATCCCTCAAGTTTTCACACCTCGAGGCTTTTATAATTTACCACTTGCAAAATGTGGGGCTTTTCTGACAACTTTCCATGGCACAAACCCCTCTCCCCCTCTGTTTACTCTGGAGGAAAAAGTTACATGGCAATTGCCTTTTTCTAATTCTCCTCACCTCTTTCAGACTACCTTTTAGTGTAAAACATTTCCTGTGACTGCTAAATCTCTTTGGTTATATGCACTGGTGAATTAGTTTCCAAAGCATCTGTTGCTTGTCAGGCAAACATGTTCCATGTGTTTGTGAAAGTGGCTTTTCTTTCCAGAAAATTCACTGAAGACATTCTGTAATACAGGGAATAAGAAAATGAAGTCCCTTCCATGTGTTAGGCACCTGCTATCTGTCAGGCACCCCTCTAATAATTTCCTCCAATCCTTTTAGTAACCCTGTGAAATAGGTAATATTACATTTTACACATCAGGAAAAGGAAGAATTGTGGAAATCAAATCATTGGCTATATAAATAAAATTTGAATCCAAGTATTTGTATTACTATAAAGTGTTGGGGGCAGTGTTTTCTGATTTGATATTTGGATTGTGGGAATCATATAATGAAGACATATTACCCCCCTTTTTTAAAACAACAGTAATAGCCATGAGCATATCCACCATCACAACCACCACCTAAAAGCCACAATAATTTGTGGATTACAGAGCATCACTCTCAAGGGGAAAGTTCTATATGCAGTGAATAAGCACAGAGGGCAAAATAAGTGTGGCAGGCAAATTTCATTGATCTCCAAGATTCCTGCCCCTTCCCCACTATATATTCCCTTTATAAACCCCTCCCCTTGAATGTAAGTGGGACCTGTGAATATAATGAGTCATCACACCTGTGATTATGTTACATTATACAACAGAAAGGGTATTTCAGATGTAACTAAAGTCTTTAGTCAATTGACATTGAGTTAATAAAAAGAGAGGTTATCCTGTGTGGACCTGATTTAATCAGATGAGTCCTTAAAAGAATTCAGATAGATTTAAAGTGAGAGAGTTTACTCCTGCTTGCATTGAAGGAGAAAACAACCATGTTGTGAACTGAACATAGAGAGAGCCATGTGGCAAGTATACCAGCTCAGCCTCTAGGGGCTGAGGGCATTCCCTGGCCAATAGCCAACAAGCAAATGAGCCAACAAGCAAATAGCCAACAAGCAAATGAGGACTTTATTCCAATAACTGCAAGGAACTCAATTCTGCCAACAGCCACTCACCTTGGAAGAGGACCTTGAGCCTTAGGTGAGATCACAGCCCTGGCTGACACCCTGATTTCAGCCTGAGGAGACCCTGAGCAGAAGACCCAGTTAAGCCATGCCCATGGACATCCTTTTAAGCTGCTAAGTTTGAGATAATTTGTTACTCACTAATAGAAAACTAATATTCAGTACATTGAGTTAACTGTCAAATGAGTGATAGGTGGTAGATACTATGAGCTCAATAAAGTAAAAATAAATCGGTTTATTGGGAGGGATGTTAATATTGCTGCAGAAGAAGAATCTTCAACTCACTGGGGATAGATGCTCTATACCAAACTTTTCCATTCTACTCTCATTTTTAATATGTCATTTTCTTAGGGTGGTTCCCCCAGAAGCAGACCTTAAGACAAGGATTCACATGCGCAAGATTCTTAATGAAAATATTCCCAGGGAGAGCTGAGCAGAGAAAGGGAAGAAGCCAAGCAAAGAGACAATTTCAGGCAAAACCCCAGCTGTAGATGAATCTCACATTGGCGATCTAAAGTATTATTGTACACTAAAATTTATCCTTACTTGGGACCAGAAGTTTGGGGTTTCATATTTGGCAGCAGTCAGTCATTGGCGAATAATATCCTGGTGCTGGCATTGTCATCTCACTACAGATATGAGCAAAATCAAAAGCAGCTCCAGTAATTCAGGGGCAGGTCTTGGAAGGGAGACACAGGAGAAGACAGTTAAAAGAAAAAACAGGAGGAGGTGGACTTCTGGTTTCCAGTCCAGTATGAAAGAAGCTTGGAAATTACCATTCTGTTCTAACAAGAAGTGAAAATCTGAGCAAACTAAAAAATCAACAACTCTTCTTAGATCCATTAGAGAAGTGAGGTCACAGGAAAAGCCAATGCCCCCTAAATTGGAGAGACTGACAGGCAAATACAAAGAATAACAACATATTAGAGCAGAAACCTCTGAGGAATTAATATAGGATAAGAAACCCTGAACTATAATTGATGAATTCCTGGAGACTCATTGTGTACAAGTCTGAGAGTTAAAAACTACAGAGGGACTCAGTCATTGGGAAACCCCACACTTTTATGAGTTTTACCTTCCAGAGCTCTAATCAGGTTCTCATAGTGAATGCTGAAAAAAATTCCCTCATACTTCTGTCAGGGGAAGGAGAAAAGGGACCATTTTGAAATATGCCAGAACATTCTGTTCTCCTTAACAAGGTCTACCCTCAGAAGGATCTATTTTACCACAGCCTAAACTATTGGGGTTTTATAAGAACCCAGCTGACCTGGGGGAAGAGGAAGAAAAATTTCTAACTCCAGGCCACTCTACCATACTGTCCCACGTAAATGCAGGGGAGAGCTAAGAAGCATGTATGAAGTTCACAGTCTAGAGGCACAAGCTCACTAAAAGTCTGAAACCTAATCAAAGAACTACAGAATGCTTCCTCTTCCCCCAAACCTCACTATCACATTACTAAAGGCCTATTTATGGCAGTTCCATTTACCTAGCACATCATGTATAACTTTCCAGAAGAACTTACAATACATATGAAAAGGCAAAAAACACAGTTGGAAGACACAGAAAAAGCATCAGCATCAGACTCAGATATGACAATGATGTTGGAATCAACAGGGCAGGAATTTAAAACTACTATGATTAATATACTAAATAATCTAATGGATAAACTAGACAGCATACAAGGACAAATGAACTATGTAAGCAGAGAAAAAAATTCTAAGTAAGAACCAAAAAGAAACGCTAGAGATCAAAGCACTGTAGCAGAAGTGAAGAATGCTTTTACTGGGCTTCTTAGTAGACTGGGCATGACTGAGGAAAGAATCTCTGAGCTTGGGGATATATCAAGACATACCTGCAAACTGAAAACAGATAGCAGAATATCTCTGGGACAATGATAAAAGGCATAACATAATTGTGATGGAAATAACAGATGGATAAGAAAGAGGAAAGGAACAGAAGATATATTTAAAAACATAACGAATGGGACTTTCTCCAAATTAATGTCAAACACAAAACCACAGATCCAGGAAGCTTAGAGAATATCCTGTAATATACACACCAACAAATTACACCTTGAAAGGCAGTATGGCAAAACTCACATAAGGAGAAGTAGACAATCTGAATAGACAATGTCAAGAGAATGAAAAGATAAGCCACAGACTGGGAGAAAATTTTGCAAAAAGAATATTGGATAAAAGACTGTTATCCAAATAGACAAAGAATGCTTAAAGCTCAACAATAAAAAAACAAACAAGCCAATTAAAAAATATGCCAAAGACCTTAACAGATACCTCAACGAAGAAGATATGCAGATGGCAAATAAGCATATAAAAAGATTTTCCACATCATATGTCATTAGAGAAAGGCAAATTAAATTACTTCCTAACTACAAACCTTATTAGAATGGCCAAAATCCAGGACACTAATAATACCAAAGGTTGGTGAGGTTGTGAAGCAACAGAAACTCTCATTCATTGCTGGTGGAAATGCAAAATGGTACAGCCAATTTGGAAGAGGATTATTTATCCCAAAGTGCTAAACACTTATGGCCACACAAAAACCTGCACATGAATGTTTATAGCAGCTTTATTCATAATCATCAAAACTTGGAAGTAACCAAGATATCCTTCAGTTGGTGAATGGATAAGGAAACTTTGGCATATCCAGACAATGGAATATTATTCAGCACTAAAAAGAAATGGGCTATCAAATCATGAAAAGACATGGAGAAAACTCAAATGCATATAACTAAGTGAAATAAGCCAATCTAAAAAAAGGTACATACTATATGACTCCAATTACATAACATTCTGGAAACGGCAAAACTATGGAGACACTAAAAAATTCAGTGCTTACCAGGAGTTAGGGAGGAGGGAGGGCTGAATAGGCTGAGCACAGAGGATTTTTAGTGCAGTGAAAATACTGTCTGATACCATGAGGGTAGATATATGTCATACAATACATTTATCCAGATCTATAGAATGTGTGGGGGCAGGTATATATGGGAAATCTCTGTACCTTCCTCTTAATTTTTTATGAGCCTAAAACTGCTATTAAAGTAAAGTCTATTAAAGAAAAGAAAAATACAAGGGGAATATGATAATATACCAGAAATTTGTAAAAGGATTCAAGTGAATCTGGGTGATGTATCAGTAATATCTATTACAATTATGTACCATTGAAAAGATTACAATTAACAGCTTAATAACTCTGGAGTCCTGCTTCTAAAATTTAAAAAACAGTAAATTGACTAAGAAAATGTGCCTTTTAATACTACTATAACTGCCTTTCATTAAATGACTATTATGTCCCAGATACCATTTCATTTAATAAGTAGCACAACCTTATGACATTAGTTCTACTACAATCCTCATTTTACACATCAGGAAATTTTGGTTACAAGAGATAAAATAACTTGGCCAAGTGAATGTACCCTCTAAGTGGGTGAGCTGAGATTTGAATTATCTGAGTCAAATTGTGTGTCCATGCACTTCATTAAGCCACTACCATTTTCAGTAGGTTTAAGGTATGATGTCGGCAAATTATTTCAGATAATAACCATAAAAAGTGTTTACTATGTGCCAGGGTCTTCTAAGCACTTTATATAACTGACTTAACACTTCAAAAGAGTACATGTCTTTATCATTTTTTTGAGTGAGGTGTGTTATTTACTATGGTCAGCCAATGCATAATAATGAGAGATGTTTAATATCCTGGAAACATTGTGCTCATAATTTCTTTATCTCCCTCCCATTCTCCTTTCCTTCCTTTCTCTTTTTTCCTTTGTATCTTGATTTAATCTTTAACTAACTTGCATTGGACACCACATTTCAGCAAAAATCATGGTGATATTAATGAGTTACAAAAGAGCAATTAAATATGAATCCTGCCCTCAGGACCTTACAAAAAATTAGATGAATGCATAAATGCTTACAGCATAAGCTGAAAAGGGGGGCCCAGAGAGACTACTTCATAGATACTCAAAGAAGGAAGAAATTGAATTTACAGTTGACAATTGAACAACATGGGTTTGAACTGCACAGGTCTGCTTATGAGTGGATTTTTTCCTGGTAAACACTGTAGTACTACATGATCCACAGTTGGTTGAATCCACCAACACAGAACTGTGGATTCAGAGGGACAACTATGGGACTTGAGCATCTGAGGATTTGAGTAGATGGGGCAGGTCCTGGAACCAATCCCCAAGCATTGTTCAAGGGTCAACTGTATTTGAAAATATTGACAGTTAAAATAGACTTTGAAGGATAATTGGATTCATATTTATTGTGATGCAAGGATAAACCATCATCGGTGGAAGGAACAGTAGGAACACATTTATGAAGGTAAGAAGGAGCAGCTTTTCTGGTATCCAGGTAAATACTTCAATTTTGCTGTGGCAAAGAAAAGATTAGGGGAGTGGTATGTAGGTCGGTGCCAGATTGTCTACTCTAAATGCCAAGTTAAGAAGTTTAGGCTTTAATTTTCACTCAAAGTTCAAAGTTCTAATTTCTAAGTCCCAGTTGGATGAGAAAACTATCAGATTTTGGACAACCTTAAACGTGTATTTTTACTCAGGGTAATTGTCTACCTCTTGATGCAAAACCAAAGGGATATTTTAAGAGTTTGTTTATTTTGCTGTTTCCGTAGACACCAGAGAAGAGAATATTAGTTGAAGTTCCTCTAAAATATTTTTTTATGACCAATGAACACCTGCAATGAGATTGTGTTTCTTTTTGATGTCTTTTTAATCCGCTTACCAGTTTGCAGTTAGAAAACAAAGTAGCTAAAGCTGCAGTAAGTCTGGAAGCACAGTAATCCTCACCTCCCTCTCAGATCAGCATTGCTTCTATTGAGCCTGCTTATTTGTTTTTGTCTCTATTCAAGAAGAGGGATAAAAACCTTATTTATGAAGCTTTCATTAGTGACCTGAAATACCACCACAAAGATGATGGTTTTTTCCTGTGTTTATTTAGACAATCAATTATTCACTTACAGCGTAGGTATGTGGAATTGAGCACAGAAAATAATGGAGAAGTACTTATTAACAATTTCATTGTAAGCCAGTAAATGTAAAATCTCAAACTGCATCTCATCATATCAAACTAGATGGATTTTTGACTGCCTTCCAGGACTTCAGTTAAATAACCCAAAGTAAATTTCCTTTATTGAGAAGTTCTAACACCACAGACTGTTACCCACTCTGTGCCTGAGTGCTTATATGCAGGAAGAACATGCAACTTATTATCCAAAGATGAATGGTTTTGACAGGAAAAGAAGGAGATATTAACAATTATAGCAGGACAATCAGCATCTATGTGAACTGTCCTAGTCTAACTGAGATACACTGTCACCTGATTTATTGGAACTTCAAAGACACTAGGAGATCTAGAATATATTCCTTACCCATTGTCAACTTTAGCAGTGGGTGCTGCTTCTAACATCTACTGATTTCCTACACTCTGACAAAAGATGCTTCGTAGGGCTTGTTGATGGCAGGGGAGTTTGTGAGCTCCCCAAATTCTCATTCTGGTCATTTCTTACACTGGCCTAGGGAGATGTTTGAATTTCATGGATAGATAACTTTTCCTTGGAACTCAAACTCAAGGGTCATATGATATTGTTCCAGATAATGAAAGACTGTAAGGAAAGAAAAAAGGAATTTTATAAATTCCCTATCTTGAATACTTCATTGAAGAAGTATGTTGATTTTGACTCTAAATATAGAATTGACTCATTTCAACTCCCTTTTCATGGTAGCTACATGATTTATGAGAAACATGTCTTTAATAATGTAGAGGAAAGATATTTTCCAGGAGGTGCATCAGTGTTGCTATCTCTCTTAGCACTTAGAATCTCAGGAAAGAAGCATAGAGTAATGGACAGATCCTTGTGGGTAGGCAAACGATATTTCAGTCCTAGCTCTGCACTTCCTAGCTGAGTGATTCTGGGTTAGATACTTAACCTACCTGGACCTTAGTTTCTTCATTACCTCATAACACTCCCTATGAATCAAGCATTCTGAAAAGCACTTTACATGAATCATCCCGTTTAAACTGCCACAACAACACTTTGAGGTGGGTATTTTTAATACCCCATTTTCAGATGATAAAACTGGTTACTCTCCAACCTCTATCCATGCTTTATTTTTTGTTTATGGCATTTTCATTTACATATTTATATTTCCAACTAGTGTGTACTTTCCAAGGGACAGAAATTGTGCCATTTTTTATCACTGCAGACACAGAAATTGATGCTCAATAAATACATGTGAAAGAAAGGAAGAAAGAAAGAAAAAATGAAAGGAAGGAAGAAAGAAAGGAAGTTTCTAAAAGTGATACATCTATTCAGGATTTGAATTAGGAGTTGAACCCCAGTAATCTGAACCCACAGTGCTTCACTACTTCTTTATATTGTCTCCTTAGCTTGTAGTGCCACTGTGAAAATTAAATGAGAAACTTCCTAAATATGAGCTCAATGGATATGTATTCACTCCCCTTTCTTCCTCTCAGATCTGTGGCTCTTGGATTACTGGGGAATCATATACTAGAAAATAAAGAAACGTTACCTTGCCCAACTCTCAAGGGACTCATTCATACTGGAGAACTCATTTAATGATTTACAATGGATGAATATCTCTTTCCTTGGCAGGAAATCTACTTAAAGAATACAAATTAAGGTCAGTTACTTGATGCATTTATGGGACCTGATCCAGGAAATATCCATAAAGAAATTATTTCTTCAGACTCAGTCTTTTTCAATAGTCTAAGCTACTTTTTAATGTTCCTGATTAGAGTAGACTTTTGATATACAGTCACTATTGTTATAATCACCGTAATTGTTATTGTTATGATTATTATTAATAAAAATAATATTAGCACCTTCAAAGATGCACAAATGAGTAACAATGTATAATTTGTAATATTTCCGAAGTGTGAATTTGAACCTTGCATGACAGGAGACTGGTATTCATGGTAAGACTTATAGATATTAAAAAGTGAGCAACTTGAGGATATGGAAAAATTGGAACTTCTGTACTTTGCTGGTAGGACTATAAAATAAGGAAGCTGCTTTGGAAACTGCCTCAAAAAGCTAAACACAAAATTACCATGTGACACAACAATTCCACTCCTAGATATATAACCAAAATAATTGAAAACAGAGACTCAGACAGATAATTGTATGCCAACGTTCACTGAAGAGTTATCCACAGCCACCAAAAGCTGGAAATAATCCAAATATTCATCAGCAGATGAAGTGATAAACAATGTATACATACAATGGAATATTATGTATCCATAAAGAGGAATAAAGTTCTGACACATGCTACAACAATGAGGAACCTTAAAAAATTATGCTAAATGAAATAAACCAGGCACAAAAGAACAAATATTATATAATTCCACTTATATGAAATATATAGAATTAGTAGAATCAGGGAGACAAAGTTGATCAGAGTTTACCAGTGGCTGGGGGAAGAGAGGGATGGGGAGTCATTGGTTAATGGTTACTGAGTTTCTGTTTGGGGTGATGAAAGAATTTTGGGAGTAATGATGATGTTGCACAATACTGTGAATGTAATTAATGTCACTGAATTTTTCATTTAAAAATGGTTGAAATGGCAAATTATATATATATATGTATATATATATATATATATATATACCATTACTACAATTTTTTTAAAGTATATAGTAGTGTGACTTCTCATTGTCTTCTCATGCCAAATGTAGTTAACTCTCATAATGCAATATAAGGGTTTTTTGGTAAAAAAGAAAAAGGTATTTCTTGAAAAATGGAACTCTGGATGAACTTGAAGGAGTGTTGAACTGTGGTAAAGGAAAAACATGACTATCCACAGTAATATGATAAAAGAGAAAGCTTGGTGAGAAATGTCTTATGACCAAATTTAAAAATTTGCAGACTTCTCAGGAGATATTTCTGGTGAATGCTGTGGTTACACTGTGCCACAAAAATTTCCAGAATTGCACTAAAATCTCCATAATGGTATCTTCCAGCATGAGAAGAGGCCTCAAAATCAATAATTTGGGTAATTTGGAGTTAGATTATATAGGCATCTTTATTGCAGTACCACTGACATTATTTAATACATTAGTGCACATAGTAAATTACCAAGAAAAAGATCCTGTCCTCAGCAGTTTCCAAACTCAACTTACTGTAGAATTTATTTACGCACATCATCAGTAAGACAAATATTTATCCCAGACTGCAGTCTTGTTGAAACTGCCACAGATAGTATCTGCTTTCTCACCAAATGGGAGGGCAGGGGGGATAAATTATATTTTTGATAAAAAAAAGTTTATATTCCTCCCTGAATGAGGATTTCTCTTCCTTACTCTATGGATGTCAGGCTTGCTCATGTGACTTTCTTTGGCCAGTAAAATGTGAATGGAATTTCCTGAGAACTTTTAGGAGCCAGTGTGTGGTACTCTTCCCTCTTCCATGAGAAGAGAAATGTTCTATGTAGAAGCTGCTCTATCAGCCATATTAGTGATAGAAGTGTTCTGAACATGGGAGAAGAAGTGTGAATATTTGTGATCAGGAAGTCAACTGTGGTAGACAGTATTATTGCCTAAAAGTATCTTCTACTTTTCCCTGTAGAAGGATTACACTTTTCTGTTCCAATATCAGTCTTGTTCACGGGACTCATTTGGCCAGTGACATGTGAGCAGAAATAATGTGTATCCTGTCTAGTGAGCCAAAGTATGGTGTTCCCTATTCACGACATTGTAAATATTCCATATAGATATACTGTTCAGTCAGTTTGGATCCTGGATTAAAGATGACATAAAGTAGTGCTGCAGTTGATCTAATGACAGACTATGGTATGAGTGAGAAACAATTATCATTATTTTAAGCCACTGAAATTTTGGAGTTGTTTGTTACCTCCAAACCTAGCCTAGCTGAACTAATATTGATAGATTAGGAAGCCCAGGATATACTAATTAATTATCCCATCCCCCTGAGATATTGTGAATTGTTCAGGAATAGGCTCATAAGTTAAATCAGGCTAATTAACATTCTCTTCCCAAATTCTAATTTGAAGAGTTGGTTTCAAGGCAATAAATATTTAATCCCATTTTAGTAATGGAAGTCTTACAGTTGCCAGGAATACAATCATTGGCTACTATGAGAACCAATCACTGGGTTATAGCTTTTAAAACTATTGCTGCTGCAGGTTGGTATTAAAACAGAATTTTCAGTGCTTTAGAACTATCTCCTTGAATTTTAAGAACCAAATCTTAACAGTTTTATGGTGCCAGTGCTTAGTTATCTCCTATGGTTAAATTGTAACAGTGAGTTGATGCAACACACGTTGTAGATTAGAAAATGTTAAGTGTGTTCCTTTGCTACAGGTCTTGTCAGAGCTTTTTTATCTACTAATATGTCCTGTGTTTCTTTGGAGGGAGGTATATCATACATAGTTATCCCCTGATTTGTTTTTATGACAGAATCCATCTCTAGAGATTAATGATTTGTAGAACTTATCTTGGAAAACTCTGTTCTATAAGTAGCTTGTGGCTTCTGAATGTCTTCCATCATGGAGCGTGGAAGTCCAGCTCCCTGTAACCCAAATAAATGTTGTGTTAATAATTCAAAACACCTAACAGAGATGTGTGTTCTGATCACTATTAGTGAATTCATGGGGACATAATTTACCCCATAGGGACAAACTATTCTTTATCATTGTTTTCTGGAGAAATCATGGAAGAAATTTTTATAGGTACATATGAGATTAGTGACCAAAAGGCTGAGTATATAGACCTCAGCTCCAGAAGAGTACCTCATCTACCTTACTCTTACATCCACATGAAGAACCTGGTGTCTTCAAGAATTGGTGCATTTTAATCACATAACTTTATAACTATACTTAGCAGACACCTTTTAGAATATGAGTCCATAACACACCCACCAATTCTCTGAAATCTTTAGGCCAGTGTATATTTCCTTGGAAATTGTGATTGGAGTTAAGAAGCTGCTTCTGAATATATTAGAAATGTAGCATACACACTTAGGAGATAAGCAGGAGCATGATCTTCTCTATGAATGAAAAAAAAAAAAGGAAAGTGAAGTCTACAGAGACAGAGGAGATGGGAGCAGATGTCCCAGGAGGAGCTAAGTTTCAGATGGCCCTACACTTTTGGGTTCTGTAAAGGAGAAGTGTTGAGGTTAGTACCTGTATCATAAAATTATACTGAGGATTAAATGAATTGATACATGTAAAGTACTTAGATAGATACCAGGCATAAATGTTCAGTATATGTATTACTTATGTATATAGAAAGCTCTGGAATAGCTTTTGTTTTATGCTCTGGAAGATACTAAAATTTTACTTTTATCAATGCTTTTAGGCAATTGTATTATTATATAGCTTGCTGTTTTTCTATGTGTGTGTGTGTGTGTATGTGTGTTTGTATATATACACATATGAGTGCATGCTTAGGTATTATCTGTCTTAGGGTTTATTGAGGTATTTCATTCCATGAGTTTAAAATTTTCAAAGAATTTGGGAAATTTGAGCCATTATAACTTCAAATATACCATCTACTCACTCTACACTTTTTTTTCTGAGATGTTCATTACAGGTATGCTAAACTACTTGATATTTTCCCACAGATACTGAAGTTATTTTTATATTTTTCAATTTTTTTTTCTCTTTGTGTTTAGTTTTGACAGTTTCTATTTCTATACTTTCAGGTTCATTAATCTTTTATTCTGCAGTCTCTAATTTGAGGTTAATCTCATTCAATAAATTTTTCATTTCACATATTGCATTTTTCTTTCTAGAATTTCCCTTTGATTTTTTCACCTTTATATTCATGATGTCCTGTAAATTATTGAACATATTGTTGGAATTGTTTTGATATCCTAGTCTACTAATTTCATCATCTTTAACATTTCTGGATCTGCTTTTAATTACTAATTTTTCTTCTGGATTGGGTCACATTTTCCTCCTTCTTGGAATGATTAGTGAATTTTTTAATTAAATGCTGAAATCATCATATATTATGTTGTTGGAGGTCCAACAACATATCGTTGTATCGTTCTAGAGAATGTTGAGTTTTGTTCTATCAGGTAGTTAAGTTACTCGCTATCAGATTAATCCTTCCCAGACTTGTTTTTAAGTTTTTAAAGTCATTCTAGTGAAGTCTTTACTTTAAAGATAGTTCAGCCATAACCCTGAGGCATGACACTTCTAGGCTCTCTCCTGGATGCTCTTGGTATTCAACAAGGACCGGCAATTTTGAGATGTTGGAAGTCAAATATTTTCAAGCTCTGTGTGAGCTCTCAGAATTGTTTGGTTTACTATTCTCTGTTCTTTGCCCAGCCTCATGGAGCTTCATAGTCAAAGCTCATGGGTTGTTTTCTGCATAGCTCCTCCTTTCCTGAAATCCTTTTTATAAATTCCAGCTACCTTATATTCTCTGAACTCTTATCTCTGTTTCCTCAACTCAGTGGGACTGCCATTTTTTCTACTTATGATCTCTCTCAATGTATCACTGTTTAGAAGTTGCTTCCAGCCAAAAATGTGTGGCAGATTTAAAGATCATCTTATTTGCTTTCCTATTCTCAAGTATCACAATCTTGTGCTGTCATCCACTGTCTGAAAATAGCTTTTGAAAAATATATACTATTTTTTGTTTTAAACATGTCTTAAGAGAAGAAGGGTAAGTCGATCCAACTTATTCCATCACTGCTGGGGATGGAATTTCCATCATTATTATTGCTGCTTTTACAAATGACAAGTGTGGGAATGCATTTTGTTCCCATAAGTTTACTAGTTAACCCCATCAATATTGTTTCTGATATTCTCCTGCTGCTGCTACTGCTCTTGGAAGACTTAAGTATTTTAGTAATGCCATTATCTTTTCTGGGCAAAAATAGTCCCTTAGTAAACTAATTTTGTCATAGACTAAATCAGAGATATATGTGCTCTAAATAAACTTCCATCCATAGGTTTTACATATTAATTTTAGTTACTTTATCGAGTGCCTACTATGTGTCATATTTTATGTAAATGATCTCTAATTTACCTGATAGACTGTATATGAAGTAGTTATTATTTTTTCACTGTAGAGATGAATATTTTTTATTTCAAACATTTAATTAACTTACATAGCTAATAAGGTAAAGGGCTATAATTTGAACTCAAGTCTTTCTGCCTCTTTATTAAGTACAGGAAAAAGAAGAGAAGCCAAGTTAGAAACAAAAGGTTATAGTCACATGTCTTCTAGCGATACATACTAGAAGTGTGGGCTGCAAAGTACTTCTTGTTTGAGACTAATTGTCCACAATGAGATAAGAATACTGCTTCAAATGTAGTTGAGACACTAAGCAGAGTGTTAAAATTCTACTGACTATTTTCATAGCAAAACTTTTTCGATGAGAGAAGCAGTGAGTTGCATTTTCTTTAACATTCTATTGCAAGCTGCTTATTTCATCATAAATTATTAACAGAGAGATCGGCACTTAGAGTAGCACTGTCTTACACCCACTGTTTTCATAACATGAATGACTTGTGTAATTTTTCTGGACCTCAAAAACAAAGAGATCTGAACAAAAATAATTTAAACATCTTTTCCTGCTCTTAGCATCATTTAATGATGATAAATTATTTAGAAATAGACATAGAAAACAGTGACAGGATGAAGTAAGTATAATAGCAAAGGCCTTCATTTTTCACATTAAGGCAACTGAGAAGCATCTGAAAAAATATTAAAATATTCCTATGGGTAGTTGAAGTATTGGAAAGCTGAATCTCTAGACAGCGTGGTATCTAAACACAAGCTCTGTTGCCAACTTAACCTCAGTTAACGTTCTCTTTGCCATTTACTATCTGTGTGGTCTTGAGCAATTTCTTTAAATGCTGAGTTTCAGTTTAAATTATTTGAGAAATGGAGGTATTAATGCCCAGGTCACAGAATTTTTGTGACTATTAAATGAGTCCATGAATTTATAAGGATTAGCTCAGTACCTGTTATAGTGTAACTGATTAACAAATGATATTATTAAATAAATTATCTGTATGTGTATTCTTCTGAAATCACTCAGCTCTTTTACTTTACTTGTCTTATATTGCTCATATATCCTCACTTTATATATACTGTATTTGGTTAGTTTATCCCCATAATTATGCTATAAACTCCTTCAGAGAAGATAGTATGGCTTAGGAAAAAAATATGCAAATGATTCATGTACAATCATTATGACTGAATAAACAGATAATTAACACCTTAAATTTACACCAAATACTAAGTTTTTCTGAGCTACACAATAATGTCACTTTCAAAGGTAATTACTTATCACCTAAACACAGCACGGTGCCTTGGAGAATAATTTGAATGCTTGATACAAAAACCTCAGTATTTTTCTTTAATTTTTTTTTTTTTTTTTTTGCTTATATTAGTTTTCTAGGGCTATCTTCATATAGTATCATAGACTGGGTGGCCTAAACAACCGAAATGTATTTTCTCACAGTTCTGGAGGCTAGAAGTCTAAGGTCAAGGCAGATTTGGTTTCTTCTGAAGCCTGTCTTCATCTTGCAGATGGCTGCTTTCTCCCTGTGTCCTCAAGTGGTCTTTCCTCTGTGCCTGAGACCATGGTGTCTCTCTGCATGTCAAAAGTTTCCTCAGATTAGATTAGGGACCAATCTAACAGCCTTGTTTTAACTTAATCACTTTTAAAAAGACTTTTTCTCCTAATATAGTTACAGTCTAAGGTAGTGAAGGTTAGGAATTGAACATGTGAATGGGGCGGGGGCCACACATCAACTAAGAACACTGCCCTTTCCCTCTTTGTCCTGAATAAACTTGTTAAATAACTGTAGAGACTTGAAAGAATAACTTGCTGACTGTTCTTATTTGTGTGTCTGTGTGGATGAGCATGTTTCAAACAGACACCTAAGCACCCAAGGACATGTGATATTCCAAGTGGAAAAGTGAGGAAAATATACAAGACTGTTGTGCTTGCATCAAGTCACTAGTGTATTCCTTCAGACTTCTGACAAGCTACATACATGACTTAGGAAGGGAATTTGCACTGAAGGTACTATAAAAACAGTATTCTATAGGGGATATTTAAAAACTTCAGGATGTTATGCATTTGACACTTGAAATTTATGTCAAGAAATTCTGCTTTTCTCCAAGGAGAAAAGTCTCAACTGGTAGTTGTGTTGCAGGAAGGGGGATCCTTTCCAGGGCCTGAGAGTGGTCTCTTGTCTAACACTTGGAAATGAATTGTCCAAGGAGACACACGTGCTGACAAAGCAAGAGACTTCATTGGGAAGGGGCACCCAGCTGGAGAGCAGCGGGGTAAGGGAACCCATGAGAACTGCTCTGCCACGTGGCTCGCAGTCTTGGGTTTTATGGTAATGGGGTTAGTTTCTGGGTTGTCTCTGGCCAATCATTCTGGTGGTATGCTCATTGCTCAGCCAGGATGGATTCCAGGGAGGAGGATTCTGGGAGGTTGGTAGGACATATGAAGTGACATTTCCTCTCTCCCTTTGACCTTACCCGAATTCTTCCGGTTGGTGGTAGCTTGTTAGTTCCGCGTTCCTTACCAGGATCCCCTGTTGTGAGATAACTCATGCAAGTGTTTACTATCGGGCCTGGCCAGGGCAGGCGGTTTTGGTCAGTGGTTCCCCTAACAGTTGAAGTTTGGGTACCTTTAATCCTCTTTATTTTTATTTATTTATTTCACCTTGAGTGTGGACTGTGTTTCTGGCTGACAGACCTTTATGTCTCTTCTTTGGAATTGCATTTCACACAACTCCCTGAATCACCACAGAAAATTACCATGTTTCATCAGTGAAGACCAGAGAAATGAAAGAACAACCACTTATCTATGGTCAGTTTCTTTTGATGTAATACATATACTGGTGAGCTAGAGATTTATGGGTTTGAAAGCTAAATTTGATTAGAAGCTGAACTTTTTTATATAAGGAGCTGCTTTATCTTTGTGTTTGGAGCTCTGCTCACACAGAAATTTGTTAAAAGTATATGGCAAAGAACTAGTTAGAATTAATAATGATACTATACAATTTTATTTTTAGAGAGACACACAACATTAGTATAGACACATTATTTTATGGAGTTTTTAATAAGTGTGTTACCGAACAAAACTCAGGTCTGCTAGCCTGTATGTAGTAAAGCCAATCTACTGACGCTGGGTTGTGGTGAAGGGAAGTGCAGCATTTATCATAAGGCAACAGAAAAGGAGTCCGGGGCAGCTAATGCTCAAAAAAACCCAATGGGTTTCAGGGAAGCATTTTTTTTTTTTTACTACTTTATTGGAATATAATTGCTTCACAATGGTGTATTAGTTTCTGCTTTATAACAAAGTGAATCAGTTATACATATACATCTGTTCCCATATCCCTTCCCTCTTGCGTCTCCGTTTCCCTCCCTCCCACCCTCCCTATCCCACCCCTCCAGGCGGTCACAAAGCACCGAGCTGATCTCCCTGTGCTATGCGGCTGCAGCTTCCCACTAGCTATGTACCTTACGTTTGGTAGTGTATATATGTCCATGCCTCTCTCTTGCTTTGTCACAGCTTACCATTCCCCCTCCCCATATCCTCAAGTCCATTCTCAAATAGGTCTGTGTCTTTATTCCTGTTTTACCCCTAGGTTCTTCATGACATTTTTTTTTCTTAAATTCCATATATATGTGTTAGCATACGGTATTTGTCTTTCTCTTTCTGACTTACTTCACGTGAGGGAGGTGATTCACGAGGTATGTGACTGGCTCAATTCTCTGATTAGTTGATGGTGAAGTAACAGGGTTGTGTCATAGGGGTTAACATTATCAATCGTCAGGCTCCAGTAGGTCTGGGGGCTGTGAGCTCATGGTCATCAAGTAGTTAACTTCTTCCATTTGCTGGGGGTTTTTAGCATCTGTGAAAGAACTCAGGACATGTGCAAGAAATACTGTTATCTAGGTACTTCAGAGAGGAACTAAAGATTCTGTGACTGCCATATGGCTGATTTACTGCTTAAATTGTTACCAGTTCTCCTGGTCCTACTGTTCCTTTTGTTGCTACACATTCACATCTTCCCCATCATTAATTCTTGAGCCAGGCTTTTGTGACTCTGGAGAGGCTTGGGAGATTGTAGCTTTTCTACAAAGAAGAGGCAGGCAGAGGACATGCGGGGAGGGGTCTATCCCAGGAAAGTCCCATAGGGTCCTGGTCAGTTACCAGCGAAAGTATTAACTAACATTTTGAAAGCTACCAGAATATGCCACCCAAAAATATGCCTCTTTGGCATATGGCTTATTTCGAGCTAAAGGCCATTGAGAACCAGCAGATGCAGGAAAAGCTCTAAAAACAGGACACATGTTTGTTTTTCTTTTGTAAAGGAAATTTACATTTAAAAAGGAAATTTACATTTGTAAAGATGTGTCCCTCTCTCATACCTGGAAGAAGAAGGCTCTTAACAACTCTTATCAGTGGAGAAGTCACCAGCTTAAATCTGCAAAACAAATCTTACTAAACAACCCTTTTTTACCATACTTTTCCTGTTCACTTTCCCACAATTTGTCTCCCCTTCCCAGAAGCTGGAAACCTTTTTTCCTTTGTTTAACTTAAGGCAGTAGGTTTATAAGCCCAAATCAAACCACTCTTTTGAGTTACTCATTTCTGGGTGTACATACTCAATACACATGTTAATAAACTTATGTTTGTTTTTCTCTCGTTAATCTGTCTTCTGCCAATCTAATTCACAGTACTCCAGCTGGAGACCTAAGATGAGTAGAGGAAAAATATTTTTTTTCCTCCCTTACAATTTTATAAGGATCTCAGTGACAGAAGTTCAACTACTGGTGATTTGAGATTTTAGAAAATGAAAATCAAAGACTTGTTCACTTCTGAAATGTTCAAACATATTTTTCACCCCAGTGAATAAGATCTTTGTGAGAGTTGTACTTGAAATTCCTTTTCTAAATTCCCCATAATAACTAGGAGAACTATCAGCAATCATAGGAGAGAGAGAAAGAGAGGGAGGGAAGTTATCCATACCATTGTACACAGGTTACCTTCTTTTTCAGTTACAGTCAATTGACTTGTGACAGTCTTTTATGATAGCTGCTGACCATATTTAGTTGCCATCTGGGTCCCTCTAGGTATGTAATAATAGTAGATTTATAGAGAACTTATCAGAGTTTTATTAATAGATTTTGATGAAATTCAAAGAAGATTTTTTAAAAATCTTTTCACTTCATCAGAGGTGTCCTAATGTTACCAAGTTTGAGTACAGCTTAAACTCTAAACTATTTGGCCCCTAATTTGTGTCTGATGTCCTTCCACAGTTATGTTTCAAGAGTGTGTCTTCCATTAACTTCTTGAATTGTGATACAGTGCAATTCTCAAAACACACTGAAATTGGAATTTCTCACTCTTAATTGAGTGAGAAACAATTTGGAGAATCCTAAAAAGCTATGAAATTCCTCTCTAGGCAAATGCATGTGGGGACTAACATGCATACTTTTGCATACAAGTTCAAAGTTATGATTG
Source organism: Mesoplodon mirus (assembly GCF_964341445.2). NCBI lineage: Eukaryota > Metazoa > Chordata > Mammalia > Artiodactyla > Ziphiidae > Mesoplodon > Mesoplodon mirus. The sequence continues at coordinate 18,514,190 of NC_138983.1, forward strand.
TCTGATTCTCTTTCTCTGATCTCAAGTTTTTTTTTTTTTTTTTAATGCATCATAATAAATGAATTTGGACCTAAGAATTCTCTGGAATGACTTCTTAGGCTTGGTTTTTGTAACTCTGGGAGAACAACATTTCTGCTTAGTTTTTGTTAAAAAGTAATTATACTTACTCATAAGAATAGACAAACTAATCTATGTTTTAGTCTAGTACAAAGTATTTTCATTTTAAATCATTGATATAAAAGCCCTAGAGAATTCCCTGGTGGTCCAGTGGTTAGGACGCCACGCTTTCACTTCTGAGGGCCTGAGTTCAATCCCTGGTCACACAAGCCACTCAGTGTGCCCCCCCCTCAAAAAAAAGCCCTAGTTGCAGATCATAAAGTCTAGTGTAATGAAGGATATTTACTGTAAAAATAATTATATGAAAAACTTAATACCTTCAATATGCACTTCAGAATAAAAGTTTATAACTTCCCACTTAGGTTTTTATATTCTGGTAAATTGTGATCCATAGGTAGATATGCTTTATTATATGGTAACCAGATGATTTTATACTGCCATACATCAAATGCTATTTTATGCCAAAGACTAATTCAGTAACTGGGAAAGTAAATATGTATTTGACATGAGCTAAGGATTTATGGATGTCGAAGAGAAAACTCACATAAGAGTTGTGAGTTTGAGTTTTATTCAGGGTCTTACTGAGGACTATAGTTCAGTAGACAGCCTCTCAGTAGTTCTGAGGAAACTGCTCCAGAGAGGGAGGAGAGGGAGCTACTTTATGTAGGATAGTTGGCTATGTAATACATGCAATAAGCATACATCTTTGTAAAAGATTACTGCTAGTCACAAAGAACAGATATCTCAAGTTAATTATTTTAACGCTTTTCTATATATGAAAAGATGCAAGAATCTGGGTTCATTAAAATTCCTCCTGAGGTGTACATCTAACTATCTATGGATCCTGTTTTTATAATGCATAGCGTGTTCCATACTGTTTTTCATCCTGAATTCCTCTCAGGGTGCACTGTAGGTCAGCAACTGCAGCAGGTTATGACTTAATTCTTGTAGAACTGGGTGGTGAGCTACTCTCTGTTCTTTGTATTACAATTAAGATGAAATCAACACATGAACCAATTAGGGAATAATTATGTATATCATATTGTACAGTAGTTAAAAAAATCTTTTTCAAAAGGAAACTCACAGATAGAGTTTTTGGTATAGATTAAATTTGGATGGTAGAGAGAAGAAGCAAGCATTTTCTAGTCTGGATTGTAGCAATATCTCACTGAAACAGATAAGAGTATTAATTAAATGTGTTAATCCTTCAAAACTACCATGTCTACACCCCTGGCTCCTGCTGTCACATTTGCATCCTATCTAATATACCTTAGATTATAAGGTAGTTTTTTTTTTTTTTTTTTTTTTTTTTTTTCTCGCGGGCCTCTCACTGTTGTGGCCTCTCCCGTTGCGGAGCACAGGCTCCGGATGCGCAGGCTCAGCGGCCATGGCTCACGGGCCCAGCCGCTCCGCGGCATATGGGATCCTCCCAGACCGGGGCACGAACCCGTATCCCCTGCATCGGCAGGCGGACTCTCAACCACTGCGCCACCAGGGAGGCCCATAAGGTAGTTTTTTTAATAACATGTAACTTGCTTACCTGAATATTTTCATTCACAACAAAATCTTGACTAAAAACAATTATCTACTTGTTTTAGTCTGCTAGCACAACAAAGTACCAGAGACTGGGTGGCTTAAAGAAGAGAAATTTATTTTCTCACAGATCTGGAGACTGGAAGTCCAAGACCAAAGTGTCAGCAGAGTTGGTTTGGGTGAGGACCCTCCAGTTTGGTTGTAGACTGCCACCATCATGCTGTGTGCTCACTTCTTTTTTGTGCATGGGTAGAGAGGGAGAGCTTTGGTGTCTCTTCTTATAAGGACACTAATCATAACAGATCAGGTCTTCACCCTTATGACCTCATTGAACCTTAATTACTTTCTTAGAGGTCTCACCTCCAAATATAGCCACTCTGTGATTTAGAGCTTTAAAATATGAGTTTTGTGGGGGCCACAAACATTCAGTCCATAACACTACTTTTAAGCAAATAAACCCAAAAGAAATAAGAGAGAGCTAAAGAGACAGAAACTGTACAAAAACTTTCAAAGGTATAGAGAATAGTAAACATGTCAAATTTTTGTTTCTCCAAAAATAGAGAAATAAAAATGAAAATCAGAGGGAGGTACTTTTTGAATAATGTCTGAGAATATCCCTGAATTTTTTAAAAAAGTAAAACCTCAAATTTGAACAGTCTCAAAGAATGCCATTCAGAGTAGATTAAAAATACACCATCAGGGCTTCCCTGGTGGCACAGTGGTTGAGAGTCCGCCTGCCGATGCAGGGGATACGGGTTCTTGCCCTGGTCTGGGAAGATCCCACATGCCATGGAGCGGCTGGGTCCGTGAGCCATAGCCACTGAGCCTGAACATCTGGAGCCTGTGCTCCATAACGGGAGAGGCCACAACAGTGAGAGGCCAGTGTACCACTGAAATAAATAAATAAATAAATAAATAAATAAATAAATAAATAAATACACCGTCAAATAAGAATACAAAGAGATAAAATGAAAACTAAAAACATGAAAAATAAGTGAAGATTTGAAAAAACTCAAGAAAAAAGAAGTAGATGACATACCCAGAAACAAGAATCAGGTTAATGTCAGCATTTACCATCAACTACACAGTTGCAAGAAGACAACGAAGTATAATTTTTAAACTGTTAAAGGAAAAGAACTAAGAAATTTGATCATAGAATTATATATCAACCTAAATTATCATTTGAATGTGAAAGTAAAATATATTGTCAAAAATATAAGACCTTCAAAATTTCACCACACAGAAATGTTCTTTGAAATTATTCTTAGATGAAGTAATCCAGGCACTTGAAAATATTTTCTGTGAAGTCCAAGATATTAGATATTTTAGGCTTTTCAGGTCACATAAAGTTTCTGTTGCACATGCTTCTTCATTTGTTTACTTTTTACAACACTTAAAAAATAAAAAATTCTTAGTTTGGATGTATACTGAAACAGCCTGCAAACAAGTTTGGCCCATAGAACAGAGGGCATAGTCTGAAGATCCTTGAAGGTATTGAATAAAAAGAGAAAAAAAATCTAGGAAATATGAAAATTAAAGAAGATCAGATAGCTTAATAGAAATTTGCCATAAAAATTTAGAACCAGAATTAAAGTGACCCAAACTTGTTCACATTATGGCACATGTTAAAAATTATAATAATGAAAAAACACACATGGATAAATGGATGAGGTTAATAGGCTATCCCAAATCACCAGAACAATAAAAAATTGAATATATAACTTTTGAATCATTAAGTTAAAAGGTACATCTTTATAAAGACAAGTACAGGGCTTCCCTGGTGGCACAGTGGTTGAGAGTCTGCCTGCTGATGCAGGAGACATGGGTTCGTGCCCCGGTCCGGGAAGATCCCACATGCCACAGAGTGGCTAGGCCCGTGAGCCATGGCCGCTGAGCCTGCGCGTCTGGAGCCTGTGCTCCACAACGGGAGAGGCCACAACAGTGAGAGGCCCACATACCGAAAAAAAAAAAAAAAGTACGAAAAGATAAAAAAGAAAATGCAGTAAAAATATGAAATAAGATGAAAAAGTGCCATGATGTTATACATTTGTGATAAAAAAAGTTCAAGAAGATAATCATTACCATATATTGTAATAACAATATAGCCTTCTAATGTATATGACAATAACCAATAAAACCGGGATAGAGGTAAGAAATGGAAAAATCAAATTTTTATTAAGCTGTTTTAGCACAGTTCTTTCAGAAACTGATAAAGCAGAGAGAAAATAAAGGCCAGACTATTTGCATAATGTGATTAATAAAATTTCCCTTTCTTTTTACCAAATAGTGCAAAAGTGCTCTCTTAAAACATTAAACAGAATCAATACAATAACACTACAATCCATGACTACAATGAAATAAAATTTGAAATTAAGAGAAAATGAAATAGATAAAAATCTATATATCTTGAAATGCTAAAAATCTAAGATTAAGTAACTTGTGGATTAAGGAAGTAATCATAAAGAAAATATGAAATATTTAGAACAGAAAGTAATTTAAAATAGTAATCAACAATATTCAACTTAATTAGTAAACAGAGAAATATAAAAACACAACAGTGTTATAACTTTATGCTTATATAACAAGTCAAACAAAATTGTGTTAGCAAGAATATAGGTAAATGAAAGAGTATAAATTGGTGCAAAAATTCTGTAGATCAGATAGGTGAAACTTAATACCCAATGACATAGAAATTGCCACCTTTGAATATATAGCCACTCCTGTCTTACAGATTTCAAATAAAATGTAGAAGCTAGTGCATCTTGGTGTGTTTTGTTTTGTTTTCTTAGTGGCAGCACATTAGGAACCTTAGGTATCCTTCATAAAAGGAATAGATAAGTTAAATGATATGGATACAAGCCATAAGGTACTATATCATAGTCACAAGCAACAGATTAGATGTGCATTGACCAAACTGGATATATCTTTAAAAGATGAGTTATATAACACTATTTTATATAAATCAAAAACTTGTATATAAATGAAACAATAACTTAAATTTTTTAAAGACACTTGTTAAACACATTATAATGAATGCTTGTGGGTAGGGAGAGGAATAAAATATTTTTTTAAAAAAGAAAAGAAAAAATAGAACAGAAGAAAACAAGGAAGGCAACTTTACAAGGAGCAATGATGATGGTTTGCCACAAACAGATCAACATAATTAATTCAGCTAAACCTCAGGTCTAAGAATTTCAAAAAATAAAATTTAGGCTAAAAATTAATTTTAGAAGAGTTAAATTTGCTTTCTGAGACAAATGAAAAATTTGAAGATTACGTAAAGGAATAATGAATTAAGGAGGTAAAAAGGCAGATATTTGGGAAAGTACACATTATTTGAAGTTGAAGTTTTGCCTTAGATTTGCTTCTGAGAGTAAATTTTGGTACGCAGGGAAGAACTGGGGTTTTTAGAATAGAAAGATGATAAATGAATCCAAAATACATCCAACACTATAGTTTATTTGAACATAAAGAATGTGTAATTAGTTAGATATATATATGATTTTGTGACTTTCTCCATTACAACTCTACAGCCCCATGACAGGAACAGAAAAAGCAGGTAGGTGAAATAATTCAGAGACATAGATACGATTTATAAAATACTCAGAAGGTAACATTTTCTTGGTTCTAGATATGTAAGTCATGGGTGAGAAGGAAAACTAGTATTGCAAATGGTAGATTAAAAGTCGTTGACTTATAGGAGGGAAAGAAATGATATAAGGATTTGGTAATGCTTCCAATGAAACAGGTTGAAATATCTTTCAGAAAATTTATTTTTAAAAATATTAAATATTTTAAGTGTGATTATATTAGGTTTTTCTAAAGTATGCAGCAGTAACAATTTTTAAATCTCATTGGTTTACAAAAACAGAAGTCTATTTCTCATTCTTGTTACATTTTGGTGGCTCCAGGTCAGCTGTTGCTCTTCTCTATTGAATGCGCTATCTTTTTTCTAAGATCCAGGCTGAAGAAGCAACCCCTATTTGAGACATGAATTCTTGTGGCAGAGGGAAAGAGCAGGATGGCTAGCCTTTAAATCTTCAATGGATCTTAAAGCCTGTGCTCAGTCATGCCTCTGTCACATCCAATCACATCCCATTGCCAAAGTAATTCACATAGATCAAAGCCAACATCAGTAGGGTGGGAGAATGTATATTCCTCCAAGTGGAGGTCCAATAAATCTCATGGCAGCAGGGAAAAATTCTTCAAGCCCAGAGTCATCTCTTACAAAGAAAGGGTGGGAAGAAAAAGCGACTCTTGATTCAACTTTTATTGAAAAGTAGGCTCTGTCCTCAGTTTAATGATGTCTACCTGTCAGTTATGAACCCCTGCTCCTTTGCTCTCCGGGAACCTATTAGAAGTTGGAATGACAGCAGACTGAGTAGCAGCATATTGGTACATTTGTAAATTATTTGTGAGTGAATAAAGCCAACAAAGGAAACAGAGAGGTGAGAACTAAGGGGGGTGAATGGTTATTGAAAAGGTACAGAAATGAAAGGAGTCCAGCATGATCTTTCCTGGTGGCTATATCAGCCCTGTCAAGTCCTTGAATCATGAAGGACTTTCACTCAGCTCCAGCAGTTGATACGACCTTTTTTCAATTTACAGTTGGCATCTAGTACATTATGTGTTACCAAGACTTTTTACTTTGTCTTAATGCTATGATGATAATAATACTATTAACAACAATAAAGTAACTAACACTGATGTAGTATCTTACTATTTATAAACATTCTTGGTATACTTCAATTTTGTTCTCAAATCAACGCATGTGATAGGGTTACTGGTTATTCTCATTTTGTTCTCCTACACCACCATTTCTTCCCCTTTCTATGTCCTGTTTTGTGTCGTGAATAGGGTGAGTGAAGCTGATCATTAAAGACCTGGACTCCATGGTCTCTGATTTATAGTTGGGTTTGGCTGAAGAGGGACAGTAACTAGCAGGGCAGAAAGAGAGGGAGGTCACATGATTATGGAAAGAAGTTTGATCTTTATCAAGGAATTTTTTTAATACTAAAGGCATCATAACAAGTGGGCATAGTACTTTTCTGTATATGAAGGTGACTGCCTCTAAAAGAGGAGCTATAATCCAACCTCCTCCTTCAGCCAAATAGGTAAATAACTATTGGAATAAATAGGTAAGGATTCTTCTGCCTTTGCTCTTTAGGGATTATGCATTCTTTACTGGAAATGAAAGACATCTAAGCAAGTATTTTATGAGGGCTTAGATGATAAAATCTCTGTTCCCAGTCCCTTTGGGCAAGATTGTCCCCTACATCCTTGCTGTACTCTCACCATCACTATCATCATTAATGCCATTGATAAGTGTTGTGCTATATAAAATGATGTTGTCAATTGTTTGAGTTTATTGAACCATGAAAATTTGTAAATCTGAAGGCTCAACATATAGGTGATATTCACAGTGGTTATCCATGACTCTTTGGATATATATAACATTGCATGGCAACTCAAATCTCAACTTACCCCAGCTGCCATCTAGCCATCTTAGATACCTAAGTCATGGTCAAAAGCGTGGACCTGTTCAGATCATTTCTTGACTTTAAGTTAGTATCCTAATGGAACCCTTGCTGTGGAATTTGCAACAACCCATTGGGGGAGTTGGGGAAAATGGTTACTTACAACAACCTTCTTCTCTTTCCTGACAACCAAATCATTGCAATATAAATTAATTCCTCCAAACCGCTTACTCTCTGTAATTAACTCTGCTCTAGGAATAGCTGTTTTATAACTGTTGCAAATCAAAGTACTATGCAACTGAAGTATTCACTTGCCAGGAGACCATGACATCTCATCCGTTAAAGGAATGATGTTTAAAAATCACCTCTCTCCTTTTCTTTTTGAAAGATTGTTTCACTGAACAGACATTGCCTTGAGTTGTATCGAGGGAAATGAAAGTTGAATCAGCAGCACCGGTACAATGCATAACTCCTATTACTCTGCTCCCAGGAGCGCTGGAATTTGCATGGCTTAGCAGACTGAAGGCTGTGATGATAGAACTCAGTATGGGTTGACAGCACTGGAATATCTAAGGATGTACTATGCTCATAGTCTCCATTTTTCAGAATTCACCTCTTAAGAGACAGATAGTGCTTTTGAGGATGAGGCTAATAGTCCCTAATTCCTTGGGTGTTCATTGTGAAATGCTAATACCCATGCTAAAGTAATTTGCCATAAATATGGATGTAATACACAATGCTATCAAAATTTCCACTGTAATGTAGCCATCATAAATGTCTATTAACCTTTTCAACAGCTCCTGATTCCATAGTTTGAATTAACCTCTTTGAAGATGAGAGAACATTATTCTGCACAACTTAGCAGTGTATAGCTGCAAATGGAGAGGGAGCTGAGGGAACATTAGTTACTCACATAGACCATGCCTTCGCCACATGGACCTATGGTCCATGCCCAGACAGTATGAGACTCACAAAGTATGTCTCTTAATTATCAGAAACTCAATGGCAGAATAAAACAAATGCTTCTGTGTCATATTTTAGATTCCACCTAAAATCATACGGTATTTGTCTTTCTCTTTCTGACTTAACAGAAATTAACACAACATTGTAAAACAACTGTACTTAAATAAAATAAATTTAAAAAATAAAAACACTATTCAGGCTAAAAAAACAAAAACAAAACACATATGCCTCTAAAAACGTGCTCATTGTTTACTTCAATTTACTGCTGTCACTAATATGCTAAGTAAATCTGGTTAGATGTCCCTGGTTTTTATGCCTCTGATAAAAGTAGAGTCATTTTGTCCCATCAGTTATAATCAGGATTTAAGAAATTTTCTGTGCTTGAGATGCAAGATCAAGTTAATGACAAATTAATGTAAACAAATTTAAGGATATTAACATAGGGGTTTGGAAGAGAAGATTTAATCTTGGAATAAAAACAATTTCAAAATGCAGATAATTGAAATTTTATCTTTGATTTTGCAAATAGATTTGAAAAAGCTGAGACCCATGAAAAAGGCAGTAAATCTGGGCAAATGGCTTTTTCCCAATTTTTACTTGTTCAAATCTCATTCTTCAAATTCATCTTCACAGTTAACATTTGTTCTTCTTATGTAGGAGTCCACGTCTTACCTCCCTTATTGGACTATGAATCTGAGGTAAGAAAGTTGTGTCATTCACCTCTATACTCCCCCCAGTAACTAACATGCTATTTGCACAGAGTAAGTGTTTAAAAACTCTTTATTGAATGGAAATATGATTTAAACAGTGGTGATTTGTATTGATTCAATATATTTCATAGCCTTAAAACAAAGAAATGAATATATGCTGAATTTCTTAAACAGATCCCCTACTCTATTTATATTAGGCCTCTCCTAATTTTCTTAAGGTGTATTTTCACCAGTGTTAGAATTATTGCCCATATTAAGTGGTCTGGTTACTCTTCACCTTATGCTTATCATTCAAAGAAGGTTGCATAAAATTTCCTGTGCCAAGCATGCAAAAGTTAGTTAATAAAACACATGAAGCTTTGTACACATAAATCCAACATACCAGAATTATGCAATTTTCAATATGCAGAATATGTTCCTTACATCCCATTTTTTGGAAAAAATCATTCTTGGCCTAAAAAGCAATGCAAATAGATATCTTAAATTTGCAAATACTTGCTTGGTACTAACACTAGATTTATTTAATGCCATGACTTAAACATATTTTTAATAGATTCCCAACATAAAAAAGACAGTGAAAGAGTTTGGCCTGCTCAAATAAAATGATAAATAAATACAGCTACTAATAATAGGAAGAAATATGACATACATAATGGTAAGCTGGAAAGTAATTGTAGAAGTTTATGGTTATTGGGCTGAATCTAATATGATATTCAATCTCTACTGGCATTTCAAGAGCCGTCCTAATTAATCAATTGGTAATTGCAGCTATGATTACTGGCTGTGATTATGATTAATTGCCAATTTTGATTGATCTTCCAATAATTCTGGCATGTTCTTCAATATAGAATCTCAGCTGCATTAAGTAGCATTTGGGAAGCAGAGTCATTAAAAGCAAATAATCAAACCTTTCACTCTCATTATGGATCTGTCTTCAGGGGACAGGATTTGTGATGGTGGAATCATGGATAGATTCACAGTAGGGGAAAGCCAAGAGAGGACAACATCATGTCAGAGATTATTTTAATAAAACAGACTCATTGTGGAGATGGAGTGTACATTTTATAATGATTCATTTACTTCAGGCATACATCCATTACACCCCCTACTAGTTGAGCCGCCTTTCATTATAACAGTATGATCTCTGTAGCCCAGCCCAATCATTACTTTTTTCAGTTCTATGGACAGTGAAAATAAATAGCTCTGTGTTTTTCCAAGTGTCACATAACAAAATGGTTCATTGTTTAGTTCTTAGGTGAGTACCATGAACCCAAGGTCATAAGCAGAGGAAATATTCCTGGGTCTACATCATAAATGAGAAAGCCTTCAAAGTCATTTTCTCTAATATGTCATTAACCTGGTGTCAGATGGAGGTGCACAGCCATAGTAACAGGGAGCAGTGGTACTTCTGTGGCCTAACTGGGTGACTTGTTCCCATGAGGGCCCCCCAAACACAAATAGAACTCTTCTTCGAAGAGCCTCATACTTCAGGGTAAAGCAGTGATTTCAGGAAGGTGAGTTTATCCGAAGATACTGAAAACCAGACTCATTTTCAGTGAATAAGGAAAAAAACATAACATATGCACCACAGGGGCAGAGTACCTGTCTTTTATGCTCTGCTTCAGACTGAGTACTTTTAAAGTACCTACACCAGGGTGGAGATCCAATAAATAACAAATGAATGAAAGAATGAATGAATGAACACTTGTACACACCCCCAAGCATTGAGACTTGGCATGTATTAAAAATTGACTCAATATACACATTTATATGTTGCATGGCTTAACATTATATTGCATTATATAGATTTAACCCTCCTAACAGCCCTGTGAGGGAGGCACTATTACTAACACTTATTTAGAAATGTGGAAACTTCACATCAGAAATAAATGTAAGTTATAGATTTAAATCCACATATTTAATCATTGACAGTTGAACAAATGGCTTATGCTAAGCTCCAAAGCTCATGCTTTGACTATTATGATATTCTGCTTGATTTTCAGAAAAAATCCAGAAGGCTAATGGTATTTTCTGTATTTACAAAACAACAAAGTTACCAGAGTTTATAGCAGAATTTGGACTTGAACCCATCAGTCTGTTACCGAAGCCCTTTCCTTCACCCCATCTTTACTCTCTACGTATTCACTTCCCCAAAGTGAACACTGCTCACAGGGGCTGAAATTTTCCAGCTTTGCATGAGGCCACCCTCATTCCTAACTCTGTGGCTGATATATGGACTTGTGTTAGATTCCTATCACTACTGTGACAAAATAGCACAAACTTAGTGACTTGAAACAACACAAATTTATCATCTTACCGTTCTAGAGGTTTTAAGTTCAAGATCAGTCTCATTCATCTAACACAAAGATGTCAACAGGGCTGCAGGAGAATCTATTTCCCTCACTTGGTCAGGTTCTAGAGGCCATGTGCATTCCTTGGCTTGTGGCCATTTACTCCATCTTCAAAGGCAGCAGCATCATGTTGTCACATCTTCTTCACTCACTGCTTCTGTCTTCACTTCACCTCCTCTGACTCTGACTCTCCTGCCTCCTTTTATAAGGAGGCTTGTGATTACATTGAGCTCACCCATATAATCCAGGGTAATCTTCCCATCGCAAGATCCTTAATTTAATCACATCTGCAAAGTCTCTTTTGCCATGTACGGTGTGACATTATAGGATCTGGGGATTTGAACATAGACATCTTTGGGGAGCCATTATTCAGCTACTACAGAGTTGTGTATGGTCTCATCTGGAATGTCTTTGCTCTTCCCTGGTTCTTTCCCTTCAATTTACCTAAAGCACACCCATCTTCCCATTCCTGGGATTGGATTAATAATTTACTCATAGTCTATAAAAGAAAAAGAACCATAGTTCAGATGTTTTTCATGACAGCGTTGTTTATGCTTGACAAATTTTGGAAGCCACATCAATATCATTTAATTAGAGACTATGGAGTTCTTGAAATATATGAAAGTAATGATGGAAGATGAAGATTTGCTTACATTTTAAGTAAAAGAAGAAGAATATAAAATAGCGCCAGCCTTGTAATATTTATGCATTTGAATAAGTCTAGAAGAAAATATAGGAATGTGAATTTAATTTACAGGAAATTATGTTCACTTTTATTTAACTTTCTGCAGTATTGTTATCTTATTTTCCGGTTCCCATCTCCTCCATATGACTTCCACTAAACATCAGCTTCCACCGATATTCTGTCTTTTCTAAATTATGCTTTATAAAGTATATCCGAAAATTTAGCTCACCTACAGTATTGCATGCAGGAATCATTTCTACCCAACTTGAATGTATGTTTTGGATTCCCAAACCACTTAGCATATAACTGAACATTCAACAAAAGGTCTATAAATTACATCAAATTCAACAAATTTCATGGAATGTGTACTATACAGTGTCACCAGGTGTCTTTCTTTGCTCGGACTAGAAAAATTTATGTCTGTCTTTCTGTGGGAATTACTAAGAGTGCTTCTTTCACTCACACAAGTATCCTGATCTGAATGATAAATTATGTAGTTGCCCTAAATACGTACCAAGTGTCATGGGTTAGTCTTGGTAATAACAGTAAACCATGGCTCCTAATCTCACCAAAGGAGCACTAGAAAGTTTGAGACAGTGTGGCAGGCAGAATAATGGTTCCCCACCCCCACAATGCCCACATCTTAATCCGGTGAACCTGTGAATATGTTACACTACATAGCATAGAGGAATTAATGTTGCAGATGGGATTAGGTTGCTAGTCAGTTGACCTTAGAATAAGAGGATTATGGTGGATGATCTGGGTGTGTTCGATGTAATCACAAGCGTCCTTCAATGGGGAAGAGAGGTAGAAAAGAATAAGAGGGACATATGACTATGGAAGAGAGACACAGAGAGACGCAACATCACTGGCTTTAAAGATGAAAGAAGGGCTCCAAGAGCCAAGGAATATAGGTGGCCTCTAGAAGTGGAGAAGGCAAGGGAATAGATTCTCCCTGGAGCCTCTGGAGGAAATGCAAGTCTGCCAACACTTTGCTTTTAGCCCAGTGATATCTACAGTAAACTTCTGACCTCTGGAATTGAAAGATAATACATTAGTTCTGTTTTAAGCCACAAACTTTGTCATAATTTGTTACAGAAGCAATAGAAAATTGGTACAAACTTACAATTCTGCCTGAACTGGAGTACAAGGGAGCAGAAGTGCAGTAGTCCTAGGAAAAGGAACCAGCCTGTGTTGAGTAGTGGACTTGTGACTGCCCTGGATGCCCTCAGGGGAACCTGGAGCCCAGCAGGTGACGGAGCTGTAGGCCACAGCAAGAAGGCGCACACAGACGGGGTCAATGGGCCAGGTTCACCAGTTAGAGGGTAGACGCATCTTTTCCTTGCCTACTCCTTCATCATTTTAGCATTAAAAAACTGTCAATTTAAAAAAAACCTACTATTTCTTTTCTCAGTGAGATAACTGGCTATAATGGTGACCAACTCTCGTTGTCTGCTCAGGACTAAGGGGTTCCCTTGGGTGAGGGATTTTCAGGTCTAAAATCAGGACAGTCACAGGGAAACTGGAATCTTTGCTCATGTTACATATGGCATCATATTTCATTTACTCCAAAAAAGAGCTTTAAGTAAGAATGTTTAGCATAAAAAGGAATAAAAACAAGTAGAAAAGAACAAAAAAAGTATTCAATTATTAAAGTTTGAAAACTTTGGTTCATGATATTAAAGCATATAATGTGATACTCTTAGGCTTTCCCATAAAGACAGAAGCTACATAAGCTCCATCTTGTGAAATAATGTCACTTTTAAAATTTTTGTGGATTGCCTTAATCTAACAGAGGACACAAGAAAGAAATGAGCAAATCAGCTTTTTTAAATCATGAAGCCATAGAATTATATAATTGAAAGGACTCTAGATTTGTCAAAATGTGTTTCTGAGAGGACTTAGTGCTTGTGAGATGCCTGAGGCCGTATTCAGAAGCAGGACGGGGCTGAGTGAGGTCTTCACCCTCCACTCCCACTTGGACAAGAGCAATCTACAGTGCTTATTTCACATTTGCAAAAGGCTTCTTTGCTTGAAATATAATAGAGACCACTGTTTTTATCCAAACCCATTGTTACAAATGAGGAAACAAAGTACCAGAGAGAGAAAAGATTTGTCCAAAGTCACACAGCAAATTACAACCTAAGGCTTCTGGCCAGACCCAGTTTCCTTTCTATGCACACCTAGAATTGCCTTAGGAATACGTGGAAAGACTATCTTGTCTGAGGCCTGAATAGTAAAACAGATACCAACCACCTAATGATCCAGAAGGTTGGAAGTTCCACAATGTTTATTATTTTATGAAATCATAATATCATTAAATGTTAGAACCAAAGGGGATCATTTTCCAACTCTCATTTTATAATTAGAATCCATGGAGGTTAAGTGAGATTTTCTGAGGTCACTCAACTAATTAATGGCAACATCAATCCTGGAATTCCAAGGGAATTCCATTATACCACAGTCCTTCCCTTTGGTGCCAGTTGTTGTTTTTGTTCTTGTATGACTATTCAAGTCCAGCCTTTTCTTTGGACAATAACTGTAATAAATATTGACAGGATACAATATTCAAGTAGTAAAGCTTTAATTGCTACATAATTAAGAACTTATAAAAGGGAAAAGGTAAGGGCTAAATTTACTTACCAAATCAAGTCAATCTGCAAGAGTCCTCAAAGACATCTGACGATTTCAGAAAGAACCAGTCTAGTCCAAAAGCTGCTTGGACTTAGTACAGCTATTTCTCTGAATAGAAACAGCACCAAGTTTAGTTCACTCCCTAGGGAAGTAAGAGCTATACTATTCAGGATTCCAGGAGAGAGATGTCATATATGCTGTGTGTCTGATCAAAGTACTTACTTGGGTATGGTTGTGGCTGGAGATAAAAATTGAGACGGCTACTTCTTTACGTAGGAGGAGCCACAGTGGAGGAAGCAACTTCCACACACTAAGCAGGCTTTTCATCTTGAACTTTCCCAGATATGCCAACAGTGTTCTCCTTGAGTAAGGGAATCTGGACTCTTTGATCTCCATCCTACAAGATAGATCATCCATTTTCTCAGTGAACTTGATCAGTACTCAAAAGGAATGAGTGCTTCAAGTAAGAAAAAGAAAGAGATTGACATTCGGAAGGTCTTGTGCTGTGTAATTTACATCTCAGTCAACATACACAACACCCTAAGGCATAGATTTTTGTATTAGATTCTTTCTGTTGCAAGTGACAGAAACATAATGCAAACCATGTTAAGCATATACAGGAATTGAGGGTCTCATGCAGCTGAGAATTCTGGGAGTGTTAACAGGCCTTAGGAAATGTATCTTAAATGCTTTCCTTTCTGCCTCTCTCTACCTCTCCTTCCCCTCTCTTTCTCTTAATGTGGTAGCATTACCCCATGTTGCACTGCAGTGGGGGTAGAATTGGCAACTTGGGCTTCTGGGCTTAAATCATTGGGGAAGCTCAGAGGATGCTGGTTACCCTGGCTTAGGTCACGTGAGCATCCTTGAACCAATCTTTGTGGCCAGGGAGATGGATACTAAGATTGATGAAATCTACGTCACATGAGCAATCTTATAACAAAGGGCTGGAAGAGGACTGGAATGGACAGGCCCATGGAGGTCATGTTAAGTGGGGGAGGAGCAGTTCCCCAAAGAAAGAGGAATTCTCTTAAACAGAAGAGAGAAGAGGACTACTGATCTAGCCAATGTGAAGAAATGATTATTAGAGTGTAATTTTCCCCATGTAGAAATGAGTAAATGAAGTATCTGAAAGGTTTAATTATGCTTTTATAGCTTGCACAACTAATACATATGTGATAGATGAGAATCAGAGCCCAGTTTTAGATGATTCTAAAACCCATACTCTTTCTAGTGTAGGACCTGGGCCACTACAGTATTCATAGACCCTTGAAAGGGATAGCTTTTCTTAAACATTAGAATTAGTATACTTAATTTCATAACAGAACTAAAAGTTGCACTATGGAGTTGTAGAGATGATTATTTGGGGAATATAAAATGTCTGCTTCTCTGGAAATTGTTTAGCAAGGAGCATGGCTTTCATTGTATTTCAAAATATTTTACAAGGGACATTGTAATCTTTTAAGGCCATTAGAGGAGTATTTTAGTGGCTTAAAATGGTTTTTCACATAGTTTGAAGATTTTTCTCACCTACATAGCTCATCATCAAAAAATTACTATCTTAACTGTTCAGATGGGATAAGACAAATCTTTCCTTCCTATACAATGCTAATAGGATTTCAGAATGGTCCACCTTTTCAGCATGGAGAAAGTTGGCCAGAGGAATCAAAATCCTAAAAAATATTTTATAAGCAGACAGGTACATAAATTTGGTTTCACAAGGATTCTTTAAATTGTTAGAGATAGTAGAGGGTGTAGAAAATGTTCCAAACATTAAATTTTGGAGGACTGGCTCAATAAATTATGACAATGATAATACCTAACATTTGTTGAACCCAAGCAGTGTGCTAAATATTGTGCATACTATTCAAGGCACTTTTTAATCTCATTTCATAATCAACAACCTACAAATTAGATATTATCATTATCTTCCTGTTGAGCAAAAAAAAAAAAAAAAAGAAGAAGAAGAAGAACCAGCAAAATATGATTTTCAGCTCCTCATTAGCAGAGCCTAGACTCATATCCAGGTTGATCTGACTCCAAAACTCACGCTCTTAACCACTATGCAGTGTTCTTATGTATCTATTCAATGGAAGAATATTCTGTGATTAAAAAAAAAGAAAAAATATAGATTTATATAAACACTAAAAGGTATTTGAGAAAGTTAGGTTAAAAATGAAGATACTAAGTGAGAATGCATATTCAGACCCTTCATTTTCCTTTTTAATTAATGTTTATTTTTATGAATTTATATACTCTAAATTGTTAAGCATTACTATCTTTATGTAATGAGTACAGGGCATTTTTACATTCCTGATTTTATTTTTCTGTAATGAAGTAATTATTTACCATAAGCATGAAATACTTTCTTAATAATAAGAGTAAATCATTTATTTCCATTTTGGAAAAGAAATAAGTGTTCTGTCCATCATTTTTTCAACTCATTCTGTCTACCTTGATAAGTCATTTTATCAGATACTCTAGTCATTGGGATTTAGAGCATTTGCTATTTGTATCCAAACCTTACCAACAGGAAAGATTTTATATGTAGAATCCTAGGTACCTAGTTAACAGGATAACAAAATAGAATTTCTAAAGCGGAAGATTCCAGCTTATAACTGAATCTTAATGCTTCTACTTGGGAAACATCAGCAAGAGCTAAAAATAATTTTCCAAAAATCAGTTAATCAAATATTTTTCAACCTCCAGAAACATTCAGGATTCATTCGACTCTGGCAAATTATTAGCCTTTCTGCTTAATCTCCTGCTGAATTCATATCTTGCTAATCCTGTGCTGTTCCATGAATGATTACAAAGCTCTAACTCACTAATGCTCCAATACAAAAAAAATAATAATTATTATTCCTTTCAACAAGAGTACTTTTGAAAAATTATAAAATATTCCTCTGCATTTAAAAAATGGAGGACAGACTATAAAACTAAAATTATTTTAAAATTTTAAAATGGTTTTAATTGGATTATTTACTAAATTATGAGACAATTTTGAAGTTCTCTGTCTTTTCTGTTTCTGAAATTATAAAGAGAAATTCTGAGTTGTTTCCAACCTCCTTCTTCTAACTGCAGTAGTACTAGGAAGACCACACAAGGGTCAGAATGTCATCCAAACTTAACACTTTACATTGACAGACAACTAATAGATAGAAAACATGTTTTTTTCATGATATAAGAAGGATTTCAAACAAGATGTCTAAGTGAAGTATGGGTCTTAGATTTTACAGTGACACTCCACAACACCCATCCTCCATGACTTCAGTCCATTTTTCTCCTTCCCATTATTGCAAGTCCACAGGGATTCTTGCCCCAAATCCTTGAATAACAAAGTAGCTTTTAAAATGCTCTTGAAGTTGTTGGCCTAGTTGTTAAATCTGCTGCCATCATTTGGTGACAAGTGAAGAAGAGAACAAAGGCATTCATAGCTCTTAAAGCTCAAATTCTAATTATATTTATAAAGGGGCTGAAAAATCCCCTCTGCTTTTTCTTTGACACCAGTGCAATTCCCCGATACCAATGTACATAATACATGTCTTTTATCTTACAGAAATATAAGTGCTCCACCAGAAAACCAACAGATTTGTGGTTTTTGAGACTTGTGGTTTTCGAGATTTACTTTGAGATTTGTGGTCAAATTTGAGATATATTGATGTAAGAAAAGGAATGTACAACAGACTGAGTTGACAACTTTGGTAAGATGGAAGTAAGAATGAGGTTAGGGTCAGTAGAGTACAACTTTCAAACCTGAAGAGTTTGTAAGCACTCTCTCTGCTTTGTGATTTCCTGTCCACCAAAGTTCCTCTCAACTCTTGAATTGCTTACCATAGACATTTCTTTATTATCTAGAAATTTCCTGACCTCACATATGCAGCACTGGGAAAACAGTTTCTTTGCATCAAGATATTTGTAATAGAGCTAGAGCATAATCAAACCACTGAATATCAAATCTGAAAGGAAGTTTGGTGTTTACCCCATTTTAGAGATGTCAAAACCTATAAATACAAGTATTTCTCCCAATCTTTGATAAACTCAGGACTAAAACCAACATCTCCTGATCTCAACCCCACCACCCTCTTTTTGCCTCTTTCTCGTTCAGTTGATACATAACATGTTAATAGTCAGTGTAATGATACATGTTATATAATAGCTTATCAATTTGGAAATCCTAACCAAATATAACTGGCACCCAATAAAGTCTAGTCTTTGTGTAGAGTCAATTTGAAGGAAGAACAATCCTGTAGATAATTATAGCTGAATGATTCTAATGTTTACCTGGCCTTTGGAGAATGGCAAAAGGTGGTTGGCTGGGGAGATGTAGGTTGTTGGTGGTTATGGGCAAAAAGAAGGAGAGAAGACATTTTTAAGCAGTGGTTCTCAGTTGTGGAAAATTTGTCCCCTCAGCAAATATTTGGCAATGACTGTAGACACTTTTATTGTTACGACCGGAGGACTGCTACTGGCATCTGGTAGGGAGAGGCCCGGGATGCTTCTGAGCATCCTTACAATGCACATAACAGCCCCCTTCCCACAACAAAGGATGATCTAGTCCGAAATGTTAATAATGCCAAATTTGAGAAACCCTGTTCCTAAGTATATTTTTAAAAACCCTCTCTCCCCATTCCTCTGCATATCCACCCTTGGGCTTCCACAACTTTTCTTCCCTTTACTTTCAATTCCCATCATTGATTCTCTTAATGCTAAAAAGGACTCTTTTCTCTTATTCCTCTTTCTTTCAACTTTCTATGTATTTTGATTTGAATCTTCATATTCCATTTCTGTTTTTTCTTCCTTGTACATTATAAAATTCCCTAAACAATAGTACCAAAACCAAAATCCTCTTAGAAGGACAAAGATAAAATTATCTTCAGAAGGCAAAAGGGAAGGGAGAGAAAGTTTTGGACATTTACACATTCATAACATTTATCACTTTATTATGTCTGCAAGTTTACACACATCATACACATCTTAAAAGACCAGACTAAAATGAGAAATCTCCATGTTTTCATATCTCAACTCCTGAATATAGCAAGTAAATTGCACACTTATCCCAGAATGTCCCAGTTTATAGAAGAAAGGAGTTTTCCTTTTATATGTCACAGAAACCAGAATGTGAAAAGAAAGCAAGTGAGTGCAGGCAGGATCTACACAGGCATTTTAGACTAGATGTAAGGATGAGATGTCCAAGACTGAACAGTGGGGACATTTCCTTGGTTCCTAAGGTAACCTTTCACTGAGCTAGCTCCACTCCCAGCCCCACGTGGATTAGGATCACAAGTTATCATCATTAGGAATTATAAACTCCTTGATCCTATATTATCATGTAACATAAAAATAGATAAAGAAGGAAATTTTATAAATTGATACAAATGGATAATTGAAGGGAGAAGTTAGACTTTATTTCAAGAAGATAGGCATGGGGTTTTGCTGTTATCAGCTGCAATACAAAAACCTATGAAACAAAGATCTGAAAGTATTTATGAATCATATGGGCCTACCAAAAGTTGAGCATTTCATCTGGCTATTTTAATATTCCATGGAAAATGTACCATAGAAAGCTTGGTTCATTCAGTAAAATGAACCAGGGAGAAGGATATGAATGAGTTCACTGCCTTTAAACTTGCTAACCTTTTGATATATCAAAGATTCCAAATATACATTTATAATATGCTGATTATAATTCTAGATGTCAGGGCTTCTCTTTTTTTCTCTTATTATTCTTAATAGACTTTTTTTTTTTTTTTTTTTTTTTTTTTTTGGCGTTACGCGGGCCTCTCACTGTTGTGGCCTCTCCCGTTGCGGAGCACAGGCTCCGGATGCGCAGGCTCAGCGGCCATGGCTCACAGGCCCAGCCACTCCACGGCATGTGGGATCCTCCCAGACCAGGGCATGAACCCGTGACCCCTGCATCGGCAGGCGGACTCTCAACCACTGCGCCACCAGGGAAGCCCCTTAATAGAAATTTTGAAATCAAGCATTCTAGAATAAATTATGGATTATTGAATTGTGAGTATATAAGTGCAGAAACCTATTTTTGAAAAGCCCTCCATAAACAAATATTAGTTAGACTATAATGGAATGTTTAGTAAGCCGTTATACATTTAATTGATTATTTTGCAGACATTAAAAAAACATGTTTTTTGAAGTATTTTAAAGAACATGGGAAAAAGCAGCATAAAAATTATCTGATTAGAATTTTATTAGAAATAAATATTTATATTTTTAGGAAGAGAACTTTTATAAAAACTCCAAAATCGTAACTTTATGGTTATTTGTATGATTATGAATAATTTTCACTTTTTCTTTTTTTCTGTATTTCCAAACTTTTTCTGCAGTGAAATGACTTTACTGTTAAGTAAGGGAGAAAAAAATGAATGCTAGTTTTAAAAGGGTCCTATAGAGAAATTTTTCTGTTTCTTTATCTAATGCATTGCTAAAAGCATTTACATATCAGTTCCATCCACTCTATCTTGGAAAACAGGGAGGAAAATGCATCTGTAATAAATGAAGGCAGAAAACAATGAAATGTAACCAAATCCATAAATCCCTTTGCTTAGCAAAGCAACTTTTGCTACTGCAAGAGTTGGAATCAATTACTGTAGACTTTCATATTGTAATGTCGGGAGAGTCTCAACTTCTGGAGTTGGAGCTTGGGAACAAGTCACTTGCACTGGGCAGAGGGGCTCAGAAAAAAAGACCCATTTGATCAGAAATGACTTCATTTCACGCATCATTATGCTATTACCCTGTGCTTGAAGATAAGCAGTTTAGGCACTGTCATGATTTAGCTGTCTCTTGAGACCCTGCGGTCTAATTAGCGTGGCTCTCAAAAAACTCAGCTCAGCTCAGTCCTCATTGGGTCTATAGGAAAGGAAGGCGTGTTTTTCTCTACTGTCAGCATTCTGTTAGTTTCTCTAGTCCTGTGCTATATACCCTGTTACTAACAGGAATTTATTTTTGACTCAGAAAGCTCAGTGGGTAGGAATTTGACCAAGATAATGATATCTCCCAAGGAGTCAAGTCATTAGCACAACTTTCTAATGCTCAGGATCCACAGACAGACCATATCTGGTGTTTTACTTTTGCTAAACTTTATTTGCATTGCTATTGCAAAGCAGCATACACAGCTTGTCATCAAGTCTTATCAAAATCCATTCACTGCAGAAGTCATCTGTTTATTTGAATCTTGAGAAATGTCCCTTCTAATCGTAACTGTCTTTCTTTGGGCCTAGGGAAACAGTTAAGCATATAAAGCCTACAAAGAACTGCTTATAATGACCCAGCCTACATAGGTGACTCAGACAGCCGTGTAGACAAACTCTTACACCTTATGGCCTGCTAGAAATTTCCACTTGCATGCTTCATACACAAGTTAAATTAACATGCTAAACACTGAAATCTTTTTTTTTTCTTTTTCCTTTTTTTGTTTTCATTTTATTGTGGTAAGAATGCTTCACATGAGATCTACTCTCTTCACAAAATTTTAAGCACACAATACAGTATTGTTAATTTCAGGCACAGTGCTGTACAGATCTCTAGAACTTACTCATGTTATATAACCGAACCTTTATGCCCATTGATTAGCAATTCCCCAGTGACTCTTTTTTTTAAAATAAATTTATTTGTTTTATTTATTTATTTTTGGCTGCATTGGGTCTTTGTTGCTGTGCGGGCTTTCTCTAGTTGCGGTGAGTGGGGGCTACTCTTTGTTGCGGTGCGCGAGCTTCTCATTGTGGTGGCTTCTCTTGTTGTGGAGCATGGGCTCTAGGTGCTCGGGCTTCAGTAGTTCTGGCACGTGGGCTCAGTAGTTGTGGCTTGCGGGGTCTAGAGCACAGGCTCAGTAATTGTGGTGCACGAGCTTAGTTGCTCCACAGCATGTGGGATGTTCCTGTACCAGGGCTTGAACCCGTGTCCCCTGCATTGGCAGGTGCATTCTTTTTTTTTTTTTTTTTTTTTTTTGCATTACGTGGGCTTCTCACTGCTGTGGCCTCTCCCGTTGCGGAGCACAGGCTCTGGACACACAGGCCCAGCAGCCATGGCTCACGGGCCTAGCCGCTCCGTGGCATGTGGGATCCTCCCGGACCGGGGCACGAACCCATGTCCCCTGCATCGGCAGGCGGACTCTCAACCACTGCGCCACCAGGGAAGCCCCCGGCAGGTGCATTCTTAACCACTGTGCCATTAGGGAAGCCCCCCACAGTGAACTCTTGATGTGCTATTCTGGTATTTTACCCATCCCAGTGAAAGTTCTTTATTATCACACAAGCAAGAGACTTTGAAATTCTTGACAACTTCCCTTTTGTAAACACCTACATCTCATTTATCAGCAAGGCTTTTTGATTCTATCTCCAAAACAGATCTAATGGCTTTCTATTTTGCTCCATCTCCACTTTCATCCTCTTGGTTCATTCCACCATAGTAGCCTCTATATAGTTGGACATGCATTTTCTCTCCATTCTGACTGTTCCCATGCAGCAGCCAAAGTGCTTCTTATAAATCACGGTACAGATTCAACCATTCCCTTGGCAACAACGTCTCCTCACTGCATGTAGATTAAAACCCAGATTCTTTACTACATGGCCCATTGTGTCTTGATCTTTACTTCATTTTAAAATTTCCCCATTGCCACTCTCCCCTCTACATTCCACTTTCCAATCACCTTCAGACACAGCAATGTTTTTCCAGCATTAAAGCTCTTTTCCATGTAAGTTTATGCCACTAAATTTTTCCTGGCTAAACATTCTCCTTTTCTTGACATCACAGCCAAAATGTTACTTTCTAGACACAGTCTCTACTAAGTAAATACTTTTCCAAGTTGCAGATTGGAGGGCAAACTTAGCATGGAGCTGTAGAAGAGGTTCCTTTTAGATTTGCATGAGGAAAATCAGGAGCTGAAACAGACACGAAGCCTGCCTGGAGTTCCTGCATTAGCTAATCCAGTTTCCAATACTCCAATACCATAGGTATTGCTTTGATAAGTTCTTGGACTCATTATCCTACCAGGGAAGTTCAAATGTGACTCGCCTTGGTGTTCATAATAATTTGTAATTCTTTTTATGCCATAAATCAAATTTGGTGGCTTAAGAAAAGCATAAGTTTTGGATACAAAGCATCGGTTATTTTTATAATGTTCTTATTTTTTCAAAAGTGGGGTGAATTTTTTTTTATCTTTATTGGAGTATAATTGCTTTACAATGTTGTGTTAGTTTCTGCTGTACAACAAACTGAATCAGCTATATGTGTACGTATATCCCCATATCCCCTCCCTATTGAGCCTCCCTCCCACCCTCCCTATCCCACCCCTCTAGGTCATCACAAAGCATTAAGCTGATCTCCCTCTGCTATGCAGCAGCTTCCCACTAGCCTAGAGTCTGTCATACAGCGTGAAGTAAGTCAGAAAGAGAAAAACAAATACCGTATACTAAAGCACGTATATGGAATCTAAAAGAACAGTACCAATGAACCCAGTGGCAGGGCAGGAATACAGACGCAGATGTAGAGAACGGACTCGAAGACACAGCGGGGGAAGGGAAGCTGAGACGAAGTAAGAGAGTAGCACTGACGTATATATATATTACAAAATGTAAAATGGATGGCTAGGGAGTGTTGTTTTAATGGCTCAGCTACTACATTTAAGCACAGGAATATAGATTGTGCTTTAGCACCTGCTGAAATCCAGGCTTGATGTTATCTAATATTTGATTCACTGTCATAAGTCACCCTCATCCAAGAAGCTCCTTTGAGTTATAGAACCAGCAGAGACTCAGGCAGGCAATGCCTATAGACACAAATATTTATAGTGTGTTTCCCTACACTACTTACATATTTATAGAAGCCACTGGTGTTTCTTTTTTTTTAATTTTTGAATTTTATTTTATTTTTTTATACAGCAGGTTCTTATTAGTCATCAATTTTATACACATCAGTGTATACATGTCAATCCCAATCTCCCAATTCATACCACCCCCCCCCACCCACCACCCACCGTCGCTTTCCTCGCTTGGTGTCCATAAATTTGTTCTCTACATCTGTGTCTCAATTTCTGCCCAGCAAACCAGTTCATCTGTACCATTTTTCTAAGTTCCACATACATATGTTAATATACAATATTTGTTTTTCTCTTTCTGACTTACTTCACTCTGTATGACAGTCTCTAGATCCATCCACGTCTCAACAAATGACCCAATTTCATTCCTTTTTACGGCTGAGTAATATTCCATTGTATATATGTACCACATCTTCTTTATCCATTCGTCTGTCGATGGGCATTTAGGTTGCTTCCATGACCTGGCTATTGTTAAATAGTGCTGCAAAGAACATTGGGGTGCATGTGTCTTTTTGAATTATGGTTTTCTCTGGGTGTATGCCCAGTAGTGGGATTGCTGGATCATATGATAATTCTATTTTTAGTTTTCTAAGGAACCTCCATACTGTTCTCCATAGTGGCTGTATCAATTTACATTCCCACCAACAGTGCAAGAGGGTTCCCTTTTCTCCACACCCTCTCCAGCTTTGTTGTTTGTAGATTTTCTGATGATGCCCATTCTAACTGGTGTGAGGTGATACCTCATTGTAGTTTTGATTTGCATTTCTCTAATAATTAGTGATGTTGAGCAACTTTTCATGTGCTTCTTGGCCATCTCTACATCTTCTTTGGAGAAATATTTAGGTCTTCTGTGCATTTTTTGATTGGGTTGTTTGTTTTTTTAATATTGAGCTGTATGAGCTGTTTATATATTTAGAAGATTAATCCTTTGTCTGTTGATTCGTTTGCAAATATTTTCTCCCATTCTGAGGGTTGTCTTTTCATCTTGTTGATGGTTTCCTTCACTGTGCAAAAGATTTGAAGTTTCATTAGGTCCCATTTGTTTATTTTTGTTTTTATTTCCATTACTCTAGGAGGTGGATCAAAAAAGATCTTGCTGTGAATTATGTCAAAGAGTGTTCTTCCTATGTTTTCCTCTAAGAGTCTTATGGTGTCCGGTCTTATATTTAGGTCTCTAATCCATTTTGAGTTTATTTTTGTGTATGGTGTTAGGGATTGTCCTAATTTCATTCTTTTGTATGTAGCTGTCCAGTTTTCCTGGCACCACTTATTGAAGAGGCTGTCTTTTCTCCATTGTGTATCATTGCCTCCCTTGTCATAGATTAGTTGACCATAGGTGAGTGGGTTTACCTCTGGACTTTCTATCTTGTTCCATTGATCTACATTGCTGTTTTTGTGCCAGTACCATATTGTCTTGATTACTATAGCTTTATAGTATAGTCTGAAGTCAGGGAGTCTGATTGTTCCAGCTCCGTTTTTTCCCCTCAAGACTGCTTCGGCTATTTGCAGTCTTTTTCGTCTCTATACAAATTTTAAGATTTTTTGTTCATTTTTCCTTAAAACATGCCATTGGTAATTTGATAGGGATTGCATTATATCTGTAGATTGCTTTGGGTAGTAGAGTCATTTTCACAATATTGATTCTTCCAATCCAAGAACATGGTATAATTCTTCCAACTGATCCTTCCAATCCAAGAACATGGTATAGCTCTCCATCTGTTGGTATCATCTTTAATTTCTTTCATCAGTGTCTTATAGTTTTTTGCATACAGGTCATTTGTCTCCCTAGGTAGGTTTATTCCTATGTAGTTTATTCTTTTTGTTGCAATGGTAAATGAGAGTGTTTCCTTAATTTCTCTTTCAGATTTTTCATCATTAGTGTATAGGAATGCAAGAGATTTCTGTGCATTAATTTTGTATCCTGCAACTTTACCAAATTCATCGATTAGCCCTAGTAGTTTTCTGGTGGCATCTCTAGGATTCTCTATGTATACTATCATGTCATCTGCAAACAGTGGCTGTTTTACTTCTTCTTTTCCAATTTGTATTCCTTTTATTTCTTTTTCTTCTCTTATTGCCGTGGCTAGGACTTCCAAAACTATGCTGAATAATAGTGGTGAGAGTGGACATCCTTGTCTTGTTCCTGATCTTAGAGGAAATGCTTTCAGTTTTTCACCATTGAGAATGATGTTTGCTGTGGGTTTGTCATATATGGCCTTTATTATATTGAGGTAGGTTCCCACTATGCCCACTTTCTGGAGAGTTTTTATCAAAAGTGGGTGTTGAATTTTGTCAAAAGTTTTTTCTGCATCTATTGAGATGATCATATGGATTTATTCTTCAACTTGTTAGTATGGTGTATCACATTGATTTGCATATATTGAGGAATCCTTGCATCCCTGGGAAAAATCCCACTTGATCATGGTGTATGATCCTTTTAATGTGTTGTTGGATTCTGTTTGCTAGTATTTTGTTGAGGATATTTGCATCTATATTCATCAGTGATATTGGTCTGCAATTTTCTTTTTTTGTAGTATCTTTGCCTGGTTTTGGTATCAGGGTGATGGTGGCCTCATAGAAAGAGTTTGGGAGTGTTCCTTTCTCCACAATTTTTTGGAAGAGTTTGAGAAGCATGGGTGTTAGCTCTTCTCTAAATGTTTGATAGAATTCACCTGTGAAGCCATCTGGTCTTGGACTTTTGTTTTGTTGGAAGATTTTTAATTACAGTTTCAGTTTCATAACTTGTGATTGGTCTGTTCATATTTTCTATTTCTTCCTGGTTCAGTCTTGGAAGGTTACAACTTTCTAAGAATTTGTGCATTTCTTCAAGGTTGTCCATTTTATTGGCATAGAGTGTCTTGTAGTATTCTCTTAGGATGCTTTATATTTCTGCTGTGTCTGTTGTAACTTCTCCATTTTCATTTATAATTTTATTGATTTGAGTCCTCTCCCTCTTTTTTCTTGGTGAGTCTGCCTAATGGTTTATCAATTTTGTTTATCTTCTCAAAGAACCAGGTTTTAGTTTTATTGATCTTTGCTATTGTTTTCTTTGTTTCCATTTCATTTATTTCTGCTCTGATCTTTATGATTTCTTTCCTTCTGCTAACTTTAGGTTTTGTTTGTTTTTCTTTCTTTAGTTACTTTTGATGTAAGGTTAGATTGTTTATTTGAGATTTTTCCTGTTTCTTGAGGTAGGATTGTATAGCTATAAATTTCCCTCTTAGAACTGCTTTTGTGGCATCCCATAGGTTTTGGATCATCGTGTTTTCATTGTCATTTGACTCTAGGTGTTTTTTGATTTCCTCTTTGATTTCTTCAGTGATCTCTTGGTTATTTAGTAATATATTGTTTACCCTCTATGTGTTTGTGTTTTTTATGTTTTTTTCCCTGTAATTCATTTCTAATCTCATAGCATTGTGGTCAGAAATGACGCTTGATATGATTTCAATTTTGTTAAATTTACTGAGGCTTAATTTGTGACCCAAGATGTGATCTATCCTCGAGAATGTTCTGTGGGCACTTGAGAAGAAAGTGTAATCTGCTGTTTTTGGATGGAATGTCCTATAAATATCAATTAAATGTATCTGGTCTATTGTGCCATTTAAAGCTTCTGTTTCCTTATTTATTTTCATTTTGGATGATCTGTCCATTGGTGTAAGTGCGGTGTTAAAGCCCCCCACTATTATTGTGTTACTCTCAATTTCCTCTTTTATAGCTGTTAGCCATTGCCTTATGTATTGAGGTGCTCCTATGTTGGGTGCATATATATTTATAATTGTTATATCTTCTTGGATTGATCCCTTGATCATTATGTAGTGTCCTTCCTTGTCTCTTGTAACATTCTTTCTTTTAAGGTCTATTTTATCTGATATGAGTATTGCTACTGCAGCTTTCTTTTGATTTCCACTCGCATGGAATATCTTTATCCATCCCCTCACTTTCAGTCTGAATGTGTCCCTAGGCCTGAAGTGAGTCTAGACAGTATATATATGGGTCTTGTTTTCGTATCCATTTAGCAAGTCTGTGTCTTTTGTTTGGAGCATTTAATCCATTCATGTTTAAGGTCGTTATTGGTATGTATGTTCCTATGACCATTTTCTTAATTGTTTTGGGTTTGTTTTTGTAGGTTCTTTTCTTCTGTTTCCCACTTAAAGAAGTTCCTTTAGTATTTGTTGTAGAGCTATTTTGGTGGTGTTGAATTCTCTTAGCTCTTGCTTTTCTCTAAAGCTTTTGATTTCTCCATTGAATCTGAATGAGGTCCTTGCTGGGTAGAATAATCTTGGTTATAGGTTCTGCCCTTTAATCACTTTAAGTATTTCATGTCACTCCCTTCTGGCTTGTAGAGTTTCTGCTGAGAAATCAGCTGTTAACCTTATGGGAGTTCCCTTGTATGTTATTTGTCATATTTCCTTTGCTGCTTTTAATAATTTTTCTTTGTCTTTAATTTTTGTGAATTAGATTACTATGTGTCTTGTTGTGTTTCTCCTTGGGGTTATCCTCTATGGGAGTCTCTGCACTTCGTGGACTCGGGTGGCTATTTCCTTTCCCATGTTAGGGAAGTTTTCGACTATAATCTCTTCAAATATTTTCTCGGGTCCTTTCTCTCTCTCTTCTCCTTCTGGGACCCCTATAATGCAAATGTGTTGTGTTTAATGTCGTCCCAGAGTTATCTTAGGCTGTCTTCATTTCTTTTCATTCTTTTTTCTTTATTCTGTTACATGGCAGTGAATTCCACTATTCTGTCTTCCAGGTCACTTTTCCATTCTTCTGCCTCAGTTATTCTGTTATTGATTCCTTCTAGTGTAGTTTTTATTTCGGCTGTTGTATTGTTCATCTCTGTTTTTTTGTTCTTTAATTCTTCTAGGTCTTTGTTAAATGTTTCTTGCATCTTCTTTATCTTTGCCTCCATTCTTTTTCCGAGGTCCTGGATCATCTTCACTATCATTATTCTGAATCCTTTTTCTTGAAGGTTTCCTATCTCCACTTCATTTAGTTGTTTTTCTGGGGTTTTATCTTGTTCCTTCATCTCTTACATAGCCGTCTGCCTTTTCATGTTGTCTCTTTTTCTGTGAATGTGGTTTTTGTTCCACAGGCTGAAGGATTGTAGTTCTTCTTGCTTCTGCTGTCTGCCCTCTCACCTCTGGTGTTTCTTAGTGATGTTGTTCAGTTTAGTTTCTTAATAATTTCCTGGGTTCTATGCTAACATTCCTGCTGTTGATTGTTCTCTTATTTTAATTATGTCTCATTCTAAGCAGCACTTCTGGGAATGGGCTGAAGTTTTCACTGCAGTATATTAGAGGTGAAAATAATTCTTAAAATTGCATTCGTGTAAAATTCCTACCATTTACACTTTGGCAGGGGTAGGTGAATAGGGCCTTATTGATACTAGAAAAATTACATTTCTTTGATGTAGGAGTTGATGGCCAACTGTAGCAAGTTAGCAAGTAAAAATGATGGTAGCTAACATGTATTGGACACCTACTGCATGCAGAGACTTGGTCAGGTGCTTTATGTTCATTCTTTCATTTAATCCTCACAACAACACTCTGAAGCATATGTTATTAATGTGCCTATTGGACATACATGGAAACAGAATGCCAGAGAATCTCAGTATTGCATCCAAAGACCTGCATAGTCAAGAAATGATAAGAAAGGAGGACTCTTCTTACTCCACAGCCCATGTTTTTAACCACTCTGCTATGCTTTCTGTCAAGTTAAAGGAAACCTTAATCCATCATAAAGGTAGGAAAAGAGAAACACACCTATTATTCCAATCTTTTACTTGCTTATAAGTACCAGGGATTTTTTAAAAAATGATTTTGTTTTTTAGGGATTAAACATTTAAGAATAGAAAGTGTTGCAATGTTCAAGGCTAAAGAGAAACTTGGAAGATGTTACGTTCAAAAGAACATAACTTTGGAATCACAGGGTTCTGATTTTGAATGCTGTGTTTTTATAAATTTGATGATACTGGGCATCTACTTAAACTCTTTGAATTTCATTTCCTACCTCTATAGGTGGAAATAATAATAATAATAAACTAGATAAATAGATAGATAGATGATAGATACATACATAGATACATAGATAGATAGACAGTAAGCACCAAATGCAGTCATACATAGATGATGCCTCACACAGTGTGTCATATATTTGCTTAATCAATATTATTCTCCCTATTATCTATTTCTGTTTTTATCCATAGAACAATAAGCAAAGAATTCCATATTTTTTCTCTTTTATACGTCACCAAGTACCAATATATGCCCTTGGGGTTGACTACCAATCACTTCATTGACCCTGACAAACAACTTCAGCTCTGCTGGTCCCTTTACTATTCTTTTATCATATCAGGCACACTCTGCCTTTGGGATCTTTGCACTGGCTGTTCCCTCTGCTTGGAATGATCTTCCCTAGACATCCACTTAACTTGCTCCCTCATCTTCAACTCTTTGCTCAAACATCACCTTCTCAATGAGGCTTTTCTGATCATTCTATTTAAAATTGCACATACATATACCTCACTTTACCTGAATGCCTTCTGGGCTTGGGATTCTCCTTAATATACAATATCTATGTGTAATTTTTGTGTTTTGTTTTTTATATGTCTTCCCCACCCCCTGGAACATAAACTACATGAGGACAGGAATATTTGTTTGTTTTGTTCATTGGTTTATTCTCAGTATCTAGGACAGTATCTAGTAGTGGTATAGTAAATGCTCAAAAAAATATTTGTTGAATGAATGAATGATTCAAAAATGAATACTTTTGATAGAAAAATCAAAGAAAGTAAAGATCACTATGGAATGTGTTCAACTGAACATTTCAAGGGATTGGATGGAAGGCTGAAGTATTACTATAAACAGAGGTATGTTATTAAGATAGTTTAGTTTTTTGGATGGCAGTGGGAAGGCAGCAGAGAAGGATTTTTTTTTAAAGTTTTGTACCATGATAGATAAATGACAATGAATTTCAAAGGAAAAGGAATTGGGCATCCAGTGATGTATTTACTCTTTGAAATCCCACAACACTTTCTGTGAATACACTTAAAAAACAATACTGTAATGACTTATGGCCATTTTTTTTTCTATTTCTGTGTGTGTCATGCACAAGTAAATAGTATGAATTTGAGAACTTGAGCTCAGAACTCAAATGAAGTTAATTACACTGAATCCAAATCTTGGCACCTCCATTTTCTTAACTCTAAACTTGGATAAGTTAGCAAACTGTAGGTTCCTCTTCTGTAAATAGGGATAATATCAGTACCTACCTCATAGAGTCATTGCAAAGGATTAAAGTAGTTAACATATATAAAGGGTTTAGAAAAAGCACCTGGCTCACAATATGTGCTCAACAGGTTAGCTATTACAAATTTTATCTTTTTTTCTTTCAGTAGACTACAAGCTCCAGGAAAACAAGGACTATAACTATTTCTTGCTCGTTATTTTATCCCTAGAATATGGTTCTCTCTCTATATATATATAACATATATATATATATGTGTATATATATATATATATATATATATAAAATGAGTGAATGAATATGTGTATATGTGAGGAGGTAAGCAGCAGAGACACAAAAGACTAAGAAATATCATCAGCACTCAAGAAACTTAAAATATGATAGAGTAGAGAAGAAGAGGTGTGAGAAGGTAGGGTAAATCTTAGCTTTTAAGGATTCATTAAAAGTGATGTCATAACACACCATAATGAGACAGGTATAGATCTTCAAAAATCATCTGAGGATAGTCTCTCAAATCTACTTACCTATAATTTAGCATATAAGAGTGTGGTGGCTTTAAAATATGTACACAATTTCTGCTATACTTCCCACTTTAAGAAACAGAGCCTAATTCCCCTCTCCTGGATCTGGTGACTTGCTCTTAATGAATAGAATAAAGTAGAAATGACAGGACATATCTACTGAGGCTAGGTCATAAAAGACATTGGGGCAAAAAAATATTGTTCTTAACTGAATTTTTAAAAAATTATACCATCTTTCATGTATATATGCTTTGTTTCTCCTCCTGAGCTATAAATTCCTTGAACAGATAAGCTTTGCCCAGTTCTTTTGTCCATGCCTTAGCATCTAGCACATGACCTGACAAATAGTGGGCACTTATTTATAGTATACTTGATTGGTCATCATCTTCATGTTTTTATGAAGCTCCTCTTGATTAGAATAATAACTTCATAGTTTGAAATGACGACTTTTTTGTCATTGTGCAGAATTCTACTAGGTTAAAAACAGAGACTTGGAAAAGAACACCAAAGATCTCAGAAGTGGGGTTTAGAAGGCTCTATCTCTAGACCCGACCATGTTGTGATCAATTCGACATGGAAGGGATCATCCAGCTGATCTGCAGAGCATGGTGTCCAAAGCATAAGATCTAAATCTCAAGTTTCTTCTCCTGTTATGTATGGATGATAAAATAGTGTTATCTTGAGGAAAAAGTAAGATAATCTCTATGGAGAGCTTGATAGATGTCAACTACTATTATTTTTTGTGTTTACCTTTCTCTTTCAGCTTCTGTTTCCTCCACTAAAGGGCATATATTGACCTAAATGTTGCTCTAGACACCTCTTGAGGTAGTATATTCTCTAGCCACTTCAGCACACAGAGAGGGTCTTAAATATATGCTATATAAGGAAGTAAAGAATATAGATTGGCATATTCATATCAACCTAACATGAAGTCTCTGAAACAGTATAACCGGGAAGATGACATTTAATAGGCTTCCAAAGCTATAGCCAGTGTCCAGAACACGCCAAGTTGAGACAAAGAGGAAAGAGATGACTAGACATGGAGAGAAATTTGAGAAAAAAAAGATTGCCCAGAGGTTTGTATTCATGCAAAATTTTAATTCTCTGGTCATCAACATCCCAGAGAGAGCCAAGTAAACATGCAGCATACTATAGGGGTATTTGCATTTTTATATGAAAAAATTTTTAATGATGTCACAGAGACATGTTAACTAATTTCATTTTTAATTAGTTTCAGGGTGTAGAAGAATTAAAGGTGATTATATTTAAACTTGATTAAAATTGATAAACTATATTTCAAGTGCACAATATAGATAATCTCACTAAGTTCTACTCCTGGCTAGCCTCCTGATTTAATTAATAGGAAGGGTTGCAGCATATTAATGAGAAGAAAATAGAAACCATTGCCTTCTTCCCTTTATTGTGATTGCAAACCATTCTATTTCTGGGTAAGTGGATAGTGGATATTGAAGGCTGGAAATATTTATTATTCAGTGCAGTATGCTGCAGTGACATTTCTTATCATTTCAGCATAACTGTGCCAGAGGGTCTGTAAATAGTATTTGCCAAAGGCAATTTCACACATTCATAATATTCTTTGATGTCTGGACTGGACCCAACTGACAGATCCCCCGAGGCCATCTTTTTGCTTCTCCTGCAGGCTGATAAACCAGCGCGGGGTGGGGGGTGGGGGTTACAGAGAAACAAAACAAACTCAGGGAATTTCATTTAGTAATTTCTGAATTAAATTCACCTTACGGAAGCCAATACCTAGCAGATAGTGGCCATTTAATAAGTAACTACTGAGTCAAGAGGAGGGCAACTCACATCAAGTTTACAGAACAAAATCTCAGGAGGAAAATTTTACCATTAGGAACGGTTCTGAGCAGATAGGACTTAATGCTTCTTCTGTTTAGGAGAGAGGAGATGGGAAAATGAAACCCTCATTCTCAGGAAAAAGAATAATATTTAATAAGGAACTAGCGTTTATTGAGCTCTTACTCTGTTCACTAGTTAAAGAAATTTTCTTTGCATTTACTCACCCAATTATGGCAACAGACATATAATGTAGATGAGAAAACTGAGTCACAGATAGATTAACCAAGAGGACACAGCTAGTAAGTGATGGCACATTAAAAAAATAAAACGCTGCATATACGTCCTATAATTTACCAACATACTGTATGTTCTGGCCCCAAATTATCCTATGTCACCTCTCTGACCCAGTATCTATTCGTAAAATTACCCTGTACATTTTCTTCCTAAAATACACAATTTTTGAAATTATTATATTTTTGTATTTATGATTTTTATTTGTTTTATATTAATGTTTATTATTTGTCTCTGTCCAGTAGAATGTACGTTTCAAGACAATACGAATTTGTCTTATTTTCTGCTTTCTCCATAACACCAGGAAAACTTTCTGAAAAAGATTAGGCAGTCAGTAAATATTTATTAAGTCCATTAATTGATGACATAAAAGTTTCAGAGAGTGTTCTTAGAGGCAAGATAAGTGCTCTATCTTCTCCTAAATATAAAAGAGTGACACAGACACAAAATTGAATTCCCCAAATAGTGTCAAAATCTGAAAACTACTTTGTGCTCCAAGTCAGTGCCAACATTTTAGTTTTCTTACTTTCTGAGCACTCGGGGGAAAATCACCTCACACATAGATTTTCTAACATCCTGACAACATGGCCTGGTGTTAAAAAAGACACTTTAGAGGCAGATGTGGGTTTGATTCCCAGCTCCATTACTTCTTTGTTCTGTAACTTTGGAAAAGTTACATTATGTTACTTTGTTAAGTCCTAGTGTCTTTTTATGTGGCCTGAAATTTCAGAAACTCCACCTTTCCTATCTTGCCAACTTAGCCAAGAAGATAGTGATTTACATTCTCATCGTCTACAATTTATTGTCTATCCTTCCACCAGGTTAATTTTTTTAAAGCCCCACTTTTATCATATGACATGCATACTGAGTTACTTATTTTATTTTGACTAAATTTATTTTGAATTTTATTTTATTTTGCGTTTTATATTGAATAGGATCCAGTCTCTTTAACCTGGCATTCAAGTCATTCTGTCATCTGATACCCCTTTTATCTATTCAAATTTGTCTTCCTCTGCCTCAAGACAAGTGTCGTAACTATTTCTCTTACAGATTATTGCCTACTTGCATTGTCCACGGGGTTCACAGCCATCTTTTTTCTGCACAAAGTCCTATTCCCACCTGTCACTTTTACCCTAACTCTGTTTTTAAAGATGCAACCCATATCCTGGCCTTCATTCCTGCTGATTTCAGTAATATTTGTCACCATCTTCTCCAAGTTTCTTTCCCTCAGCTATAACTTTGTAGTGTTCTGCCCTGTACTTTGGTATTGCCCTGTGAGTAAATTTGTGCTTCAAACAAAATGTCCTGTACTGGTTGGATTTTCTTTCTGCTGTACATCTTGCAGGGTTGGACACAGAGTATGTTATGGTAAATAAAAGATGGCTACCTACCTATACTGCTTCGTGCAATTATTCTCCCAGCTGCTGAAAGTGCAGGGGCAGAGAGGTGGGACTATTGGCCCATTTCAGACATTGCCTCTACTGAAGAGAGCCACTTCGGCCAAGACAACATGCCCCTCCCTCCCTGGGGTACCAGCATCCATGACTGGTTTACATGGCGGTTTAAAAGCCCAATAACATTGATCCACTCAGAACAACTCTGAAGGGTCATCCACGCTTCAGATCTCCTGTGAATGAAAAATGTTGCCTGCCACATCAGTAAGCAAAGGATGTTGCAGCCATCAAACCATCATATTACAGCTGCCCTGACGAGGAGCCCTGAGGGAACTCAGGATGGAAACAGGATGCCCGACATCAAGTCCTCAGCCACTTCAGTCACCCCCCAGCTGTGCATCTTGAGGGGACACAGGATGAGAAAACACAAGATATTGGCCCCTGATAGCTGAGGTACATATGAAAGGGATAATTTCAATGAGCCCAGACTTTTGTATCTTTCCATACATAGAAAGGCTCTCAATTTATTAACTTGAGATGTCTGCTCTTCTTTAATTAACAGTAATCTTCTGATGTTCCAACTACCTGTTGGAAAACTTTTGGAAAAGTTTTGTTACACAACTCCTATATATCCTGGCTCCTCCCTTACCTCTTAGAAGCAGTCCCTCAGAGCAATCTGAGAGGCTGTCTCCCAGGAGTGACATCCTCAGAAAGTCTGCCAAATAAAATGTAACTCTCAACTTTTAGGTTGTGCATTTTTTACAGTCGACACTCCCCACAGAGTTACCTGCAGCCTCCACTGAGATTGCATGGCAGCCCTAGCTGTCCTCCACAGAGTCCTGCTTCCTTCCCTTCTCTGCAGATTATCCCTAAACCTGGTCCCTAAACAATCTCCCTAAAGACTCTAAATTCCTGAGAGTCTACGTCCCAGAGAACCCAACTGGTGGCACTCACTAATCATACATTTCATGATCACATACTTTTTTTCCTAATCATGAGGGAAACAGGATATGGAGGACATGTGATAAGAAAAGGGACAATCGGGGAATCAGTGAACCATATCTTTGTATATCATGGGAAATGTTTGCTTGTTTTGCTTTGCTTATTTGTTGAATTATTGTCTAGACATAGACAATTTTGCTCTGCTTTTTAAAAAAAGTTATTATTATCCCTATAAATGTAGACGGTGGTCATCATTTATTTAATGGTTGTTTGTTTGTTTATTTTGTCTGCATCACATGGCATGGGGGATCTTAGGTCCCTGACCAGGGCTCAAACCCTCACCCCCTGCATTAGGAGCACGGAGTCTTAACCACTGGACCGCCAGGGCAGCCCCAGAATTGTCTTTAAAAATGATAGTTAGGGATATGTGTGTGGAAGAAAATTAAAATGAGAATTACAGATGAATTGCACAATCTCAGTGAAAGAAGTAGGGGCACATCACTAGGCCTTTTCTTATTATAAAACCCAGCTCCAGCCTCTAAGAAAGCAGATCCTGTCATTTATTTTAAACAAGAAAAATTAGGGAACATATCAGAATCACCTAAAGATGCTCTCTTATGTGTTTTTATAACCCCAAAAGTAAACATTCAAAATGTCCTGAAATAGGGTTTCCCTGGTGGCGCAGTGGTTGAGAGTCCGCCTGCTGATGCAGGGGACGCAGGTTCGTGCCCCGGTCCGGGAAGATCCCACATACTGCGGAGCGGCTGGGCCCGTGAGCCATGGCTGCTGAGCCTGCGCGTCCGGAGCCTGTGCTCCACAACGGGAGAGGCCACAACAGTGAGAGGCCCGCGTACCGCAAAAAAAAAAAAAAAAAAAAAAAAAAAAGTCCTGAAATAGGAAGAGTACATCATCACATTTATCTGAGACTTAAATATCTGTAGTTTTAGACACTCCAGAAGCAAACATCATTATACATTTGTCCCTTCAGTGAAATCGACTGTGTGCAGTCACTTTTGCATCACCAACTCATTGGCTCAGTTCTGCCAATAAGTTCATTTGCTGATGGTACAACTCTTTAGTTTTATAAACATTCAAAAATATTCACTCAAATTGGCTAGCTCCCTAGCAACCATCTTGGTAAAGACGAACACCTTAGGTGGTGAGAACAAGCATTTCAACCCCATGAAAGTAACAGCAGAGGTGTTTTTCTTCTGCTCTCTCTCCCCAATGAGTATTAAGCCTCTTTTTCTTGAAAAGAAGGAACAAATTAAGCACAGAATTCTCATCTCTCAACTTCATGTTAGTGGCAATGGCAGGTTGGAAAGTGTCTTTGGGGGCAGCCTGATGCTTGTTTTTCTTTCTGAGAAAAACTGCATTAGACCAAAAGAAATGCCCCTGAGATTTAATTATCTCTCTGCATTATTTTTCCTGACAGACACTTACTCTTTTATTGTGTTGCTCTGTTGAAAAAATGTTTTAGTAGATGTATTCTTTTTTTTCTAATGGTAAAGGCAATATAACTTCATAGATGCTCTGCCTTTTTTTGTCTTTGACAAAAGGGGCTGAGTGCTTTGAATAATTTCAAGGTGACATAAATGTTTATGGTTAAGATGGGTATGGAAAAGGGTTGGAATATGGAAATTGGGGTATTGCCCCTTCAGATGTCTCATACTTTTTGCCTCTGTCTTTAGATCTAATTTGATTGGTGGTAACACAAGCTGTATGCATCTAGGTTATTCAAAAGAGAGCTCTTTTTTTATAGAAGTTGTTTTCACAGACCTCAAGGATAGGGATGAAAATGGACATCAGGAATAGACTGAAGCCATTGACTGTAAAATGAGAGGGATCTGAGGAAATTCACCTTTTCATCTTTCATCTCTGCTTCTCTCTGCATATCTGTTGTTATTGTTTTAGGTTTTCTCTCTCCTTCCAGGTTTCCCAGTGCACTTGGTGGGATATGACCACCATCAAACATAGCTCAGTTTATGACTTCACCACTCAGCCAGACTGAGACTCTAATATTCCCTCAATTTAAAATTTCCAGGGATAACTTTCAATTAGTCCAGTCTGGAGTGTCTATTTTCTGTCTGTTGTCTATAAATTGTATCCAGGATGGAGTGTCTACTGTGTCTGTTGTCTATAAATTTTATCCAGGAATCAGAGTCCAGCCAGAAAAATCATGGCTGTTCCCTTTTTAATTATACGGATAAGGAGAAGGGGAAATGTGAAGAAAAATAATCAAGATGGTTACCTTAAAACTAGGGGCTGGGAAAGAAGGGAGGCAGAGACAAAACTGTAAGTATCCATATTACTACTTTTGTTATGATTGGCAATTATTAATCTGAAAATAAGAAAACCACAGGAAGGTACATTTTAGGCATAAGGCTAAATGGTTCCATTTTTAAAAATTTTGAGCAATATATGCTTGAATCTGGCATTAGCCTATCACGGGAAGCATCTGGATACTTATTCAATTGTTAATTAATTCATTCCACAATCCTCCCTGTTCATTCATTCATCCATCCATTCATTCACAATGAAAGTCCCTTTGTTTGTTTATTGAAGAGATGCAGGATTAGAAGCAGATAGGAGCATTTAAGCAAGAGATGCATCCAGAAGAAATCTCAAGGATAGTGGATGTGTTGGGCAGGGTATGATAACTACTAACACACACACACACACACACACACACACACACAATTACAATGGCTTAACACAAAAACTCTTTATCTGAGATGGGAAGGAGTTCTGCTTTATGCTGAGATTTAGAGACTCGGGCTCTTTAATAACTCTGCAATTCCCTACACCCCCAGAATGTTCTGCTGGATCCTCTGCCTCTGGCCAGCTGGTGAATGAAGAGAGAGAATAGGAAGATCTCATGAAAAGTTTTAAAGACCAGACCTAGAAATGGCCTGCTTCACCTTCTCCCACATTCCTTTGCTCAGAACGCCCTTATACAGCTGTACCTAAGGACTAGGTGGCTAGGATATGTGATCTACCCATGCACTCAGGAAGATTAAAGACTAGCATTGCTCTTAGACCCTGAGCAAGAGAGGCAACTGCTCTGGGCTGGGCTTTTTAGACATACTCTCAGTATTTCTTCCGGCTGCACCACTCCCTACAGGAAATGAGACTACAAGGCCAAGGTCCAAGGGCACCTGGGATGCTGGAATTCTCTGAAATAAAATGTCCTTGTAATTATATATTTCCAGGGGCAACTTGGTGCTCTTCCCTTGGTTCATCTTCTCAAAGGTCGATGGTGCCTCCTATGTGCATATCCTTAGGTCTCAGGGGTAGCCAAGGGCTGGCCCTTTGTGACAAAACTTACATAGTCAAACCAGGTGTGCACGATGCCCCACACGGTACAGGATGGAGTTCAGGTGGGCCGGAAACAGGGAGGCCATGGTAGAGGAATGGGGGCCTGGGCACAGGTTTTCTCATGCTGCTATGTTCTAGCATGGAACTCCGAGGAGTTCAAGGATCCTAAATTCAAACCTAGCAGTTTATATGGTTATGGATGTATTTGATAATGTAGGAAGCTAGGATTTATTTTATTTAGCAGGTTGTCAGCTTAGTTTATAATTGTTAAACATAGAGATGGGTTGTACATGGGCCTCCACCCGTACTCCTACCTGGGGCCCTGAAAATATTAAGGATGTTACTTGTGTGAGCTCCTGCAGTCTCTGACACAAAGCACAACCAGTGGAATTTTATGCTCTACCTTATATGCTTCTAAAAGGAAAGGAAAACTTAAAATACCTCACTTCTCTTAGACAAAAATCAAAATCGAATTGCTGCATTTCACCAAGCATTATTCAATGGACCATTTCTGCTTCTATTACTCTAAGCACTAATAAACTCTAAAAAGCAACTAATAAATATTCTGGTTCCATTTAATAATAGCTACTTAAAAAAAACAACCCTTATATGTGCTGGACACCATGCTAACAAATTACATGCATTATCCCATTTAATTCTAACAAATGTGTTAATTAAGTTTTATCCTTGTGACAGTCAGGAAACAAGCTGAGGTAGGAAGTAGCAGATTGAGAATTCAAATGCAAGTTTAACTTTATCAAAGTTTAACTTTATGCATTCTTTCCAGTAATGGTACACCACTGTCTTAGACTGGAATAGATCTTAGATATCAGAAAGTTGAGTACCTTTTCCCCCTTTTCATTCCTGAACAATCTCTTTCACAGACCAGCCAGGTAGTTGATCTGTCTGCATATAGGCACTCTCCAGTGACAAGCTCCTTTATGTATTAATAAGCTAAGAACATTAGCATACTTAGGCAGCAATTTTAGACTGATGAATTGTGCTGTATTTATGAATTTTTAGAGTAAGGAAAAAATGGGGACATTGCAGCCAAGGGACTAGGACTTGTTTAGGAATCACTGTCCATCTTATTTGTATTATACACTAAAAACTTGAATATTCCAATGTTAGTGTGTCATGCACATAAATCTTACTTTGGGAAAAATAACTTTAATTAAAATTTAGAGACCCCAATTAGTTGAGTTGTCTTTATTTTGTTTTTCTTTTTTCTTTTTTTAAACTTTTTTGTGGTACGCGGGCCTCTCACTGTTGTGGCCTCTCCTGTTGCGGAGCACAGGCTCCAGACGCGCAGGCTCAGTGGCCATGGTTCATGGTCCCAGCCGCTCCGCGGCACGTGGGATCTTCCCAGACTGGGGCATGAACCTGCGTCCCCTGCATCAGCAGGCGGACTCTCAACCACTGCACCACCAGGGAAGCCCTTGTTTTTCTTTTCATTATCCAAATAGAGGGATTAGGGAGACACTTGAGCAGAACATGGAGATTTTTTTCTCACCTCAATTAAGTCCTACCTGTGGCCTCAATCAAGTCCTACCTAGTCCACACTAGTCCTACCTAGTGTGTGTGTGTGTGTGTGTGTGTGTGTGTGTTACTACAAGTAGCATAATCCTCTAATTTATTATCTAAACTGAGACACTTTTGAGGATGAGACAGGATGCCATTTATAGTTATGCATAAACTGAAACAGTCCCAGGAAAATGGTTCCATGTTCACCCTAGTCATAAATAAAAACAAGTGGACCAGGACACATATTTATATGACACACCCAAAAAGGCAAGATATGGGGCCAGACACAGATTAGTAGCTGCCAGAGGCTGCAGGTGAGGTGAAGGGTTGACAATAAAGGAGCAAAAGGGAATTTTTGAAGATTATGGCATAGTTCTATATCTTGATTATGGTGGTGGCTACATAACTGTGTGCATTTGTCAGAACTCACAGAACTGTGCACCAAAAGCTTCAGCTTTACTCTATGTAAATTGTAGCTTAATTTTCTTTAAAAAATAGTGTGGTTAAGAGGTCCTATAACAAGAATGTCAGAAATCTGATAAAAGGAGCAGATACCCTCTCAGGAAGAAACAAAAAACCAAACAAAACAAAACATTAGAGCCCCTTTGTGACAAAGTAAAAGAATCAACACCACTCTGAAATCATTCTAAAGGAGTAAAATCTCCTTCAGAGAGAAGAGTTTCCTTCCCTTATTGCCACACACCGTATGGCAGCTCGGGGACACTAGGTACTGCAGAATGATCATTGCACTGCTTGGTGGAAGGCAGAAGGCGAGTGCTGACAAGGTATGACTGTGGTATCTGACAGAGGTGGTGGACCCTGGCAGGTGGATATGGTAGAACCGCTGAATAACTATTTGGGAGGAATGCTCAGTGAGCTACGCTGGTAATGCAGTTCTGTTCCTTAGAATATTTGAGACATCTCCTGAGTAACAGCATGAATATTTGGGGATAGGGGTTGTTTTCACACAAGACTAAGTAAGAAGAGGTGGTTAAATATGGGCTCTTCATATTAACTTTACTGCATTCATATCCACAGGTTGGTGAGGTCAGCAAAGCTTGAGTTATCTAGACTTAAAGCACATTAGGTAGGAGCGTCTCAATTGTAGGACATCTTCCTAATGACTCCTGTCATCTTCATATTGGTGATATCATTACTATTCAATTTCAATATCAATAAGCTCCCCAGATCCTTAAAAAATGCTTGGCTAGGGGCTTCCCTG
Organism: Mesoplodon mirus; assembly: GCF_964341445.2. Lineage (NCBI taxonomy): Eukaryota > Metazoa > Chordata > Mammalia > Artiodactyla > Ziphiidae > Mesoplodon > Mesoplodon mirus. Next base: position 18,556,767 of record NC_138983.1, read on the forward strand.
GTGGCGCAGTGATTGAGAGTCCGCCTGCCGATGCAGGGGACACGGGTTCGTGCCCCGGTCCCGGAGGATCCCACATGCCGCGGAGCGGCTGGGCCCGCGAGCCATGGCCGCGGAGCCTGTGTGTCCGGAGCCTGTGCTCCGCAACGGGAGAGGCCACAGCAGTGAGAGGCCCGCGTACAGCAAAAAAAAAAAAAAAAAAAAAAAAAAAAAAAATGCTTGGCTATAATTAGCATTAGTTCAGTTGTGGCCCACAGTTATTTTATCTTATATCTTGTCCTATTTTTCCACTTCAAAAGAACTATGTCATTCATTTTCCCAGGATACACTGAAATCTCTAAGGCCCATTACAGCTCTAAAATGCAAGGATTCTACAGTTAAATTTATATTTAAAAGGCCAAGCCAGCTTGCTGTCATTATTGATGTTATTGGAAGACCATACACATAGTATTCAAATTCTAGCCCTACCCCTCACAATGGGAACTTTAGCACCATTTCCACGGGTGCTAAAGAAACAGGAAATTCACAGGACTTTCTTATAGCTATAGGGATACTATAGAAATAAAATGTAGAGAGAAAACTAGAAATCCATTTTAAGCACTTAGACCAGCATTAAGTACACTGTAAGCATTCAATTGGTGTCAACTGCAATAAAGATTCAATATTATATTCTGCCTTGCCACCTGGAACCAGCAGGGCTTCAAATGACCTCACCACCTGCTCTCCCCAACCCCCATACTGCTCCCACAGAAAGATCCCCCAGCAAACAACTCTCCCTATCAAGAGGACCAGGCAGGGTGCTGCTTACCCCTGAGTAGCACGCTTTAGCTCTCTGCTACCCTGTAGAATTATCTAAGCTAACCGATCCCATCCTCTTGTGAGAACCAGGGACCACGTCACCCTCTTGTTGCTAAAAAGCCTGCCTCCTCTGCTTCTGCTGGTTCACTCTGTCCCCAGATGCAGCTCCCTGTGTGTGGTCCTGCGTGGCCTTGTGCCCTGGGCTGTGAGTATACATGACTATGACACTGCTGTCCATCTCATTTCATCTTTTCAGCTTCAGGTATTGGGTGTGTTCTTCCCTAGAAGAGGGTGAAGAAGAGGCAATCAAACAAGCTGTTGCTAATTACTAATGTAACGCTAGCAGTACTAGGTAATACTACTACCACCCTCAATGTGAATACTCTAAATCCTGAATTGAGACAGAGAAGTAACCACACAGACTGCAGCATGAGACTTGTTAGCATAAGTTCCCAGGACTTATGCTTCAGAACTTCACGATGCCAGGATTCTGATTTCCACCCAAGAGCTGAACAGAACATGTGGTTTACATAGAACTGTCGATAGCATAGGAACAAATTAGCAGATTCATTGCAGGATTTGTTAGTCATCCCCAAAGACTGGCTGGGGGGAGCCTGACATAGCACAGCCGCCCCTCCCTAAATCTTGAGGACTTAGGGAATATGTATGAAGATCTTGGTAAGTCTGTATAACCTACCTAAAGATTTTTGCACATCCACTACCTAAACTAAACAGAATGGAGATTGAAATGATAATAGCCAGAGAAGTTTGGAGAGGTGGGAGAGAGCTTTGCGTCTCCAGTGACTGTATACGCAACTCAAATGTTCCCAGGCCACATCAGTTATGGGTGCTTAATGAAGTCACATAACAACATGTGTAAATCACATTACACTAACATGGCCCACTTTTGATTAACTCGAGTCTACAAAATTCCCAGTGAAGTGACTTAAGGATTCTTGGGGGTTATTTTACATGATTTTATTCTTCTCTGGTATTCTTTCATGGCTTTCCTTGGCCATTTAATATCTTATTACTGCCACTGCTATTTCTGTCTTCTTTTACTTCATTCACATATATTTCAAGGCTTTTAACTCTGATATTTCCAACCCTTAGTCGTATGATGCTGAAATAGCCCTACATTCATTGCAGTCTTCCTCTGGTTAGGTTGTTCTAACTTCTGCAGAAAAAACAGGATTTTTTTCCTCATCCTCAGTTTCTGCTTATGCCCATCATGCAAACAACATCTTCAGCTTCTCTTTGAGACCCTCCTGACTACAGGCCCTGGCATCGTCATGCCCTGCTCTTCACTGTTTCTTCTTTCTAGGAAAGAGCTGACAGTCACTTTCTTCTCACATTGAAAAAAGTATCCTAAGCAAACCACATGCTAAATGTTTATCTATTCTTTTTACTAGATACACATATATGGCGAAATTCTAATTAATCTCAGGTCAAGATCCCTAATATATAAGATCAGGCAGCAGGGGTAGGCAGAGAGCTCTGCAGCCCATGTGTTCATTCAAATATTCATCCACTCATTCATTCACCCATTCATCCATCCATTCATCCTATCAGTAAACATATATTAAGCCCCTTCTTTGTAAGAAGCACTTTGTTAGGCACTGGAACATCGTGATAAATAAACTATACTTGATACTTCCTTTATGCAATTTAGAATCTAAGGTGGTGATTCTGTGAATGGCTGCATCAGGACCAGGTAAAACATTTCTCAAAAATATAGAATCTTGGCCCCACACCTGACTTACTGAATCAAAATCTCTCTGACTGGGGAAGGACATGATTTGGGAAGTTGGATTCCCTTACTGAAGAGAGAAGGTTAATTGGAAAGTACTAGAATTAGAATAGTGTCGACTTAAAAAATATTCACAACCTAAAAGTTGAGAGTTATGTTTTATTCAGTGGAAATTTTTAGGACTTCATGCCTGGGAGGCAGCATTTCAAGTAATCCTGAGAGAACTGCTCTGTGGAGGCGAAGTGGGGAACCAAGTTATACAGAAGTTTTGCAACAAAGGGCAGGTAGTCTGAAAGTCAAAAAGTTATTGTTAAAGAAAACTAGATATCCCAAGTTAAGGAATTTAGCCCTTTTCTGTGTATGGGAAGATGCAGGAGTCTGGGCTCACTGAAATCATTCTTTTGAGATGCACCTCAGCTATCTGGGGCCAGTATCCCCATTCTGAGTTTTTTCAGTATCCCTACAGCGTAGGGAGTGGCTGCAGTCTGATGGTTGCTAGATGGCAGGTAATCTTTCCTTCTTGAGTTTCCTCAGGGCTCACTGGCTCACGTTGGAGGGCTGAAATTGCTGATGACTGTGGCATCCTTTGTTTACTGATATGACAGGCGATATTCCATTTATCAATAATTATAGAATTCTTGGCCAGAAAAGCCAAGAACGTAAGAGTAAACACAGAAATGAGTTGCCTGAAGAGGCGATTTCGATCAGTCAAGGATGTAAGCCACAGGAAGTAAATAAGAGGGGGGCAGTTCAAAAATATCACAATAGCCGTATCTGAGATCTACCCTGATCTCAAGGTGGAGCAGGCATTGCAGAGGCTTGGAAATTTTATTCCAATAATCTGGTGCCTACATCCAGGAGGGCATTAGGAAGCTGACTTGAGGTCAAAATGGTCAGAGCACAGAGCACCAATGCATTGCCTACTGCGGTGACTCTATCAGATCCTCTAGGCTAGATAGTCTGTGACCCTCCTCTTGAGGCCATGGGAGGGAAAAGAAGCCCTCGGGAAGGTACTCTGAGAGCCATCACTGATGCTTCTTTCTTCACCAGCTTGAAGCCTTGGCTGCCTCTCAGGCAAGACACCTGACTGATTTTTCTATCACTCTTTAATCCCCACCTTGTCAGTTAAAATATTTCAGCAACTCCTTTAGGCCAGATTAATCCAAGTAAGTTTAAATTAGATGGCTCAGCAATATCAGTCATTGCAAAAAACTTTCAAGTAGAGCAAGCCACACCATCTCCCTCATCATAAACAGAGGGTCTTGAATGAAGCCCCTTAATGGATCTTCTTCATGGCTCTGGGGCAGAGTGGGATTCATTTGTATTACAACTCAGTCAGAATTTTTTTTAACAACCCTTAGGAAGGATATATTTTACATTAACATGAAGCCTCAACATTTCTCAACACAGCTGTAAAATTCCGCTTTTAGCAGAATGCTGTTAGCAATGCAGACATCTGATCATGCCACTCTGCTAAAACACTTTCAGGGACTCTCACCACCTACTGAATTGTGTCCTCCCTCCTCTTGCTAGAATACAGAGTCTCCTCTAATTTAGTCAGACACTCCTTTGCTGCCTCACCTCCACTTCACACCCCAAGCACTTTTACACCTCCAGGCAACCGGCTGCATGCACTGATTGCCAGGACATGCTTTCCCAATTCCTCCTCCATGCCCGGGCTCAAGTCTGCCTTTCTGTCAAGACTGCCTTCTGTGCTTCCAATTCTGTTTACCCAGCCTTCAGACCCTTTTCAAATACCACCTCCTCCATTATGTCCTTCCATACTTGAATATGAACAAGACTACCTACAACATACAAATTCTCATAATATCCTTTACTTCCAATATCTAGCTATAAGTATATAAATGGTGGTTCAAACAGTCTTCCATCTTGGTCCTGGTCACATTCACAGTTGAATCGGATATCTATGTCTGGATCAATGCGTTATGCACAGTAGCTTCTCAATATACACTTCCCATTTCATTGGATATGCTCTATTTCTTCTCTCTTTTTGTGACCCTAAACCCCCTTTCTGTCTTTTTTGTCTCTTTCATATGCTGACTATCAAATCCACTCTAGGTCCAATGAGAAAGATGATGTTTAAACAAATGTCAAACTCTACTACAAACTTCAGGGGAATAAAGTTTGTTATTAGCTGCAAGGATCAGAGAGTGCTTTTAAAGCACTGTGGAAGGAAAAAAAATCTCCCTGCTATAGTGAGTAGTGATTTCCATTCATGTAGGAAGTCTCAGAGTATTAACTAACACTGACAAGAGAGTCTGGATGGCACACTCAGAAAGTTAGCTGGTGGAAACTGGTGATGTGATTTTCAATGGCAAAGTCTCCTTGGATTCTGAGACTAAACCTAAGGCTAATGAGTTTTTGTTGTAGAAATCTGGCCAAAAAGACAGTGGTAGCTGCTTTGAGCAAGAAGAAAAATTGTATCACTAGTTCATATCTGGCCTCAATTTTTGCTTGCTTTCACAAAAATTAAAGCAATTCATTAAGTTTTATGTAAGTGGGTTTTCTTTTTCTAAATTTACCCCCTTTTGGTGCTCGATGAACACGTTTTTTCTTTCTAAAGCCAGTTTTTTTTTTAAATGCGTGGTGATAAATGCAGGATGCTAAAGTCTACCTCCATTTTGAGAACTTTTTGTAACTCGCCTCAGGAGGCCACTTTCTGAAACTGTGGAGCAAGTGTCAGTTTGCAAACCGCATAGCTTCTCACATCCTTCCTAGGGAGTCAGCGCTGAAACAGGGTTGAAGGCTCTTATGCATCCTCCACAAAGACAGTTAAACAGTAGGCATTGAGATGACGGAAATGTGACTGAAGTAAACCATGAAAACGTGCTTTCAGTTCCTTCAGTCTCTCTAACTCAAGAGATTTAGACAGTTGAAAACATAACAATAATCTTTCTCAAGATATGATAATTCCTGTCAGCCTCTATTTTGTAGAAACTTAAGAGCATAAACAAGTGAAAACACAATATTCTGGGGACAAGCAGAATCCAGACCATAGAAGAATTATTAAGAAACTCAGTTTTATTTTTTTCTGAGTACACATGATTGTATGAATTGCCTGTATACAAAATGTTTTGGATTACAGATTAAACAGTGCTTGACAACTAAATAGAGAGGTTTCATTTATAATTAGGAATTTTTTTATATAGAAAATATCTTGAAAACACTAGGCAATTGTTTATCCTTGTGAGCATAGTTCCCCTCCCCATTTTTAAAAACAATATTATTATAGAGTACATTGTACTTAAAGTAGAAAAACAGACCACAACCAATTCAATCAAATACATTTAACATTTATAGCTTAATCTAAGTTCATATATTAACGTATGTATTTAATTATATTAACTTATTAATTTATTTACTCTAAGCAATGGATGCTCTTGACAAAAGAAAAAAAAGCCCTCTATCCTGCACAGAGGCTCAGTCTAACTCCAACCTTAAACCTAATCCTTCTTCTACACACATCTTATCACACATAAACTATAAATCACAAGTCACCATGATAAGCTGGAATGAAGAACAAGTACAAAATGACACAAAAGAATGAATAGGAAAGAATTTCTATTTTATCCACTAAAACAATGGACTCCAAAGTGGAGTGAGTGAGCCTCACAGATGCTCAAGACAAGCCACTGGCATACTGGAGGAATATTGAGACCACCTATTTATGTTTATTTTTTATCTTGTCTTATTTATTTTGTGTGTGTGGTTTCTAATGTATGCATTATATGTAATACAGAGATATATAACTTATAAGTAAATAATGAACATATTCTGAGAGTGCTTGTTCCTTTTATTTTTGGCTTACAGTGTACACAGTATAAAAACCGTAGGCTACTTATTTTAGCATTGTCAAGCTACCAGATGACTTTAAGATGGCAAGGATATAGCCTGGTTTAGATTTTAGTAAGATTACTTGGTGACAATGTGGAGGATAAATGAAAGGGAGTGAAAACTGACAAAGATGTAAGCGAAAGATGATGCATTTCTGAACTAAAGTAAGTGACGTGGAAATGAAGAGTAGAAGACTGATTTGAAGTATATTAGGGAGGATGAATAAATACAACGTAACATAATGTGAGGCGTGAGGGAAAAGGATACCTAGGAAGATTCTACCTCCTGGATTGTAGGTTTGGTGATAGAATAAATGATACATCATTAACTGAGATCTTTAATACAAGAAAGGACTGGGGATGATTTGAAATAAGGGGAAGCATGAGTTCAGTTTATCATTTGAGTTGGATATGTGTATAGGACATCTTTCTCGGTAGAGATGTTCAGGTAGCAGTTGAATATTAAAATCTTTTTCTGAAGAGGAACCAGACAGTGACCAGATTTATGAGTGTTTTTAAACATAGATGGTAGTAGAGTTTTTTCATCTTTTAAGTGAGAAGGCCAATTTAAGATTTCTTGGAAGTACTTAAAACCTTGTTCATGGATGGAATAAATAGTTGTTTCCATGGTATTGTTTCTTAGTGCTAGAAAATTCTCCCTGAAACAAATTATTTGCTACATAGGCCTACATTTGCAGTCCCAAAGGTAAGAATCTTGGAGTACACACATTTAACAGAATGAACAAGACTGGCTTAACCATTAGGACGGCTGCAGAGATCAAAACAGGGTCAAATGTAATTGCAAGACTGCAACAAAGGGCTAAGGATAGGACAGAATTATGAAGGGTCTGAATTGAACTGGGGTCATGATAAAGATTTAGGGTGAGGAGAAACTTGAGCTGTATCTAAACAATGAGAGAAAAGGGATAAGCCTTGAACTTAATCAAGTGTCCTGTTCCTCTCTTTACTGCCCACATTTTGCAAATGGCCTGCTATGGAATGGATTTTGATTAATGTTGATGTAATAAAATTTGAAAGAATTGTAAATAGGAAAAAATAATACTATACAAAATGAAAAGCCAATTCGTTCTGATCTTGAATCATGGGGTCCAGGTCTCCTGGATCTTGTCCTTCTTATAAATAAAGGTAATAATAGGGAGCACTATAGCAAGTGCCAACAACTCCAAAAAACTTTCAAACAATTAGCGTTCCAGGGCTAAAACTTTAAAAAATTTCCCAACAACTAGTGTTCCAGGGCTAATGACTATTAACATATTTGCATAGTACCTTTTGGACCTCTGTGTGTGTGTGTGTGTGTGTGTGTGTTTGTACTGGTGAATTTATATGTGAATATTATGAGTTTGAATATACACATATCCTATTTTTCTTAAAAAAACTGGATTATACATACTTATACTAACATGTGGGCTTCATTCAACATTCACCAATTTATTTTAGTGTATTTCTCATTTTTAAAGGCTATACAGATATATAAAGGCTATAGGGGTATTGTAGTTTACAAAAGTAGTGGCAGTTTATGTAACTCCAGTTCTTTCACTATGATAAACAAAGTTTCAGTGATGCAAGGGAAAGTTTTAAAATTCTAATTCCTCAAGAAATGAAGCATATTATATGGAAAACATATATTTACAATCATCAACTTAAACACATAGTATAAAAGGACTACACATACTAGGATCATCTGTGGGAATACAGATTTATGACTGCCACCTCACATTCATACTGGGACAGACAGAATTACCTGAACAATTTAAATTTTATATACGTGTGTACATATATGGATGAATGAATGTATACGTAAAATGTATATGTATATGTGAGAGTGTGTCTGTGTGTCTATGTACCAGTAATTAGATTTGCATAAGTCAAAGGCATAGATGCATGTGTGATGGGATTACTAAGACTTATCTCCCCAGAACGATGAGTTGGGCGTAAGATACAGTAAAGTTGTGTGAACAAAAACTAAACTCAATAAACGTAAGTTTGGAAAACATATTTTTCAGATACTTTTTTTGTTGCAATTGACAACAAATTATCTTAAACTATAAATACAAACTTTAGAGATGGCATTCAGTGACAGCTAAATTCTGATGTTCAAGTAATGTTAATGTTATCAGCCTTTGACTTTCTCTCATTTTTCTTCTCAGGGGGACTTTCCTTTTGTGGTATGTAAGGCCTGGCACATAATAGGTGCTTTGCAAATATTCTTTGAAAGAGTAATGGTGAACTACAACCTACTAAGAAATAAGGAAGATGATTCTTTTTGCCAACAGTTCTAGCAAAAATCCCATAATTAAACCCCATTGACCCAGTGTGGGTCACTTGTTTCTTGTTGCACCAACTTTGTGGTCAAGGGTATAAAATGCACAGATGGGCCAGGTATGAGTCCCTGAGATATGACATAAAAGGATACAACTTGATGGAACAAATTTGTATGGTAAAGCACAGATTTTGTGCCTGATAGGTATTTGAAAGACCTGAAAACATATACAATACCTTCTCTGTCTTAAATGAATTCACCACCTGGTAAAGAAATTACCAATTTGAATATGGATTGTTAAATTTGATACTATCTACTCCCTTACTTCTGGGATTTCAAGAACCTTCAAGTTAGTACACATATGATTTGCAAATGAAACTCTATAACTCTCTTTCAAAATACTGTGTTCAATTATTATTATTAAACACAAAATATTTAGTACTCAATAATACAAAAGTGCTTTTTATACAAAGTTTATGTTTTCTAGATTAATCATAACTACATTTCTATAAATAAACTTCTCCAAAGGAAATTATCCTAAAAGTCTAATATTGTTTTTTGTGTCCAGAAGAAAATACACATTTTAAAAAGTCTACTCTTAGGAGGATATAAAAATTACTGCAATGAGATATTTGAGTCAAAGCTGTGATCATGCACAGGGAGCCATGTTATAGTTTATTCTTCATGGTGAAGCCATATGTTCTGACTTTACTAAGAGTTACAAGTTATAACTCTCATTCTTGAGGCCAAATGCATGCAGTTATTTGGAAAGCCAAGTGGAACTTGGTTGTTTATCCTATCAACTTTTCCATCAGCTAAGGTCTTGGCTTAGGATGTTTTAGCAATAATTCATGAAAAATGTATCAAGAATGTAGCATGGTTCGTCACCAACTGGAAAGAATTGACAGAAATGATGTTTCTTCTCTCATCAGAGCTTTTGTACTGAAAAGATTAAAGCTTATAAGTTGACCCATATGAAACTGTCCTTTTTTATATCAACCGTCAAATATTAACATGATTCTATCTAATACATAGGCAAATACCAAGTACATGAATAGTGAGGACACAGTAAAAATAGTTTAAATTTTTTTCCCCTTTGTTGTTTGTATGCCCATGTAGCTTAGCCAATCTTTTCTGGTAGGGTTAGGTAAACTTTAGCTCGAGCACAGTTGAAAGTATCACAAATATTTAATTTGTGTGGCCCAACTTAATGAGGTTGAGGTTCTGCTTCTACTGCCTTGTTAAATTCACACACATTGACTTCTTGTGGGAGGGGAGCCTCGTGCAAGGACTTCTCCACCTCCACCCAGTTACTACAAATTCAAATAACACTGGCTCTAGCAACTCACCATGGGAAATTGACATAATTAAGCACCCTTCAAAGAAAAATAGACTCTGATGCCTCTAATGTTATTAAATATTTACTGTGCACATCACTGCAGTAAATTCTCTGACGGAAAGTGATTCTACCAAAGTAGATCAAAGGAGGACATCACATCACCTTGTAGCAAGTGTATCCAGCTCTATAAATTATTAAATAATATATATCTTTATGAATAAAATATAAATGCAGTAGCTGCATAGTGTGGAGGTTGAAGAGTCCATGAAAGTATGTCTGGAATATGTTTCCCAATACTTCCAATTCTCAGCCCAGACATAAAGTTTGCAATGCTTATTTCTACAGGCAGGGATTCCCTTATATTAAATGTTCACCCCCCCACACACACTGCAATTAGAATTAAGGAAATAATAATAATAATTGTTATAGTATGGAGTGCAGTATCTTGTACAAAAAATTAAATCAAAGGAATCAAAATGTTTACGGAATTAGAAAAACAACCGAAATTATGTCAGGTCCAAACCTGGTCTTTTCTGATATGAAACTTGAAGTAGCAAAGGAGAAAAAAATACCTGGCTGATATCTATTAATATCTTATGTTCTCACTGTCCAGAAAGACTGAGGGAACAGAATGGCAAAGGTATCTTTTGTTGAAATACCATAACATCTTAACTTTTGAGTGTCTCTGGATTCCAGATGGGAGAACAGAGGTGCTAGACATTTTTTGAAATAACTTGATTTAAAAAATAATAATTTGAAAAACCTAAGACATTTGGTAAAGACTAAGAAGAGAGTGTGTAGTCAGCTAATTTGAACTCCTCCAAACCCTATATTCCAATTACTCGGCTGGATAAATACTACCCCAACCGTTCTCAAAGAGATCCTAACTAGTTATGAAGTTAACTAGTCATTGGCATGGTAATTAAAAAATAATTTCTTCAGATCACCAGAAAATACAAATATATGTGGAAAGGAAAATTGAAATATGAATATTGACCAGACATCTATCAGATACTATCATAGTGTTTTGTGTGACATATTTTTTAATCATCAGGAGGAATTTGAAGTAAGTAATATTATCATCACTTTTTAAATGAGGAAGTTGAGGCTTATACAGGGAGAAAATTTCAGGCCTCAAATTCAAATCTAGATTTCAATCAAGGATCCATGTTCTATTCCTTACATGATGTTGCATCTCTAAAAATAAATTGAGACAATACAAGATTAAGTGCCAAAATAAATAATATATTTTAGATTTCAGATAGGAAGATATAAAAATAAAATAATAATAAGCTGGAGTTTGCAGGATCTTTTTCCAAGAGATCTCTTACTAGGACATCATATCTTCTTGTCTGTCCTATCAGCTCCATCACTGGAAGTAGGTAGAGTTAAAGATAAAAATAAGAGTCAGTAAAGTTTAGAGACTCTGTTGTTTGTTTGCTGTTTTTTGGTTTTGTTTTGTTTTTTAGTCTTAGAATTCTAATCTCAAAAAAGACTGGACATTTTCTACTGATTACACCAAGATTGGCTCCACTGTATTGTTCTCAATGTAATCATGATCTGACCGCTCCTATAAATTTCATTTTCCTTAAATGTTGTAGGAATTTTTCCAATGTTACTATAATTTTTTTGTAAGCATAATAATCCAGGGTTCATTAATGTTTAATTCTAAATCACGCTAAAAGTCAGGTGCTTTTTCTGCGCAAAATAGTTAATGTTTTAATCAATATCTTTTTGCAAAATTACGTGTCCACATTTCTTAGATTGCAATAACATTTCATCCCAGAAGGGAGCTAGTTAAACAAAAGGCTATGAGATAAAAAAAAAAAAATCAACCTTTCATTCTGAAAATTTTCAGATATGTATAAGATTAAAGAGAATAGTCTATTAACCTTCATCAACCTCTCATTTATGCACCAAAGTTATCAATAATTTGTCCCCTTAGATTTGATATATTTCTGTCCTCACTCTTTTTTTGTTATTTTTTATCAGTTTTGCAGAGCATTTTATTCAAAATATTATTTTTCACTACTAAATTTTTCAGTATGCATTTCTTTAAAAAAATATGTGAACACTTTACATAATGCCTAAATCATTATTGCACCTAAAAATTAACACCTAAATTCTAAAAATTAACAATAGTTGCTTTCTGTCATCAAGTACTCAGCCCATATTCAAACTAAGAAAAAAAAAATAGTCTTGCTATCCAGCTGCTCAGTTGGAATCAGAATCCACCAAGTTTCACTCACTGCATTTGGTTTTCCTCTATTGTGTTTCTTAAATCTCTTTTAATTTATGTGTCCACATTTCCATCTTATTTTCCTGCGTCATTAACTGGTTTCAGGAAACAGGTCAGTTTCTCAGTAGAACTTACACATTAGGATTCATTTGATTACTTTTTCATGGTATAATTCAGCTTATCTCTATATCTTTTGTTCTTCTTGTAAAGTCTAAAGTCTCGGCAAGACTACTTTCTAGGTTCTGTTTTGTCTTTCATATTACATCTCATCAGGATCACACAGCATCCTGCTTTTATGGTAAGATGATGATTTCCCAGTGTCAGCCTGGCTCCTCTATTGTAAAGTTGCATGTTTCCTTATATGATCAGCAAGTCATTCATGGAGTAATATTTTATTTTCTGGAATAAGTTCTCTGTTTACTTTTCCTCTGGAGGCTTTAGCAGTCATTGATGGACATTGCTTACATCAATTATTTCATTAAGTATTGCAAAATGAAAATAAAAGCTATTTTATTCATGTTACTTAATTGCTTTCCTGAAAAATTTCATCAAATTACTCATATCAATATATAATTATATCTTTATCAACATGCCTTTGCCACAGTGAGTATTGTTTTAGGAAAAATACTTGTTTACTTAGACAAAAATATATATTTTTTGTTGTATGAAATTTTACACATGGTTCCAGTATGTTTTTTCTATCTCTATTTTCTATTATCACATCATATCAAATTCAATAAATTTAAACTGGGGTTATAGACAAACCTTATGAGAGATTTTTATTTTTACATTATATATCTGAAATCCCAACTTTTCTTCCCTCAAAACTCTGTAGAAAAGTATTTTTAAATAATGCATTTCTTGGAAAAACAAGTGCTAAGATAAAATAATGTATTTTATGATTAGATAAGGTAGGATTGTTATTTGTTTGCTTTTGTTCTATTCAAGGGTCAGCAAACTTTTTTCTTAAAGGGCCAAATATTAAATAATTTTTCATATTCTATCTTTTAGAAACAAATCACAGTCCTGCCCATAATGAAGAGGAGGTGATTATAAAAGGGTGTGAATAACAGGGATTTGGAATCACGTGGACCGCCACCTAGGTTCTGACGTGTCTGATCTTTAGACTTAATTGTAAGTACCAATGAATTTATTAGACTTTTGTGAGACTATCTCTTTAGTCTTTTTTTTCTCCTGAGACATTTTGTCCAAATGAAAAAATTTTCTGGCGCCCACCTTCATCTCTTTAGAAAATTTAACCAAGTGCTTTATGGATAGGCTATTGATTTGGTCTTTACCCTGAGGTTGTAGCTTATTGTTACTCCATTTTTCCAGCTGTAACTTTTATTTATTGGTGATGAGAAATTGTTGCATCTTTCTACCCCTCGAGTGCAGGAATTTCTGTATTACCTCTCTTACCAATAATACTTATTTGCAAACCTGCCAGTTCTTTTCTGAGTTGTCTCCATCTTAGCACTGTGTCAAATTCACTTAATAACAATTAAGGCAAACTGGTAAAATTCAGTTTTGCTATTCCTTTGCCTAAAGCCATAAGATATGATATTTGTCTTCCAAATTATCTCAAACAATAGTAATATCAATATTTTGCCACTGAATAACACTCTTAGTTGGAAAGAGAAAGGAAATGCAGGCCAACAGAAGTCATTTTTCCAATCTCCATGAACAGTTCTCTCACTGGTCTATTCCTAACCCTGAAGCCAATGTCACATGTTTTGGGTGTTATTTTTTTGACAGTCCCCCATATCTAGGCACAAACTTCTATTTAGTCATTTGCATAAATTTGCATTTATTCATTTGCATAAATGACCTCTAAATCTCAGGAACTTAAAGGAAGAAAAATATGTAATCCTCATATTATAATATGTCAATGGAGGGTCAGTGCTGAATTGGCTCCTACTCAACTCTTGACTTTTCCTCTTCTGAAAGAATATCATCCTCCACATTGCTGCTGCTTCTCTGGCAAGAACTTAATACAAAGCTGTAGCTGAGCGGTCATCAACTTGCAGCTGGCATGTAACATGTGTGAGAAGTAAATCTTTTGTTATAAACCACTGGGATTTTGTGGCCATTTGTTACTATAGCAAAGCTTACAAATATGTGGTCTCTTAATAGATGGACGTAGTAAGACAAAAGCCTATGGGAATGGTAGTCTAGGATGAATGGCAGAAAAGCTATTCAGAAGTTAGTTTCCATGCAGTAAAGAACAAACATATATGGGTTTATGTGTGTTTGCATGCATATATGTATATGTGTGTGTATAGACAGAAAGATGGATGGATGGGAAAAAGGATGGAAGAAAGGAAGGAAGGAAGGAAAGAAGGAAGGGAGAGAGAGAGTGATGAAAGGAGAGAGGGAGGAAGGAAGGGAAAGAAAATAAAAGAAAAGAAAAGAGAAAAGAGAAAGCAAAAAAAAAGAAGAATATTTTTAGGGAATCCCTCTTCCCCCAAGGCTTAGGATCTGAATGGTGGGGGGATGTTGGTGAATCAAATTCTTTTCTTTTTTTTTTTTCAGTTTCTTTTGGCCATCTGGGCTATTCTAGCTCAGAAAAATATATATACATACTTTAAAAATATTCTTCTCAATCCATCTTCACTGATGATGTTATTAGATATTTTCCTCACACCACACCTTGCTTTAGATCTTGTTTTTTATTTACAGCTTAGTTGTTAACTTTTGCCCTTTTTAAAATATCTTTGTGGGTATTTTAAAGGAAATTTATTAGAGGGCATATTGAGAATTATTAGTGTTCTTCAATATTAAGCTAAATTTATTTTCCAATATTTTGGAGGCTGGTGTTATTCCCCTTTTTTAAAAATGGTGTAAATAAGGCATTGCATATTTTTCCTAATGTGGTTTGCTTACTCAGAAATAGAATTAACCTCTTGAAAATAAGGAGGTATTAGTTCAGTGAGACTGTTGGTGGCTGTAATCATCTCTCTTAATTGCTGGCATGATTTGGGACTGTAAAGGGAAAGACTCATCTGGGGAGGCCAGATGGGAGCTCTAGTATTGCGGGTATTGTGCCATTCCCTCTCTCTCCAACACGTGTTCCATCCATGGTAGGGAGGTGCTCTATATTCCTTGAGCCTCCTCTTCCACCAGGAGACAGTATCATACTGTACTTCAGGGAAGATTTATAGCCTGTTGAATTCACCTGTTTTTTTTTTTCTTCTTCTTCTCCAAGAGCTAATGGGAGCAATAAGGAGCACAAGCTCATGAAAAGACAACTCTTTGTCAGCTGTGTCACTACAATTCAATACATTCATGTACAAGAAAACTGTGGTGTCTGCTACAGCGGGTGCAGTTATACCAACTCTCCCCCTTCACACCCCTCCCCTCATCTTGCCAGAGAAATAAGAGGAAAAATAGTCACTTGGTCATATTGAAATTTCACTACAACAGGAGACACATTGGCTGAGAAGCTAAATCTCTCACAAAATCCAACACTGTCATTAATTGATTTACAGTTTTATTTAAGTATCAAGCTCTTTTTCTGCAGGTTGGGGGAAAAAGTTGGACTAGCTTTCTTCTAACTCACTCTTTCTCTTTAATTTGTTTATATTTACTACTCAGAACAAATGGTGATTTCAATAAATAAGGAGGAAAAACATAAATTATTATTATTATTTTCTCCAGCAGATGCCTAGAAAAATCACTTATTCATTGGGGGAGAGGTGCATTTATTGCCTTCTTCTTCTGGTAAACAGAACTTTTTCTAATAAAAAAGACTCTAACTATTGCTATAATAGTTGTTTGGGTAACTATTTTCCCCCTCATTGGTAGTGCAGGAAATATGTTAATAAGGATTTGGCATTTATAGAGGAAGAACTGCACAATTTCCCCAACTTTGAAAAAATGTTTTCTCTGCAGAAATCATTAGGTTTCTGTGCATAAGATTTTATAGTGACATAGTTAAAATTAAATTTTAGAAATCTATCATAAAATAAATATATTTTGGATTTTTTCCCCTTAATGTCCCTTAGAGTAAGGGCAGGAGGTCAACTATTATTTAAAGTAAAGGCTGAAATTGGTAAACTCATAGAAATATTACATACTAATGATAAAGAAGAGAAAGGAGAAAGAGAAGGGGAAGAAACTGTACAGAAAGGAAACTGACCAAGAATTTCTGATATTTAAGTAAGTATTCATAAAGCTCATAATACAGAATAGGGCACAGAGTAAATGATCTTTAAGTGTGTGCTAAACAAATATGTAACAACTCTCCTCCTCTTTACCTCTGAACTGAGCAGTTAACAAAATTAAATAAAATAGCAAAATCTAATTGATATTGGGAGCAAGTGCTCCCTTTCAATGTCCTACAGTGGGATCATTAGCACACTGGAAGGAGTTTCTCATTTTTTTCCCTTTTCACTTCACCTTGACAGGTCCTATTGATGATGATGAATCATTTGTGCATTTGTTTCCTTTTTGGACACTCATTGCATGCTGACACTGGTACATTTTTTGCTGCCCTTTTTACTTGGTAGCAATGAGTGATGCCCTTGGTATTAGTACAATTGTTTCAGTTTTGAAATACCAAATAAGATAATGAGACCCCAAGAGTCACTGATGGAGAGGAGAGTAGATCAGATGGGGTGATGTCTTTGTCTCCAGAGATTCCTGGTAGTTAAAAACCTGCTTAAATGTCCATTCCATAATAAGTCTGATTTCCCTGGGTTTAAATTATGAACGAAGAGCTTGTTTGGCATTTTGTAAGGTTTATTAAGAGGCAGGGGGTACGTTTACAGTGGAAGAAACTAACTTGATCTCTGTAAATGGAAACTGACCAACAATGGGGGTCTGGTAAAATGACAAAAACCTTAGTGAAAGAAGCATGCAGTTTTGCCAGAATAGAATAAAGTTAAGATATTGATATGTAATTAGATCTCTTACCTGCCACTAAAAATTAGAAGCTTTTTCAAAACTCTAGACCATGGCATAAATGGATAAATACCCTGGATGGCTATCAATCTGTCAAATTAGAGTCTTCATTCAGTGCCTCCTATGCTCTATTAATTCTGAAGAATCCTTGTTCCAATACATTAAAGGTGAAAAATGTGCATTGCTAATGTCTGAAAATTCACCCAATCTCTTATTGCACACAGTTGTTTTTGGATCCCTGGTTAATGTTTCTAATATGCATTGACTTTCAGCCCTTACATACATATGAGATACGGTGGATATTTTTTAACTGGGATATAGACTGACGGAGTAAAGGATTAGTTCAGAAGGTGGGTATTAGAAGGACACTTGCAGCAAATGTGACATAGGATCTTGGCAAGAGATATTGTGATTTAGTGTTTATATCTAACTTTTGTCACGTTTAATTATGTGGCTTCAGCTGATGCTTAACTTCCCTGAGCATCAGTGATCTCAACTCATCTTGTGGCACATCTCTGGGTGTCATAAGATGTCGTAGCCCCCCTCTCAGGATTACCATCAGGATCAAATAAGATGATAATAAATGTGGAAGCAATTGAATTGGCAACTGGAAATAGTGTATGTACAAATATTAGATTTATGAGGCATTAATTTAGTGAACATTTATTGAATTTGTTCCAAGTGTCATGTTTTGTAATAAGAGCTGGAAATACAAAGCTAAGACTCCGTGCCTGCCCTCAAGGATAAACACAAAATTATTAGTAAAATACTCCAAAATTCAAAGCTAGTCCTAGAAACTTCACTTCAAGGTATCATAAAGAGTGAGAAGAGTGACACAATATGTTTAATCACTCCTTTAAGCTATTTCTATTTTGGATAGAGTAAGTGCTCCAAAGGAGTGACTCCTTCTTCCTAAGGTATTGGTTTCCCTCATCCTTTTGTTGCAATGTGCAGACCTCGTCAGTATAGACAGTGTTCCCTGTCATTGCTGTGAAGTGAGATAAGGCCAAAAAGACATTGCTCACTGTCTTCTTCTGAAGCACCAACCATGACTAACCCCTAGAGTTATCAGATACATCTCTCCTCTGCTCAGACCTCTGGTGACTGCCCATTGTATTTACAACAAAAGCCAGTGGATTTACTGTGACCCCATCTCAGGTCTCAGCTCCAACATCCCCACCCTGTGCACCACGCCCCAGACACACTGCCCCTCACCCCCATCTTACACAAGCCTGCTCTTCTCCTCCCCCTGTCAGGAATGCCATCCCCTAAGCATCTCCAAGGCTCTCTTCCTCACTTTCCCCAGGTATCTTCAAAAGGCAGGCACATCCCCAGAGAGGTCCTCCCTGTCCCCTATCTAAAATAGCACAATACTTTCTCCCCCTTTGAACTATTTTCTCTTCTTATATCAATTACTGATATTTTATTCCATTATCATTTTTGAATGTTCCCGGCTTCGTGCAGTGCCCTCCACCCATAACTTACTACTGCCACTCATGCTGCATTTGGGGACTAAGGCTCATAGAAGTCAATTATCTATCACCTCTGCATAAGTAGTACTGGGAAATTATCTCTGAAGAAATAATCTAACCTCCTTCTATTGGTTATAATTTTGTAATTGACAGAAAAAAGGAAAGTGGATTTGAATGGGCTTTGTAGTTTTCTAGATGGTTTAAGGACTTTTGTGCTCATGGAACCCAAACAGCCTTGATTTCAATGTCATTTCCCCCCTTGTAATCCAAGAGCTTTTAGTCTGTTTTTAAAACAGGGAAGAAAAAGAACAAATATTTATTACATTCCAACTAACGGTTAGGTACCTAACTTACACACATATTTAAAATTTGCAATAGTCCAAGGTTATTTGTAAGGTTATTTCAGTTTTACAGATAAGGAAATGGAGATTTGAAGATATCCAGTTACTTGTACAAATGACCCAAAGGTCAAGGTTTAGAATCCACCTCTGTGTGACTCCAAAACCACTACTTTTAAAATTAATCCATTCATTTTCTCCCTTCTCCATGCTTCAAAATCATCACATAGTTCTGGCATCCCTCAAATAAATTATTAAGATTGCTAGGCCTGTTGCTGGCACTCTAGCATCCCCTATTTAAACACTGGACTTGAGCAATTCTGGACATTAATGGGACCGAGGCCATCATGCTAAAAATAACTCTGCATCAAAGAAAACTGTCTAGGAGAGGGAGATCATGCTTTATTTCCCACGATAGGATTATGTTTAGATTTAATGTTGATGCATCAGTTAAGTGCTCACTTTGAAAATTAATACAACACTGTGTGCTTGGCTGGCTCAATACTCCTCAGTCAACATTAATAAAAAAAACACCAACGAAACAATGCACTGTGTCTTTTTACTCCTTGCTGTCCCTGGATCTCCAGGCCTTTTATAACAATTAATCGATCAGACTTATCCCTTCTACACAGTAGCAAGTATTTAGTTCTTTTAATAAGTTGGTAAACTGAGGTGACTTGGCAAGTGAAAAGATTCACCCACGCACCTCTACCCACCAAAGGAAAATCAGTCCTTCTCAGTGATTGCTAGCATTGCTCACAGAGGGAGCAGAAGTCAGCTCGAGCAGGAGAGGCCTTTTCTCTTCTTCCCTTTAAGATCATGATCGTAGCAGCAATAAACACGAAGAAAGACCATAGGTCAGTAAGCATGTGCTTTAATTAACAGCTCTCTGCTATCCCAATAGAAAACATGCTTCAGCTACGACAGTCACAACTACAGAAGGCTGAACACAGAGCTTCCTGGAACGCCAACCAGAATTTGGTTTTCTATTTAAGACAAGTGGAGGTCAGCACAAGTAATTAGTAAGATTACTATGTCTGCTTTCTCCACGAAGTGTAGGTTAGAGAATAAAGGCTGAGAAAATGTGCAAAGGATGCGTTCCTCTGCACTGTGTGTTGTGCATGGGTGATTCAGGACCCATCGTGTTAGTCACCATAGTTCCTGGGTTAGGACCCTATTGATTGTAAGCTGCATCACCAGTTAATAAGAACTTGGAGAGGAGAAAAGGAAAAGAGGTAGAGGAATGCTGACTCATTAAATGAAGATATGGACCATCAGATGCCCAGTTTAGGAAATGTTTTTTAAAAAATCTGTGGATCTTAAAATCTAGGAAATGTTGTATTAATGCCTGACTAACGCTTCTTACAAAGGTCCTTAGTAGAAACTCTTGGAGAAAGAGCAATTTTATCTTTTATTATTCCTGAATTACAATATGTCTATGAAGAGTCATTTTACTTTTGAAAATACTCATATTAGTATTTACTGAGTATTTACTAAATGCCTGATAAATACATATTAGTATTTACTGCAACCATTTACTGAGTATTTACTAAATGCCTGATATTGCACAAACACCATTTAATTTAATTCCTATACCAAATCTATTTGGCAAATTCTTTTATCTCCATTTTGCAGGTAGGGAAACTGGGGATTAGGCAGAGCAAGGAATGTGCTGAATATCATATAGTCCATAAGTGACAGATCAAATATGTAAATCTAGATATAGGAATTCTAAAGTCCTCACCTGAACTCTGCATCAGTTAAAATTTCTTGCTTGCAAGCAACAGAAACTGGCTATGACTAATATAAGCAGAAAATTAATTTCTGGTTGATATGGAAATTACTATAAAGGAAGGCTTGAGAACCAGAGGAGCCCTGGGCAGCCAAGTTGCAGAAATTGTTGGGCAGTGTGTTTGGTTTCTATCATTGCTATGAATCTATTCCAAACGTTTTCAGTTTTTTGGTTGCTGCTGACAAGTTCCAGAGAAAGAGCCGACAATTCTCCAAGCTTGCGCCACCTTCCCACATCTTAGTTCTTGATGGGCAGTGTGCCATTCATGATGGGCCTTCCAAACTGAATCCGATGGTGGGATACAAGTGGTACCCAAAGCAAACAGTATGTTGTTACTACAAGAAAAGAGAATGGGTGGTTTTACTGTCTAGTAAACATCAAATGCAATTAAAATTTTTTTGTTGGAAAAAAGAAGCAGACTCACAGTTATAGAGAACAAGCTAGTGGTTACCAGAAGGGAAAGGGAAGGGGGAGGGGAAATAAAGGGGGAGGGGAGTAAGATATACAAACTATTAGGTATAAAATAAGATACAAAGATATATTGTACAACACGGGAAATATAGCCAATATATTATAATAACTATAAATGGAGTATAATCTTTAAAAACTGTGAATCACTGTATTATACACCTATAACTTACATAATATTGTACAGCAACTATGCTTAATTAAAAATAAAAACCTTGTGGAAGGGACCTCTTTTAAAGATAACAAAATTACATTTTGTCAGGGTAAGAGGATACAGATTTAAATTAGAACAAAAAAGATGTGGTATATTTTGTTCATAAGTCTTTGTACCATGTCGACTTACAAACACATCACAAGGCCGGCCTTCCTGCCACAGTTTGGACTTTCTTCCTGCTCCTTTAATGCTCTCAGTGTGCCTTCTTTTTTGTGTTTGGATCTCACAGCAGGGATGACTATCATAATAAAATATCCAAGTCGTTCTTTAGTTATTGTTTTAATTCGTTGTTTTACTAGTTAATTATTGATGATCTACTAGTTGCTAAGCAGTGTACTTTATTGTTGAATACATTTAATTCCTATGCTTCTAAAGTTTGTATTCTAGAGACATTGACTAAGAAAACCCCAAGTAAATATATCATTTTAAATTTAATTATTAAATTGAATATACCAGGTCACAGCTAAATCAATATCATAAGGGCATATCATTCTATCATCATGTAGTTTGATTATTAGAATTATTTTTTCTTCCCTTGAATCAAAATTTTCCATTTCTTTAATAGCCCACTGACCTTAATTTTAACCTCTGGAGCAGATTATGTAAAGGTATCACACATCTAGATAAAGAACTTTAGATAGTAAAGACAATTAACTAGCTGTAGGTTCCTCCAGAGCCATAGTTTATAAAAATACATATATTTAAGCAAGTGAAATGTAACATTAAATTGTTTCCGAAAATAAACCATTGGCATTTAATTCAAGTCCAATGCATAAAATGTATTTCCTTCTTTCATGAAATGTTTTGTCAAACTTTGACTAGATGACCTGTTGAGGGCCCCTGAAATGCTAAAATCATTCTACAAATTGGAAAATGAGGATATTGAATCAGTTGACCTTTAATATCCCTTCAAGTTTCAGAATTCTATCTTTCATTATCATTATTTATGTAATAGAGGGACTTAGCAAACTAAATTCCACTGAGATCAAATATACAGTACCAGAAAAATCCTTAATTTTATAAGCCAAGCCAATAGAATGGAAGAGCCCTGTAAATAAATAAATTAATCCATTTGTTCATTTAGCAATTATTTCTTAAGTCCTGACTGTTTGCATAGTTTCTCAGGATACAGAGCCTGAATGGACTTACCCATAATAGCAAGACAGGATAATTTTGAGGGAATGAAAACTATTCATTAGTCAATATCCAAATACCAGGTATCAGGAAAGATTTGTATTTCACTTAGATGTGAATACCAAGTCTGGAGATGCTTGCTGTCTATTTGTTCAAGTGATTTAGATGCATGTTGTTAATTGTTTTATGGCTCTTAGCTGTTGGAGGTTGTCCAGTAAGTCTTCATAAATGCCTTAGGGATGACATTCCCCTTCTTTTCTTTAAAAGGACACTATAAAATGGAAAGATCAGACTATATATTTTTTTATGTTCTTGACTTAAGACTGATAACTAGTGAGGTAAGAACATAAATGAAGTACTGTAATTTATTACATCAAAGAAAAATTAGAATTTCTAGTAAAGATGGCAACTTGTCTTTAAAAAAGACTAATGAGAGTAGAGAAACTTTTCTTCTGTGAGGATAAGACCTTTAATACAATCTAAAGTAAGACAGATTTTTCTTTCCCCTAGAGTTTAGAATGAAACCCTGTCCCCATATACAGTATTATTTTCTCCCTGAAAATATTATTACAAATCCCATTTCTAACATCTTAGTTAGTCTTAATAATTACATCTTAGCTAAGTTGTTAATACACAAGTTGACCACAAAACAAAAAGCTTTATTTATCATCAGGTCTATGTATCCAGTGCTCATGTTTATATCAGGACCAGGGATAGAACGCTGGGGTCCTGGATTCTAGCCATTCTCTTCTTGTTAAATCGTCTTGGCTCTGATGTGAGTGTAAGATGTTGGGCAGATGTTATCAAATATGCTTCAATGAGAGGGGATCATAAAGCTCTTAAGTCATTTATCCTTCTAAATGTCAAGTAACTAAATTGATATTCCCATCTGCTGAAAACCTTACTGGGGAGAAAGGAAAATGAGGAATGGAAATTCTAACTTTCTTTCAGAATGACTTCAGAGTGTTATCATGCCAGGGACATCTATTTTTGATGTTTTGAGTTTAGAAAAGAGGGATGGATAACTTTAGTGGCTCTTTTTAAATTTTATTTCTTTGAAATGCCAAATAATTATGTGCGTTCTCTACACCCATGATTGAAAGCAACGGGGTTGTTCTTTAAAGGAAAAAGTGATAAAATGTTAGGTTAAAAATGGCAGCCGATCTGCCATTGCTGTGAGTTCTTTACATACGTGACTTTCTTTCTTTTCATTATCACAGCTGAAGACTCTTTTTCCTTGCCTCTGCCCCTCGTTACCAGCACAGTCTCAATTTTCATCCTTGGATGTGAGTTCTACACTCTATTAACTGTTCTCCAAGGTTATGCAACAAATAGTTTAGAAATGTAGACGTGTCCAGCATTTTATGTTTACACATTTACGTATTGCATCTTTTGCGAATAACATGCAATATGTAAGTATGTAAATTTTGCGTATTTATATATTGCATGTAATTGCAAATTATATATTGCATATTTACAACATTAAAAGAATAGAAACCATATCTCTGAGACCATTATTCCTGGCCCCTAAGAAAGTGCTTATAGTTAATATACACTAAATAATTGCCATCAGCCAAACACTACTCTGAATGATTAAGCTGGGTATTAACTCTTTTAGTCCCCTAAGATGATGAAGTAGCTAGTATTATAAATTGCATTTCACAGAGGAGGAAAATGAGACATGGAGTGGTTAAGAAAGCTGATATATTAGAACTCGTCAGCAGCAGGGCAGGAACGGGAACTCAAGCCTCCTGGCTCTTAGTTTTTGTATTAGTTTCCAGTTGCTACTGTAACAAATTATAACAACTTAGTAGGTTAAACAATACTGATATATAATCTTACATTTCTGGAAGTCAGAAACCCAAAATGAGACTCACTCTGAGTCTCACTGGGCTAAGATTAAGGTGTTATGGTTTATCAAGGCTGAAACTTCTTCTCAAGGCTCTAATAGGTAATCCATTCTCTTTCCAGCTTCTAGAAGCCATTTGCTTTCCCTGGTTCCTGGGCCTCTCCCTCCTTCCCAGCCAGCAACAGCAATGTCAAGCTGAGTTCTTCTTATATTGCCATCTCTCTGGTTTTCTCTTCTTATTCTCTCTTCCACTTTTAAGGATCCTTGTGATTATATTAGGTTCTCACATATAATTTAGGATAGTCTGCTATCTTAAAGCCAGCTCATTAGAACATTAATTCCATCTTCAACCTTAGTTCCCCTTTTTTCATATAACATAATATATTCACAGGTTCCAGAGATTAGGATGTGGACATCTTTGGGGGTGCCATTATTTTGCCTACAGCAGTGCTATGGACTGAAGATTTGTGTCCCCTCAAAATTCATACATTGAAACCAACACCCACGTGTGAAAGCATTTGGAGGTGGTACCTTTGGGAGGTGATAACGTCCTGAGGCCTCTGGATTGGTGCCCATATAAAAGAGACCCCAGAGAGTT
This sequence comes from Mesoplodon mirus, assembly GCF_964341445.2. NCBI lineage: Eukaryota > Metazoa > Chordata > Mammalia > Artiodactyla > Ziphiidae > Mesoplodon > Mesoplodon mirus. Next base: position 18,581,792 of record NC_138983.1, read on the forward strand.
CCCTTGCTCCTTCTGCCATGTGAAGATACAATGAAAAGAGGGCTGTCTATAAACCAGGAAGAGGGTTCTCATCAGACCCTGAATCTGCTGGCACCTTGAGCTGGGACTTATCTTCCAGAACTGTGACAAATGTTTGCTGTTTATAAACCACCCATTCTATGGCCTTCTGTTATAGCAGCCAGAATGGACAAAGACACATAGCTTTTACCATCATACCACACTGCCTTAATAATATTAGCTACCTTCTATAGACCAGGTTAGTGTTTATTACATATGTTACACTTGGTATTCACTGAAAGCAGACAGCCTTCTCTCTTATTAACAGATGAAAACAAGGGGTCAGGGAGTTGAATCCTTTGTGTATAGTAAATATGAGATGTGATTTAGAGTCTGAATCTGGATCTGTCCACTCCAAAGCTCTTGTTCTCTGCTGTACTGTGTAATTTTGACTAACGTGTCTGTCCTTGTATTAGGAGTTTTAGATAATAAATTTATTGGATGATCGATCCACCCCACCCTTCCCTCTTAAAAAGTATAATTGTTCCCACTCTTTCTAAAATGCAAGGGCCTATTCCTTGCTTTGGTAAGCATAGCTGGCTGAAATTGCTATGAAATACTCTAGTGCAATGCCAGGCATATAAAAGACCTTAGATAAGATTGGATTTTCCCCCTGATAACACAGGAAACTATACCATGATGTCAGAACTGCTGTCAAGGTCCATAAGTATCATAGACACCAATGTGGAAATAGCTTGTGGACATAGCTCTGAAGAGTTGAATATATTATGCCATACTTGTCCTCGTGTATCTTTTGCATGTTTTGTGTCTCCCCATCTGTAAAATGGGTATGATAACATCTATCTTGAAGGGTTGTGAGAATTATAAATGATGCCTTTAAAGAAAACTGCCAGATGAAGAGTTGACTCAATAAATGGTAACATTAGCACAATTTTAAAAAGTATGTATCTGGTGTCTTAGTGTCTTGTGATTAGGTATGTCTCCTAATAGTGTAATAATTTTTAAAAAATCCAAATTTGGAAACACTGAGTTAATCAAGTTTTGGTTAAATTCTTTATGAATAATTACCATTCAGAAGACCCTGAGGAGAGATTCAGGCAAACCATGGCAGAACTTTCTTCTCCAAGGGTTTGTGAGAATGACTGAGACCAGTATTTCAGGACACCTGTGGACAGGTCCATGAAGATTTTTTGCTTGAAGTTCAAACCCTCAGAAGTTCAAACACCCTGTAAGATGTGCATTTCCTACTTAAGTATAACAACTCCTTGGATCTCTCTCTTCAAGCAAGGAAACACCATATAGTACTGACAAAACCTTATACCAAATCAACTCGTCACCATCATCTCTAAGCTCAGGAAGTAGTCTTTCAGGAATGAATACCTTTGGGAACTGAAGTCTATCTGTAGGGGTGGTATACTGGCTCATACCAAAACCTTTGGCATCATCCTTGGCCAACTCCCACCATCAACCTTATCTCATTCTTCCCTCCACTCTGTAGGCAAATCCTGAAAATTCTACCTTCAAAACATATCAGAATCCAACCTCTTCTACAACCATGCCACTCCCTTGATCTCCATTCTTCCACAGAGTCCATTTGACTTGGAAGACTAGCCAAAGTTCCTACTGTAATATGTAAGTTTCCACAGGATATGGCCCCAGGCTACAGCTCTTGAACCTCAGCCAATACTCTTTCCACTCCCTCCCTCTGCTCCAGCCATACTTATCTTCTTGCTGCTCCTCAAATACACAGTCCACAACTGCCTCAGGGCCTTTGCATTTGCTTCTCCATCTACCTACAATGATCTTCTCCATACATATGCGTGGCCAGATCTTTCACCCCTTCCTGGTTATTGCTCAAATATAACATTTCTAGGGAGCTCTCACCTTATTTAAATTTATCTTTTCCAGAATGGTAACTCTTTCATGCTTTTTACCCCCATACTACACTATGTATTATCAACTCTTAGACATCAACGTTATGAGAAGCAACATCGTATATGTGCTAGAAGAAAAGAAAAAAAAATTAAACTACGACATGTCCTTGACTGTAAAATTCATCCTGATTTCAGAGATATTTAAAATATGTAGAATTATATTTTGTTAACCCTAAAATACACATTGTTTTGCTCTTTTAATATCTCTATTTATTTGGCTTGTGGTGTGTCTCCTTCCACTATGAGGTAAGCTCCAGTGGGGTACAGATTTCTTTATGGTTTTATACTATTTCCCCCGGTGTCTCAATCAGTGCTTGGAACACAGTTAATACTTAATAAATACTGGTTGAAAAAATGAATGCTGGAGATTCCCAGGGTCATTAGTAATAAACTTGCCTTCTAAAAGTTCCCTGTATCATTTAAATGATAAAATAATTAATGTAATATTAAATAATTTTTAATTTTCTCAAAGTAACTCAATATATGTTTTCTCTTTTGCTTACCCCTATGGATAACATGTTGTAGAGAAGGAAAGGGCCTTATCCGAGACATGGCTATGGTCAAACAAGGATTCAGAGTCAATCTTTTCTTTCCTATAGTATAAAATGTTGCAAATTCCTGTGGACAAGAAGTAAAGTGAGCAGATTGTGTTGAACTGATAGCTGCACTGAATTAACTGGGCCAGTCTGACAAGGTGGACGGATACTGATGGATTCAGGGGCATGGTTGACTGTGGTCAGTTATTATAAAAGGGTTGACCCTTGTGCTTAGTGTGTCACATAAAACCGGCCAGAGAATGGATGAGATATGATGGCCATAAAAGTCATCACATGGGCCAAGGGGAAAATAAAGCCAAGGGACGTCCATGTGAAATATGCTGGAAGGAGCTGGGAAATTAAAAAGACTTAAAAAATAAATAGATGAATAGATAACATATGTCCACGTATAAATTTATTTAAAACAAATGCACATGAATCTATGTTATGTTATATAAAGTATATATAATATAACAAAATAATTTTTATACTTAAACATTTCAAAAAAGGATTTTGTAAAAAAAGGATTCATATAACATTTAAAAAATAGTATGGTTCCTACAATCTTTTCCATCCCCCCATTTCTCCATCAGTAACAATAACAGTTAACAATCAATTGTTATTTTATTTTTTTAAATATTTATTTATTTAATTTATTTATTTTCCTTATTTTTTTGGTTGTGTCGGGTCTTAGTTGCAGCACACAGGATCTTCCTTGAGGCACACGGGGTCTTTCATTACGGCATGCAGTCTCTTTGTTGCGGTGCTCAGGCTTCTCTCTAGTTGGGGCATGCGGGTTTTCTCTTCTCTAGTTGTGGAGTGCAGGCTCCAGAGCACGCGAGCTCAATAGTTGTGGTGCATGGGCTTATTTGCCTTGCGGCATACGGGATCTTAGTTCCCCGACTAGGGATTGAACCCATGCCCCCTGCATTGGAAGGCAGATTCTTTACCACTGGACCACCAGGGAAGTCCCCAACTGTTATGGGGACATATTCTAAACCCACTCACATACATCCAAAGAGAGTGTTATAGTTGTTTTGTTTAACAAAAATGTTATCCTAGTATACATAAATTTTCATAAACTGTTTTATTCACTCAAATCAATCTTCTCCCATGAGAATATATACAAATTACACTTTTTTTAAAAGGTGTATCTTATTAAATAGTATGAATGTATTGTAATTAATTTAATCAGGCTACTTTATTTCATTAGTGTGTGTTTTTCTCACTGTGTATAATGTACACCTATCACATAAATATTTATTAACTGTATACTCTGTGTTTCCCTCTTCTTATTGTTTTCCTATGAAAGTCTCCTTCACACACATTTCTTAGTTGTGCCTTGGATCTTCTTGTCCTGAGATGGAGGATTAAATGTTCAAAAAGGAAAGTAGTCACCATGGTAAATTTGACCTGAGAGCAAGTTTGACCTGAGAGCAAGTTTGCTTGTTTGTTTTAAGCTATCGCTTATATATTTACTGGTTTGTTTTCACATTGATAAAGCCCATTTCAAAAAATTGAACAATAAAATGTTAAACTTGGGAAACTCTGAAATTTTATACTGACTTCCCACTTCATGCAAATCCTTCTTTGTAGACCTTTATACCTTCTCATAAGCTTCTTTCTCTGCCTGAAAATGAACTTTGATTCCTTCAACTAAAATCTCTCTACCATTTAAGCTCAACTTATGACATCACCTCCAGGAAGCTTTCTCTGATTGCCCCAAGGCATTAAGATGTCCCTCTGGTGCTCGAAGAGCAACCCGCGTTTGCAAGGATCAGTATATTTTTCACTTGCTATTGTAATTGTGGATGTGATTTTCTACTTCCTCTGCTAGATTATAACCTCTCTCATTGGAAGGAAATCTGTCCTCTTTCACTTCTGTGTTTCCAGTGCATAACATGATATATAGAGAAGTATTAACAACTCTTTTTCAGTAGAATAACTGATTAAATGAATACATACACTACCTTCTTTTTTGACTTCTCCTTGGCTATGTGTGTGTGTGATATTTTAATAGACAATAGACATATGTGGTGCATCAGTTTGAGGAGTGGAATGCTTGTTGAAAGGATGGGACTTAACTTTAGATAATCTTACCACTAACAAAGTGTCTGTGTTGTGAAAGAAGAAAGAGAGAGGTGGTTATTTTTGCAGAGATGGCTTGTTTGCTTCAGCGTATTGGCGGAGCTCTCTTAACCTAGATTTCATTCTGTTTGCTCTCTTCATGTGAAACCATACAGCTCATACCTACATATCTTTCTCTAATTAAAGAGTTGTCTTAAGGAAACAAATCAGCAGCTGTCAAGGGCGTGCCAGAATGAGTCATTGATTTGCAATCAAGATAGCCCATTCCCCATGCTGATGGATTCACCAATTTTTCAGGGCCTCTGAGAGTTCACCTGCTTGTCACAGAGCATAGCACTTTGGTTCAGCTTTGAAATGAGGAATGTCCCTTCACTGTGATTCAAGCTGATTGCCCCTTTGTCACCAGGTTTTAGCTTCTAGGAAAGGTTGTACCTTTCACTCAAACAAGTACTGTTAGAGCTCAAGGTTAAAAGATTCACCTTGATGTTTTCTCCAGATAAGCTGTGATGGTAAAGACATTCTCATGTAAGCAGCTGAGGTTCCATTTATGTGGAAAAGTGAACCCATTCTCCAAAGTTCCAGGTTGTTCAACATAATCCAGTATGATAATTATTTCTTGGTTATGAAATAGCCAAGAACCTGAGAAAGCATCTAATCCTACTTCAGAGGAAACTGAAGCCCAAAGGGCTAAGAGTTTCTGTGGTCTCCCAGCCAGAACTGGCTGACACAGTGCTCAAATCCAAGTATGATATCCTTGTCACTTTACTAGAAACACACCCTTTCTTCTTCTTCTCCCTTATAGGCTGGTACTGGAGGTTTATATGACTAACTGGTGGGCAGTAAGGATATTGAATGGTTAGGGAAGTTTGTAAAAAAAAGGAACGCTGGGGCTTCCCTGGTGGTGCAGTGGTTGAGAGTCTGCCTGCCGATGCAGGGGACACCGGTTCGTGCCCTGGTCCGGGAAGATCCCACATGCCGCAGAGCGGCTGGACCCGTGAGCCATGGCTGCTGAGCCTGCATGTCCGGAGCCTCTACTCTGCAACGGGAGAGGCCACAACAGTGAGAGGCCAGCATACCGCAAAAAAAAAAAAAAAAAAAAAAGGCACCCTGGTGTTTTTTCAGGCAGCTGGGAAGATGGCAGACATTCATACTGAGCATGCCTACCAAAAGCAACTGACCATCTTTCAAAATAGGAAGAGGGTCCTGCTTAGAGAAACTGGCAAGGAGAAGCTCCCATTATACTACAAGAACATTGGTCTGGGCTTCAAGACACCAAAGGAGGCCATGGAGCACACCTACATTGACAAGAAATGCCCTTTTACTGGTAATGTCTCCATCCGAGGGCGGATCCGGTCTGGCATGGTGACCAAGATGAAGATGCAAAGGACCGTTGTCATCCACCGAGACTACCTCCACTACATCCGAAAGTACAACTGCTTCTAGAAGCACCACAAAAACAAGTCTGTGCACCTTTCCCCCTGCTTCAGGGATGTCCTAATCAGCGACAGTGTCACAGTGGGCGAGTGCCGGCCCCTGAGCAAGATGGTGCACTTCAACATGCTCAAGGTCAACAAGGATGATGCACCAAGAAGCATTCCAGAAGTTCTAAGACTGGACCACTGCCCACTGCCCCAAACAAAATAATTTATTTTCCCACTCTAAAAACAAACAAAGAAACAAAAAAACTGCACCCTGGGTCTTTCTTTCCCTCTTTCCTGTTTTTAGAAATGATACAGTGTAGCATTTAAGTCTAAAAATCCTGAAGCCAGACCACACGGTTTAGAACGCAGGATTCATCACTTACTAGCAAAAGAAAGGAGTGTGTTAATCTCTCTGTGCCTCAGTGTGCTCAGCACTAAAATGGGATAGCCATATGTTTGTTGAGAAGTTTAAAAGAGTTAATTAAAGCCAAGTACTTAGAACAATGACTGGCACAGAGTAAGATCTCAGTAAATATCTCAGTAAATATTACCTGTGTTTATTCATAGGTGTATATGGGAATGGGATGAAAACTACTGTCTTTCCATCTCTATCTTGTGTTTAGAATTAAAGTGAGCTCCTTGTTTTGTTGTATATTTCTCAAGGTTTCAAGTTTATTTCCTTTGCTTGGGTATAATCTTAGGCCGTCTGCTTTTATCTGAATCGTGAGGGACTAAACAGAATAGTATCTATCTAAGAGCATGGGTTTGGGTGTCAGTCAGACTGCATTTTTGGAATGACTGGAGTCAGTTTATTTGTTTGCCAGAACTGCTATCTAAGACCTTATAGAATATTTTATGTATCAACAACGTAATGTCATAGAGGATCAAGAGACCCACTTTATGGCAAAGGCAGTGTGAAAGTTTACATATGTCTATAGAATCCACTTGTCCTCTCATATACCACACCACCCAGAAGCTGTTGGCCTAATATAGCAATATACTGAGTTGTTAAAGACACAGCTAAGGCACCAACTTGCAGACAATATGCTGTGAAGATGGGGTGTCATCCTCTAAGACAGCGGTCCCCAACCTTTTTGGCACCAGGGACCGATTTTGTGGAAGACAATTTTTCCACAGATGGGGAGGGAGAGGGGAAGAGTTCAGGCAGTAATGCGAGCAAAGGGGAGCGAATGGGAGCAGCAGATGAAGCTTTGATGGCTTGCCTGCCGCTTACTTCCTGCTGCATGACTGGTACTGGTCTGCGGCCCAGGGGTTGGGAACTCCTGCTCTAGGACATCACATGTACCTTATATCAACATCCATCATATGATGCTGTCTCCAATGGATAGAAAATATTGGTCTGAGAAATAATAGATATGGGCAAGAAGGACTGCACTTTTCATTATTTCCAATGTTCTACTTGGGGAATTTGTGGTCACTCAAATCCCCTTAATTCTGTGCTCTTCTAGATTAGAAGTTATGGTCTCCAGAGAGGGAAATGCTTCCCCCAGGCAATCAGCAAGAGATTCATTTAACTTTGAGCTAAGACCGCATTGTGGGCTCCTCCTGCCAAGGGACCAACAGGGAGGAATAAAATTCACAATCTTGGTAGGGGTAATTGAGCTGGATCATAAGGAGGAGGTAGGGCTGCTGTTACACAATGGGAGCAGGAAGAAATATGTTAGACATCCACATTATCCACTTGGTTGTCTCTTAGTTCTCCCTTGTCCAATTTTGATGATACATGGATAAGTTTAGTGGTCAGTGCTTTCAAATGACATGGGAAGCAGAAGTACAGACTTCTCAGGGATGAGGGTCTTGTTAATTCCACATGGTGAACCACCAAGACCCACAGTGATGCTAGCTGACAGTGAAGGGAATCTAGAATGGATAGTATTGGATGAAGATAATGATAATCAGTTGTAGCTTCAAGACCCAGTTATAGCAGCAGGGGCTACAGTTCATCCTACTAATCTCCCACTTGTGAGTTTCTTCCAGCAGAAGAGGCCCACCCAGAACCTTGAAGTGATATGATGTAAGTGAATTCAAATGTCATCAGGGATCAGATTTGATAGAGTCTGTGTCGTGCTGCATGGATCTCTCTTTTAGGACTGATATAGTTACCCAACTACTGATCAGGTTCTGGGCTGACAACTTTCAGTTATCAGGTTAGGAAGGTTGACTAACCCTGTTTTCAGGGTATCTCATTTCCAATTACTGATGGTCTCTGTGGTATAAAGCTGGACCCCTCACCGTAACTTGTGACAACCCTGAAGGACTATCCTAGGTTGAGAGTGCCCTGTAGGGTTGTCTGAGGCCTTAATTGATACTGCATTGCAGCCTGACTTCTCCCTGCATTCAATCCTGCTTTCTTTTTCTTTTCCGTCCAGATATTAGTACTAAGACTAGTCCCTATTAAACTTTCTGCATGCTAATCTTTATCTCAGGGTTCCTGGGGACTTCTACTGATGATGCTACCCAAATATACACCCAAATAAATAGGAAACAAGATAGGCACAAAACATTCATTTCAGCAGTGATTGTAAGAAAAAAATGCCTTTAGCAAGGCTGGTCTGCTCATTGAATAACCTATGGTACCCTCAAAAGGCAGTATCACAAAACAATCAAAAAGAATAAAGAAGATCTCTATGAAGTATATGGAGACAGTCCATATTTTAAGGTGAAAAAAGAAATAAAGAAAGGTTCAGAACAGTGTACATAGTATGCAAACTTTTGTATAAAAGAAGAGGAAATAAATATAAAAATAATTATCTGCCAATTTTGATGTACTAGATAATAAACTAATAAAGATCTAAACAGCAAGATCGTTTTTGATCCACCTCAGAGTAATGGAAATAAAAACAAAAATAAACAAATGTGACCTAATGAAACTTCAAAGCTTTTGCACAACAAAGGAAACCATAAACAGGATGAAAAGACAACCCTCAGAATGGGAGAAAATATTTGCAAAGCAATCAATGGACAAAGGATTAATCTCCAAAATATATAACCAGCTTATGCTGCTCAGTATTAAAAAACAAACAACCCAGTCCAAAAATGGGCAGAAGACCTAAATAGACATTTCTCCAAGAAGACATACAGATGGCCAAGCAGCACATACAGATGGCCAAGCAGCACATCACTAATTATTAGAGAAATGCAAATCAAAACTACAGTGAGGTATCACCTCACACAGGTTAGAATGGGCATCATCCGAAAATCTACAAACAACAAATGCTGGAGAGTGTGTGGAGAAAAGGGAACCCTCTTGCACTCTTGGTGGGAATGTAAATTGATACAGCTACATGGAGAACAGTATGGAGGTTCCTTAAAAAACTAAAAATAGAATTACCATATGATCCAGCAATCCCACTACTGGGCATATCCCCTGAGAAAACCATAATTCAAAAAGACACGTGCACCCCAATGTTCATTGCCGCACTATTTACAATAGCCAGGTCATGGAAGCAACCTAAATGCCCATCGACAGGCGAGTGGATAAAGAAGATGTGGTACATATATACAATGGAATATTACTCAGCCATAAAAAGGAATGAAATTGGGTCATTTGTAGAGATGTGGATGGACCTAGAGACTGTCATACAGAGTGAAGTAAGTCAGAAAGAGAAAAACAAATATTGTATATTAATGCATATATGTCGAATGTAGAAAAATGGTACAGATGAACCAGTTTGCAGGGCAGAAATAGAGAGACACAGATGTAGAGAAGAAACGTATGGACACCAAGGGGGGAAAGCTAGGGGGTGGTGGTTGTGGAATGAACTGGGAGATTAGGATTGACATATATACACTAACATGTATAAAATCTATAACTAATAAGAACCTGCTGTATAAAAAATAAATTAAATTTAAAAAGAAAAAATAGTCAACCAGTTGTAGATATGAAAAAAAGTAAGTTTGATATTGCAACTTGAGACTGTAGTGTTCATATTGTAGAACAGAATAATTACATGCTTAATATTTTTAAGAATGATGGGAAAGAGAATACAAACACAAAAGATATTTTGAAAAACTCTGTAACGATTTTAATTGGGGATATCTGTGAGTTCAGAATTCAAATTCTGAACATGTATATATATGTATATATATATATATATATATTTTGAGATTTTAAATAAAATTTATTAAGAGAAAAAGTCGTTATATAATTTACAGTGTAATCACCTATTAGAACCAGCAGTAGGGCATAGGGAGAATGAGCTGCTGGAGGAAGCGATGGTTCCTGTTTTTAAAAGTTCTTCCTATGTACAAGCCACAACATTCACTATTTTAGTTCAGTAAATAGACTAGATCATGATCCAATGAACAGGTCCCCCTTGTATGCCATGTTACCAGAGATAGGAAAAACCATCTCTTTACTTGATTTCCATGGATATAGACTCCAGAATATATGCGCTGCTGAAAATTAGGGGAGATGGGTATGTTTGGCAATGTCCAATAAAAACAATTATAAAGAGATTGTTAGGGCTTCCCTGGTGGTGCAGTGGTTGGGAGTCCGCCTGCCGATGCAGGGGACGCGGGTTCGTGCCCCGGTCTGGGAAGATCCCACATGCCATGGAGCGGCTGGGCCCGTGAGCCATGGCCGCTGAGCCTGCGCATCCGGAGCCTGTGCTCCGCGACGGGAGGGGCCACGGCGGTGAGAGGCCCGTGTACCGCAAAAAAAAAAAAAAAAAGAGATTGTTAGATAAAATATATCATTTAATATCTTTTGGCCCATCCTATAATCATATTTCATTGCTTTCTAAAGACTTCCACTTATCACTTTTGAGAGCCCCCTTCATTAGGCTTCATCCAAAAATCATCTTTCTGACTTTATTTATTTATTTATTAACATCTTTATTGGAGTGTAATTGCATTACAATGTTGTGTTAGTTTCTGCTGTATAACAAAGTGAACCAGCTATATGTATACATATAGCCCCATATCCCCTCCCTCTTGCATCTCCCTCCCACCCTCCCTATCCCACCACTCTAGGTGGTCACAAAGCACTGAGCTGATCTCCCTGTGATATGCAGCAGCTTCCCACTAATCTGTTTTACATTTGGCAGTGTATATATATAAATGCTACTCTCTCACTTTGTCCCAGCTAACCCTTCCCCCTCCCCATGTCCTTAAGTCCATTCACTATGTCTGCATCTTTATTCCTGTCCTGCCCCTAGGTTCTTCAGAACCATTTTTTTTTTTTTTTAGATTCCATATATATGTGTTAGCATACAGTATTTGTTTTTCTCTTTCTGGCTTACTTTATTCTGTATGACAGACCCTAGGTCTGTCCATGTCACTACAAATAACTCAATTTCGTTCCTTTATAGGGCTGAGTAATATTCCATTGTATATATGTGTCACACATTCTTTATCCATTCATCTGTCAATGGACACTTAGGTTGCTTCCATGTCCAGGCTATTGTAAATAGTGCTGCAGTGAATATTGTGGTACATGACTCTTTTTGAATTATGGTTTTCTCAGGTTATATGGCCAGTAGTGGGATTGCTGGGTCACATGGTAGTTCTATTTTTAATTTTTTAAGGTACCTCCATACTATTCTTCATAGTGGCTGTATCAACTTACATTCCCACCAACAATGCAAGAAGGTTCCCTTTTCTCCACACCCTCTCCAGCATTTATTGTTTGTAGATTTTTTGATGATGGCCATTCTTACTGGTGTGAGATGATACCTCATTGTGGTTTTGAGTTGCATTTCTCTAATGATTAGTGATGCTGGACATCCTTTCATATGTTTGTTGGCAATCTGTATATCTTCTTTGGAGAAATGTCTATTTAGGTCTTCTGCCCATTTTTGGATTGGGTTGTTTGTTTTTTGGATGTTGAGCTGCATGAGATGCTTGTATACTTTGGAGATTAATACTTTGTCGGTTGCTTCATTTGCAAATATTTTTCTCCCATTCTGAAGGTTGTCTTTTTGTCTTGTTTATGGTTTCCTGCTGTGCAAAAGCTTTTAAGTTTCATTAGGTCCCATTTTTAAATTTTTGTTTTTATTTCTGTTTCTCTGGGAGGTGGGTCCAAAAGTTCTTGCTGTGATTTATGTCATAGAGTGTTCTTCCTATGTTTTCCTGTAAGAGTTTTATAGTGTCTGGCCTTACATTTATGTCTTTAATCCATTTTGAGTTTATTTTTGTGTATGGTGTTAGGAAGTGTTCTAATTTCATTCTTTTACATGGAGCCGTCCAGTTTTCCCAGCACCATTTACTAAAAAGGCTATATTTTCTCCATTGTATATTCTTGCCTCCTTTATCAAAGATAAGCTGACCATGTGTGCATGGGTTTATCTCTCAGTTTTCTATCCTGTTCAATTGATCTATATGTCTGGTTTTGTGCCAGTACCATACTATCTTGATTATTGTAGCTTTGTAGTGTAGTCTGAAGTCAGGGAGTCTGGTTCCTTCAGCTCCATTTTTCTTTCTCAAGATTGCTTTGGCTATTTGGTGTCTTTTGTGTTGCCATACAAATTGTGAAATTTCTTGTTCTAGTTCTGTGAAAAATGCCATCTGTAGTTTGATAAGGATTACATTGAATCTGTAGATTGCTTTAGGTAGTATAGTCATTTTCACATTGTTGACTCTTCCAATTCAAGAAGATGGTATATCTCTCCATCTGTTTGTATCATCTTTAATTTCTTTCATCAGTGTCTTATAGTTTTCTGCATACAGGTCTTTTGTCTCCTTAGGTAAGTTTATTCCTATGTATTTTATTTTTTCTGCAATGGGAAATGGGAGTGTTTCCTTAATTTCTCTTTCAGATTTTTCATCTTTAGTGTATAGGAATGCAAGAGATTTCTGTGTATTAATTTTGTATCTGGCTACTTTACCAGATTCATTGATTAGCTATAGTAGTTTGTTGGTAGCATCTTTAGGTTACTGTATGTATAGTATCATGTCATCTGTAAACAGTGACAGTTTTACTTCTTCTTTTCCACTTTGGACTCCTTTTATTTCTTTTCCTTCTCTGATTGCTGTGGCTAAAACTTCCAAAACTATGTTGAATAATAGTGGTGAGAGTCGGCAACCTTGTCTTGTTCTTGATCTTAGAGTAAATGGTTTCAGTTTTTCACCATTGAGAATGATGTTTGCTGTGGGTTTGTCATATATGGCCTTTATTATGTTGAGGCAGCTTCCCTCTATGCCTACTTTCTGGAGAATTTTTATAATAAATAGGTGTTCAATTTTGTCAAAAGCTTTTTCTGCATCTATTGAGATTATCATTTGGTTTTTATCCTTCAGTTTTTAAATATGGTGTATCACATTGATTGATTTGCATATATTGAAGAATCCTTGCATTCCTGGGATAAACCCCACTTGATCATGGGGTATGATGCTTTTAATGTGCTGTTGGATTCTATTTGCTAGTATGTTGTTGAGGATTTTTGCATCTATGTTCATCAGTGATATTAGCCTGTAGTTTTCTTTCTTTGTGACATCTTTGTCTGGTTTTGGTATCAGAGTGATGTTGACCTCATAGAATGAGCTTGGGAGTGTTCCTCCCTCTGCTATATTTTGGAAGAGTTTGAGCAGGGTGGGTTTTAGCTCTTCTCTAAATGTTTGATACAGTTCACCTGTGAAACAGTCTTGTCCTGGGCTTTTGTTTGTTGGAAGATTTTTAATTACAGTCCCAATTTCAGTGCTTGTGATTGGTCTGTTTATATTTTCTATTTCTTCCTGGTTCATCTCAGAAGGTTGTGCTTTTCTAAGAATTTGTCCATTTCTTCCAAGTTGTCCATTTTATTGGCATATAGTGGTTTGTAATAATCTTTCATGAACCTTTGTATTTCTGCAGTGTCAGTTGTTACTTCTCCTTTTTTATTTCTAATTCTGTTGATTTCAGTCTTCTCCCTTTTTTTCTTGATGAGTCTGTCTAATGTTATATCAACTTAGTTCATCTTCTCAAAGAACGAGGTTTCAGCTTTATTGATGTTTGCTATTGTTTCCTTCATATCTTTTAAATTTATTTCTGATCTTATCTTTATAATTTCTTTTCCTGTTCTAACTTTGGGGTTTTTTTGTTCTTCTTTCTCTAATTGCTTTACGTGTAAGATTTGGTTGTTTAGTTGAGATTTTTCTTGTTTCTTGAGGTAGGATTGTATTGCTCTAAACTTTCCTCTTAGAACTGCTTTTGGTGCATCCCATAGGTTTTTGGCCGTCATGTTTTCATTGTTATATGTTTATAAGTAGTTTTTGATTTCCTCTTTGATTTCTTCATGATCTCTTAGTTATTTAGTAGCATATTGTTTAGCCTCCATTTGCCTGTATTTTTTACAGTTTTTTTTCCTGTAATTGATATCTTGTCTCATAGTGTTGTGCTCAGAAAAGATGCTTGATATGATTTCAATTTTCTTAAATTTACCAAGGCTTGGTTTGTGACCCAAGATATGATATATCCTGGAGAATGTTCCATGAGCACTTGAGAAGAAAGTGTATTCCGTTTTTTTGGATGGGATGTCCTATAAATATCAATTAAGTACATCTTGTTTAATGTGTCATTTAAAACTTGTGTTTCCTTATTTATTTTCATTTTGGATGATCTGTCCATTGGTGAAGCTAGGGTGTTAAAATCCCCTAATATGATTGTATTACTGTTGATTTCCCCTTTTATTCCTGTTAGCATTTGCCTTATGTATTGAGGTGCTCCTATGTTGCATGCATAAATATTTACAATTTTTATATCTTCTTGTTGGATCGATCCCTTGATCATTATGTAGTGTCCTTCTTTGTCTCTTGTAGTCGTCTTTATTTTAAAGTCTATTTTGTCTGATATGAGAACTGCTACTTCACCTTTCTTTTAATTTCCATTTGCATGGAATATCTTTTTCCATCCCCTCACGTTCAGTCTGTATGTGTCCCTAGGTCTGAAGTGAGTCTCTTGTAGATAACATATATACAGGTCTTGTTTTGTGTCCATTGAGCCACTTGGGGTCTTTTGGTTGGAGCATTTAATCTATTTACATTTAAGATAATTATTGATATGTATGTTCCTATTACAGTTCTCTTAATTGTTTTGGGTTTGTAATTGTAGGTGTTTCCTTCTCTTGTTTTTCTTGCCTAGAGAAGTTCCTTTAGCATTTGTTGTAAAGCTGGTTTGGTGGTGCTGAATTCTCTTAGCTTTTGCTTGTCTGTAAAGGTTTTAATTTCTCCATCGAATCTGAATGAGATCCTTGCTGGGTATAGTAGTCTTGGTTGTAGGTTTTTCCCTTTCATCACTTTAAATATATCTTGCCACTCCCTTCTGGCTTGCAGAGTTTCTGCTTAAATTCAGCTGTTAACCTTCTCGGGCTTCCCTTGTGTTATTTATTGTTTTTCCCTTGCTGCTTTTACTATTTTTTCTTTGTATTTAATTTTTGATAGTTTGATTAATATGTGTCTTGGTGTGTTTCTCCTTTGATTTATCCTGTATGGGACTCTCTGCACTTCCTGGACTTATTTCCTTTCCCATATTAGGAAAGTTTTCAACTATAATCTCTTGAAATATTTTCTCAGTCCCTTTGTTTTTCTCTTCTTCTTCTGGGACCCCTATAATTCAAATGTTGGTGTGTTTAATGTTGTCCCAGAGGTCTCTGAGACTGTCCTCAATTCTGTTCATTCTTTTTTCTTTATTCTGCTCTGCATTAGTTCTTTCCACTATTTTATCTTCCAGGTAATTTATCTGTTCTTCTGTCTCAATTCTCCTATTGATTTCTACTAGAGAATTTTTAATTTCATTTATTGTGTTTTTCATCATTGTTTGTTTGCTCTTTATTCCTTCTAGGTCCTTGTTAAACATTTCTTTTGTTTCCTCCTTTCTATTTCTAAGATTTAGGATCATCTTTGCTATCATTACTCTGAATTCTTTTTCAGGTAGACTGCCTATTTCCTCTTCATTTGTTTTGTCTGGTGGGTTTTTACCTTGCTCCTTCATCTGCTGTGTATTTCTCTGTCTTCTCATTTTGCTTAACTTACTGTGTTTGGAGTCTCCTTTTCGCAAGCTACAGGTTCGTAGTTCCCGTTTTTTTGGTGTCTGCCCCCAGTGGGTGAAGTTGGTTCAGTGGGTTGTGTAGGCTTCCTGGTGGAGGTGACTGGGTGGGTGGGGCTGGATCTTGTCTTTCTGGTGGGCAGGGCTGTGTCCAGTAGTGTGTTTTTGGGTGTCTGTGAACTTAGTATGATTTTAGGCAGCCTCTCTTCTAGTGGGTGTGGTTATTTTCCTGCCTTGCTAGTTGTTTGGCATTGGGCATACAGCACTGGTGCTTGCTGGCCGTTTGGTGGAGCTGGGTCTTAGTGTTGACCTGGAGATCTCTGGAAGAGCTGGGATGTCTCTGGTGGTCCAGTGTCCTGAACTGGGCTTTCCCACCTCAGAGGCTCAAGCCTCACTCCAGGCACAAGCACAAAGACCCTGTCAGCCACATAGCTCAGAAGAAAAGGGAGAAAAAAAGAAAGAAAAAAAAATTTTTTTAATTATAAAAACAAATTATTAAAATTTAAAAAATTAATAATAAATAAAATAAAGAAGAGAGAAACCAAACCATTAAACAAATCCACCAATGATAACAAGAGCTAAAACCTAGAGTAAGATAAACATTAAAATCAGAAACAAATCAGTCATACACAGCAAACCCCAAGTCTACAGTTGCTACCAAAGTCCATCACCTCAAGTTTGGGATGATTCGTCGTCTATTCAGGTATTCCACAGATGCAGGGCACATGAAATTGATTGTGGTGATTTAATCCACTGCTCTTGAGGCTGCTGGGAGAGATTTCCCTTTCTCTTCTTTTTTCACACAGCTCCTGGAGTTCAGCTTTGGATTTGGCTCTGCCTCTGCTTTTAGGACACCCTCAGGCATCTGTTGCCCTTCCAGACAGGAGGGGGTTAAAGTAGCAGCTGATTAAGGGGCTCTTGCTCATTCAGTCTGTGGAGAGGTAGGGGTAACGTAGTTATAATAGGAATGCGGCGCAAGCCTGTGGTGGCAGAGGCCGGAGTGACATTGCAACAGCCTGAAGAGCGCAGTGCATTCTCCCTGGGAATTTGTCCCTGGATCCCAGGACCCTGGCAGTGACAGGATGCTCAGGCTCCCAGGGAGGGCGTTGTGGGTGGTGACCTGCGCTTGCCCACAAGATTCTTGGTGGCTGCAGTAGCAGCCTTAGTGTTTTATGCCCATCTCTGGTGTCCGCGCTGATAGCCGCAGCTTGTGCCCATCTCTGGATCTCGTTTAGGTGGTGCTCTGCCTTTTGCGGGTAGATGGGGAAGGAATACCCTCTCCTTGGGCACTCCAAAACAATAGTCTCTTGGCTCTTAGGCAGGTACACCAACTAGCTGTGGTGCACTAGCCCCCTTCATGTTGTCTTCACACAGCCAACCCCAGTCCTGTCCCTGGGATCTGACCTCTAGAGCCCGAGCCTCAGCTCCCAGCCCCCACCCACCCCAGCGGGTGAGCAGACAAGTCTCTCGGGCTGGTGTGTGCTGGTCGGCTCTGAGCCTCTGGGCAGAATCTCTCTGCTTTGCCCTCTGCACCCCTGTTGCTGCACTCTCCTCTGTGGCTCCAAAGCTTCCCCCCCAACCACCCCCCATCTCTGACAGTGAAGGGGCTTCCTAGTGTGCGGACGCTTTTCCTCCTTTACAGCTCCCTTCCAGAGGTGAAATTCCTGTCCCTATTCTTTTGTCTCTGTTTTTTCCATTTGTCTTTTGCCCTACCCAGGTACGTGGGGAGTTTCCTGCCTTTTGGGAAGGCTCAGGTCTTTTGCCAGCATTCAGTAGGTGCTCTGTAGGAGTTGTTCCACATGTAGATGTATTTTTTATGTATCTGTGGGGAGGAAGTTGATCCCCACATCTTACTCCTCTGCCATCTTGAAAGTCCCCATATATATATATATGTATATTTGAATTTGTATATGTACATATATGTATCATATATATTTTAAATCTGTATATTTAAATAATATATACTGTTTAAAATAATATATTATAAATATAAAAATTAATATAAGTATCTAAATAATAAATATATTATTTAGGCAATATATCTATAAAATTCTAATTTTTCTAATACAAAATTAACATTGCTTTAATAATATTAAAGATTTTTAAGTTAATATATTAAATTTTTCATGTGGTGTCAAAGCATCACCCACATTGTAGTTATTCATTACTAATTAGAAAACATACCCTTACAATGAAGAAATATAACTGTTACCTTGAGCTGGGCAGATTCCAAGGTGACCCTGATGATTCTTGTTTCTTAATGTTCATCCCCTCCCTTTGAGTGTGGGCAGGATCTGTGACTTGCTTCCTAACCAATAGAATATGGCAAAAGTAACAGTGTACATGATTACGTTGGATTATACTGCACAATAGAGTACGTCCTCTACATACAAACCTTCAAGTTGTGAACTTTCAAAGATGTGAATGTGTGTTCACATGTCACGTAAATTAGCTCACATGTCTGGTGTACATTTCATGTGCATGCATCCTCTACAAGTGGTTGTGCTTTTGTGTACTTTACTGTACAGTACTGTATAGAGTACAGTAGTACAGTATCTTTATTCCAAGCTAGATCTGCAAGAGGATGACTTCATTGAACTCCTTGCTGTGCAACGTGAGGAGCTTACTAATGAAGACCTGATGGAATTGGAGGCCCAGAGAAAGGACAAAGAGAGATGAGAGAAAGAAGTGACTGAAAAACTGAAGAGATTCACAATGCAGGAAATGGCAAGGGTATTTTCTTTATTTGAGGAGGCACTGCTAGTTTTTGAGGCACAGGACCCAAATGTAGAACAGTACATGAAGGTTGCAGCAGCTGTTCAGTATGAAATCCAGTACTACTGTATCATTTATGATGAGAAGAAAAGAGCTACTACCCAAATATCACTGGATCATTTTTTCAAGAGGGTAAATAGAATTGAATCCAGCAAGGAACCAGAACCTGTGCCATCAACGTCAGCCATGAGTGAAATTGCAGCTTGCCCTCTGTCTCCTATTGCTGATGATCTTTCAGCTCTACCATCTCCCACCTCCTCTCCCTCCTCCAGTCAGAAACTCTTCTTGCCTGTTCACTCAATGCCAGCCCCTGTATGCCAGCTGTTGTACTGTACTACTGTACTTTTCAAGGTACTCTGCTATAAGATTAAAAATGTTTGATTTATTTTTTCTGTTTTTTAATGTATTATTCGTGTGTAAAGTATTATAGACCTATTACAGTACAGTACTATACAGCTGATTGTGTTAGTGGGGTACCTAGGCTAACTTTGTTGGACTTAACGAACAAATTGGACTTATGAACATGTTCTCAGAAGGGAACTCACTCATATGTAGGGGACTTACTGTACTGTAATATCTGTTTCACTGAAAACCTCTTCCCCTTGCTGGATTAGAAGCAGCAATTTGCCATTTGCGAGCTGTGCTATGGGACAAAGCCACATGGCAAATGACTAAGTGCTGCTTCTAGCCAACAGCCCCCAAGACAGTGAGGCCCTCAGTTTGGCAGCCTGTAGGAAGCTAAATGCCGCCAAGAACCACATGAGCTTGGAAGTGACTCCTTCCCCATTTAAGCCTCAGATGAGACCACACCCCTGACCTGTGTCCTGACTGCCCCATGTGAGAGTCTGAAAGAGAGGTTCAAGCTAAGCCATGACCATACTCCTGACCCAGAGAAAATGTGAGGTAATAAATATATGGTGGTTTAATTCACTGTGTTTTTGGTAACATTGTTAAGCAGCATTCCATAACTAATCAATATACCCCTTGACCAAGAGAGAAAAATTAACATCACTAATATTGGCACATTGTAACAACAGCTGTCCCTTGTTTTGATTCCATGTGAGGTTTCTGATATCACCTACAAAGTAAGTTATCTTGCCAAATATATTTAACTCAAAACTCATCAGATCCTTAGATCTAACTTCCAAATTGTAGGAAATACAGAAGATTGAAAGACAAGGTAAATTATGCCATAATCCAGAATGTTGTTCTTTATGACAACTGGCCTGAACTCTTGTAAAAGGGACGTAGGGAAATGGCAGAAAGCTAGTCTATTTAAAGGCAAAAGAGTCAAAATATAGTATGCAAGCTTTGTTTTATTCCTGCATCAACACAATAAAAATAAACCATGGAAATATAAACCATGAAATCCTTGTTGAAAATTAGAGAAATATAGACATCAACTAGAGATCAGATGTTATTAGAAAATGCTTGACAGTTTCCTTAGTTTTGATAACATTATTGTAATTATGTAATGAAATGTCCTTATGTAAAGGGAAAAAACAAAACAAAACAAAACACCTCCTGTGTGTCTCCTTTACTCCCAACACTTGATTCTGATAACCAAATGTGTGGGTTTTCCCTACACCAAACAATTCTGCCACACCAGCTGGGCATCCTACAATCTAACTCAATTCTGACACTTTGTACCTGAAAATAGAGTCAGCTCCCACAGGTTAAGGGCTCAGTTCCACAAAACTGCTTCTTCCTCCACCACCACTCCCACCTCACCCCCATTTCAGATACCAACTGCAAGTTCTGGTTGTTCCTTGTGCTTCCTACTGCCTGGCTATTAATCATAAGCTGCCACAACCCCTCTTCGGGTTTGATTAATTTGCTAGAGCAGCTCACAGAACTCAGGAAAAGAGCATACTTTTAACAGTTTATTATAAAAGGATATAATTCAGGAACAGACGGATGGAAGAGATGAATAGGGCAGGCATGTGGGAAGGGGGTGGAGCTCCCAGGCCCTCTCTGGGTACACCACTCTCAACATCTCTACATGTTTGCCAACCCCAGAAGCTCTCAGAACCCCTTCATTTAGAGTTTTCATGGCAGCTCCATTACATAGACATTATTGATTAAATCATTGGCTATTGGTGATTAATTCAACCTCCAGTCCCTCTCCCCTCCTGGGAGGTTGGAAAGACAGCTGGAAAGTTCCAACCTTCTGATCTCATGTATGGCTCCCCTGGCAACCAGCCCCCATCCTGAGGGACTTTCCAAAAGTCACCTCATTAACAAATTCAGGTTTACAGTTGAAAGATTTTGTTTTGAATAACAAGACGCTCTTTTCACTTTCATCACTCTGAAACTATTTGAGGAGCTGGAACTGTTTGAGGACAAAAGACCAAATATTATGATGAAAGATTCTCACCTTGGCATATTATAAGGGTTAAAAGGAGCTATGTGCCAGGAAAGCAGACTAAGACCAAATATGCATTTCTTATTATAAATCATAATATCCCATCTTATAATTATAATATCCCATCTTGTCTTAGAAACTGGAAGTTAGTAGGCATGAAGGGTCAGGATGATTGAATTTTTTCCACAAGGTTATCAAAATGTGTTTATGTGTATGTGTGGGATAAGAGAGAGAGAGAGAGAATGTTAGCAATCATTGAATGTAGATTGAGAGTATATGAGTACATTTTGTGCTATACTGTTAACTTTTCTGTGTGTCAGAAATGTTTAAAACAAAGATGTTTAAAACAAAACAATTTGGGGAAACCACATGAATTATTGGTGTTTAAGCATGATGTCAGAAGTTTAGTTTGGCAGAACACTCTACTGTTATCTATAAGCATTCAATGAAACTGTAAAAATCTATAAAAAAATAAAAATAAATAAATAAAAAAGAAGTCCAGTTTGGCTAGAAGTTTGAACTAATTCCTTCTTATATGTTACTTATTCCCTTGGATCCATTCACAGACTTAAAATTTATTTTATCTAACTCTTCCAGATCAGTGTTGGTTGTTTTTAATGCTTCACAATCATTTTGATGTACTGGTTGTAGTAATGATCAGTGTCCATCTGGTCTTGAAGGGTGAAATGCTTGTCTGCTTTCTTAAAGTGCCAAAATTGCATCCAAATCTAGCAATTTCATGTATTTTACTTTGGGTATTTGTGTACAAAGAAACAAAATTGGTAGGGAAGCTAAGATCACTTGTTAAGGCATTTGTTTTTTCTGGGTAGCCTGATCTTATAACACACCTGGAGAGGTTACCTGCAAATTCCTCCTGAGAAATGGATTTGTGGAAATTCACAAAAGGTTATGTGATAAACTTGGGACGGTGTTAAGTCTGTATGGGGAATGGGAGGCAGAAATAGAAATGGAATTCCTTTAATCACTCTGAAAGAGCATTAATGTAGTATTAACTTGGCTGGATTATAGACCTAGAATAGTAACTCTAGTTCTGTCTACGCTGACTCTCAGTCCCCCAGTTATGATACCCTCTGACTCATACAAATGTAGGGGCCTCTTCTTTAAAGAGGTGTGTGCCTGTGCAAACAGGCAGGCCTGGGACACATTGATTTAAGCACCTGGTATCTATTAGTAGAATTGCAGATGAGGACAGAAGTGTTTTAACTCAATTATGCCTCAAGACCTAAGGAAGTGGCTTGTGTTGATTTTCCGAACTGACACTTTAGGCTCCAGTAAATGGGGAAAAATATCTACCTTTTTTCGCCACTGTTGGATTCTTTAATAATTACTGTTCATTGAATGAATGCCTATTATGTTCAGGTACTTCAACTTCACATTCATTGTAATAATAAGAGGCAATATTTTAGTAATAATAGAGGAAATATATTGCTAATAATATAGATAATATTATTCTTATTTTACAAATAGTAGAAATGGAAGGAGTAATCAATGAATGAACTCCCTCAATACTTCAGGATAGCGAATATACAAGAGCAAGCTCCAGTCCAAGATTGCCTGACTACCTCAAGAGAAAGCCTTGAGACAATGGGAACTTTTAATTCTAATTCAACTGTGTTGTTTCATATGACACAGAGTAGGTAGTATAGACAGATGACATTATTGCTCAGAAGTATAATAGTGATGACAAGATGAAGCAAATAAATATTGCAAATAATACTTGCAATATTATTGCAATAATAATTCCTTAAGACAATTTAAGGAATTACAGTAATCTTTTTGGAATATGGTATCTTGTCTTGCAAGATTCTCACAGAATTCAAGTAAAATAATTCAACTTATAAAATCATAGCATTTTAGAACTAACAGGACTTTGGGGAGACTCTAGCTCAGTGGTTCAAAACCTAGTAGAGTATGATGATTTTTTTAATGTCAATTCACCAACTTAATAAGAGTTGTCCTTTTAGGTGCAGTCCTATGAAAGTGTACATAAGGGGAATGGGTCTAATAATCTAAGAGGTCATGAAAGAGTTTCCAGAGGAGGTGTAATTGAGCTGACATTCATAATAGTAGTAAGGGGTACCCAGCCAAAGGAAGGATGGTGGTGAGGAAAAGAATTCTGGACAGATGAACAGAAGGGCCCCATGAGGAGAGATTCCAAAACACAGAATGGCTATTGTAAAGAGTTGTCCATGTGAAGCAGGACAGGTAGTTTGGAGCTTAAACACAGGGCCTGTAGACCAGGTAAAGGACTTAATGTTTAATCCTAAATTCAGTGAGAAGCCTTTGAAATGTTTTAAGTGTGGATGGGACAAGGTCTAATTTACATTTCAAAATTACCACTCTAGTTAAGGTGCCAAGAATGGATTAAAGGAGCTCAATAACAAATGGATGGCAGGTACACCTATGGTAACTGCAAAGAGGTAAAACATACCAATCATACAGAGAAAAAGAACTGAAAAAATTAATAATTTTGAGATATAGTTTACAGAAATGAAAACACACCCATTTTGAATGCTGTGACAATGTAGTCACTATAATCAATATATAGAACAGTTCCATCACTCTAAAAACTATCTTATGATCTTATGATCTTTGTCAGTCCTCCACACTCTGGACTGAGACAGCCAATCATCTGCTTTCTGCCACTAAAGACTAGTTTTGTCTATTCTAGAATTTCATATGTGAAATTACACTGTGTGCAGACATTTGTATTTTCCTCTGCTCAGAAAAACTTTTCTGAGTAACATTCATGTTGTTGCATGTATCCATAGGTTTTTGTTTGTTTGTCTCTAAATATTATTGAGAGTTATCAATATACCATGCTTTGTTTATTCATTCACCTGTTGGGGGATGTTAGTCTTGTTTCCAGTTTAAATCTATTATGAATATAGCCCCTATGAACATTTTGATACATGTCATTTTGTGGATATATGTTTTCATTCCTCTTAAATAAATAGCTGGAAGTGGAATTACTAGGTCATGGGTTAGTGTATGTTTAACTGTTAAGAAATAGCCAAACAGTTTTCATATTCTTGAACCTTTTTAATTCCAAATAGCTATGTGTGAGGGTATCAACTTTTCAACATTCTCTCAAACACTTGGTATTGTTGGTCTTTTAAATTTTAGACATTTTTGTGGGTGTGGAATGTATTTAATTATGGTTTTAATATGCATTACTGTCATGACTAATTATGTTTAGTATTTTTATATTTGCTTACTGGCCTTTTGAATATCTTCTTTTTTACCAATTCTCTTTTTCTCTCTCTCTGTTTATTTTATTGTTGAAAGAACACTTAGAATGTGATCTACCCTCTTAACAAAATTTTAAGCGACAAATTACTATTGTTGACTATAGGTACAATGTTCTACAGCAGCTGTCCAGAGTTTATTCAGCAAGCTTGACTGAAACGTTATGCCCAATGATTACTAACTCCATATTTCTCCCTCTCCCCCAGCCCTTGGCAACCACCATTCTATTATTTAATTTTAAGAATTAGACTATTTTAGATACTTCATATAAATGGAATCATACAGTATTTGTCTTTCTGTGACTGGCTTATTTCACTTAGCATGTCCTTAAGGTCCATCTACATTATGGCATATTGCAGAATTTCCTTATTTTTAAGACTAAATAGCATTCCACTGTATGCATAAACCACGGTTTTTGTATCCATTCATCTGTAGATGGACATGTAGGTTTTTTCCACATCTTGGCTATTGTGAATATTGCTGTCATGAACATAGGAGTGCTTATATCTCTTGAAGGTACTGATTTCAATTCTTCTGGGTAAAAACCCAGCAGTGGGATAAATTGATCAGATGGTAGTTCTTTTTTTGATTTTTTGAAGAGCTTCCATACTGTTTTCCATAGCACTTCTACTCCCAACAATGGTGCAAAAGTGTGCAAGATTTCCAATTTCTCCATACCCTCACCAACATTTGTGGTCCAATTCTTTTTTAATAATAGTCATTTCTTCATATGTGAGGTGATATCTCTTTGTGTAGTTTTGATTTGCATTTTCCTTATAACTGGTGATGTTAAACATTTCTTTTCATATAGCTGTTGACTATTTTTATGTCTTCTTTGAAGAAGTGTCTATTCGAGTCCTTACCCTATTTTTTAAATTGAGTTATTCTTTTTGTTTTTGTTTTTTAACTATTGGCTCTTAGGTGTTCAGTATATACATTGAAGATTAATCCCTTAACAGATACATGGTTTGCAAATATTTCCTTGCATTCCATAGGTTGCTTTTTTACTCTGTTGATTGTTTTCTTTGCTATACAGAAGATTTTTAGTTTTATGTCGTCCCATCTCTGTATTTTTGCTTTTGTTGCTTGTGCTTTTGGTATCGTATTCATGAAATCATTGCCAATTCAGATTCACCAGTTACTAAGAACTCACTTTATGCTTTAGTTACAAAGATGTTAAAATGCACAGCTAGATTTTATTGTTTTCTATCTCCTGTTCTACTGGTTTTGTTAAATAACTCTGCTTCCTTGCTCTTTTTCTCATGGACTAAATCCCTGGCATTCTAATAACTTGCTGACCTTAGTTCTTTGTCATTAAATATATTTTATTTCCTAAGTGGTGTTTCTCCTTCTGGGACTCTGACCTTTGAGACCCCATTGAGCTCATTATTATTGTCAGTAGCAGACAACCAACCCTCATCAGAATGCTCTGACAGACACTTCCTTTTTTGCTTGACATCAGACATTTCACTTTCTGACATCTATAATTTTGTGAGAATTTCAGTGGCTGCCTCATGCCTGCATTTCATCCCCACAGATAGCATCAATGTGAAGCATGCAAGAATGTTTCTCTCTGTATCATTAATGTATTAATCTGTCTGTTAAATACATTTTAGGGTGATGTTTGGTGAACACAATTTATTTCACATAATTACTGATGTTACTAAATGTGCAAAATTAGATTATTTTTCCAAAATGTCTGCCTATATACAATCTCTGTATTAAATATGATCCCTCAATTTATGGCCAACTATTATATATCTATATCTATATCTATATCTATATATTTCTTCAGCAAATACTTATTGGATACACTCTCCTTGTGATATATCATGAAAAATACAAAACTGGAATAATCAACAGGATTATTGCTTGATGCACAGTAGGTGCTCTAAAAACATTTATTGAATGAATAAGTAAATGAATGAATGAATGCTATAATGACAGAGATATTGAATAATTGCATATCTTATAAAGAGTTTCCTTGACCTTCTCATGGGAGAAATCCAGAAACCCATCAGCTCAAAGGCATTGGTTACTGGCATTGATAAGAGAATGGGCAAGACTTACCTCTGTTTCTAGATTAAGAAGCAAAAGGGGATTATATCTGAGCCCCCCCCCCTTTTTTTTTCTTGGCTCCCCAGCTAGGGATGGAACCTAGGCCCCCTGCATAGGGAGTGTGGAGTCTTAACCACTGGACAAAGAGGGAAGTCCCCTGAGTCCCTGGTGAAAATGAATGTCAACGTCTAAGACTGAAGAGGTGAAAAGAGAATAAGGAAATGATTTACTTGAAGAATCATCAAAATGGAACAGAAAAAATAGAAAAAGCCTGAAACAATCTCGTGATGCTAAGGTGTGCAGAGAGGATGTTAGTGGCAGAGCTGGTGGAAGAACAGTAACAAGAATGTGAAATGAGTTTAGACAAAAGCAGCCAAATTCCATAGACCTGTTTTTGCTCAGCATCCTTCTATGGCATATCACCCACTTTCTTTCCTTTGTATTATTACAGAGAGAATGAGCCATTACTAAGGTGGCTGAATCTATAGAGTTAAAAGTGTAACTAGAATCAAATAAAAGCTCACAAAGCATGGTTGATTAGTATACAATACGGTGGTAGTACTCATATTTAAAGCACTTGAGGTCCATTCCCATCAATGATTCTTTCCACGAAAGAGGCTGAGCACAGCAATCACCTACCTCTAGGCAGTAGGGCCAATTGCTTGTGAGTTGATGAAAATGAAATATGGTACCTGCTCACTCTAGAATTTAATCAGTATTCAGGGAGGATATGTATTCACTATTTATGATACTTCCTTTGGTCAAACTCACTTCTAAACCCACAACATCTAGCTTTGGATCCCAATACTCTGCTGAAACAGCTTTCATAAAGTGTTTCAATGACTTTCTATTTGCAAAACTCAAAAGCGTCATCTCAGTTCTCCTTTCCTTTGACCTCTCGTCAGTGTTTGAAACCACTGACCATTTCATTTTTCCTAAAACATTTGCTTTCTCTGGCTTCCATGGCTACAATGATAGTCATCATTCTTTTTGGTTGCTTAGCATCTGATCCCCTTCCTCTATTTGGAGAAGCCTGTTTTTTGAGGTAGTGTCCTTACACCATTTGGGAAACTGAAATGCCAGACACTCGTTTCATCAACCTCTTTGGCAGCTAGGAAACAAGAGCATGTCTAATTCCCACACTCATATGTATCAGCCCTAGACTTTGAATCAGAATCAGTGATGCAAACTAGCCAAATATACACAGATTTGGTCCAGATGACAAAGGATAACAGAGGTTGCCTCTCTATGTAAGTTCTAGATGTGGTAATTGCAGAGTTTCTGATGGTGGAATCCAGTGCCCTGTGTTGAGATCTTGGTCGTGCAAGCCATAGTGCCTGTGCTCAGCAGGATTTTCATCATGTCATCACTACAAGTTTAGTATAATTGTAAGTGTTCTTCATGGTTATCCTTACCAAGTTACATGCACGCATCACACAAGTTATCTTAAACAACTCTAGGTCAAGAATGCCAATGTATTATAGCATATTAAAATAACTGCATCTAAAAATCTATACAAAAGAATAAAGTTTCTCCTTCTTTCTCTCCTCTTCTTCTCTCCTTTTCTTTCTCTCTCATTACACATTTCTACTGTATTTTTATTAAGATTTAGATGGTAAATGTGAAATGATGTTATGCCTTAGTTAATATCTCATAAAATAAAAGGTTAAGAGTCAAGTTTGGGTTAAATCAATTGAATCCTAGAGTTAGAAAAAAATCTCAAAGTAAATTCCATCTTACATTTGATGTTTGAGTCTCTTATAATACTTCCAAGTCATAGTGGTCTGCCCTCTGCACAAACACATCAATTATTATAACTACAATTAAAATCAAAATTAAAATTTTAGATCATAAAGTAAGCCCCAAAAGCTCTTGTGACACCACATTTTTAGGAAGAAGAAAACTAAAGCCAAGAGAGGATGAATGACCAGCCCATGGTCGCACATTCATTAGTGGTTGATCCCTGTCTCTGGGTTCAGTGGTTTCTTCTCTGTATCTCTGTGCTCACTCTTGAAGCATCCATAGCTGACCCTGACTATTAGAACATTTTTCCTTATAATGAGCCCAAATTTATCTCTCTGAAATCTTCTTGGTCCATTGATCCCCAAAAATGTAGAGACATAAAGAATGAGGTTAATCTCCCTTTGGGAAGATCACTATTATTAACTTTGCTCAGAGTTTCTGATAAGTCTTCTGCAGGATGAGA
The DNA here is from genome assembly GCF_964341445.2 of Mesoplodon mirus. Lineage (NCBI taxonomy): Eukaryota > Metazoa > Chordata > Mammalia > Artiodactyla > Ziphiidae > Mesoplodon > Mesoplodon mirus. The sequence continues at coordinate 18,610,445 of NC_138983.1, forward strand.
ATTTTCCAAATTCCTACAACTTGGCTCTCATTTTGTCACCCTTCCTGTTGTCAGTCTTCTGGGAATACTCTAGTTGATTTTTTTGAGTAGTAGCTAGACATGTACATGACATTCCTGTTGTACTCTCACCAGCTTAGAATTTGTCACATTCATTTTCATGAATAGTGAAAAATCTGAGTCTGAGTTGACTCATAAAGTCTTGGAAGGAATCTTGCTATGTTGGAAGTAGTTTGGTAAACACAGTACTTGGAGAACTGTCTCTGAAAGAAGATAGTGGGTCTGTACTGTAAAATACCAGCTGCCTGAGGCACATCAGAAATCCTTTCCCAACAACTCCAGACTCAAGGGAAGTCATTTAAACCCTTTGGGCCTGTGTTTGAACATGTGTAAAATAAGCCATATGACTTAAGTGATCACTAAGGAGTTAGCAAACTTGCTGTAGTGGAAAGAGCAAGAGGACTTTGATTCCGAGGACCTGATCCATACATGTTTTAGCTCTATTATTCAGTTGCTGTGTGAATTTGGGCTGGTGGCTCATACAGCAGGCCTCCGTTTCTTCCTCTTTAAAATGGATATTTGGGATTAACATGTACACACTGCTATATTTAAAATAGGTAACCAACAAGGACATAATGTATAGCACAGGGAACTCTGCTCAGTATTCTGTAATAACCTAAATGTGAAAAGAATTTGAAAAAGAATTTAAAAATTATAAATAAACAAAATGGATATGTAAATAAGGGAAGGTGATGAGGAGAAAGTAACTGGAATTTTATGGTGCTTAAGATTGTATCAAATAGAAAATATCTCTTTTCAATAATGTTATTTCACAATCCATATCCCTTACTCAACTATGGCAGTTTGAAAGTCAGAGCCTCCACCTCATCTAGAATAACTGAGGTCCTGGTTTTATGAAAAGGCTTTCTTCTTTTCGCAAGTATTCTGCTCTTCCCTGGTTTAATTAGTCCTTGATCAGAATGGATGAAATTATATATTATGCAGCATTTCAGCAAGCATAGAAAGAGATTCCCTTGAGCTGCTGTTATAAAAAGCCAGTGACCAAGACTTCTCAACATGATCTCTTCCAATAATGAGCTGTTTCTAACTTTATCCACATCACAGGCACTCATCCCATTACCTGGTTTTGAAGAGCAGGTTGGGATTCCAAAGACCAACCACTATGTGCCATTATTGATTTTTCTCAAAGCTTCATCTGGGGATTGTCAACCCAGTAAGTAGCAAGCAGACAACGCAGGATGTCTTTCTTCAGTTGAACATCAAGATGACCTAGCTTGTGGCACACTCAGCTCAAAGAGGGTGTCTTTTGTATCTTTTAACAACCCAAAGCAACCTCCTCCCAACCATCTCAAATTAGCTGCAGCACAGGAGAATGGTCCATGAATTATTAATGTTTACCAAAAATCTCATGCTCCCGACTCATTTTTTTTGGCTGTGACTTGTCATGCTCCTTCTAGGAGAAGTCAGAGGATGAACAGGTTTAACAGTTTTGTGGAATGATGTCCTCCAGGGATGGCTTTTTTCCCCCCTTCTTTTCCCTGAGGAAATTGACCAGACAGCTAAAGCTTGGACAAATATTGTCCCATTGGCTTGTAGTTGTAAGATCTTTAACAAGGCAGTAATTTGATGGCCAGTGCAATGACATCATTTTCATTTTTTGGAGCCAAAAAAACCAAAAAAAACTAAAGAAACATCCAATGGAGATTAAGGTATGGTGTGCATTCCAAAGCACTGATTCTTCGGTAATCACAATCAATTAAAAATAAGAACTGTCATTAATTCAGTGGAGGTGATGTTCCTGGCACCGTGCTAGGTGTTAAGTATGGTTCATATTACTTGTCTGATCTTCACAACCCTAACCTCACAACCAAGCATTTTTTATTTCTCTTTTAAAGACGATGGAATTATATCAGAGAGATTATCCAATATTTCAATAGGGTCTGGTATTTTACAAAATGCTTTAAAACAAATGATCAGCTATGATTCTATTGCATAGTCTATAATACAGGCTTAAATAGCCTCAGTTTACAAATGAGCAAACAAAGTAAAAGAAGTTTGGATAGCAAGACTCTGTATTTAGGCATCTCTGATGCAATAGTTTTAATGACCACTTGATGAGAAACTGTGATTTATAACAAATTGTTCTAAGTTACTTATTCTATTGACCAAGCAATCATGAAATGCAGATATTATTATCTCCATTTCACAGTTAAGAAAACTGAGTCTTAGGGAGGTTAGTTTGCTCAAGTTTATCTCACTAATTAGTGGTGGACTCAGGATTTCGTTCGGGTTAGCTGGACTCGATGCCTACAATCTTTATCTAAAAATACTTTGAACCACAGTGTAGGTAATGGTGCACTCCTTGACTTCACCTGTGACTTTATCCTTTTGAAGTTAATGACGCTTTCATTTTAGTAGTCTGCCTCTTTCTGATTCTCCTGAAGTACAGAAGGGAGATAATAATAATGTCTACTGCATAGGGCTATTGTAAGGATGAAATGAATTACCATGCCTAAATCACTAAACAGAGCCTGGCAGGTAAGATGACAGAATGAATGCTAGCTATCGTTTTAGTCGTTGCTATTGTGGTTGTTGTGTTTACCTCTCTCTAAGGCAACATAGGCTATGATCAGAGTCTCATTATCTAAAACCCTTTCTTGACTCTGGCAAGAACTGCTTTTGGTAGACATGTATCCTCTGTGGTATCAACACTCATGACATTCCCACGGACAAATGCTAGGAGCGTGAGCCACATATTTTGACTTTCCTTCCTGGTATTCCCCAGGTGCTCAAAGCATAGGACTTCACAAGGTGGCCTCGTTATCTGCTGCTCTGCTTTTCCACAGCTCCTTCTGGAGTGTCCAGTTGTCACAGTGACCCTGACAAGCATTGACAGGCTTGTGGTCTCCCCCTGGGAGTCTCTGTAGCCAGACGAACCCCACCATTAATAATCATGGTGTGAGTGTTGTCGCTGTGAGTGTTGTCGCTGGCTCTTGTCCTCTGGTTACAAGTGAGACAGGCCCTTGCCTCACAGCCAGCTGTTCCCTGTAGTCTGCAAACTGACACAACAGAACAGAATACCTCTCTTTTGAAAGGCCTAATCAAGCCAAAGTCCCTATCAAATTAGGATGAGTCTTTGGGGTTGTAATACTTGAGATGGACTCTCATTTTCCCAGGGAGGGAGCAGGTTTTGCTCTTAAAACCATGGAGAATTCTGTCTACATGGGTAATTGTCCATGCCATTTAGAACTTGGTGCATGACGACATAAGAAAACATGAAGTGTCAAATTATGTAGGTCTTAATAGAAAATCTAATATCTTCACTCAAGATAGTTGGAAAACCTTCTGTGACATTGTAATCTATGCCATGCACTTATTCTTTCTACCCACACATCACATGGAAAAGGTGTTAGGTTTAGCAGAGACCAACCCGAGTTTGAATCCCATTTCTACCACTCATAACACTGTAACCTTGGGTCAGATATTTTAGTCCTTTAAGCTTTTGTAAAATGTGGGTAACTCTTATCATCTCCAAAGATTGTTTGGAGAATGAAAAGTGATGGTGAGTTCAAAGAAGTTAGACTATGTTCTCCTCACGTGGTTGGCTCAAATATTCCCCCCCGATCCCTTCCCTGATCCCACCTCATTTCACCCCTTCTTTTCTATCATATTCTTTCTGATTTCACTGTGTATGTATTTTATAAAGCCAATCACCACCTGAAATAATCTTGTTTTACTTATGTGATTGCTTAAGCTTGCTTGTGTTTTTCTCCTCTTGAGCATCTCTTTTTGTCCCGGTGTTCAGAGCAGCACCTGGTACTGAGAAGCAATAAATAAAAACCGTGAATGGCTAAGTGACTGTATAAGTTTCTCTTGGTTGTTGTAACAAACTACCACAAACCTGATAGCTTATAACAACGTAGATTTATTCTGTTAAGTTCTGCAGACCAGACGACAAACATCAGTATCGCTGAACCAAAATCAAGGTATAGGCAGGGTCACACTTAATCTGAGCTTTTAGGTGAAACTTTATTCTTTGTCTTTTTGAGCTTCTTGTGGCTGCCGGCCTTCCTTTCCTTGTAGCCACATCATTCCAGTCTTGGCCTCCATGGTCACATTGCCTTCTCCTCTTCTGTCTTTTTCAAATCTCCCTCTACTTCTGTTTTATAAAGATACACGTGACTGCATTCAGGGCCCACCTGGGGACTCCAGCATACTCCCCCCAACTCAAGGTCCTTAACATAATCATTTCTGCAAAGTCCTTTTTAGCCAAATAAGGCAACTGTTCCAGAGATTAGGATGTTAATATCTTTTAGGAGAGGGGTGTATTCAGTTTACCACAATGACTCTGTGTTTTTCATTAATTTTTAGCAACCTACCCTTTTAGCCTTTCAACTCTTATCTTCTGACTTTCCTGCTATTTATCTGTATCTATCATCTTTTTTTTCCCCTAGCCTCCTTTGTCTTCCCTTTGTCCTTCCTTTCCTCTTTTTTTGCTTTCTTCCTTTCTTCTTCATTGCTTTTCTTTCTTCCTTATTGCTTTTCTTTCTTCCTACAGGAACCACTGAAATTTAAATAATCAACTTAAGGCCCTATTGGCTGTCAGTACTTTCCCACATGCTGTGTAAAATAAAACAATATGCAATATATCCAAGACAAAGCACTCACCAAATTTTGGGTTGTTATGTGAAATTTCTTTTATTTCTTTTGATTTTAGGGCTTTAACAGGGCTCTTCTCAATAATGCTTAGTGAATCCATAAGTAATTAGCAAGGACAATCTGTGTTTTGGTGAAGAGGGCCAAAATAATTATAACACTAATCTAAGATGCCAATTGCTAGGTAATTATTCAGCTACCACCTGATAATTAACCTGTATTACCTGTATGATAAACCAGCTAACACTTCAATTAGAACCTGATGTAGGTTACCTAATGTCCTTGAAAGCTAAAGTAAAGTACAAAATCTCACCTAATCCAAAGCATCTTTACTAACATTTAATTGATTAATCACATTGGATTTGATTCATAGGACTCCAGGTCATTTAGGTGGCAGGTGTCTCAGCTGGATTCAATTAATTTATTTTAACCTTGGGTAAACACAACACAGAAGCAGAATGTAATCAGATCAGCATTATAAAAAAATATGGCAAACTCTGAACTATCTTTTACATTCAGAATGCTGAAGCATTTTCCTCTTATAGCATGGTGGCAAGGAACTCCTACATAGAAATCTGATGCGTCCCAATATGAAAGTTGACCACAAGTTTGCAGGTCTTCCAGCCAGAATTTCTGGGAAGCTGGCATCACTTGATGGCATATAATTAAGCCTGGAAAAGTATCTGAAAGGTAACTTAATGTCACTCAACAAGACTAAGCTGAATTGGATTTGTCTGCCTATACATAGGGCTTAAAATGAAAGTGCTAATCAAGCATCTTTTAAGTAAGCACCTCCTTCTCCTATTTGTTTTTGTCTGTGGGGAGATAGAATTGTAAAAAGACAAACTGAAGAACTCTTGTTTCTTGATGAAATGTCAGGGGCTCTGAAGCTGCTCTCTTGTTAATCCAGTGGACTTATTTCCATTATAAGGGACTTACTTGGGAGCAGTAGGCAGTGAGGATGGGCAGCATGAAAAACCAACTTTAGCCCAAGGCAGTTTCATTGAACAGAGAAGAAGTGGAGGCTTCGGGTTTGCTGCTACAGAACTCTGAGAAGGATGGGGCAGCCATCTTTGAGCTAGTTCCTGACTATTGCCTTTGATCAAAGGGAGAAGAAGGAATGTATTATTAAGGCCACAGGTGGTTCTAAGGAAAATGTGAATTTATGGTCACTATCCAGGCAATGCAGGACAATTTTCCTCTTGAATAATACGTTACAGCAATTTTATTTTTATCTCTGACCACACATTTTAAATACTATCTAGTGTGGCAAGCAGAAAATAATAGTATTTACTATGGTAAACAGAAAAACAAATGACATTAATGACAGTTTATAAGGCAATTGTTAAACATATCTGGATTCTAGACACAGCAGCCTAGACCAAGAAAGGTGATTTTGTTCATTTTGCACAACCTCTCTGAGTCCCAGTTTCCCAAGTGTGGATTCTAGAGCTGAACTAAGAAGTTCAAATTCCCAGCTCTGCCTCATACCAACTGTGTGACCTCAGATAAATTGTTCAACCTTGTAGTTTCCTCATTTACAAAATGTAGATAACAAGAGTACCTATCTTACAAGTTACTGTGAAGAATAAATCAGTTAACATGCAAAAAGTTAATACATGTGATCCAGTTAGTAAAGAATTTCAATAAAAGTGCCTAATAAATGTTAGCTGTTGTTGTTATTGTTATTATTATTAGTTCCTCATCTGTCAAAGAGGGAAAAATCATACGTCTTTGAGTTGTGACATATCTGAAATATTGATCAGAATATCTATCATAGGGTAAGGGCTTAATTCATAATATATACTATAGTCACTGACAAATGGGTACATTGTCCCTCTCCTTGTATGCATTTTCTCCTGACTCAGCCATCAAAGAAGTCAATTTTCAGAGAAAGTATAAATCATTCTATGGCCAGAAGTATATGTACTGCTTTTGTAGTTCACTCCCCCTTTCCTGAAAGAGTTTTTTCCAAATAAGCTTTTCAGAAAAGTCAATTGAAACAGTGATTTGGAGTCACCTCAAAATACCTAAAGCCTTAAGATTATATATTATGAAATATATGTCTACATTTAAAGTTGAAGTTGAAGAGAGGGAATATTTGAACTCAGACTTCCTCCTCCGAGTAGCTATAAATCAAAGTCTACAGTGCAACTCCTGTTTGCCCCTCAAAAGAGTTGCTGATGAACTGGAAAAGCAGATTGGACGGCAAAGCAAGAAAAGGTGATCTATCCCTCTCTGTTTGCAATAATCCAAAAAACATGATGACTTCTCCGGCCCTCAGGATTAGTGCCAAAGGAGACACCAAATAGCTGTGGAGATGAGGAAGAGATTCCAACTAAGTTCACCTGGAAGAGTCAGAAAAGGTGTGATGTTTGAATTGGTCTTAAATAAATCCAAGTTCAGAAAAGTGGGAGGGAATAAATGTTTAGTAGTGAGAACAATCTATTCATCAAAGCATGAAGAGTACAATGATGCTTTTATTCCATCTTGTTCTTGGAGAACTTACTGTTATTGTATTTTTAAATGAAGTGGGAAGGAAGGTCAGACAGATGTTCCGGAAAGGACACAGACAGATGTTCCAGGAAGGAAGCCCCACTAGATCATACATATATCATTGGATTATATGGATATCATTGGATTATGCAGATACCATTGGATTATATGGATGCCTTGGGAAACAATTTTACACATCCCCACTCTCAAGGCACTTACAGTCTAACACTGAATATAGACAAAGAAGAACTATTATGAGTGATGGTTGTTAAGAAAAAGAAAATATAATTAACTAAACCTAGCCTATAACTCAGACAAAGCCTTTCTGAAATAATCCATTTAAATAGAGGCTTGAATAGAGAGAAATTTAAAGAATACCTTGGTCCTATTGAACAGCTTGGATGACATTTCTATATACCCAGTCGTAACTTAGGCATTATGTATATGCATATGAGTGTTGTGTAGGTGTACATACACCTACATTTTTTTTAATTGAGAAGTGAATTCCACTTGGTAAATCTAATTTTGGTGGGGAAAACTCTAAAAGTGCTGCATCCATGGAGAGCTAAAATCTAAAAATGGACCTTAACTGATGTGCTGATTGTAAATTGCTGGAATAAGAAGTCTCTAAAGTTTCTTCCAACACTAAAAATTACAGTTCCTTATTTAGTACATGAAAAGCAAAAACCATGTATGTGCAATTTACATATCAGTTTATAGGAAAATCTCTATTCTTTTTACTCAGTTATTTCTTGAAATCCTCTCTCCATTACACGTACAAATTCCTGCTCAGTTTCAGGGAATGACCAACAATTATACATTTAAACTAATGGAGACAATATAGCAGGGTAATTCAGCAGATGAATTACTCTAGAATCAGACTGCGTGGGTTTGAATCCAGGCTTAGACAGACACATTATTACAAGGTCTCTAAGCCTCAGTTTCCTCATCTGTATGAAGGACCACACATATAGTGAAGAGTAAAAGAATCTGTGCAGAGCCTAGCATACAGCTAGCAATTATTATGCAATCCCCATACCAACTCTGAGCTACACATACCTCTTTCCTCTACAGGTGAAGGAACTGAAAGTCATAAGTTATTCAAGCTCAGAATTTTTTCCAAGGTCACAGAATACGGGAAGAGGGATGCACAAATCAGGTCTTTTGAGTCCAGTGTACTGCTCCTTTCTTAGAAGAGCAGGTCTGCCTATCATGGAGTTCTGATGGCATCTGTTAAGATGGGGCATGAAGGAGCAACCGTTGAGTGGTTCTTGCTGCATGCTTCTCGCTCTGTAGTGCTTTAGTGAAATGGATGGAAAGAAGAAGAGTCTGTTTTTGTATCTTGAAACATTAAAAACCAAAAGTTTTTATCCACGACATCATCATACAATAGTATCCCTTGATCTACTATAAGGTGTGTCCAAATAATTTGTCACTGATAATAGAGCAGTAAAGTTTGTGAATATCATGCTTTTTTCTTAAAAGAAGCAGATTCAAGGTCATCCATATAATGGTTCTCTCCCTCTTTTGTATTCAGATATACTTTCTTGAGTGGTTGGAAAAGGAATGATGTTGAGGTAATTTGGGAAATTGCAAATGAGTGCCACATATACAGAAGTCAGCTGTCAGGTGTCTCTGATACAGAAAAAAAATTAAACACAGCTGCTTTCAAAAGTGGAACGAGTGGAGCCAACCTCTTAGCAGCTCAGCCTACCACCCAAAAAGTATTTTTCAGTACTTTTGTTTGCTCTTTGGGATTAGTGCCCTGCTTTTCATCTTTGCTGGGTTAATGTGAACCCTCAGGAAAGCCAAGGCTCGAGCTGCTTACTCTAATAAACCTGCTGCTAGTCTCCCAGAAGGATGTCCTTATCAAAGCTCAGCAAGATGGGCACTCCCGGAGGACTCATAAGTCTGGCACCCCTCGGCTCCCTGCACGCCTGACCTGCGATGGCAGAAGCCTCTGGAAAAAGAGTGGGGATAGAAAGGGAGGAAAACAGAGTGTTATACAATATGCACCAACTCAGCTCCTTGAAATCCTGCTCACAGGCTTCTAGAATGAGATTGAAGTGACAAGGGGGAGGCTGCTCTGACGTGTATCCAGAGGTGCCTTGAAGGTGACTGGCAACTTGTTATGCAGAGGCTTAATTGAACCCAATGGCCTTATAAGTGAAAGCCACGTGCTCCAAGCCAGGGGGGAAGAAAGTGGTTGTTGAGCTTACTCTCTTCATTTCTCCAACAGTAGCCGACAAATTTCCATTTTACAGGAGCACCTCCTGCCAACCAGTTTCCTGGGTTTTGCAGTTCCTATAATTAATTCCCGATCCTAGAGCCTCTGGCATTTACTTTCCAAGGTTTTCTGCGAGAGGCAGATTATGTTAAATAAGGCAGTAAGGCCAGGGGCATCGACTGTAGCTACTTTAAGAGACTGCAAACAGAATAACCCAGGTCCGCAAGGCATTCTAGCTTCCTGAACCTGAGCCTTCCTTCAGAGGGAGCTCTTGGAAATTAGAGGCCTACAGGAAAATCTGGGCTAATCCTTTTCTCTCCAATAATAACTACCCAGCATCTATTAACTAATTGCTGGAGTTGTGTCAGGTGCTTTAAATAAGTGATCTTTACTCTCCATCACAAAAATGGAACTCAATCATCCTCATCCTCATTTTAGAGATGAAGAAACTCAGACATAGAGTAGATAGCCAAGGATATTTACCCAAGGACAGTGAACAGTGGACTGGGGACTCGAACCCATATGTGTTTGAGTTCCAAACCTGTGCAATTTTTTTCTATAAGAAACTGACAACATTTATGAAGTATTTGCTCTGGCCTGAGGATTCTGAGAAAAAGTGTTAACAAAGACTCAGAGATCCAATGGTTATGTCAATATTAATAACTAAGCATGAGGTGAGCATGGGGATAACGGCAATGACAGTAGCATAATATTTTGAATTGACAACTCCTGTTTGTTTGTTGTACTCTTTCTGAATTTCTCTTTCCTTTACCTGTATTCCAGCAGAGAATACCTCCTGTGCTTTTTCCTCAATCAAGAGAGACAGCTCTAAAAGCAGAAATCTTGCACTTTTGATTTTAAAACCCAAGAACCAGAGAAGGGAGAGGATTTAAGATATAGATAAAATGTCTCAGATAGAAATGGGGAGGAAGAAATTACACCCACTGACATAAGGAAGGGAGAGAAGAGAGAAAGCAGTCACTGCTTGGGGGATGGTGTGATGGTGATGGGGTAGATGTGGGGTGCGGCAGTGAGACCCCAGAGAGAAAATGACCACTTGGGAAGGTTAGGTGGTGGGAAAATAGGCAGCCTTGAAAAGAGTTCCATATACTTAAGATATATGGACATATACTTAAGAGTAACATGGACACTGCAGAGAGTAGACGGAAGAGTCATATAAATGGAAGAGTACATGTCTTAGTAACAAATGAATCATCAATGACCTGGGACTAGATGGGAGACCTGACCCAACTACTTGATAGCAACTAAGGTTTGAAGCCATGGCACAACCCTGGAGTCAGCCTTGGCTTGACAGGTGAGGTCTAGAAAATAAAATTGTATTGTACTTGGGGTAAAAAAGAAAAGGAAAATGGAGTTTTATATGTCTTATACATCTGTGTAGACTGACTCATACTTGCTTAAAAACAGTTGTATTCATAAAATAACCTTCTGATCACTTTAAAATGCAGAACTACCTCTGCACCCAGTATTAAGTACTTTAAAAACATTCCCTCATTTAATTCCCACATCTATGGAATAGATGCTTTGATTAACCCCATTTTATGAAGGAGAAATCTAAGGCTTGGTAATTTACCTGAGGTTATACTGATGCCATGTGACCTTATAGTGACAATATATACCACTTGCCCTGGCCTAGTGATTTTCTTTCTTGGCTAATTCTTTAAAGACAGGAAAGTACCATCTTTACCACCATAGTTGTTCTGATTGTATCTGCTAAATATCTGAGTAGTTGTCTATCGTGTGAACCTGAGGGATACTCAGTAAGATAGAGGTAAGTGTCCTAAAAAACTTCAAAGTGGCCTGCTAGAGGGGGCAGAAGCATGGTTAAATTCTAGACAAGTGCGACTATAGATTTAATGAAGATAAAAGAAAGATTTGAATTCACTTCTTACATAATTTTCAGCCTAATCATTGACCAAAAGGAATGAAGATTCCAGAAATAAAATATGACTAGGGTGAATCTAATCATCTTCAGTCAGTAAGCAATTTCTCTTCTCTCTCTCTCTCTCTCTCTCTCCCATCTTTATGACAGGAGTACACTTCCCTGTTCCATCAATCCATTGATCTTTGGCTTAGCCATGGGAATTTCTTTGACCAATGGAATATGAGCAGGCATGCCACAAGCTTGTGGAGTTACATGTATTATTTTGGGGCTTCAGTGGTCCTTTATGAGAAGAAATCCACCTCCTCTCCCCCATGGGGTAGCCACTACTCCTTGAACCTGGGTCCAGAAAGAACACAAGCAAAACAAACCAATCTTTAGCCCTAAACCAAGCCTGCATTAAACCTTCACCCTAAAAAGAGTGTCACCAACACTCTTTAGTGTTGAGCAGTGACTCATAGGCATATGAGCAAGAAATGAGTGCTTATTCTTCTATATTATTGAGATTTTGTGGTTCTTTGTCACATAGCAAAAACTAGTTGATAACAATAATCAATATAGAAGACTGTTCAGTTGACCATCTCTTCACTTTTAGTTTATCTCTCAGGAATCAAAGTTTGGTGAAATGAATCAAGATTAATGTTCTTCAGTATGCTGGTATAGCTACTTATTTCTGGGGTGTGATGTACCTCATGAACTAGAAGATAGAAAAGTTTGACTTAGGAGCCTGAGACTGTATGGGAGTCTGTATCTTCCTAAGTAAAGTCCCATAGAAAAAAAGCAAAAATACCTTCATTAAACAATAATTGCAAGCATTAATTTCATTTAGTGTGTGGACATTCAGAATAGAAAAAATTTGAAGAGAACCATTAGTGCAAACATTTTGGGGGAAAAGTTTACAGCTTTAATTTCTTCATTAAAAAATGCAAAATTTATGTCTACCTTATGGGAGGGTTTGTTATTCACTCATTTCACAAACATTTATTTGGCATCAATGTGTATTGATTCACTAGTTAGTGGGCTATGTGTTGAAGGTTCAATGGTGGAAATAAAAAAGAGAGAAAGAGAAATTGCTCATCTCATGGAGCATATTGCCTGGGGAGCCAGATGATAACTGTAGAACTAAATATTCACAAAAATTAAATAAATGTATAATTAAAACCTTCAAAAATGGTATAAAATATTTAAAGACATAGTACACAGAATGTGTTTAGTCTAGTGCTAAATTATTAATATTTTTTACATATTAATGCTCAACAAATGGTGGTGATAGGACAGTGTGATCATCAGGGTAAGAGTTTCACATAGGCCCAAGTTTTCCTGGGGCTTGGGATTATTTTCATCTCTCTCTCTTTCTCTTTCTCTCGGTTTATTGCAGGTAAGCATAACAACCCTGACCAGGCTTTTAATTGCTGGCTAGTTACTAATAAACTACATAATCTTAACTACCTGGGTTTGTCTTTCCTAATGCTTCCCCAGGAGCTCCTGTACCAAACAAGATGATGGTCTTCGTGGAAGAAGGCATCTATGTAAAAACATCGAGCCTGCTTTTTCATTCTGAGCTTAGGAACCAGTAAGGTAAGGGATCACTGAGAGCAGTGCGATGTCGACCATGTCTCTGAAATTTTCTTGCCAATTGTGTTTAATGAAACCTACTGGGCTCACAGCAGATGCTGCCAGCAGTCTCATGGAACACAGATTATACTGAACTCTCTGGGATCTGATAACTTGTATAATAGGAGGGCATTGAAAAAGAGCCATGGAACGCCTAGATTTCAAGGTACTGTTTCTAGTCCCACTTTTTATACACGTCATTATCTTTGGTTAAGTCACTTCATATCCCTGAGTTTTATTTTTCTCATCTATAAAATAATAAGGTTTAAGGCTAGAGGAACAGTTAAGTCCCCACTTACTTGCCCTCTGACCTCAGGCAAGTTATTAGACTCTCACAAGTCCCACTTCCCTCGTTTGTAAAATTAGGATAATAATACAACCTCCTACCTAGGGTTGTTCTCCCTATTCAATGTGCTAAGCTGTGTAAAATGCTTAGCATGATTCCTGAAGCATAGTCACTGCTCAATAAAATAGTTTATTTTTACCATTAGCCTCGAATTCACCTTATAAAATAGCATGTATGTGAATACAATCAATTTGCAAACTCTCTGCACCTCACCTCTTTAACATAAACACACACTCTTCACTCCTTGGATTTTGAGTGAACATCTTTTTTTGAGATAGTGAGGATTCACCTTTAAAGATACTTTATCCCTGGACAGAGATAGTAGAGCAACCGAAAGCATGGATAAAGGAGCAACATTAATGTGACTGTTAATTTTTAAGTTTCTCAACTCAGCATGTTTCACCAGCTTTAAGTTCTCTCTGAGAAAACACGTTTGCACCCACTTGCTCACAGGTGCATGTGCTCACACACACGGAGCACTGAGGTCAGAGAGAAGATTTCAAATCCTTAAGTCCACTCAGCTGCCCAGAGGGACAACCGTGCCTTAGCTTTAAACATGTGTAGAGCAGTTCATAGTCACTGTCGATTTTTGCAGGCACTCAGGAGGTTAGATGAAGTTTCCATTTATTATGCCTTATTCTCGACTTTGTGTGTGTGTGTGTGTGTGTGTGTATATATAAATGTTAAATGAAGACTCTGCTGGAAAGGAAATAAAGGGCTTCTGTATCTCACATGGAAAGTGATGGTCACATTTTTCTCTGCCCTAATGATGGATTAATCACTTTCCCAGTGCAAAATGTCATTGGACACACAGACCAAACTTTAAAAGGTATCTTTGCCAAATATCACTGTGTAGGGACAGGAGCCAGCCTTTTTTTCTTCCTTTCCCCCCTTCACCCCTATTCTCTCCCTTCCTCCCTCCCTCCCTCCCTCCCTCTTTTCCTTCCTCCCTCCCTTCCTTTATTCCTTCCTTCCTTCTGAAAGGATTTAGACTGGCTCTCCTCGGGATTTCTAAGCCCGCCATACCTTCCTTCTAAATTTATTCCCCATTTCTCCTCCTCATGGGGTCATCCTTCTTGCCACACTGACCTACTTCTGTTGCCTTTGTTTGTTGCTAATGTCCCCTCTTCATTACTCCTCTCCTGACCCCATCACCATCACCTGGATAGATCCTCTGCATTTTTAAAGTGGGTTAAAACTGCACAAATGATCACTCAGCAGTTACAAATCTGGATATATAGGAATAGGGTAAATGAGATATTTTGTCTCTTCCAGAATACGTACTTAAATGAAAGGACTATGTCTTTTTACTGAAAATTCTACACTTATGAATATAAAGTACTTAATAAGTATTGGAGAATTTAAATTAACTGCCCAAAGAATTCAACAGTTATATTCACATGATGGGAACCTTGGGTGTGTGCCTAAATTTTAGGGCTCCCCATTCAGGCACTTTCCTTAAGGAGTAAGGGAGCAGTCAATTGAGCCAAGGAGGAATACCCAGTGAAGTCCCCCTCCAAACTGCCCTAGACCCACCGCCTCAGTGGCCTCTTTCCTTAGTCAGTCCTCCTCAGGGTGGGCTTCAATTGCCGACGTGTGTACTCCTGGCACAAGTGGTGGCCACGAGGCTGCTGTTTGCAAGAGGTGTGGGTGGAGCTTGGATGTGCAGGCAGTGGGGGCCACAAGCAAGTGATGCTGCTTGTGCTGTAAGATGGAACCAGAGATAAGAAGAAAAGGAGCACAAAGCTCAGGTGCCAATCATCCCAAGTTAAATCCTCACTTTCCATGTTGTGTCAAACGTGTGTTTGCCAAGGTAGGTACAACACAGGTTATTTAAATGTGTTAGTTTGATTCAGACATATGTGCTCTCCTTTTGAATTCTTGCCCCAGGTCTGCACATGGTACATCCGGGCAGGGATAAAATGCCCTCTTCTCCCACGGGCCCTTCTGGATCCCCTCAGCCACTCTAAACTCCCATTTGACTTGCCCGCTCCATGTGTTGCTTTTATTTGTGAACTGGGGATACTTATGAACAGACACCTTTGTTACCAGACTGTACTGTTTTTGAAAGTGGGTTCCATATGATTCACCTTTGCACCTTCACTGTGCCTATTACAGTATATCTAAAAACTTGTAGATAATTCATAAATTTTTATTGAACGAATAGCAAATAAATGTCTCCAAAAAGTGTAGATTTTACCCTCTTTAGAATGTATCAGGCACATGATAACTGCTCTTATCAAGGCCCTTTGGTTACAACAAGCACATTCAAGTTCACACAACAATGAATTCAAGGAGACAGCCACATCTCATGGGCATGAAATAGGACTGGGACTCAGGCACTAAAACTCAGGGTTTAAGAATGTGACTGTCATGTTTCTTCTAGGGAGATATGACTGCTCATTGCTGCTTCTCTAAGGAGACCACTTTCTTCTGTTCACCATTTCTTCCACTTAGTATAACCAGTCCCTGGTCCTTTGGTTTACTGGAACACCACCTGTATGGGTCAGCATTCAACCAGAGAAACAGAACCCATAGGAGATATGTATTAAGAGAGATATTGCGAGGAATTAGCTTATATGGTTATGGGGCAAGTCAGCCATCTGCAGAGCGGGCCACCAGAAAGGGCAGATGGAGACTCTTGGGAACAGACTGAGGCTGCAACCCACTGGCAGAATTTCTTCTTCCCCAGAGACTCCTCAGTTTTGCTCTTGAGGCCTTTCACCTGATCGAATCAGTCCCACCCAGATTATCTAGGATAATTTCCCCTCTTTAAAGTCAACTGATTTGGGACTTTAATCACATCTATTAAATATCTTTACAGCAATAACTGGATTAGCATTTGAGTAAATGGAATGGTAGCCATGACAAGTTGACATGTCAGAAAAAGCCATCACTTTGCCTTTGGCCCTTATCCAGCCTGACCCTTTGTTGAGCTTTCTACATTTAGAGATCCCCATCCTTTTAGTTAAAATAATCAAAAGAAAGGATTGTATTAGTTTCTGGCAATCAGTGATGTCATCCCTGGTGAGATAAAGGAGGCCAAGATAACAGAGTATGGGGGTCTGCTCCTTCTAGAGGCTGTCATGGAAAGATTCTCTAGAAAAAGTTATGGTATGTGCTAGCAAAGAAGCCCCTCTTATAGAATGTCTACCTTTCCTTGGCTCTTTCCTTAATACCATGGAAGTCGGGATGCATTCTGAGAAATAAGGCTTACTCACAGTTCCTTACTTCTACGGTGAACATTCTTATCTGAAAGGAAGTTTTATAGAGATGAAATAACTTTGCGCCAAGAAAATATTCATCATAATTTTGCTCATTTACAAATATATTAAATATAGAGGCAAACCAATAAAATGTAGGATAGTAGGATGGTCATAAAACTTCTAATTTGTTACAGATGTAGCAACAATAATAATAATGATAATAAAATACCTGAGTGGATCTTCAACTATTTTTCCCCATGTGTCACTAACATAGCTTAATTCTGTCAGTGTTTTTGTTTCTTTTTTAAATTTAGAATGTTAATCAGTTGCAGGGTAAATACCAACTTGGCTTCATAATTCTGCAAGTACGTAGCTTTGATGGGGATTATAAAATTTTACTCACTTACCAATGGCAGTTCTGTCCTTCAGTATATCCAATTAAGTTTTCATCCTTAGAGCAAAGACTTACAGATCACAGTGGAAACAAACAGTTGCCCTGGGTTGTGGCTGAAATGAATGCTAATCATTGCTGGCTTCATTCTGCCCCATGAAATGTGTGTTTTATAGTGACATTCAGAATAGTACAAATGAACTATAAATTGCATTTTCATTCTCTAGGCTCCATTTTACAAATTCTATAAATGAGTCATGCATCTGTTTCATTTGCTTTTGATGCCACAGATTGCTGTGTCCTGTGGTTTTATATACCCAAGCTCTCTTGCTGATAAGCATTTTTGTCCTAAGTGGAAGAGAGGGAAGGCAGAGGTACAGAGGAATGCATTTCTAAAAGCATTCAAAGGGGATCTGTAAGAGATTGTTTATGGTGTGAGTTCAGTGTCATTCATTTATGGACTAATTTGTAGAAACCTCTATTTTATAAAAGATACTGTGTTTAGCACTCTGAGGGATATAGTCCCATATATAAGATATAGCTCAAGTTCCAGAAGCTCACCATTTAGTCTTAGGATAAGACAAGTACAGAGGGCATTACAATATTATTTAAAGCAAGAACAGAGAAACAGCATGCAATGTTTTATGGATGTCCAATGGAGGACCAAATTGCATCCAGGGAAGAGGAAACATGACTTCATTGAAGAGTTTTGCATGATGTTGAAGACGGACTTACCTAAGCACTACAGAATTAGGATATAGCATAGGCAAAGGTAAGATGTGGAAAAACAGAAGGTGTGTTTGGACACAGGAAGTTATCCATGTGGATGCAGAGGACAGTGCTGCCAAAACAATATGACTGGACCCAGATTATTAAAGACCTTGGATGCTAGGATAACATGCATGTTTATTGTCCAGGAATGCAGCAGAGAATCTTGTGAACAAGTGTGACCAAGACTTTCAGGCTGAAACATATCCAGGCAGGGACTTCCCTTTTCACACACCACTTAGCATCCTCAGAGTATGGTCCATGGACCTCTGCTGGTCCTTATCAGGCTGCTACTGGTTTACACTGAGAAGAATGCAGAAAATGAAATTAAACATTTAGGAATTTTTCAAAATAATTTGCCATTGGCATTGAAGTACATGATTTTATATTTTCTAATCCATAACGGATTGGAAAAGAATTGTTTCTTTATCACAGATAATCTGAGATCACCCCAGTTCCTCTGCCCCAGAGTGCTTAGACTATAGACATCAGTTTCGCAACTGAAGTCGGAACTTCTGTGTGTGTCGTTATTTCTCTTGTTTTCAATTCCCTTCAACTCACTGGACATATTCTTTAATTGCCTTTTGATCTCAACACTTTGATGTTGCATCTTAATCTTGACCTGTTCAAAGGGAATAATATCAAATCACAGAAATTAACCCCATGTAATCTAGAGCACAGGTAGGCAAACTTGGCCCATGGGTAAATCCGGCTCTCTGCCTATTTTGTAAATGAAATTTTATCCCAACACAGCTGTGCTCATTTGTCTTCATTTCATCCATGGCTGATTTTCTGCTACCATAGCAGAGTTGAGTAAGTGCCACAAAGACTGCATGCTTTTCAAATCCTAAAATATTTACTAACTGACCTTTTACAGTAAAAGTTTATATGGAAAGCAAATGAGTCTTTAAATGGAAATTACTTACCAGGCACCCACAATTCTTACTTTCCTGAAAGGCTCACCAGGAAGAAATTTGGGGCTACACTAGGATTCAGGAAGTCACTGAGAAGGAAAAAGGCTCCTAAATCACATATGTTCACATATACTTTGGGCAGGTGTGAAAGGAAGCTTAGAACATATACTGCATTAAATAATCTCTTACATAGTTTTTTTTAGTTTAGCACAGATAAGGATGCAAGTTAATGAAATCTGATGGAAGAGATGTCATCCTTGTTAGTGATTTTAAGAGATATCAGGTTTATATCCTAGAGATGGTAACACCTACATAAATACATTGGAGAAGTTAAAGATATTTCAGTTAACAATTTCTTTTAAAATGTATTTTATTTTCTGCTTGGGCTTCTGAAAGCATCAGGATAGTCAAAAGATTTTGTCCTGAAAGTTGTAGGTTCATGGATTGGCATATCTGGAATTATAGAAAAAGATGTTAGGTAAAACTATGTTATGTAAAACTATGTTTCCTCTTCTCTCTGTATTTCTTGTTACATTTTTGTGTGGTGGTTATCACTGTGGAGCATATCTCTGCAACATAACCTGCTATGCTCTACACATCTCCACATTCAGCTATATTCTCAGAAGCAAAATAACCAGGAACAAAAAATAAAAGGAAAAAGGAGAACTAATGGTGACTTAACTCCTTTGTAGAGCAAGGAAGGACATATTATTAAGCTGTAAAATAAACTTATGTGGTAGGTCATATTACCCCCACTTTACAAGTGAAGAAGCTGAAATTCAGAGAGTAATTTGCCAATGTCACACAGCTAATAAACAAAGGAAACTGTATTTCCATCTAAGTATGCTCTTCCTACTCTCCTAGCTAGAGTTTGATAAAAATAAATACCACGTTGGAATATAAATTTAGGTGGAAGAAAGGAAAATGAGCAAGATTAGGATCCATAGAGGTTAAAAAATCCTCAGCTCAATATAGACAAGATCAGGTGGGAAAAGAATGCAAGTAAGCTGATTATACAGATGTGAAAAAAAGGCAGGAGTGAGAAGAGTGATGTTGTGGAGAGACAAGGGTTAGAAGCATATTGAATTCCAAATTTTCAGGTCTCTGCCTACATATATATTTATGAATGCATATTGTCAACAATGAAACAAAACATCTGCAACCCACACCTAGAAGAATGCAAGGGGTTGTAAATAGTCCCCTGGCTCACTAGGATCTGCTGGAATTCAGAAACAAATTCATGTATCAATGTTTTGTTGCTCATAAATCCAGCCTCAGGTGAATATGTTTGCAAATCACTAATAACTTGGAAATGTACACTTATTGCACCAGAACAACCTGGGCTATTCAAAGTCATTGCAAGGATATATTTTATTCAATTATCTTTAAAAAGAGGAATCTTTTTTTCCCTATAAAGCTGTCTTTTAGGAAAAGGATTTTTTCTCTCTCTCTCTCTCTCATTCTCTTATTCTCTTTCTCTCTCTCTCTCCTCCCTCCTCTCTCTCCTTTTTATACAAGTCTTAATCAAACCTATATATCTATTTATGTATATGAGTAAAAGACCATAAATTTCTATAATGATCCTACTGTTCACCATTTTTACAGAAGCTTTTGACTCAGAAGAAAGTAATTTAAAAGATGAATTTTGTTGGCTTATTTGTTTCTATCTTCTATTAACAACTGCTTCTTATTTATGATTCAAAGACCAATTTCAAGATTAAAAAACAAAAAAATAAAAACCAGACTGCCAAGCTTAGAGGTGAGTCATCCAGAAACTAATCTGCCCTTGACTACCTTCCTATGCACTCTAGAATTCAGACACTAGCAAAGGGTGCCACAGGAACATGTAGCTGTAAGAAATCACAGAGCCATGGAGGCCTGCAAATTACTTTCCTGGCAGTCTATCCACTCTTATATTCCTCAGACCCTGTGACATAAACATATTTAAAACCAATCTTTTTTTCTGAATGAAACCCTCTACCACTCATGTCTCTCTGTTCTAGAGAAAGACTCCCATCTACCCAATTTTCCAGACTACACACTTGGGTTTCATCCTTGCCTCCCCCTCTTCATCACCATCAACACCTAGTTTTTTGTCTACATGTTCTAACCAATTCTTCTTGATCCTACCTTTCTTAACCCAACTATTTCTATTTCCAGTGCCATGGCTTTTCGTGGGTGACCATTTTTCCCAGGGATTGCTGGCAACTCCCTCAAACGGGTCTCCCTGTTTCAACTTTTGTCTCTCTCCAACCCTTTCTTCATGCAGCAACCACAGCACTTTTCTCCCCTAAAATTAGACCATGCCATTCCTTTATTTAAAAGTCATTATTAGGGCTTCCCTGGTGGCGCAGTGGTTGAGAGTCTGCCTGCCGATGCAGGGGACATGGGTTCGTGTCCCGGTCCAGGAGGATCCCACATGCCGCGGAGTGGCTGGGCCCGTGAACCATGGCCGCTGAGCCTGTGCGTCCGGAGCCTGTGCTCCACAACGGGAGAGACCACAACAGTGAGAGGCCCGCGTACCGCAAAAAAAAAAAAAAAAAGTCATTATTGACTATTTTTCTTAGAATCAAATGCAGACTCAACAACTTGGTCTACAACACTCAATCATCTGACCTTTATCTCTGCTGCTTTCTTTCTCATTATTTGCATTCCTCTTACTCTATTAACTGAGCAATGTAATATACTTCACCAGAAGCACAATTTCTGGTTCACTTCCAAGCCTTTGCTGCTATTCCTTCTGCCTGGAACACTATTCCACTCTTCTTCAAAAGAACAACACATATGTATCCTCCAGGATCCAGTTTAGAATTTCATCTGGAAAGTTTTTCTTGACAGATTCCCTAACCTCCCCCTCACCACCCCACCACAGAGACCCTGCCATGCACACACGCACATGCACACACACACACACACACCTCATACCTTTGCTTTGCTTAGGTGCATCTCTGTATTTCCTCTTCAAAGCACTTGACACTTGTGTTAGTTTCCTATTGCTACTGTAACAAATCCCTACACAAGTATAGGCTTAAAACAACAGAAATTTATTATCCTACAGTTCTGGAGGTCAAAATACCCCCATGGGTCTCAATGGACAATCCCGTCCTTATTGTGAGGTCAGCTAATTAACAATCTTAATTCTATCCACTAACCAACTTCCCTTTTGCTGTGTAAGATAATGTATTCACAGATTCTAGGGATTAGGTAGTAGACTTCTGTTGGTGGAGGGAAGATTATTTTTCCTACTACAATAATCGTGTTTACCTGTCTGTGAACACTGTCTTTCCTCCCTCCCTTCACCCCAGCAACACACAGACTATATGCGTTTTCTGAGTAAAAGGATGGTATTTGTCCTCTTATCAATGCTCTGGTGTCTAGCAAAATGTGTAGTATGTAGTAGGTCAGTACATATCTTGAGATAATTAATGACTAAATCAGAGGGCCTATGGACTTTATACCAATTGTCTTGGTGAAAGCTTACTTAGTTGTAGAGAAGAAGAAGGCATATATGAATCCCTTTAACTTTCTCCAGCAATTCTGTGCCCCTGATCATTGAAGTATTAAAATGTTAAGTTCTAGGGGAAGCAGGGCAAAGATCTCAGTGGTAAGATAACTATAACTTCTCCACTGCATCTTCTCCAAAGTGACAAACAGGAATAGTTTTATGCTGTTTTGCTAAAATATATGATGTTGATGATTATAATGCAGCCTTATTTTATGGAGTTGAGAGAAGTGCAGTCTGACCAGGCACTCTTTTCAGTATTAGATCTGTCCCTGAGAGATGACATCTTATTTAAGATTTCTTTCTAATATCTATTAGTGAAAGCTTAAGATTCTTATATAATGTCAGGAAACAAAACAGTGACAGGGATCTATCTTTCACATACAGCTGATTTCATCTACTGTCATATATTGCATTGATTCTCAACTTTGGCATGATTAATATTTTGGACTAGATAATTTTCTGTTAGAAGGGATCTGTCCTGTGTATGGAAGGATATTTTTTTCTTTCCAGTTTTATTGAGAATTGGAGGATGTTTAGCAACATCCCTGGACTTTACTTACTAGATGCCAATAGCACCTTTTTCAGTGTGACAACCAATATTATCTCCATATATTGCTAAATGGTACCAGCGGGTGAGAGGCAATATTACTACTGGTTGAGAAATACTGATATAATGTGTTAGATAAAATTTAAGACAATCACACTGTTTTTCCATTAAGGATTCTTGGATATTATATTAGGGATAAGAAACTCTGATAATGTGTGTGAGTGTGTGCTTGCATAAGGGGTCACATTGTGATAGTGGCAATGACATAATTCCTGAGTTTCATGTGCAAGGACATTTTGACCATAACAGGCATCCAAACTGGAGGATTCTGCCTCTTGTCCCTCTTTTTACTCTTACCCAAGTATAAGAATTCTTTTATTTCTCACTATCTTTATTCAGCTCTGATAGCCAATATCTTCCTGTGCTTACTATGTCATGGAAACTATTATGAAGGATTTACAGATGGAGCTCTCCTCTTCTTTTCCCTCTTCCTACCCTTCAATGTGTCACTGAGGGCATCTTGATAGCCTCTCAAATGAACACATTTATATATGTCATGTAAAATAACAGCTGCTTTCAAAAGCTGACCCAGAAGAGGCAGTCCTGTCCAGAACGTTTCCTCCTTCCCCATGTACCAAGCTCTTTATGCTTCTAGGAGAAGCAGGTGATTGATTCTGAACCATGTTATTTGTTTATGCTGATCACCTAATGAGCAACATAACTGCCCAGTAACTGGTTTTTCCAGAATGCTGCATAGAGTGTAACCATCAAAAAGTGTCTCTCTGTTTCCAATGTAAATTCCTTTCAATTTTTTGGTTGTCTGATAAGCTGGTGAGAGAGAAATGTTTTAAGCACATAATCCTAGAGCCCATTATTAGGAGTGTTTTCATTTTCTTATCTTCTGGCATCCATTTCCACATAGTTTGTGCCTTTAATCAATAATGTATGATTCCATATAGAAAAAAATCAGGACTGTTTTTGTTTGTTTATTTGGATCCACTTCTTTTTTTTCAAGATAAGCTTGCTGGCTCTGTCTATGATGTACATGATTTCTGGGGACTGTAAAGGAACCTTCACCTAATCTTACCCTGCATGCTTTTCTAATGTTCAACTTACAGATATATTTCTTGGTAAAGATTTGGGAAATTAATCAAATTTGGATGAGCTATGCTATTTTTACTTAATAATATGTTGTAGAGCAATCTGTATCAGTTAGGAGTAAGAAAAGAACATAGATCAACTATTAGTAGGAATAGAGGAGAAGGAACTGAGAAGAGAGTTTTGGAGAGTTCTTAAGATCATCATTGCCTACTTAGCAGTTTTTCTCCATTGAGTTCCAAGGACTATATTACATTTCATTTGACTAAATTAAGTGCGCGTGTTTAGGCTCTGATAAAACTGTCTCTCCTAGGGCAGGTCTTATTAAGAAAAACAGACTGTTCAGGATTATTTCAAATGGTTACTTTTCATCTCCCCTTTATGGAACACAGGGAGATTTTTCTTCAGTATTCACTGTAAGAGCCTGGTCAACTCCTGGACATAAAACTCATGAAGTGTAGACATCCTCCTATGACCGGGCTCCTCTGGAGTTTTTAAATCCCAAGCTTTTCAACACTGAGCCCCCAGCAGTTTGTCAGTTCTAGTTGAGGTTGTCCTACCTTGGCACTTGTCCCCCAGGGGTTTCAGCTCTTGGGTTTCTGCTTTGGTAAGTTGTAATTATCTGTATTTTTCTCTTTGTCTCCAGTTTTGGAGGCAGCAGTTTGCCTTGTGACCTGAATTCTCTGGAGGATCTAAGAAGAGTTGTTGATTTTTATTAGCAAATTGAATCCAACAATGTATAAAAAGCCCATGACCAAGCACATTTTGTCCCAAGTAAGCAAAGACATTTTAACATTTGAAAATCAATTAATGTAATTTATCACATCAATAGGCTAAGAAGAAAAATCACATGATCATATCACTAGACACTGGAAAAGCATTTGACAAAATCTAACACCCATTCATGATAAAGACTCTTAGTAACAAGGAATAAAAAGGAACTTCCTCAACTTGATAAAGAATATCTACAAAAAACCTACAACTAACATCATACTTAATGGTGAGGAACTTGAAGTTTTATCTCTGACAACATCAGGAACAAGACAAGGTTGCAGGATACAAGGTTAGTGTACAAAAGTTAGCTGCTTTCCTGTAATACTAGCAATGAACAAGTGGAATTTGAAAATTAAAACATAATACCATTTACATTAGCAGCCAAAATGTGAAATACTTAGGTACAAACTTAACAAATATGTATAAGCTCTATGTGAGAAAAACTATAAAACTCTAATGAGAAAAATCAAAGAACTAAATAGAAGGAGAGATATTCCATGCACATGGGTAGGAAGACCCAATATTGTGAAGATGTCAGTTCTTCTCAACTTGATCTATAGAGTCTACACAATCCCAATCAAAATTGCAGCAAATTATTTTGAAGATATTATTGAAATGATTTATCCAGAATAGCCAACATAATGTTGAAGGAGAACAAAGTCAGGTGACTGACACTAACTGACTTTAAGATTTATTATAAAGCTACAATAATCAAGACAGTGTAGTAATGGTGAAAAAAAGAGGCAAATAGATCAATATGACAGAATGGAGAACCCAAAATAAACCCATATAAATATAGTCAACTGATCGTTGCAAAGGAGAACTGGCAATAAAATGGAACAAGATAGTCTTTTCAACAAACGGTACTGGAATAACTGGTCATTCACATGCAAAAAAATGAAACTTGACACACATATTACATCCTTCACAAAAATTAAATTGGATCATATAACTAAATGTAAAATGCAAAACTATAAAATTCCTAGAAGATAATGAAAGAGAAAACAGAAGATCTTGGGTATCATGTTAACTCTTTAGATATAACACCAAAGAAATGAATGATCCACAAAAGATGTAATTGATAAGCTGAATTTCATTAAAATGAAGAACTTCTGGTATGTAAAAAAACAAGAGAATTAAAAGAATTAAAAGATAAGCCACAGACTGAGAGAAAATATTTGTAAAAGATACATGTAATAATGAACTGTTATTCAAAATGTATAAAGAACTTTTAAAACTCAGTATGAAGAAAACCAACAGTGTGATTAAAATTGGGCAAAAGACCTGAACAGATATTTCACCAAAGAAGATATACAGATATAAAATAAGCATACTAAAAGTTACAATCATGTATATGCCATTAGGGAATTGAAAATCAAAACAATGAGATACCACTACCTACCTAACAGAACTGCCAAACTCCAAAATACTGACGATAGCAAATGCCGACGAGGATATTGAGCAACAGGAACTCTCATTTATTGCTGGTGGGAATGCACAGTAGTAAAGCTATTTTGGAAGAATGTGGATACGAAAATACTTAATAAAATTTTACTTAATAAAAACTGTAATCTATTAAAACACATGTGATCAAGTCATATCTAACCCATGACTTTTTTCACTTATCAGAAAATTAATCAATGTAATTTCCCTAGTTTATTTATTTATTTAATTTATTTGGTTGCACGGCGTCTTAGTTGTGACACACGGGTTCCTTAGTTATGACATGCGAACTCTTAGCTGCAGCATGCATGTGGGATCTAGTTCCCCAACCAGATCGAACCCAGGCCCCCTGCATTGGGAGCGTGGAGTCTTAACCACTGCACCACCAGGGAAGTCCCTCCCTAGTTTATCAACCAAAGAAGAAAAAAAAAATCATGTTTTCTTTTTTCAATAAAGAAAAAGCATTTGAAAAAAACTCTTTGCACTTTAGGAACTTCCTTAAGTTAATTACATGCTATTTACCAAATTCCTGCAGCAAATATTATTCCTAATGGAAAATTCAGGCACTGTCTTTGCAACTGGAGATGAGTCAAGTTTGCTCAGGGGCAATATCTACAGAAGAACAGGTCATTACCATGCACAACTCCAAGGACACCATTCATGTAGACTGAGATGTGTGTGGTGCTACAGAGGACTAAGCAAGACAGAAACTGAACAAGTCTTTGAAGTGACACTATCATGACTACTCTTTTATATACTACTGGTAGACCTGTCAAAGATATGGGCTGAAAGGCAAGTGGTAAGGTTTCCATTATTCTCAGAAGACAGAAATACCTTAGAAAAATCAAGGAATAAAACAGTTTAGAAAGTCGCTAGTATAAGATCAACTTACAGAAAGAAACAGAAAACATAATAAAAATACTATACAAAAACCAACACACAATGTCTAGGAATTAACAAAGAATTCATGACAGTAACAGAGAAAAAATTAAAGTTCCATTAGAAGATAGGAAATCAAGCCAACACACAATATCTAGGAATTGAAGAGTTCATTAAAGTATGGAGAAAAAAATTAAAGTTTTACTAAAAGAGAAAAAGAAAATCAAAATAAGTGAAGAGACATTGTATTCTTTGGGTAAAATTAGCCAATATTATAAATATGTCAATTGTCCCGAGATTAATTTCTAAAATGTGTATAATTTCAATCAAAATCCAATTTTTATGAACTTGAAAAACTTGTTTTTAAATTTACATGAAAAAATAAGAGTACACAAATGGCTAAGCCAATTTTGAAAAAATATTTTTTTAAAGAGAAAAAAGAAAAGTATATACTACAAAGCCATGTATAAAAAACAATAGACTGAGTATGTTTCTGGTGCAAAAACTAACAGAAAGATACATGAGGTAGGATAGAGAACCCAGAAACAGAGCCATGTACATGGGGAAATTTACTATAAGATAAATATGGCTCTATTAATCAATGAGCAAAGGGCAGACTTTTTAATAGATAGTGTTGTGAAATGTGCTTCAAAATATGGGGGAAAAAGATCAAGTGGGCTCTTTTGTAATACCACATATAAATGTATATTCCAGATGGATTATAAAACAGAGTGTGAAATGTAAAACTACTAAAGTTAATTTAGGAAAGTGAGAAGCACATGTTTATAATCTATAAGTTGGAAAAGGCTTTTTTACAATAATAATCATACCAAAGAATAGACCACATGGCAAACATTTTATTTATTTGATTATACTAAAGTTAGGGACTTTTGTTATGGTAAGGAAGTGTGAAAAATTTAAAAGATAACAGATTGGGAGAAAAGATTAAATAAAACTTACAATCACTTATATCTGGAATATCTTAACTCACAGAAATCAAGAGAAAAATGCAGAAAACCCAACAGACAAAATAGTAATAAAAACAGTAGTAGTAGTAGTAAATGCACAAACAGATCATCAGTTTATGATTCAATAAACATTTACTGAGAATATACACCCTGCCAAAAGTAGCCCCCAGGGATACATCATTAAACATATCAAAAACCCCTGTCTTTATGGAAGGCATATGATTTCAGATTCAATACAAACAAAATAGAAATTAAAACAAATATCACTTTGCATGCATCAGATTGGGGGAAATTAGAAAGCTGTGTAATGCCAAGTTTGCGAATGAGTGTGGAGTTACAGGAATCCTGAACATTGCTTCTTTGAGCCCAGACTGTTGCAGTAATTCTGGATATCTTTAAAGCAATATTTAGTCAAATTTTCTCTGAGGATTTCTATGGCTGGATAATCTCCTAGAGAATGGCTCACATGGGTGTATGTATAAGAATGTTCAGTACAGTATTGTTTGGAAAAGGATGAAGTTGTAGACAGTCTATGTGTTTATCACTGGGGTAGGAATATTTATATACAACAGACTCATACGCTGTAAATTATGCATCAGTTAAGGTCAAATAAAAAGGTAGATGTACATACAGCATCGTCGATCAATCTTAAAAATACAACAGTGAAGGAAAAGAAATAGGTACAGAATGTGGTCTATTGTACAGCACTGTTTACTTATGTAAAATAAGAATACATACACAATGTGAGACTGCATGTTACTTATAAAATTAGTGGATATGTATAAAAATATTACAATAGTTACAAGGAGAAAAATGAAGGTGGGAAGTGTTTTAAAAGGAAATAAAAGATTGAGTTAAGAGAACACCAACCATTTGCTGTAACTAAGAGGTTAGGAGAAATACCTCACTCAGAGGGTGGTTAAGATCAAACAAGTGGCTGTGAATGCTTTGTCAGTTGTCAAGTGCACTTTTGACACCGGCATTTATGAACATATAAAGATGCAGCAGCGTTGGTTCAGCTTTTCTACAATAGGATGACTGAGTTATTTCTAGGAGAGAATTCAATAAAACATAGAGAATTTGTCTTGGTCCCTGTGTCTGGACTGTCACAGGCTAGAATGACAGGATCTTGCATGAGGACTTGATTTACATCCTCTTGTTTGTCTCTAGGTTGGCTGTGTTCCATGGCTTCAGCCTGCATCATTAATTCCAAGCTTCTGACTTATACCATGTAGCACCTGGAAAAGAACAGAGCATGGGGGATTCTGTACAAACAATATCCACTACCTGAAATACAACTCACAGTCAGAGCTGTAGCAGCAGAGCTGTATTGGGCTAGGGAGATCAGAAATAGAGAGTACATTGTGGGTTCCATGCCCCTTCAGACACTGTCACTAGCTACTATAGAGTTAATTAAAATGTCACTTATTAGCGGTGGCAATAACAAAGGTCTTTAACTTCAAGTCTAAAAGTTAATTGAAAGAAATTGAACTCACACGAGATACTCAAAAACATTAATTATGCTCTGTGCCAACAAAAGCATCATAATATATTATGTATTGATACCAATTAATGTATGTATATAAACTACACAAGAATTTTAATTTGCATATTTGGCAGAAAGAGTATCAGAGAGATGTTGGTTGAATTCTGACTTTGGATGGGCCAAGTGATTAACCTAACTGTGCCCCAGTTTTCTCACGAGTAAAGTAAGTGCAATAAAGTCTACCATTACATGATTTTATTTGCTTATTTGTTCTGGTGAGGATAGGAGAGTATAATCTAAAATACCTAGCACAGTACCTGCCATTTGTGAAGTGCTCAATAATGAGTATCTGCTATTATTACATTAAAGAGGTTTGATATGTTGAATCTTTTATCCAGAGAGTCTGTAAAATTATCCCTGCATGTTTTAAAGCCTCTGCCTGTGATAGCGAGATGCTCTGATTTATCTGATGTTGAATCACTTAACAGAAGGTATGTATTAGAGTCATAAATTTTAAGTTGTAAATGCTCCAAGGAGAAAAAAAAAAAACTGTAGTTATCTCCACTTTGTACAGCAGGCAATTGAGATGCAAAGGGGTCTTCAGAATTTCAAATCAGTAAATTACAAAGGGAAGTCTCAAACTCTGATACATTTGCACCCTAGTGTTGTGACCTTTCTCTAGTATTTATTGTTATCATTTGGGGTTTCTTGTAGTTTCTTTTTTTTTTCTATATGTTCAACGGAAGGCACTGCAGGTGTATCAGAGTTAAGACAAAATCTCTTCCCGTAAGCAGTTAGCATGCTAACAACCTAGATGGTTAAAAAATGAGCATAGAGCATACAAATAATTCTAAAATAATGAAGTCTTTGGTAAATGCCATAGGAGAGAGGTACAAGTAAAGAGTTACATACAGATTCAGGTGTTTGTTGAAGACGAAGTGGAAGAGGGAATATATCTAATAGCTTTAGAATAGAGGCTACTCATGGTGTTCATCAAAAATGAAAGGAAGGGAGCATTTCACGTAGAGAAGTTGCTAGCAAGAGCAAAAAGTTTGAGAAACATGAAATATTAGAGTGTGATAAATATCCAGTTGAGCTTAAGAAGCATGTTCTAGACACTAATGAATGCTTTATTAAGGAAAGAGGGAAGGAAGGAGGGAGCTGGGAAGGAAGGAGGGAAGGATGATGGAAATAAGGTAGGGAAGCAATGAACAAATGAAAGGCCACGCTGTGAGAAGTCTTGCATATTAGGCTGAGGGGTTTGCAATTAATCCAACAGATGAATGGATTTAGCTAATGCTTTCTTTCAAGAGTTGGCTTCTTTCTAGCAAATTCAGTTCAGAATTGGTGGTCATTAGTGTATAGAGCTTTGGACTTGGTGTGATTCTTGCTGTTCCTTCCTGGGGACAATAATCTGAAAGAACAAAAGCAAAAGCACTATGTGCAGAGGGCCAGATAAATTATAAGTCCAGTCAGAAGCCAAGCAACATAAACAATGTTTCTGAAACACATGTCGTGACCAAAAAGAATGGATGAATTATTACTCTGGCATTTCCTTTGTTATTTATGTCCAGAAATCAATCAACAACTGAAGAAATGGAGTAATTTATAAGTCAGGTGCTGTCAAATACTTGTGGGTCTCAACCAGTATAACCTGTCTGTGAATTCCTATGAAAATGGATGACAATAGAAAATAATCTTATTAAAAGCCTGATATTCATAATCTGGTGCACATTATCCTAACAGGATATAAAAATAAGAATTAAAAAAAAACAATAGCTGCTGAAAACAGAAGTGCCCATTGACTGTATAAAACCTTTTCTCTTTCCTCACTACACCTTGTTTAATAAAAATAGATGTAAGTGATGGAACATTTATTATTGAAAAGTTAACCAAAAAGGCCTGTCAATTTGATGGAGGAGGTTATTTGTTCAACAAAATATCCAAGCACATGAGGCAATATGGAAACCCAATCCCTGCTGTCCCACCTGACTTCTTGACCAGAAATAAATATCTGGATAGCACTGATTAAAAGTATAGACATAGTATTATGAACATGTTTTGCTTCATCATATTCAGAAGGACTAAGGAGCAACTGGTCATCTCATGAGACCAGAATTTAAACAAGAATCTTGTTAGAGATAGCCAGGCAATTTATCTCCCTCTCTTTCTCCCTCTCCATCTCTGTCTCAGAAGCAGTTGGGTTGTTCCTCAAACCTATTTTAGCCAATGGACCCTCACTCATGCAGTCTGCCTCTTAGGGCCAGAGGTATATTAACCAAACAGATAGGACTCTGATGAATAGTTTAGGATGCCAAGGAATCAGTTTAATAATGAAGAAATATAATTGACCAGCAGGGCAGATGTTTCATATTAGTGTACCATCTTCCTGCAGGTTACATGGTAAGAAAAGTTCTCATTGGAATGTATTTTGGTTAAGAATAATCAGATACAGATGAGTTAATTAGGCAATATCAATGGCTCATTGTACCAAGATGAGTACCCAAGAAATTATTTTCATTTTGCAGATGAACCTGAAATGGTCATCCTCAGAGGACCCTCTGTCCTAAATAATGTCAAAATAATGTCAGATTGGACTTTTTTTTTTCAGGATGAGCTGTTTCAAGCTCATGTGTTTCAAGCCATGTCCAAATCTCCATAGCTTAAAACAACACAGGTTTATTTCTCACTCAACCACATGTCCATGTGGAGTTGGTCTTCCTTATTCTCATCAGGGACCCAAGCTGATGAGAGCCTCCACTGTCATGAACTTTACCCTCACTGTGCCAGGAAAAAGGAAATAAAGTGAATTGTGCACTTAGCTTTGAACTGCTTGGCCCTGGGAAGGGAAATGCAAAGCTTTCTCTCATACACCATTGGCTAAAGAAAGACAGATGGCCATGCCTGACTGCAAAGCACAGAACATTCCAAACATATTCCACACCTTAAAGAATGAGAGTTGGAGTATGGTAAATAGCCCTAATATGTCTCAAAATGCATTAACAATTTCTCACTCTTTGAGTTCAGCTTTTGTATATACACTTCCCATCTGCATATTGTTTTACCAGTTGTCTGTAATGTGGTTTTATTTATATTTGCTAATGTGATACACATTCAAATTCTCTTGTTTTGTCACGTTAACTAAAATGTGTTTGGTCTCTAAACCAGAAATATGTTCATTGCTTAGTGGAAGCTACTTCTGTAGAGAACTGAACTCAATTGTTATTTGTTGACTTCTTCAAGTTCCCATTATTTAAGGTTCATCAGTCTGCATCCTATGTGCAGATACCAGAAATTATCCCCTAAACCTTCTGGATTAATAACCAGGTGGCCCAAGTGGCATTGTTCTCGAAATCAAAATTTACTAAGATTATATGATACCTATTTATTTGTCAGTTGTGCCAAGTTCAGCTAATTATCCAGAAGAAAAAAAAATGTTATGTAGCCATAGATTATACCTCCAATTTAATGAGAGGCATTATGATGTGATAGGTAAGGGCAGGGACACTTTTGGATGGGAATATGGGCTCTTTCACCTCTCAGCTGGGCTACTTCCTGTGTCCATTCCTCTCAGCTTTGTTTTTCTCATCTACAAATGAGACAGTAATACCCATTTTGAAGTTTTGTCATTAAGTATCAAGCACCCAGGCTTAGTATTGTACTAGACACAGTGCCTGGCACATAGTAAACACTAAACAAATGTTTGTGGCGAGGACGTTATTCTAAACATGAGGCCTGCATTTACCTACGTTGCCACTAGATGGTGAGTTGAGGTAAAACAAAATATTTGCTCTGATTTTCTTTTATTTTCCAATGCTTGAAACTGGGAAGAAATTATCCACAATATACAGGTGTTTCTGGTTGTTTGTTGGATTTTACACTAGATGAGCAAATTAGGCAAGTGAATAGTATCAATAAGAAGGTTTCTGCAGTAAGTTCTCTCCTAACAATCAGTGTGAGCCCTGATAGTAGGAGCATAAGATCCATGTTATTTAATGTAATTGATCACAATTTACAAGCTTTGATTCACAGCTGGCCAGCTGGTGCTAACTGACAATCTCCGTTCTCTCTGGCTTATTTTTTTTCCTAAATTTAGGTTTGTTTGTGTGTGTGTGTGTGTTTATTTGTCAGTGAATTGTTAGTCAACTAAAATGAAACAAAACAAATCAGCAACTATTAAAACTGCTTTTCCTCTTTCTCTTCACACAGTCATTCCTACCACAAATATCTGCTTCTTTCAATAGAGGAAAGTAGGTTTGCATGTCTTAAGTATCTCAGGAGTTGGGGATTTACATGTGCTTTCTTGGTATGCTAAATAAAGCTCTTTATTTCATAGTCTTGGGTAATAAATTATAAAAGGAGATAAGCTCTGAATTGCTTAGTTGTTTTTTTTTTTTAATTTAGGTTCTATGTTCCTTCCTTCCTTCCTCCCTCCCACCCTTTCTTTCTCTTTTATCCCTCGATCAAATATTTCTTGAGTGTCTTCTATGTATCAGAAAGCATTCTAAGCAGTAGAAATGCAGCTATAATATTCTGCCCTCAAAGGAGTGGGAAGATAGAAACTAAATACAGAAAATGATAAGAGCTGTGAAGAAAAACCAAGCAAGTGGCAACCAGGATGTCTCTATTTTACATCTGTTGGCTCAAGAGATTAGCGTCCAAAAAAAGACATATGAGTTAAGCCATAGAGCGAGACTTGGATGTATTCAAGAAAGAGTATTCTAGGCATAAGCAAAAATATGTATCATTATTCTGAGCAGAACTTGTTTGATAGGCAGGAGCCCAATCTTTTGATTATAGTGAGTGAAGGAACAGCCAGTAAGTGTGACATCAGAGGAGTAATCATGAACCAGGAGCCAGGCTGTATAGGATTTTGTTGACCATATGCCAAAAGTCTGTATTTTATTATGAATGTGAGATAAAGTTGCCAGTGGGTTTTGAGCAGGTGAGTGATGTGATCAGGTTTACTCTCTAAAAGAACCTCCTTATCTGCTGTATAGAAAAGAGACCTTAGGGAGAGCAAGAAGGAAAGCAATGAGACCAATCAGGACATGACTGCCTTATCTAGGCAAGGAATGTTGATGACATGGACTGGAGTGATGTCCATGGAGGGAGTCTGGAGGTACTGGATCATGGGACCTGTTCTGCTAGTTAAATAAACATAAGCCGTAGGACCTGAGACAGGGGAGCGATTTTGTCACATGCTTTCCCTTGGCAGACTGAGCTGTATAAGAACTCCACTGAGCAAAAGGTCAATTCAACCCTTTGATCTTTCTTCTGCATTTCTCTCTGCCTTGAGAATCAATGTTAAGAGCGGTTTGGATTTTTGCAGAAGGTCTGAAAGTTAAATCCAGGTTTTCTGAATCATCACAGGAGATGGCTTTCTCCAGCACAAAAGGTAGCTTCATCTCCCAATGAGAAAGGATAGTAACCTCCAACACATTTCACTCACAGTCAACAACTAATGATAAGCATCAATTACTAGGATGTCCATTACTACAGATCCTGGGGCTGGGGATAAATAGCCTTGTCTACAGGCTTTAAAATTATCAACAAGTAGTAGCTGCTGCTCTAGTTAATGTGAATCCTCCCATTGCTGATTTTCCAGAGATAAAACCCCACACTCTTGAGGGAGGTTGAAATTAAATCTTGTAATAAATTATGCGCTATCTGAGACTGTATTCTGCTGTGATCCCACCTGGGCTGCCGATAAATAAACAGAGTTATAAAACACAGATTCTCTCAGAGACTCAGAGTTCTATTGCCTGTGTTTACTACCTGTTCTCTCCTTTCCATTTTATTTTTCTCTTGAGTTCTTTAAAAGAGAACAATCCCATTGAGTTATTTTGATCCCCATCCATTTCTTTCTAGAAGTTAACAATTCATGCAAAATGGGCTCTAATTTTTTTTTTCCAGAGTATTTAGCAGGACAACTAATCTTGATTTTAAAAAGCTATCTAGAGTGTTTTTCCCTTTCCTACTAGCCTGGACAGATTTCATTAGTAACCATAACATAAAAATGCCAACTTTTCCTGTCTTCTAGACCAGTGTGCATCTGGAAAGAATTTTCCAGGCCTTAGAATTGTCTCTGAAGTGCTAGGATTGCATGGTCACTAGATTTATACCCGAGGGGATTAAATCCCAAGCGTTTCCCCAGGACTCCCTTTATTCCTCTTTGCCATCTACTGGTTTTCCTCTCATTCCTGCTCATTCTCACCTATTTAGGACAAGGAGAGCTGCCTCAGCCTTCCTCACTATTCTGACTCTTGTCGTCAGCCTGGGTGACTTTCCATCCATATAGTGAACACTTCCAGCACCCGAAACCTCTTAAGTCTTTAAACTTTCAATGCCTCATGTTGGAAAAAAAAATGCCACATGTGAAATGTCATTGAGTATGAAAAGAATCCATGTGCTAGAATTCCTAAAATGGAGAAATCCATTAAGCAGACGTTGTTTACATTTTACAAAAAAGAAGAATGGAAGATTCTGATATGTTGGCTAGATCTTAAAACCTAATCTGCATTTCCAGTGAGCAGGAGAATGATGATTTGGATTAGTTCAAGGTTGCTTTGACTTCAGTTTACTAAGGAAGTAAGAAACAGTGGAAAGGACATATATGAGTTATGGAGTGGACGTGGTTCTCCACTGCCTCCTACCTCCTCACAAAGTGGCACTTGAACCTCAGGTCTATTTATGTTTGAATTACTCTTTGTTTGTCTTCCAGATAAACAAGAAATTTCTAATCTTTAAGTTGGTCACTTTGTGTGTTTGGGAAGTTTCACAATTTAATTGTTACTGAATGCTTTATTACATATCAGATTGACAAATAGAAATAGCAATATAGGGCTTCCCTGGTGGTGCAGTGGTTGAGAGTCCGCCGGCCGATGCACAGGACACGGGTTCATGCCCCGGCCCGGGAAGATCCCACATGCCGCAGAGCGGCTGGGCCCGTGAGCCATGGCTGCTGAGCCTGTGCGTCCGGAGCCTGTGCTCCGCAGCGGGAGAGGCCACAACAGTGAGAGGCCTGCGTACCGCAAAAAAACAAAATAGCAGCATAATTGCCTGCTATGTCTGACACCTCTTTTCTTAACAACTTCTGTGTATGTAGGTGGAAATGGCCCTGACTTAAAAAATGAGAAAGAAAATAAAGGGACAGAACTTCAATGCCTACTATGAGTTGTATCCTATGAAAATTCCATAAAATGTCAATTTTACAGGAGAAAAATTTAAGGCAGTTTGAAAAGTTACACGCATCTCCCCATAAAAGAATAATGGCCACTGTAATTGAATATGGACAAGACGGATGAGCACAGCAGCCAACTTCTTGATGAAATATTTAAAGGGGTGATTACTTAATAGGAATAATTGCTGATCTGAATATGCAAACTCCACTGAGGAAGAGCAGTATGTGCTCTGAGCTGAAGCTAAAGGGCCTTTTGAAGCTTTTCTCTCATACAGATTAGGAGGGAAAATGTAATACTTCATTTAGGAGAACAAAATTATAACTGTTCACTTCCTTTTTTCGAAGAGTATATTTCTCTCCTTTTTTTCCTATCTTATCTTCAAAAGAAATGTTTAAATAAAGACAAACATAAAGTGGAAATCTTTCTTGTGTCTAGTTATTCAGAATATACTTTCCACTTTTTATAAATGCTAAATCACATTGAATGATTCTGAAAAAACTAATAAGTAGATTTCACTTCATTCCCTTACAATATCACTCCTTTCCTTTTTAGTTTTCTTTCTTTAAAAAAGCTCTTTGAGCTTTTGAACCTTTCTTTCCAGCAAACAGAACAATTTTGTTGCTTCACACCCTGAGTCATCCCTACTCTTACACACCTATCAAAGTTTATCCATTCCAGATCCCATTCTCTCCAGGACCTAGAAGTCTCACTGTTCAAAGGCATGTCAGCTTCCCACTGCTGTACTTATAACTGAACCTGGAATTTTTAGTCATCATCACCTGCAGACCTCTAGAATAAGCTGTTTTAAGTTCGATGGTTCAGAATGAGTAGGATGGTGTGGATAGTTTGTTAGCAGGTTGCCTTAGAGTTGGAGTGCATACCTTGATATTTGTACCAAGATTTATTATGCTGCCATACCTGTCTTCCATTTATTTGGCTCTCTTGACTGCAGTGTGTTATAGTAGGAGGAGTAGGATCCTTACAGCAACATGGCAATGATATAAAAATCAGTGTGGCTGCCAGATTATAGGGTCAGACTAGAAGAGGCAATTAACTGCAATGTATTAGGGTATAACTCACTCAGAATCAGGCAAATGTTGGATCTGTGCTCGCTTCTTAATAATCAGGGGGCTGAAGTTTTAGGCTCTTCAAGTTAAGCAACATTAGTGTTTTCTATTTTACATTTTGTTTATAAGTACCGTGTGTGTGTGTGTGTGTGTGTGTGTGTGTGTGTTAAGAACAGTTAAGTTCTACTCAGCAAGTTTCTGTTGGTGGGAATGGAAATTGGTAGAGCCATTATGGAAAACAGTATGAAGGTTCTTCAAAAAATTAAAAATAGAACTAACATACGATCCAGCAATCCCTCTTCTGGGTAGATATACAAAGGAAATGGAACCTGTATCTTGAAGAGATATCTGCAGTCATGTTTACTCCAGCATTACTTATAATAGCCAAGTTATGGAAACAACTTAAGTATCCACCGACAAATGAATTGACAAAGGAAATATGATACACACACATACATACATTTTACATTTTCTTTAATAATAAATAAACCTATCTAGTAGTAGCTGTATGTAAGACATGACTCTTCCATTTGTACGTGATAGAAACTTAGTTCAAACTAGTGGGCATAAAAAGAATACTTTTAAGAAATGTCTAAAGTCATGGCTGAGTCAAGAGCCTTGAGATTAATTTTGATTTCCTCTGTAATTCTTAGGTACATTCTTCCAAAATGTTAGACAAGACAGCTACCAAGAGCTCAAGTTTATACATTAGCTTTCAGAAAAGATCTTATTTTGACAGTAATTTAGCCTAGCTTGGGTCCCCTGCCAGAGAGTGCAATTCACATAGATTACAATGTGATTCACACAACTCATGTATCAGTTTGTTCCCTTACCTCTTTCAGGTCCATGGTTAAGTACCAAGAGTTCATCAAACCTTCCTACACACTCTATAAACTTATAGCACTGCCCTTGCCCACACTCTCCACACATCTTCCTTGCTCTATACTATTCTCTACAGAACTTACCACTATGTGACACACTACATATTTTATAGGTCTTAGTTTGTCCATGTTCTGCTGCCCTGAAATATAAACTCTCTGAGGAGATTTCACAGCCCCCCACACTTTGTTTATTGCTGTATCCTAAGCACCAAGAATAGTGCCTGATACTTTGTCACCAATGAATATGTGCCAAATGAATGAACTGATGAATAGATTCTGAAGGGACAGTTTGGTGCTATTACCAAAAGAAGAAGGAATGATTTCTGTATATTAATTTTGTAACCTGAAACTTTACCAAATTCATTGATGAGTTTCTATCCAATAACAACAGAATAACAGAAAAAGAAATTAAGAAAACAATCCCATCTAAAATCACATAAAAAAATAAAATATCTAGAAATAAATCTAAGGAGGTAAAGACCTGAATTTGGAAAAACAGAAGACACTGATGAAAGAAATTGAAGATGACACAAACAAATGGAAAGACATACGGTGTTCATGGATTGGAAGAATTTATATTGTTAAGATGACCATATTATCCAAGGCAAGCTATAGATTCAATGCAATCCTGATCAAAATACCAATGGCATTTTCCACAGAACTAGTATAAATCATTCTAAAATTTGTTTGGAAACACAAAAGACCTCGAATAGCCAAAACAATCTTGAGAAAGAAGAACAAAGCTGGAAGTATCACATGTTTAGTAGCAAAACATTATGCTACTAAATAACCAAGAGATCACTAAAGAAATAAAAAAAATACCTAGATACAAATGACAATGAAAGCAAAACGACCCCAAAAATATGGGGTGCAGCAAAAACATTTCTAAGAGGGAAGTTTATAGCAATACAATCCTACCTCAAGAAACAAGAGCAATCTCAAATAAACAACCTAAACTTACACCTAAGGCAATTAGAGAAAGAGCAAAAAACCCCAAAGTTAACAGAAGGAAAGAAATCATAAAGATCAGATCAGAAATAAATGAAAAAGATATGAAGGAAAAAATAGCAAAGATCAATAAAACTAAAAGCTGGTTCTTTGAGAAGATAAACAAAATTGATAAACCATTAGCCAGACTCATCAAGAAAAAAAGGGAGAAGACTCAAATCAATGGAATTAGAAGAGGAAGTGAAGAAGAATTAACAACTGACACTGCAGAAATACAAAGGATCCTGGGAGATTACTACAAGCAACTATATGCCAATAAAATGGACGATTTGGAAGGAATGGACAAATTCTTAGAAAAGCACAACCTACTGAGACTGAACCAGGAAGAAATAGAAAATATAAACAGACCAATCACAAGCACTGAAATTCAGACTGTGATTAAAAACCTTCCAAAAACAAAAGCCCAGGACCAGATGGCTACAAAGGCGAATTCTATCAAACATTTAGAGAAGAGCTAACACCGATCCTTCTCAAACTCTTCCAAAATATAGCAGAGGGAGGTATACTCCCAAACTCATTCTACAAGGCCACCGTCACCCTTATATCAAAACCATATAAAGATGTCACAAAAAAAGAAACCTACAGACCAATATCACTGATGAACATAGATGCAAAAATTCTCAGAAAAATACTAGCAAACAGAATCCAACAGCACAATAAAAGGATCATACACCATGATCAAGTGGGGTTTATCCCAGGAATGGAAGGATGCTTCAAAATACGCAAAACAATCAATGTGATACACCATATTAACAAATTGAAGGAGAAAAACCATAGGATCATCTCAATAGATGCAGAAAAAGCTTTTGACAACATTCAACACCCATTTATGATAAAAAAAACCCTCCAGAAAGTAGGCATAGAGGGAACTTACCTCAGCATAATAAAGACCATATATGACAAACCCACAGCAAACATCATTCTCAATGGTGAAAAAATTTCCACTATGATCAGAAAAAAGAAAAGGTTGCCCACTCTCACCACTATTATTCAACATAGTTTTGGAAGTTTTAGCCACAGCAATCAGAGAAGAAAAAGAAGTAAAAGGAGTCCAAAGTGGAAAAGAAGAAGTAAAACTGTCACTGTTTGCAGATGACATGATACTATATATAGACAATCCGAAAGATGCTACCAGAAAACTACTAGAGCTAATCAATGAATTTGGAAAATAGCAGGATACAAAATTAATGCACAGAAATCTCTGGCGTTCCTATATACTAATGATGAAAAGTCTGAAAGAGAAATTAAGAAAACACTTCAATTTACCATTGCAACAAAAAGAATAAAATACCTAGGAATAAACCTACCTAAGGAGACAAAAGACATGTATGCAGGAAACTATAAGACAATGATGAAAGAAATTAAACATAATACAAACAGATGGATAGATATTACATGTTCTTGCACTGGAAAAATCTACATTGTGAAAATGACTATACTACCCAAAGCAATCTACGGATTCAGTGCAATCCCTATCAAACTACCACTGGCATTTTTCACCGAACTAGAACACAAAATTTCACAATTTGTATGGAAACACAAAAGACCACAAATAGCCAAAGCAATCTTGAGAAAGAAAAATGGAGCTGTGGGAATCAGACTTCCTGACTGCAGACTATACTACAAAGCTACAGTAATCAAGACAGTATGGTACTGGCACAAAAACAGAAATATAGATCAATGGAAGAGGATAAAAAATCCCAGAGATAAACCCATGCACATATGTTCACCTAACTTTGATAAAGGAGGCAAGACTATATAATGGAGATAAGACAGCCTCTTCCATAAGTGATGCTGGGAAAACTGGACAGCTACATGTAAAAGAATTAAAATAGAACACTCCCTAACACCATACACAGAAATAAACTCCAAACGGATTAAAGACCTAAATGTAAGGTCAGGCACTATAAAACTCTTAAATGAAAACATAGAACATTATATGACATAAATCACAGCAAGATCCTTGTTGACCCACTTCCTAGAGAAATGGAAATAAAAACAAAAATAAACAATGGGACCTAATGAAACTTAAAAGCTTTTGCACAGCAAAGGAAACCATAGACAAGATAAAAAGACAACCCTCAGAATAGGAGAAAATATTTGCAAATGAAGCAACTGACAAAAATTAATCTCCAAAATTTACAATTCGCTCATGAAGCTTAATATCAGAAAAAAACAAATAACCCAATCCAAAAATGGGCAGAAGAACTACATAGACATTTCTCCAAAGAAGATATACAGATTGCCAACAAACACATGAAAGGTTGCTCAACATCACTAATCATTGGAGCAATGGAAATTAAAACCACAATGGGGTATCAGCTCACACTGGTCAGGATTGCCATCATCAAAAAATCTACAAGCAATAAATGCTGGACAGGGTTTGGAGAGAAGGGAACCCTTTTGCCCTGCTGGTGGGAATCTAAATTGATACAGCCACTATGGAGAACAGTATGGAGGTTCCTTAAAAAACTAAAAATAGAACTACCATATGACCCAGCAATCCCACTACTGGGTATATACCCTGAGAAAACCATAATTCAAAAAGGGTCATGTACCACAATGTTCATTGCAACTCTATTTACAATAGCCAGGGCATGGAAGCAACCTAAATGTCCATCAACAGTTGAATGGATAAAGAAGATGTGGCACATATATACAATGGAATATTACTCAGCCATAAAAAGAAATGAAATTGAATTATTTGTAGTGAGGTGGATGAATCTAGAGTCTGTCATACAGAGTGAAGTAAGTTGGAAAGAGAAAAACAAATACCATATGCTAACACATATATATGGACTCTAAAAAAAAATGGTTCTGAAGAACCTAGGCACAGGAGAGGAATAAAGATGCAGATGTAGAGAATGGACTTGAGGACATGGGGAGGGGGAAGGGTAAGCTGGGACAAAGTGAGAGAGTGGCATGGACATATATATACTACCAAATGTAAAATAGATAGCTAGTGGGAAGCAGCTGCATAGCAGAGGGAGATCAGCTTGGTGCTTTGTGACCACCTACAGGGGTGGGATAGGGAGGATGGGAGGAAGACACAAGAGGGAAGAGATATGGGGATTTATGTATATGTATAGGTGATTCACTATGTTATGAAGCAGAAACTAACACAACATTGTAAAGAAATTATACTCCAATAAAGATGTTAAAAAAACACAATGAGATAGTATGTCAACCTGTTCAGATTTCTACTATAAAAAAAACACACAGTAGCAAATGTTGGCAACAATGTGCAGAAAACAGAACTTTTGTTCAGTGTTGGTGGGAATATAAAATGGTTCAGGCATTTTGGAAAACAGTATGGAGATTTCTTATTGAACTTAAAAATAGAGCTATTATATGATCTAGCACCGCACTTCTAGATAAATTTCCAAAGGAAATGAAATAACTCTGTGAAAGAGATATCTGCATTTCCATGTTGATCACAGCATTAGTCACAATAGCCAAGGTATGGAACCAACATAAGTGTCCATTAATGCATGAATGGATAAGGAAAACATTATATATATACACACACATATGTAATATATATAATCCATACACACATATATAATATATATAATCCATACACACATATATATGGATTAATATAACAAATTAATATAATATAAACACAATGGAATATTATTCAGCCTTAAAAAGAGATGGAAATCCTGCCGTTTGCAGCAACATGGATGAATCTGGAGGTCATTATGCTAAGTGAAATAAGCCAGACAAAGATAAATACCTCATGTACTTCATGATGTCACTTATACATGGAATCTAAGAAAAAGAAAAAAAAAGTTGAACTCATAGAAGCAGAGTAGAAAAGTATTTGCTGGGGCTGGAAGGGTGGGTGAGGGAATTAGGGAGAGGTTGAGAAAAGGGTGCAAACTTTCAGTTATAAGAGGAATAAAGTCTGAAGATATAATGTGTAACTTGGTGACTGTAGTTTATAATACTGTATCATGTAATTGAAATTTGCTAAAAGGTTAGAATTTTAGTGTTCTCACAAAAATATAAATAAAAACTATAAAAAAGTAAAATTTAGATCAAAGTTTATTAGGAAAAAAATAATGCATTGATGAGGGTGTTAGAAGTATGGGAAATTCCATGATGGCTCTGTTCTCCAAGTTAGACATACAGCAGAAGATGCTTTGTGTAACAGAACTGGGTTCTTTGATACCAGTGGAGATGACAGAACCCTAAAATAACAGAAATCAGAGACCCTCTGACTTGTTTTATGATCTGAGCCACTTTTCAGATCTAGAGCCCAGTTTGAAGATGAGGTTGTCTCATCAGGAAGAAAGAATTTGCAACACCAAATGTAGTTAGTAATGACTCACTCCTTGTTCAGCAACTAAGATCATACATTGAAGAAAAGAGAATGACCAGACAATGTAAGGACTGTTGGTCACAGGGGCTGAGTTTTCAGTTACTCGGATGCTATTAATTGATGCTATTAGAGTGGAATAATATGAGAATCAGGTGATAAATGTAATCTTTATCTATATCCAGCACACAGTGATCCACTAGGTCTATGGAGTTACCCTGTGGTTATTTCCCAGTCTCGGAAGGGCTAACTGGAATGGATGTACTTGATAATTTACACAACACTTACATTATTCCTTGGCGTATGGCCTAAGAACTATTATAGTCAGAAAAGTCAAGTGAAATCCTCTGAAATTGCCTCCTCTCCAATCCTCAACCAAGATAGCAAATCAAAAGCATAATCACACTCCCCCACCCCCAAATAGCAGAGATTAATAGTATTCTTAAAGACCTAAAGGATGAATGGTGCGGTCCACATTTAACTTCCTACATCTTCCCTTTAGAAATCAGACCAATTCTAGAGTATGAAAATAGATTTCCCCAAACTCAACCAAATAACACTTCTTATTGCAGCTGCTCTGTCAATATGAAATGTTTATTTACCAGGAGAGATTAACATGATCTCAAATGCACATAGTCATTGATTGGCAGTGAAGTTCTTTTCCATCTCTACCAAGAAGGGGGGGCGGCATAAAGCAGTTTATCATCATAGGAGATAGAAAACAATATACATTTACATTTTCCCAGTGTCATGCTTAACACCCTCACCCTCTGTACTGTTATTGTATTGTCAAATGGACTATAACTATCTGATTATTCCATGTAACCTTACCTTGGCCCAGTATACCACCAACACAATGTTAATCAAATCATATGAGCAAGAAATTTCAAGTAGATTGTGGGCCTTGGTAAGAATATTGGATCCAAAAGTGGGAGATAAAGCCTATGAAGATTTGAAAATTATATCAGGAAATCTCATCCAAAATAAAGAACAAATTACTGTTTCTCTTACTCCCACCAATAAGAAGAAAGTATAATGTCTGGTAATATCTTCAGCTTCTAGAAGCAGCACATTCCATACCTAGAAATACAACTATGTTCC
Organism: Mesoplodon mirus; assembly: GCF_964341445.2. Classification (NCBI taxonomy): domain Eukaryota; kingdom Metazoa; phylum Chordata; class Mammalia; order Artiodactyla; family Ziphiidae; genus Mesoplodon; species Mesoplodon mirus. The sequence continues at coordinate 18,655,249 of NC_138983.1, forward strand.
ATATAGAGTGACAAGAAGGCTTTAGTGCAAACATACTTGTTGCTTGGGACATAAAGCTGAGCAAACCCTTTGGTACAAAACTATCTGTGATAGGAAAAACATTATAAATTTATAGCAAGATTCCCAATGAGAATTATGATGTAAGCTGAAAAACATCCATCTCCAACAAGGAATTATTCACCTTAAAAAAATAAACAGCTCCGTATGGATATCCAATTTTCTCAGCACCACGTGTGGAAGAGACTATCATTTCCACATTGTGTATACTTGGTAATCTTGTTGAAGATCAGTTGATTGCTTATGCGTGGTTTTATTTCTGGGCTTTCTATTCTGTTCCATTGGTCTATATATCTGTGTTTACGCCAGAATCATACTCTTATAATTACTGTTGCTTTGTAATGTATTTTGAAATCAGGAAGTGTGGTGCATCCAGCTTTACTCTTCTTTCTCAACATTTCTTAGGCTATCTAGGGTCCTTTGTGGTTCCATATGGATTTTCAGATTGTTTTTCTATTTCTATTAAAAAAAAAAGCCACTAATATTTTGATAGGCACTGACTGATTTTGTAGATTACTTTGGCTAGTATGGTCATCTTAACAATAGTAAGTCTTCCAATTCATGAAAATGGATGTCTTTCAAATTATTTGTGTTTAAAAAAATGTCTTTAATAAAAGTTTCGTAGTTTTTAGTTCTATCAGCTGAGAGAGACCAGCAACAATACATGATAAGATGAAAGTGGTAGAGCCAGGATCACGCAAGAGCTGGATTGGAAACACAGGCAGGGTGCACAAAGAGTTGGCCCAGAACCCTATAATGTCTCCACTGTCACACTGTGGCTGCTCCCTCAGCTCAAACCCATTGGTAACATGGGATTCCCTTTGTGAGAGAAGGAAGAAAAATTATGAGCTTGGTTTATATAAGCCTGGTATATTGTATGAGCCAAAAGTGGATGGTGGCTGTGTTACAGTCCCATATAGAGTGGTCCTTAAAGACAGTAGAGATGGGAAATCCTCCCAATGGGCAGAACTTCCTGCAGTGTAACTTCTTATCTTCTTTATATGGAAAGAGAAGTGGCCAAAATAAGAATACATATGGATTTTCCATGGCTGTGCATTATTGGCAAAGACAAAAAATGCATTATTAGATAAATCCTTAGTCTAGAAGTATCAGGAGCCATAAATTTGAGTCCCTTCTTTATTAATGCAGTATGTATGTTTTCATTACAATCAATGTATCTTGCATAAATGCATAGACATTCTGTTTAAATTACTTTTGTTTGCGGGAAACCACAGAAGGAAAAAATTAAAGTATCTTCATAGATGGAGGTTAGGGACTATCAAATATTATGTCGTCACCCTACTCTTAACAAGTAGGTAAAATTTAGAAGAAAAAATATAATTCATTGAATAAAAACCCTGTTGGGGGCACAAAGATATAGTCACAATAATCACTTTTTAAGTTATGCCCTGGATCATGGCAATTGCATGGTTTGGACTTTAAAAGGTGGTCATGGGTCTAATGAATGTGTTGGTTTATTGGTCATAAATAATAAAAGTAGCTAAAACACATACAGCATCTGCTATGTACATGGCACTATTCTGTTTGCTTTACATAGGTGAACTAATTTAAGCTTTTCCTACAGTTGAACTATTACTAAATCAACTTTATAGAGTGAGAAACTGAGGCATGGAGAGGTTAAGCAGTTTATTCAGCTAGAAAGATAGACATCTAGCACACATTCGCAGTAGTCAAAACTCTTCAGTGTTCTTGCACCAACTACAGAGAGAGATCGCTGTACCCTTCAGGGGGTGGGTGGGAAGAGGGAGCCATGTCCCTGGATAACCCAGCTAACATCAGTTTGTATAAGGTGCCACACTTCATGTAAATGCTTCCAGTCACAATTTGAAATCTGAAATATTGGAATATTTTTTGTGTTCTGTCTCAAGCCAAACCTTCTGAAAGGAACTTTGTAGCTGATTGTCCTAACTCCATTCATTCCCTTCTCCAACTTATTATCTGCACTTTTGCCATATTATTCCCCTTCAGCTCTACTTCTCTTCCTGTTCACAAACCTTCCACAGCTCTGGGAGGTCTACATGATAAAGTTTACAAACCTCAGCCAGACATCCAAGATGCTTATGTCTTTACCAGATGTCAAAGGTCAAATCTATTTACCATGTCCCATCCCCTATCCCCATCTCACATGTTTTTGGCCTCCACAGTTTTACTTAAGCAAAATCAATATGCAAGGACACTTTGGTTTTTTGGTTTTTGTTTTCTCTACAAGTTTACACAAATTGTACCCACCTTTCAAGGTACAAGGTAAAATAATACTTCTATAAAGTGCTCCCTCATCATTAAATCATAATGTGACCTCTACCTTCTTTAAAAAGACTGGATAATTTACTTGGCAATTTAAAGTTTGTCTTAATTGGAGATATATATATATATAATATATATATAATATATAATATATATATATTATATATATATATACATGCACACAAACACACACACACACATATATACATATATACTGCATTCAGCATTTATGTGTTAAGTTCCTTTTGCATTATACTCTTACATTTGGCACTTTGCATTTTGTTTGTATCCAGTATCTCCACAGTATTGTTCACAGTGTTATATTTAAATCAGGCATGGACTTAGTTTTTCTTTTTACATTTCTCCATTACAAAAGCCTAACAGCATATTTGGTGACTTGATTTAAAATGGAATACATGAATAATGTTTATTAGCTCAAATCAACATGCCACCCTTCTCAAGGTGAGGCACTGACTCTTGTTTGGTAAACTCAGACCTCTCTTAGTATTTACCTGAGAGAAACTGAGTCAGCTCCCTGGATTTCTTGCAAAAATGGAAAATCATTTTTACAGAGAAGAAACAATCATTTTCTAAGCAATACGGTTATTGAACTACTTTGGCTGAGTAAATAGCTGTTTCTTCCATGGCACTTTCAGAGGAAATTCTAAGTCTTGTCATGGATTGTGACATATTTCCCCTTTGGTAAAACAACAGAAAAGGTGTTTTTAGAATTTTAAACAGTTTTCAATGTAGATGTTTCTTTCCCAAAAGTCCTACTGGGTAATCTCATCTACCTTCTTCATTGTTTGAGGGTGATGAATTATATAAAATTACTTAATTACTTTTCTATTTCTTCACTCTACTCTGCCCTTTCATAATGTTGTCAACTTCAGAACTATCCTGTTTCAAATTAAGCTAAAATATTGAAGTCTCTCCTGGGCTACAGTCTCCCATTTATGGCTGCTGTAACAGGACACTTTGTCAATACTTTGAAACCAAAAGCTTTACCCTCCCTTCAAATCAACATTTCCCCTTTCCTTCCTATCACCTTTCCATCCATCTAAGCCTTCCTGCACGCATTTCCTCCTTGACTCTTTCACTGCCATCACTCTGGCATAGCAAACATTGTCTGTTACCTGGACTAGTGGAATAGTCTTCTAAGCACCACCCCTTCTTCAGTTTTCTTTTCACTCTGTGAAATCCCTGAACTCTTTTGCCAGATTATCATTTATTATAGAACATCCTTCCTCACTTTATCACCAGGAGAATGTAAACTTCATGAGCTTTGTCTGTTGCATCACTTTGTCACCGTTTTCTAGAAGAGTGGTTGTCCTATGGCAAGCATGTGTTAGATATCTGTTCAAGGAATTAACAAATCCCATGCTCAAATACCTTCAACGGCTCCTTATTACTTAAAAAAGCTTGTTATTCAAATCTTTTTTAATGTTTATAATTACATACCGACAATAGATACAGACTGTGATTATAGTGACAATGAGGATTGGATAATACTTTAAATCAGCGGTCCCCAGCAATTTGGCACCAGGGACCGGTTTCATGGAAGACAGTTTTTCCACAGACGGGGTGGTGGGGGGGCAGGGTTGGGGATGGTTCAGGCGGTAATGCGAGTGATGGGGAGCGATGGGGAGCCATGGGAACCATGGGGAGCGATGGGGAGTGATGGGGAGCGGCAGATGAAGCTCCGCTCACTTGCCCGCTGCTCACCTCCTGCTGTGCAGTCCGGTTCCTAACAGGTTGTGGACCAGTACTGGGGCTTGGGAACCCCTGTTTTAAATAACTTATTACCAAAAATAAAATAAAAGGACCAATTTGTAACTGAGACATTCAGAAAACACTTATAAGTGTGTCTTTTCCTTAGGTCCCATAGTTTAATTCCACACTATTAGAGTGCTTTGAAATTTGTTAGTAACAAAATTAAACTATGTACTAGGTAATGTGTTAAGCTCTTTGCAAGTTTACAATCCCATGATTTGAGTTTTATTACACATATTTTACAGATAAGAAAACAGACTTAGATGAAGTAACTTGCCTATGGTCACCCAGCTAGTAAAGGTAGAACCAGGATTTTTAATTGATCATTGTTTACAATAAAGTGTCTTATTTTCTTTGATAAGGACAGTCTACTTGCAAAGAGATAGATTTCTCTCTTTGGGGATAAAGTTTTCCATCTACCTCAGAAGATCTGTGGGAGCCTGAGAGGCCCAGAAAAATGTCTTACCTGCAGGTGTGAATTGAAGCCTGATGTAAGGGGCTATGACTGTAAACCCCAGAACAAACAAAACACAGTCTGTTGTCCCTCAGAGTCCTAGAAATGGTGAAGTATTTTATGGCGTTCAAAATATCCAGGAATACTTCCATTTTCACATAATTGCTGCTCTTACCCAGGGACCCTTTCTTAAACCAATTTGGAGCTGCCAAGTTAGCAAGGAACTCCCACCTACCCTGACATTTCATCTCCTTAATACCTTTCACCTTTTCCTGCTTCTTTAATAGACGGATCAAGAAAACTGCTGGAGCTTGAGGGTCCCCGAGAAGTTGTTTCCTCCTTGACCCACACTCTGCTTGATCTCTTGGAAACTGCCAACCCTGGAAAGAAGCATTTTTGTCTTCCCTTGTGGCCTGGACAAAGCACAAAGGGAACTTAAGGCAAGAAATATTTTAATATCTTTTTCTACTCTCAGTCTCCGTGATAGCCATCTAATCCACAAACTGAGGGCTAATGCACATGGAAGGGGAAAGAAATCTCAGCGTGTGTGCTCCTCTGACATTGTGATAAGAGCACAGAGATGGGAAGGCAGCACATCCCTTAAACTACCTTCTGAAGACATACCTTTGCAGTGCTTCTCAGAAAGCTCAGCAGCCCTCCTTTTAGTCTGCTGGGGAAATTGACAAGGGGTTTTAAGAATCATCAAACCCACAGAAACATATTTGTCAGGTGTCTCTACAAGTGTCTCTATAATTTAATATATTCTTACATTTTACTTTAAAATAATTCTGTCCACTTCCATTTAAAGAAAATGCCATTTCTGCTTTAAATTCTTATTACAGGATGCTTATCTTGGTTTATTTGCTTGTTTATAGAATTAGAATTTATTGATAGAATAAAACTCGAAAAGGACCTTAAAGGCTTTTAATATTATTACGTTGTAATTAATATTACATTAATATTAACATTATTTATATTTTTAGCAGAAACTTTTCTTTGAATGAAAGCTAACTCAAACCTCAACATGGAGAAATCAATCATCAGGATTGCTTTAGGTGAAGCATGGCCATAGGGTCTGTCACCCTCCCCATCTCTCCAGTTCTTGGAGGCCCAAGAAGTTCTCTAAAAAGCTCACTTGGAATAATGAGGAATTTATCCAAACTGCTCTGGAGGAAGACATAGGGGAATGAAGTAGCTCATCAGGCCATGTCACAAGTTGGTGGCAGAGCTGACTCTAAACGGTTGATTCTTGATTCTCACTCCTGTCTTTGAGGTTGGTTCAATCTTTCCGGTCTAGGGGAAATAAAAAAATTACTTAAAGTGGAAAAGTTTGAAAAGACAACAAAAATAATTTTCCTGAAGCCTGGGCTATAAACAATTATCTTGAGACAGATCAAGGTTTCTCACTCATAAATAGGAATATATTAAACCATCATGGAAATATCATGCCAATGACAGGAATTTGTCTTGTTCAGTAAGTTTGTTTCTGACTTATAAGTTTTCCCTGATACAGGGAGCGTAGCTTACACCTGTCCCTAGTCTCCTGAAATGCACTGAGATGCTCCAGGTGGTGACTGCTTAACCTGCAGCTGTCCCAACCAGTATTTTCTATGCTTGTCATTCTTGGGAAATAACCAAGAAACCCCAGGCACATGCATACATAGGGGAAATTTGGCATGTGTACAGGAAGACAAGCAAAGCAGTCCTTTGAGAGACAAACAAGACCTCCTTGCTATAATCCAGGATATGCTCTTCAGTACTGAGCTAGCCATCATAACTAGATGTGAGGAAACGTTCTTTTGCACCATAAAAGAGAAACACGACGATATTTCAGTTTGTTTAGGAAAAAGTTTTGTCTCCCCGCATCAGACTCTCTAAATCCCTGTTTCTTCTGCTCAAAATCACTGCCCTTTTTTTTTTCTTTTTATAAGTATTTAAGGTCCTTTCTTTCTTACTTGCTACCTAGTCTCTTTCTCCTTGTTTCCTTGTGGGCCACTCATTTTTTTCTTTTTTCACTTTTTTCTTCCCTCCTTTCCACTTATTTTTCTTCTATTCTCCCCTCTAGCTTTCTTCTCCTCTTCTTTCATTTTCTCTTTTTCTTTCTTTTTTCCTTTCTGTCATTTTTTTCCTTTCTTTCCGTCCCTCCCTTGTTCCTTGTTTCCGTTCCTCCCTTTTGCTCTTTTTCTTTCTTTCTGTTTTTATTTCTTCATTTATACTCTCTTTCATTGTTTTTCTTCTTTCTTCCATTGTATTTCTTCCTACTTTCTCTCTTTCTTCCTTCCACTCAGAGTCATTCATTTAGGGGTTAAGAAATTGGGTTATTTATCCACAAACTTGAATTACTCAGTAAGAGAACCTCTTGGGGATTCAACTCTCTGGACTCTGAACTACCCAGTTTAGAGGACAAACTTTCCTATGTCCAAAGAATGCCCTCAGACAGAGAGACATGGGGAAACCACCAGCATGGACGTGAACTGTCTGTACTGAATGCTGACAGGAATGGGTTTGTCAACACTGGAGATGCCTCTTTCCCTCCATCATTCTTTTTTCTTTCTTTTCTTCCTTTCTTCATTCAACAACTATGCATATCCACAATGTGCCAAGTACTATCCTAAGCATTGTGACAGTTAAGTAGGCATGACCCCAATTTTCTTGCAGATTACACTCAATTTATTCTGACTGAGGAAATAATTATTAATCAAATAGTCACAAAACATCAGTGCTTCTAAACATTTCCACTTACATTGCCCTTCAAAATAGAAGAGAGGGAGGAAGTGTCCTTGGTTATCTGAAGAACTACACTTGGAAATTGTTTTGATGTTTCCTTTTTATGTTTTATTTTTAAATCCACACAAACTTAATGTACTATATATTTAAATAGACCAAATTAATTTATATCAACCTTTCTAATGGTTTGAATACTAGATAACATTTAATTTTGAAATGTTGATACAGGTAAAAGCCCAAGCAATATAACTGGTATCTATTCTATTATTATGCATAATGGTTAAAAGCTTAAGCTTTAAAGGAAATAGGGAAGTCAGGATCAAGTACAATATCTTCTTACCAGTGGGATGGCCTTGGGCAGCTTTATTAAACTTTCTGTGACCTGGTATATCCTCACCAACCTTACCTAACTCACAGAGATGTTAGAATTTAATCGGAGACTGTAGCTTTTAGCACAGATTCCAGACAGTTAACACCCTAGACATGAAATTGACTATTGTTATTATCATGATATTGTCTTTTTTTTTTTTTTTTTTTTGCGGTACTCGGGCCTCTCACTGTTGTGGCCTCTCCCGCTGCAGAGCACAGGCTCTGGACGCACAGGCTCAGCGGCCATGGCTCACGGGCCCAGCCGCTCCGCGGCATGTGGGATCCTCCTGGACCGGGGCACGAACCCATGTCCCCTGCATCGGCAGGTGGACTCTCAACCACTGCACCACCAGGGAAGTCCCAATGATATTGTCTTTAATTATTATTGTATTAACCACTGTTGCTGTGGTTTTTATTACTGTAATTAATTTGAGGTATATCCAGGCAAGGGAGCATCAACTTACAAATATTGGAGTCTGAACAAGAGCATGTTAGCAGGTCAATGAGGGAATGAGGGCTCAACTCTCCTAGAGCTCATGTTCATACACAAGTGGGTATCCTAACAGTGCTTCCAACCCAGTATCTAATGGTCCTGGACACGCTCTGCCTTAGGGCCCAACAGTGCTGAAACACAACAAAGCTGGTGCTGAGCAGACAGCGGATGGATTGCCTCTGGCACAGCATGCACTAATAGAGAGCACTGGTAGGCTGAGAGGAGGAGGGAGCAGAGCAAGGATGCATTAATGATGAACATCCTGCAAGAAGGGGAGAGATCAGGGAGAGATTAGCCAAACTGCTGATTGTGCATAGGGAGGCCAGCTGTGAGAGGCTAATGGAACATTAGGAGATGACAGAAATCCAAAGACAGCCAGCTGTTACCTGGGATGATGGCATTGAGTCATCAGATTCCAAACCACCACACAACAGACAGCCACATCTGGAGGTGGAGTTATGACCTCAGCCCTGCAGGGTTTGCTGAGAGGGCAGCTAAAACAGGCACGTGGAGATGATGCTCCAAGAGACAGTGTGCTAATTCATCAGGTATTGTGATGCTTTGCCTCTTTCCCTTTCCTGAGTGACAGGAATCCCACAGGATAGAAAATGATCCAGAGGACTTATAATAAAGAAAGTGTTTTCAGTTGTTTTGCTCACTCTAGTCACATGCTCCATGCCAAGACCTAAAGTCTTCAATGTTGATCCAGAAGGAAAATGAAGAAGTTTCTCTTGTCCCTGAAATCGCGGCAAATTATCATATGCTTTTCAACAATTTAAAGAAGCAATTATCAAACTTTTGCTTGCCCCTTTGGGACTGACTTGTCAAATACCTCTACCCCAAGGATGACCACCTTCGTCAGACACAGTAAGTAAGTAATCTTTGCTGCTTATTGGCTACCAGCATCCATTTATTCCTCCCTATGTGACCATAAACACCTTTTAAAGAAATATCTAGTTCATACTGGATTTAGTTCATGAAAACCATATCCACTTGCCTGGCCCTCAGCTGAGTAAAGAAAAGTATGTGATCAAAGGTAGGTTATTTCAGATGATTGCTCTCTGGAAACTAAAACTGACGTAGAGAGGCAAATATACTCAGAATGTTTGAGATTTCATTATGTCATAGTAAAGGCCGCACTGTACCTACTAATAGACCATTGTTGGGTTCTTTGCTTCATATTCTTTTTAGCTGCCTCTGTTCCTACAGGTTTTAAAGTCTGATTCTATAGTCTCTCAAGAAATTGTGAGCTGTCAATATTCTTCCAAGGATATTTTGGCCTTCAGACAAGAGACCCTAGGATAAGGAATACTTCTCAAGATATAAGATACAATTTCACATTCCTTTCTCACCTCTAAGAAAGTATTTCTAAATTCAAGTCATTGAGAAAAAATTCCTGAACAACTTTGAATCCATTATTACTAATTTTTACAAATAAGACTTTCCTAGGCTTCATTACTTGATTATCAGGACAAAAATACATTTTCTAAAAACAGCTCACAATTGATTACAATAAATCTGTGGAAGACTGTTTTCAAAGAGAGCTACAATAGTTCTTCCCATCCTTGTATGCACACATCTCTGCAATTTGGCTTTGGCACACTCCCCATCAAGAGAAGAAATGTATTTCTTCAACCTTTGGATGTGTGCTTGAATTTGGCATTGCGACTGTATCAAATGCTACATAAGCAGCAGTTTGACAGGCGTCTGCACACTCAGCCTTAGCCTCTTTTGTTGGTAGAAGGAACACAATGACCAGATGGCAAAGATCCTGGCTTGGCCATCTTGAAATGAAGAGAACAGAGACACCATAGCTGACAGTTTGACAAAGACCAGGCACATGTGTGTGGCCACTGTAGATCATGTGGTCACAACTGAGCCAGCATAAAAGTACATGTCCATAAAGTACTCCAGGTGAAACCAGAAAAAAAACCCACCTGGCTGAACACAACCCAAATTGCTAGCCCAGAGAATCATAAGCAAACATAATAGTTGTTGTTTTATCTTTTGCTTCTGGGGTGTTTTTTCAGGTATCAATAAGTAATTGATATAGAAATTAGTAGCAGAACTTTTGTGTAGGTAACAAAAACTGAAAATATGTTTCATTGGCTTTGAGACTGGTTGGCAAAAACTGTTAGCGAAGGCTGGAAATATTTCAAACTGCTATTGGAGGCTGCAAAACTGGTGATCCATGTTTTGTGCCTGGGAACCAATGGGTAAAACTGTTGCCTAGGGTCATCTTGGGTCTGGCTGTGGTAGATTGTTTGTGAAGATGGCCCCCATCCATTTCACTCATCTCTTACACCCATGGTCCACTTTACATCAAAAACTGGAGCATAACTCCCTTCCCCTTTAATTTTTTAGCTCTGTATGTCAAGCTCTAGGAAGAAAGAAGTAAGCTAAAGAAAATACTGTTTAATCTGCAAGCAGAATTTGGAGAAAATGTGAGGAGGCAGGACTTATTGAATTGAAAACTGTACTGTTCACAAATCTATTCTTCCCAGCTAGAAAAAGCTTCCAAGAGTAAGACAGCATCTGAAGATGAAAGACTAAATCAATGCTGTGGCTGTGAAAAATTTCATGATAAACACACTTGATTCAGGTAAGTATTATCATTCCCAATTTGGAGATGATGAAACCCAAATTCTGAAAGACAAAATCAGTGGTTTTCAAACTTTGTCCCACAGAACTTTGCCCTTGTGGGCCCAGTGGGAAACAGCAGTGAGTTAGGCCTGATAGAGGGAAAAACCAAGTAGGCTGAGGTCTGGGTCTTTCATCCTGCTCCCAGGAGAAAATTCTACCTTTATCTATCATATGTATTTGGTTTCCATGTAAGATTTTGATTGAACAGTGCTTTCCAAAGGCAACAAGAATCATGGAAAACCTCTAATAAAGAATAGAACAAGGATTTGAACCCAGGACCCTTAGATTACAAAAGTTATACTCTTTGCTTTGTGTCACATTGCCTAATGCACTAGGGGTGAGTAGAGGGTCTTGAAGTTACAGAGTTTTCTGACCCAGCTGTATGAAGTTTATCCCCTGCATTGATATTTCTCAAGCCAAAAGCTGAGACATATTTTCTGACATTTGATATAACAGCAACATAGATTGTTCAAAATCTGGACTGTTCTGGAAGATTTTAGTTGTATAGTTGTCATATCTGATCCTTAGGAAATACTAGCAAAAGATCATATGATCTGAGTGGGACTCTTCAGAAGAGATTTCAGAACGTCTTGAATCAATCAATTAATTGATTGATTGATTTGTTAAAATTAAGGACCTATGCTGATAACTAGAGAATGGGAGTAAAACACACAGCAAAACCTGGTCTTTGGCTTCCAGGGGCTCACAGTGTAGCAGGGGAAGCAGAGCAAGTTCATTCTCATGAAAAAATGATGTCTAAAAGGAAAAGGTTTAAACAGAAAACTTAGTCTTCTGAAAAGGCAGAGCCTTCTCTGAAGCAAGGTATCACTGCACTAACTGGGATTCCTAATTGCAGCGACTATAGGATAAATAATGCTATATAAATTCCACTTTTTATTTTATCATGAAAAAGAGATGTCTCTTCCCTCAGAAAAGAAAATGATTTTCATTGCTATTGTATTTCCAAGGGTGAGAGAGACCATGGACATTTCTCCTGCCCCAGGTCTCCTGACTCATAACTCAGTCATTGTTTTAACTTGGTAAAATATCTAAAAGCTAAACTAATTTAAAGACGCCAAAGCCATGTCATATGAGACAATATGTGAAGCACCAGAGAAGATCTCAGATCAGAGATGTTCAAGGCACATCTTTGCTTCCTTTTTGTCCTCCCAGCCTTCCAAGTTACTTCTAGCCTTGAAAGTAAGGGCAAGGAAGATGGAAATCTCTGTTAGCAATCATTAGATGTTCTATATCTGTGCTTACTACAATATCAGCCATGAAACCGAAGACCAGTTTGGTAAGTTGGTAGAGACTGAAGCGTGGGCCTTGTGCCAGAGCATACTTTTATTTTTTCCCTTTATTATCTACTTCGTTCTGGGGGTAATCCTCAACTTACATCTAAGGATTCGTTTTTGGTTTTGTTTTCGTTTTTGGTTTTGTTTTTTTGGTTGTTTTTGTGTTTTTTTTTTAACATCTTTATTGGAGTATAATTGCTTTACAACCTTGTGTTAGTTTCTGCTGTATAACAAAGTGAATCAGCTATACTTATACATATATCCCCATATCCCCTCCATCTTGTGTCTCCCTCCCACACTCCCTATTCCTCCCATGTAGGTGGACACAAAGCACAGAGCTGATCTCACTGTGTGATTCAGCTGCTTCGCTCTAGCTACCTATTTTACATTTGGTAGTATATATATGTCCATGCCACTTTCTCACTTTGTCCCAGCTTACCTTTACCCCTCCCCATGTCCTCAAGTCCATTCTCTATGTCTGCATTAGATCTAAGGATTTTTAGATCCCCTGCAGCCTGAGTTTCCCAGGCTCCCACATCAGCTGGCTTTGGCTCATGGGAGCCACTGGGTGGAGATGGGTGCTAGGAGGAGGGGCGAAGCTTGGGAGTTTCTCTGCTTCCCTCTCTGTCCAGGTGGTACCTCCAGAAGCATCTGCATCTGTCTGGTGGTTCCAGCTCCCACAGGATAAACCATTCATGGATCCAACTTCCAACAAGGGACTTCAGCCGCTGGGCTCTGTTTCTGAGCCCCCTCCCTTGTGTCTCTAGCAGAGGGTGGTAGACATTTCTGGCTGTTGTCAATTTCTGGGTTACCTCATTGTTCCCCCTTTGGCTTTTCAGCTCCTCTTCACCTGTGTAAACAATTCCCTGCATTAAAATCCTCTTGTTTAAAAAAAAAGTAAGGGCAAATATTGAGTTTTTCAAAATGAGTATCTTTATTGTTAGTATAGTTTGGTAGTTTTCCAGAAAGAGGGCTGCAGTAAGCCACTCTGTCTATTGCTGTGTTTGTGAATGCATCCAGGGCACGTGGGTTTGGCTGGGAGCAAGTAGACTTGACTTTAAGATCAAAAGCGTGGAACACCAGACAAGTTCATGGAATGTTACCCATAAAAATGCTCAACTGCATTCACAATTGCTGATGATGACACTAGACAGGCAAACATTGGTGAGTAGTTATCTGCACGGTTCTATGAACTTTGTATATACTCATTCGAATGTTTCAAACATTCTACAAACTAGGACTATTATGATCCCCGTTTTATGATTGGAAAACCAAATTTTTGGATTAAATAATTTGATTAAGATCACACATTGAGAAAGGACTTTAAAGCCAGGATGCCTGACAATATTTTTTATTGATGTGGTCTTTGTGCAAGTCATCTTTATTTTATTTTTACCATCCTCAAGGGAAAACAAAGAAAAAACATTTTTTTTATCCTGTCTTATTTATGCTGATAATATCTGTGACAAAAATTCTCATTTATCTTAAAATCTTCATTTCAAAAGAGGAAGCACTTTTAGTGTATGACTTTACAATATGGCTTAGGAAACATGTAAAAGAAAGCACAAAATGTGAATTTGTGCTACAATCTACTCGTCTATTAAATAAATATATAAAATGTGGCTTAAAATATGAGGCTAAAGTCAAATACTTTATGTTGCAAACAAACTTGTTGCATCAGTGAAAATGACCAGCTTTTCTCCCTTTTTCACTCCTGATGCCCCACCGCCATCTACTCTCCATAGTCTGGGGTCTTTCGTCTTGCTGTCTTAGGGAGTGTTTTATTCAAGACCTATAGTTCTAAGAAAACAAAATCTGTCCAGTGACTAAAGAAAGAGCGATTTTGACCTTTAGAAAGTATTTTTATGTACTTTCTCTCCATTCTCTTACCCCGCATCTTCCACCCCCTACTCAACATTCAGCCGTTTCCTTTTACCCCAGTTGGGTGGACAAAACACATTTTATAATAGCTAAAATTATATCTAGGGTTTACTTCTGTTTTAAGCACTTTCTATGGATTAACTAATTTAATTCTCACAAAAAGTTAGGAGGTACATAATACTATTATCATGATCCTTTTACAGATGATAAAACTGACATAAAGAGAAGTTACATTTACAGGAATGAATAGATGACAGAAAGGGATTTGAAGGCAGGTAGTCAGGCTCCAGTTTCCATATTCTGACCCTCATTCTGCAATACTGCTTCAAGGATCAGCAAATCTCTAATAACAGAGATTAGGAAAAATTACCTATTGAGTCAATTTTAAAGACTGTAAAAGATGAACATTGTTCTAATGACATGAAAACGCTATCGGGGCCTTGGATTCTCAGGCGTTTTGTTTACATACAGAAAATGTGGTTTGGGACGATATCTTGTACCTATTTTTGGTGCAAAGGAAAAGTTTTTTTGAATCTAAATGTTATTGCATCCATAGCATTTCCTCTCTTGTGTAAGGTGATTCTCAGTGACTGGTTCTGATAAGTTTGTTACCAGCCATATGCTAAGTACAGTACCCCCAATGCTCAAGTTCATTTGTAGATCTTCAAATATTCTGTCCAATTACACAGAAAGGGCACCCATTCAGGTCAAATCAGTGTTTGATACATAAAGCACGTTCACAACATACATACTTCCCATATTTTTGATACTTTATTACAGTCGTCTTCCATTTTTCTTTTAGAATTACAAATCAGTATTTAAGCAAAACTTACACATGAGACATGCATTTTCATTTGTAATACATTACTCTATTTCAGGCAAAATTTAAAATTAGTACTAGCCACTACATCATCAGGAAACATATTCTATGCATTTAGCCTTGGGCAACAAGCCTGTGTCACATTCTGGAGTCGTATTAAACTCTCAGTAATATTTGTTCATTAATTGACTAATTATGTTATGATGAGATAGCATCTGATTGTGCAAAACAGTAAATTTACATCCATTGTCTATCTCATAAAATGTAAGACAAAACATATTTCTGCCTATCAATCAGCAATAGGGCTTGAGTAATTGAGGGTGTGCAGGAACACTGATTATATACATGACAGTAATTATGATGTGGGCTCTAATTATATAGGTAACGTGTGGCCTTGGATTCATGGGAGTTACTGAGTTGCCTCTCCATCAAAGCCCAGGTGTCTGGGGAGGATGAAAAAAAAGCCAAAAGTGAAGAACATAAGTGAGAAAGTAGAAACATTTTAAGAAAACATGTTACCCACCATCTCCCCCGACTATGGAACGTTTGTTTTTTTGTGAATTCTTTTTTCCTCCCTTCCTTCTTTCCTTCTGTTTTGAAAAACTGAAAATGAAGCAAAATCAAGGAGGAAAGAATAATGTAAAAAGCTCTTCTTTTGCTTTTTAAATTTTCTAACTGTGTTTGCTTTGTTTGTTTTGTTTGTTTAACTGGACTTATTATTCTAGGACTGTTCTTGTTGTCACTACCTTTCTTTAGACTTTAGAGACATAAAGTGATTATATTATATATAAAAAAGGCCAGTAAATATACCCCTTTTCATTACCAGGAATTAATGTATCACTTAGCTTTTCTGTTCCTTTGTAAGATGGAGAACAGTGATTTGACAAGATGGATAAAATAACAGACTAATTTAGAATGGAGGTGGGGAAAATAAAATATATTTGAAGCATAAAAGAAAGATGAGGGACAGCCAGTCCCATTGATTCCAGAAGGACACTTGGCTTTTTCTAAATATGAAAAAAATATATATATATCATAAAAATAAAATTTCACTTTAAATAATTATTAAAAGTAATTCCTCAGAATTTATAAATTAAACAAATAACAAATTAGAAATTATTGTCTGTTTTGGATACAGTTTTGTGTTTACTCTTTCATTTAGTTACAAGCGAACAATAAATTTGCTTTTTTTTTTTTTTTTTGCGGTACGTGGGCCTCTCACTGTTGTAGCCTCTCCCGTTGCAGAGTACAGGCTCCGGACGCGCAGGCTCAGTGGCCATGGCTCATGGGCCCAGCCGCTCCGCGGCATGTGGGATCTTCCCAGACTGGGGCACAAACCCGTATCTCCTGCATCGGCAGGTGGACTCTCAACCACAGCGCCACCAGGGAAGCCCCTAAATTTGCTTCTTAATAGTTTAATGTCTTTTAGTTTCTAGTTTTGTTTTGTTGTTGTTTTTGGGGTTTTTTTTGTTTGTTTTTGGGTATTTTTGGTTTTGGTCCTGAGCTTTTTGTATTCAGATGTTTGGATCATTTCAGTGAACATTAAAATAAAAGAGGACTTCCCTAAAGTCACAATAAACATTTAAAATCAATTTTATAATTTTCCTATTTATTTATTAGGTCTACTCATAAACTAGACTGTCTACATACTGCCTGTAATTTTTGATAGTTTTTTTTTTTGCAGAAAAGAATATAGGGGCAGAGTTTTGTGATTTGATATTTCTAAGCTATAATATATAACATGGCTCTGCTAATATTACAAAAGATGCATGGGAAAAATGAGGAGGTAACAATTACATTTTGCTGTGTCCTGCAATCAATAGGAGCCTGAACTCAGGAGACAGATTGTCTGCATTCCCATCCAGGCTGTAATATTTACTAGTGAAAAAAACGTAAGTTGTATTAATTCTCTGTGCCTGCCTTTCCTCACGTCTAAAATGAGGTTTATAATAATAATAATACCTACCCAATTAGACTAGGTTGGGAAGTTTAAATTAGTTAATATATGTAAATTGATGACAACAGTCCCTGGCACAAGAAAACACTCAAGAAAAGTTATTTGTTATTATTATTTTGCATCTGGGTTATAATTAATAGAGATTAGATTTTTTAAACCGTGGTGTGAATTATGGCAAAGACTAGAAGCAACTCTTAATCAGTGGCTTATTCAATAGCAATTTGGTCTTTTTGCACAATGAAGCTAAAATGATTCTTCTAAAATGTCCTTCTTGTTCAATAGCACTGAATGAAGTGGGTGTTTTACAAGGTGAACATAGGTAGCAACAGGAATTTATACCTGATTGGGACCTGGTGATTATTTTATTGTCCAGATGAGGAAAGTAAAGTATTCAGCATTAGTAGAGGCTGCTCTGAAACCAGTATCTTCTGATTTTTTTCCACATTGTTTTGCAATAATTAAGGGACCCCTATGCTTCTTTGAATAGTGAGCATTCTCCTAGCTTGGGGGAAAAAAAGTTTAAACTGAATAAGCAAGATCAAGGTGATTAGGTATGGATTAGTAAGCAGTATTTTCTAATTAAACAAAGGAAAGAAATTCATACTCTTTTGAAACATATTTTCATACTTTTAGGTCTAGCCAGACCACCTTCTGATCAGTGCACCCACCATCTTTAAACAAAGTTGCTTTCACTAGAATTTCTCTATTGAATTAATAGCTTCTTTTTGCTATGGTGGGCAATGGAGGGCCCCAATGGCCTTAAGCATTGAACGACTAAACTATGGAGTTATCCATTAAATAATTCTCATGGAATTCGATAAGCATATATCTAATACTCATACCACATTTTATATATGAATTTATAGATGGAGAAATTTATGCATTCTAAGATTAAATAACCTATCCAAGACTAAGCAGCTAACATAAGATACATGTCCAGGATTAAGTCCAATGTTTCTGATTCCAAAGCCAGATCTCTTTGAAATATACTGCATACAGCACAATTTCCACTGGTTGGAATTGTGAATGGATTGTCTTCTGACTTTAAAGTTGCAAATAGCAGTTTTCCTAACTCCAAGTTCTATTCATGATAATAGCAATGTCCCTGGATACCAAAAAGAGAATGGAAGCATGTGATTGGAGAGAGTGATTTACCTGACTATTTGATTACCACAGACCACCTGTGCTTACCATAAACTTTCATTTCACAATCCTTACTACATTATTTCTAACAGATCATGGATGCAGCAATGTTTTTCAGCAATATTAAAGCAAATAAGAGCATGTTTATTTTACTGATATCTCTGGGGATTCAGAGTCATCTTGGCTCTGTATACTAAAATTTCCTGAAGTCCTAACTCCACCACTGTCACTTTGTTACAAAGATTGTCTTGAGAAGTTCTGAACTGTTTCAAACTGCTTGGGATATCAGTTTTAGGGTTTGGTCTTTTTTTGGTGACCCTTTTTATTTTATTTTGTTATTTTATTTCATTTTATTTTATTTTTTATTGAGATATAATTGACATATAACCTTATATTAGTTTCAGGTATATAAGATAGTAATTTGATATTTGTGTATATTGCAAAATGATCACTGTGATAAGGCTAGTCAACATCCATCACCACACGTAGGTGCACATTTTATTCTTGTGATGAGAACTTTGAAGATCTATTTTCTTAGCACATTTCAAATATAAAATACAATATTAACGATAGTCACCATGCTGTACATTACATCCCCAGGACTTATTTATTTATAACTGGAAGTTTGTACCTTTTAACCAACTTCACCCAATTTTGCTCACCCCCTACCCCACCACCTCTGGTAACTACCAATCTGTTCTGTGTATCTATGAGTTTGCTTGTTTGTTTATTTGTTTTTTAAGATTCCACATGTAAGTGAGATTATAGAGATTTGTCTTTCTCTGTCTGACTTATCTCACTTAGCATAATGTCCTCAAGGTCCATCCATGTTATTGCAAAAGGCAAGATTTCCTTCTTTTGAACAGTTCAATAATATTCCATTATATATCACATTCTCTTAGCCATTCATCCACTGATGGACACCTAGTTTGCTTCCATGTCTTAGCTGTTGTAAATAATGCTGCAATGAACTTGGAGTTGCACATATCTTTTTGAATTAATATTCTTCATATTTTAAAAAGATAAAAGTCTTTCACTAAGTATTTATGAAAAATTTCAGTGTCTGTGTATACACACACACACATATATTACAAATATATGTAGACTATCTTGGTGATGTCTAGTATACACAGTAGATGCTACTCAAATATGATTTTTCACACTTTTCTAAATGTTGAAAATGGAGGTTTTAGGAATCCAAAAGCATAATGGTTATAACTAGACCACAACAATATTTGGAATATCAGTTTCTCTCTTTAGCAATTCACATAACTTCTCTCAGTTTAGTCTAGTGTCATACTGGCTATCACACACTCAGAGCCTGGGGCTTACCCTATCTACCTGAGACTAGTTTATAATGTTATTGCATCACTTGGGCACAGGATAGCAACATGATCATTTGGAGAGGCCAGTATTTTCAGCAGACTCTCTAAAGCAGGGAAGGAAGGCACAGTATTACTCTGTGCCATGGCTTTGGTGTCATAATACCTGAAACGAGAGGCAATCTACCCTGCAGCCACTCATGGTTATATTACTAGAAGAAGTAGGTTAGTCATTTGCAGCTGAAACTAAGAAGACTTAGGTGTGTTCCTTTTTCTGTGAGAGAAATTTACATCTCTAATTTGTGTGATATTGGATTCATTTTTCCATAAAAACCATTAGGATTGCAGGGATTGCTGGATCAGATACCCATGTTCTGATGACATACATTATTGTTGAGGTCTCTCTATAGCTTTAAGTAACAGAAAACCCCAATCCAAATCATCAGCAGCAACAAGTGGTATTTATTGGCTCACAAAACTGAAATAGTTTGGAGATAGAGCTGGTTCCTACTGAGGCTTGTAACTGCCATTCAGTGACATCCTCACCATGTCTTGTCAGGGTCTGTTTCATTTCCAGGCTCCAGAATGTTATGCACACCCACCCATACAGCTCCAAGGAAGGAGAGAGGAGAGTCCCAGCAGACTGGTGCTCAGATGTTTAGATTCCATCTCTTTCAATGGCCCAAGCTGGATCCTGCATCCATTCCTGAACAAACTACTGTAGCTGGAGGGAATGGAACATGAGGTTTAGCTTAGACCAATAATGTTCCACCCTTGAAGCTAGGAATGGGGTCAGCCTCCACCAAAAGTAAGGTTGTAACACAACAGTAGAGAAGTAATTTACCAAAAGGAAATTCCTTGCTTTCTGGGAGAAAAAAGGGAAACGGAGGAGGAAGACAATAAATGCCTACACAGATGCAATCCCATCTATCCTGCATGAAGTTGAAGTGTGTACCCAGAAATGAAGCGTAGACAGTATCCCTTTGGAGTAACTACCCTGAAAACCTTGAGACTGCAAAGTCTGGGCACCAGTATGTCAAATAATTCAAGATCCAGATCTAAGGAGGGTAAAGAGTGTTGATGTTTTCTGCCCAATAGAACCCTTAGCAATATCAAAGGGCTTTGAAGATGGGAACTACTGTATTATTTTTATCATGAACCCAAGATGGATTTCTGTTTTTCTGGAAAGTGTTCTTTTGGGCAGAGAAGGTCAGTGAAACTCTGATTATTTCACTTTGTCATCTTCTGACCACCCTCCCCCCACCACCCCCTTTCTGGCTTTCCTCAGAGTCTGAGGCTTGCAGGGGAACCAAGGCAATGGAAACGTCTTCTGCAGGTTACTCTAAATATGGAAAAACCCTAGCTTCTGAGTATAGTGACTATGCTGGGGGCAAACTGAACATCAGAACAAATATTAAGACATTAGAGTAGTGTCATGTAATAGAAAAACCCAGGCTTTGAGGTTAGATTTGAATTCTAATGCCAGTTTCATCCATAATTAAGGCATGGCTTTCCTCAGGCTCAGTTTCCTCATTTATAAATGGGAATCATATTACATTCATCGTGGAGGTGGAGGATTAAATGTGATATGTATAGATGGGTAGATAGATAGATAGATAGGAGCAATAGCCACTATACAAGAAATGAGCAGTATTCATTTCTTAATCTTCCTTTGTTCTTTTTTTTCTAGTTTTTAGAAAATGTTTTGAGGCCATACTTGTGTGCCACCTCTGACTTAACTACTAACAATCAAAATAATACCTAATATATATTAAACACAGTCAGTGCAATAGTTAAGAAAATAAACTATGAAGCCAGATGCCTGGGTTTGAGCACAAACTCTTCCATTGACTCACTGGTGACATTGAGCAAGTTACTTAACTTCTCTCTGTGCCTCAGTTTTCTCATCTATAAAATGGTGACAGAAAAATATCTGACATTTATAGAAATGCTAGGCATTCTTCTAAACCTTGCTATGTATGAACTCAGTTATCTTCCCAATAAACCCACGTAGTGGTACAATTACTATCGCTATTTTACAAACGAGGAAATTGAAACACAGAAAGGTTTAAAAACTTACCCAAGTGATGGAGCTGAGATAAAAATCCAGACAATGAGTCTCTGAAGTCACTTTGTTAACCACTAACTCTATTATTGTATGACTTCACCTCAAAACTCTTCTCAAGTATTATCTCATTTAATTCACTCAAAACTGAGACATCCTAAGACATTGCTTCTACAGTACTTCTAATTTTCAGAGACTGAGGAACAATGAGCTGAAACAAATAGCTCAAGTTCACAAAGCTGGTATGTTACTGCCTAGTTTTAAAATCTGTATTCAGAAAATCTAAATCACGTAGCCTCTATTTTAATGATAAGCCGGAGACTGAGAATTTTGCACAAATACTCATAACCCCCTGGTCTAATGGGAGCATTTGAAGTTCAGCAGAATTTTCTTCTCTCCCACACTACTCCCATAATATGCCTTGTTACCTAATATGTATTTGGGGCTTTTGTCACTGGATTCTCCCTTCACGCCCCTACATCTTCACTGTCACTGGTCTGTGGTGTCAGAAGGGCTATTTGTGCAGCCTGATTGGAGTGATTGGCAAAGGGTGGGTTTTCGCTGGTAACTCCCAAAGTTTTTCTGTGCCAAGACTTGCCTGGCAGCAAGAAGTTTTAAGTGGTTGCAAGAAAAAAAAAAGAATATATATATATATATTTTTTTTTCTTTTTTAACCATGAACTGTACCTTTTGCATTCACCCACTCACATTTTTTATAACACTTTGGTTCACTGCCATTAAAATTAATGCGTACACATCATGGTTGGTGGGAATATACAGAAAATTGCATGGAAGATATTAAAGAGTATTTATGGATCTTATTACCTAAAGACAGCTGTGGCTAACATTCAGTGTTTGTTATAGTTTGTCCAGCCTCTTTGATGTATGTGTTCATGCATGACATATATAAAATGATGTATTCTGTGATCTGACTCAGTTCAGACACAAACAGGAATTGCTTGATTTTTACTGAGTGGTTACCCCAGTTAAGTCATGTTAACTCTTTTATCCCTAGAAGATAATACATCCCTTAATAGCACCTTGGACAGTCTTTCATATTTGAAGTAGTTAATGAAAAGTTTATTTAGTTTAAAAAACTCTAATCTCACATTCAAAAGCTGTCTTCCCCTGCCTCCCCCATGAAGAAGGAGAGGAAGAGGGGAGAGTAAAAGACAGAAGTCTCTGAATTACCTAGATACTGTAGTTCTCCCCAAAATAGCTGCTGAAGGATATTAATCACTTGCTAAATAAAATACACACACCTTTTTCAATTTGTCATTTGCCTCTTCGAGTTGGTATAATTATTTTATAATATTTGAAATAATTATAAAGTGTTACATGGAACCAAATCTAGCAAAATTTTCCTATGAATTCTACCTTCCCCATCCTAAAAAGAGAAAACATGGCTCTGAAGTCACATCCTTTACCACTACCTCTATCATTATGTATCTGTACTTCTAAGTCCTTTCCATATATTATCTCATCTTGTCCACCTAAATTAAAACAATATAACACATTGCTTCTATTAGTATTTCTAAAGAACCCCTAGGTTTTTAGTTTAAGACATTTTATTCTACAGTTATCTCTTTAATATATTTGGGATTCATAGTGTGTAAGAGAGAGGTGGTTCTCAATATTTTTTTCTCTAGTACTTAATCAATTCTCCCAATAACTATTATTGAAGAAAAACTTTCTTTCCCCATAGAAAAATGTCAACTTTACCTTTACTAAGGTTTTATGAATTGTGTATGCTCTATCCTTCATCTGTTTGTTTATTCCTGAGAATATATCACAAGTTTAAATTATTGTAGAATACACATATATAGTTATTAAATATATAGTTATTAAATATAAATAGTTCTAAATAGTTAATTTAAAGCTGTTCCTTCAGATTAGGCTTTTTTTTCCAAAAATATCTTACTTAGTATGTATTACCTTTTATTCTTTTCTATGATCTTTAAAACAACTTTGTCAAATATTTTAAAAATTACATGGGATTTTGATTTTAGTTGGAATCACTCTACAAATTCATTAACAGGTAATTGAGCATCTATAAATTCATTAAGAGATAATTGATACATTGAGGCTCCTATACAGAAAGTTGTAAGTTTTTCCCCTCACTTATTTAAATTAAAAGTTATATCCTTCAATAAGGTATGTTTTAATAACGTGTATACTGTTTATTGTTGATTGTGTTCATGGTGGGAATCTTTGTCTAATTCCTGACTTTAAGGGAATAACACATCTGTTCTTTGCTTGTGCTATTGGTGCCTGAGTGATAGTGTATTTCTCACTCTTTTTACTGTAATTTTAATTTATAAGCAATAGCTATTTAATTATGAAATAGAATTTCATATATGAGAAATGTAGTAATTTTAAGATATTTATGTTAAACATATGAACTTTTGATATTAATGTATGTGTTTATTGCACTGTAGGTCACTTACACTTATTGAGATTTTTGTGGAGGTACTTATCATATGGTCCATTTGTCAAAGCTGAGTTGGTTGTAGGATAAATTGACAGTACATAATAAGAGTAGTAATGATAATAATAATTAAAATATTTTGCACTTCTATGTATCAAGCAGTGTGCCAAACATTTTTTTCTGCTTTATATTGCTTAATGTCACAATAACCCAGAAAGCTATTTGTTTTTCGTTTCTGCATTGTACATATGAGGCCACCGAGTCTCCTGGAGACATACTAACCCAACGATGGTGATTCTACTAAAATTTACACCTAGAAGCTGAGAGGTGGGATGTCAATGTATTTTTATCTACTTCTAAAGCCCAAATCTCTTAGCTAATATGTTATTTATTCAAGTTTATGTCATCTTAACAATATTTCTGGATCTGGTAGAAGTTCCCCAGGATCTTACAATAATTTACTGTACGTGTAACACTTTATCTTTATTTATGTTGATACTATATTACAAGGCAATTTGTGATTCATGACTTTACATCCTAATTTATTTCCATATAATGCTCTTATTTCTTTCTGAAATTTCACATTATATATTAATATTACTTCTATCATATCTATTTGCTTTTCTTTAAAAATCTGTCCAAAATTTTACTTGTCAAACTTTCTATCTCATTTTGTTTTAGATTTTATCTTATAAATAGCATTTGTATGATTTGTGTTTTTTAACTGAAAAAGAGTATTTGTATTTAAAAGTGGTTTAATTCATCTATGATTCCATTATAGCTGGTAAAGTTACACTTACATATTTTATATTTATGAAATTATTTCTTTTATTTTCCAAGTTTGATTTCATGGGTTATTTCCTTCTCTTACAGTTTCATATCCTGCTTAAAAATTTTACTAGTAATTATATTTATGCTTAAAAAACATGTTTTAAAAATATCCTATATTTTTAGATTAGGAGTAACACAATAATTGTAGCACTTCTTTATTAATATGAAGATTTTATATGCTATTTTTACTTCTTCCTACCATGTCCTAAAGCCTACTCATATATTTTGGAATAAAGCCCCAGATGATGAAGTTTTGTTTTGTTTTGTTTTCCTTTGCAATGCATTCTTGTTAAATGTTTTTGGGTTTTGTATGTGTCTAAAATTTATATGTTTACTTGGCCTAGCAAGCATCAGAGTCCTTTTGTGCCTCACCACCCAACTCACAAGTTCTTGTTTCATTTTCTCTGATTGTCTCAAGTAGTTCCTTGAATCAATGTTTGCAGAAGTGCATATGAGCAGTAAGTTTCTGGGCTCTCATACAACTGAGTTCATTTGTTTTATTTTATTTTATTTTTTTATTTTCTGGGAGTTGGAATGGTGCTTTGGACCCTTGAGAGAATTGGCATGGAATTCATTACACTGCTGAAATCCTGAAGGATTGCATTGTATGGGCTGAATTGTGTTCCTTCAAAATTGACACGTTGAAGTCCTAACCACCCCCACACACACACCCCGCGCCAGTACCTCAGAATGTATGCATTTGGAGATAAGGTCATAAAGAGGTGATTAAGTTAAAGTGAGGTCATTAAGGTGGGCCCTAATCCAATATGGCTGGTGTCCTTATAAGAAAAAGATATCTGAACACAGAGACAGAGAGACACCCAACATATGTATGAATAAAGGAATGATGATATGAGGGCACAGTGCGAAGGAAGGCAGCTTCAGAAGAAGCCAAACCTGCCAACAACCTGATCTTGAACTTCCAGCCTTCAGAATTGTGAGTAAACAAATTTCTGTTGTTTAAACCATCCAGTTTGTGATATTTAGTTATGACAACTCAGAAAACGAATACATATACCTATTCCAATAGAAAACATTGGAAAGAGCAATGATGGCAAAACTTCAACTCCACCCAGGCATGAGGGTGACATCTAGCTTAGAAAAAGCAGGAAAGAAAAAAGGCAAGAATTTTAATTTCTTTAGACAATTTAAGAATGTTGAATTCTTTTTGTGCTTTAACACCTAAGAACAAGATAATTTCCTTTGGACTTGAATTTACAACAGCAAAGGGATTTAATATTGAATTTATTTATTCGCAGTAATTTGATTTGAGGAAGGGATTTAATTTCTACTTTGGGGCATCTCTATGTTATAGACATTTTATGATGAGTATCTTCTTTTATCAGTTAATCTTACTGTAGAACTTCTGAAGGCCTTTAAGTGGAATGTGGCTGGACTTAACTTGAGATAGGAATTAAAAAGGCATGAATTTTTATTTTTGAGTTTGGTGTGGGATTGTGGGTGATTTAATTAATGTGCATGGAATGTTCTATTCCATAGCTTTCTGGAGGAAAATGTACTCTGCGCACCAGAGAAATACCCAAAGGGACAGTGATCAAATACCCCCACACACACAGGGACATACATACACACACATAAATATTGGAAATATAACAAGATGGACTTCTCAAATGGTTGGAAGTACTACTTTGGTAAGCTACTTTTTTGGGGAGGGGTGTTGGTGACTCCCTGAGTTGTATACTGAGAATAAACACTGTTAAATTTTCTTCTGAGGAGACTAGATACAGCTAACTATAGAGTGTTTGATTAGATGGTAAGTTTGCAACTTTGGAACCTGAGCTGAATTTCTCAGTGAAATAAAAGGGAGCCTGCAAACTGTAAGTACTTGTCCTCTTTTGCCACCCTCTGCCTTTACTCCACATAGCATTTAACCTTCCCTCTAAATATGTATTAAAAATATTAGTGAAATAAGAGTTTAAATGGGTATGAGACTACTAGCCTGCCTGGGGTATAAATATGGACTGGACCTTCCCTGATTCTGAGACTTTCAAATGAAAGAGCCCTTTTGGAGGTCATTGGATACTAAAAGACAACCTTTCTTTAAACAAGTCGTGTCATGAAGCCTAAACACAACTCATGCAGACTATATAATTCGACAGAGTAGGGGCCAGATTAGGTAGCTATTATTTACTGAGTTTGAATCATGAGTTTAATAATTTTTCTTTTTAAATTAATTTCCAGACAAGGAATCCAATATAACACAGTCTAAGGCTTTAAGGGAGGATATATGGAGATGGGAAAAGGGGGTAGGTATTTTAAAGTCAAGAAACCCAAACCTTCTCTGACATAGTAGAATAGCTGAGAACACTGTTTGGTGGCTTCCAGTCTTATCAAAAAGGTAAGCCCTGGGCTGCATGGAGGCAGATTGTCTAGCAGAAGACCCTGTTTTGCTCATCTGGGATTGATGATGTGCTGTTCCCACTAGGTCATATCTGAAGATCTCCATTCAGGATAATTACAGCAAATTCAAATCTGCATTATAAGTCAGGCTGTACTAGACAGTGAGCTCAGGGTTTAAATAACTACTCTGTTGAGGTCCTGTTTTGTTAGTCTTCATATCAACACTATGAGATGAGTTAATTTAATACCCGAAATTACAGATGAGAAACTTGTACCTAAGGAAGTTAATAACATATCTAGATTCATATAATTAATAAGGAACATAGCTTGTAACTGAAACTTGTCTCATCCTAAAGTGTGTCACTTACCAAGACACTAGTGAATTTTCCAGTAAAGGAATTTAGAAAAAGCATGTTTACATTGAGGATTAGCTGATCTGAAACGCTAGTCTCAGAAATGTTGAAAAAAAATTAACATAATGAATCAGAAACTTAATATTCTTTAAGAAAGAAAACCCAAAGAAGTAAAGTAAATATCTATAACACTCAAGTACAAATATAGTCTTATACTTCAGTTGGGAAAGAACTGCATTAATTCATGGTTTATCTTGCAAAAGTCTTATTCAGTTAAAGTTTGAGAGCACAACCTCAAGCCGCTCACTCCAGCAGTATTTATTTAGCATATCCACTGAGTTTCTTTCACACTTTTCCTATGAAAACCTCAAGGTACAGTTCAAAGATCCTTTCTCTTTTTCTTAAACAAAAAAGGATGCCTCAAACATTATAATGAAGAGAAAAGACCAGGAGAATAGCAAACTAAGGAATATAGGAAAATGGCCAAGGGGGTTAGAAGAGGTCATTTTGATTGAGAAGGATACATTCCAGTGAGATGACAGATAATGCAATTTATCTCTTTTACATACAATTTAACATCATGGCCACACATTAATTGGGGATTTTAGTTTCAGTTTGTACTGTGTCCCTATGCTATCTTTAATCATCCCTCCTATTTTTTTTTCTCTTTCCTTTTCTTTCTCTTCCTTAATTCTCTCTCCCCAGGGCCAACCAATTGTTATCTGTTTTAAGGGTATGAGATTGCCTTCATGATATATTTGATTTTTATAACTCCAAGGTAAACTAATTGGTGCCTGGACCTGCAAACTAAGGGATACACTTTTAAAGTCTATAATCTGTTTTCTAGCATTTTAAATGTTCTTTAGTTACTTAATAGAGTGTGAATGAATCTCAGATCTTTCTGTAAGAGCAAGTTTCAGCAGAGAAATTCCAGTCATATGCCAGCATCATCTCAAATTCTTGTACTACTATTCACTCTGAGACAGAAGCAGCCAAATATGAATAGGAATGTTGGTCATTCCCCAAATCAGGACCCAGTTCTGTGCTTGAAAGATTGACTTTGACATGTCTGGGAAGGACTGATTCATCCTGGCATCTCTGGAGATCTTGCTGTTAAAAATTGATAAAATACAATTGCATTTTACAAACTTATATAATATTCAGCTTCTGTATCAAGTACAGAATGACATGGTATGGTTGAACTTGACCACAAGATAAATTACACTTCTGGTTTAATGTTCCTATGACTCTTTGGGTGTTTCTGATATGTGTTAGCTATTCTAAAAGACTCTAATGAGTCCAGTTTAAATAAGTAAGTTGCTATTGAAATGTCAATAGACAAAATGGTGTAGAGTTATTATTTATTCATCATTTAGATTTAACTGTGTCATTTCTCCATAAACTTTATTTTAGAAAAATAAGTGCACTACTTTTCCTTATGCTTCTGTTAATATCACCACTAAGTTGATAAGAGATCTCTGCACATGACAACCAGTAAATGTCCCAGGACATTATCCCAAAGCCATGATGTGGCATTGATGCCCTTGTCATGTGCAAGTCATCTTGCAGATGTTCAAGTGTCTTCAGCAACGTAATGATCGCATTATATGCCATTCTCCTCTTGAGAAATGTGAATCTCATAGGAAATATTTCCCATAACTCAGGAAGACATGCACACGAATTTAGCTACAATTCTCTGTGGCCCACAAATAAATAATGATGGTGGAGCCTAGCAAACTGCCTGGTAGATAATAGACATTTTATTGCTAAATTCATGACATTTTTTGTAAATATTCACAATAGACATAATAGACATTTTATTGCTAAATTCAAGCAAACTGCCTGGTACATAATAGATATTATATTGCTAAATTCATGACATTTTTTGTAAATATTCACAAATACTTGTTGACAAGCAAATGCATGACCTTTCACATCCTCCCTGAATTTTCTTGGAGTGTGCATACACTTTTAAATAAGACTAAAAACTGCAATCAGAACTTAGATCAGTTCAGTAAAGAACTGGTCTTGGGCCCTATTTAATATCAATATTATGTTACCCTGTCTGGAAGTCACTGCTGGAGGAAACAGATGTCTTACTGTACCATTTGATAGAATTTCTCTCTTTCAGAAGAAACTGCAGACTCATGAGAAAAGTTGAGCACTTTTGTGGAGTTTTCTCCAGCTATGCCATCACTGAGGCTGGAAAGGAACTGCTTTGCCAGAGTACATCATTAGCAGCCTCATCCAGCCCTCCATATCTCACGCCTCCACAGTGCTCAGCTGTGATTCCCACCTGGCATAAGAAATGCAACTCAAGGAAAGAAACAGCAGAAGGGAAATAAAACAAGAACAAGGAGCTGGGATTGAAGCCAGAAGAGGTAAAATGAGCATAGGGTCTGGGAAAAATAGAATCTAAATTCGAATTTATTTACCCATTGCCTCAACCCTTCTCTGAGAGTACTGACCCCATCTCTTTCATCATTCTCCTGCCTCTCAAAAGATTTCTAGGATGGAGGAAAATAGAGAAAAGGAGAGATGATGTGAGTGCTGCAGAAATATCAATTAGGCCAACTTCTGAGGTAAGAAGAAACTCACTTAACACCAGGAAGAGGTTTTGAAAAGGTGAAAATGCTTCCTTCCCTGGAATAGACCTTGACAGCAATCCTGTCAATTTCCCCTTTGCTGAGTGAAGGAATCTTTGAGATAGAATTTCAGAGTTTAAAGTGGATGAGAAAATATAGGAGCTTTCTGATCTCAAGCCTCGTTGTTACAAAGCTTTAGGTGTCCAACATCCTCTAAGGTTTATGTGACTCTGGAACTTACATATATAATTATTTAGAGCTAGATGGACTAGCCTAGCCAAGCAAAGCAGAAGCTAGATCCAGTTAGCATAAGATTTGCTCCTGATGTATAAGGAGAAAGGAGAAAAAGTATTTGCCATTGAGATACACCAGTGCAGGTCAAAAAGGAGCAAAAGAGATGAGGATTTAGGACAGATTCATTTTGTGACTACCATTTGTAGTAGAAATTATCATTATCCAGATTTGTGGTAATAGTTTTATGGGAAATTATCTATCTATCTATCTTTTCTCTACATATACAACATGTAGAGAATATATACATTCAATAAAGCTGTATATATACTATATATACATATACATAGTATATATATTATATATATTCAAAACAGTTCAAAATGGACACTGTAACATAAGTGTGTATTATTAACACTTTATATATATAGCAAAATGAGAAAAAAAGCATATCTGTACACCAGAATGAAACATTTATTAAATAAATATTATTATTTAATAATATATGACATTTTCATTTCTAGGTTCATGTTCTTTTTCTCTAGTTATAATTTTGATAATGGCATCTAAATTAATTACACTATGATCAGAGGACATTGTATGCAAAAGAATTGTTTATTGGCTATAACGTTCAATGTTTGCTTGAGAAGTAAACTACTGAATGTAGGGCCCAGTATATGTCTATTAATTCTGCTACTACATCCTTACAATGATATATCAATTGCTCAAAGAAAAGTGTTAAATTTTTTGAAGCTGATGAAAGCTTTATATTTTTCTTATAAGTTATGCAGTATTTTGCCTTATATATTTGGATGTTAAATCACTGGCTGCTTATGAGGTTTGAATTTTAAATTTCAAATTAAACCTCTTAGGATCCAACGAGATTTTTTGTCTTAAAGTTTATTTTCTCTGATATTAATATAGTCATCTCATTTATTTTATCTATTAATTGCCTTCTTCCTATTTTTCCATCTTTTAAAAATTTTCATATTCTTTTATCCTTATGTTTTAAGTGTGGATATAATAACTATAAGCCTAGATTTAAAAACCTAATCTGAGAATCTCTGTCTTTTAACTGATTAGTTTCTTATTAATATATAATATAATAATACTGATTAACTTAATACTTGTGATTGTAGATATATTTAGATTTATTCACATTGTCATATTTTATTCTGTTTTAAGTTTTGTGCTTTTTATCTTTACTTTACATTTTTATAATATAAAATTTATATATTATTTTATATTTTATATATTCTTTTCTGCTTTATACTGAATTGAAATTTTTGATTAAATTTTTCCCATTTTATACATTTGGAAGTTATGCACATTTATTTTTATTTACTATTTTATTTATTTCTTTAGTTATTAAAATGAGAGCATGGATATTTGATTTAACAAAGTCTCAATGTATTCAATTTTGTGATCCCGCTTCCAAATAATATGAGGATTTTGAACATCTAAATTTCAATCTTCTTATTCCCTTCATACATGCTATTTTTGTTCAACATTTCAGGTTTTTATTAAGTTGCAAAGTCCTAAATTCAAATATACTGCTAGAGTGTTGTACAGTCGATACCTAACTTCTCAGATCATTTGCTTTTTGTTTTATTCTCCAATCATATTTTAGCTGGAAGATACAATTCTAGGTTGAGAGTTATTTTCTCTCAGCAATTGAAAAATATTATTTTACTTTCTGGTTTAAAATTTTTCACTTGATGAATGTGTATCAGCTTAATAGTTGCTGCTTTATATATAATCAGTCTTTTTCTCCCTTCATATAAGAGCTTTTCTTTGTCTTTTGGTTTTGAACATTTCCTACAATAAATCTTTTGTAGATTATTTTTATTTTCCTTACTTTAGATTTCATTATGATTCCTGAATTAGAAGATATAGGACTTTTATGAATTCTTTAAAATTTTCTTCTAATTTTTCTCTGTCTTTTTAAAATATTGCCTCTCCCATGTTCATTCATTTTATTCTATGCATGTCTATGTTTGATGCATGTTAGATCTTCTCATTTTATCCTTCTTGTCTCATAACCTTTCTTTGTATTTTCTATTGTTATTCCTTGGAAAACCCTAATTGAGTTTATGTAATTAATTATGGATTTCAGGAGCTTTTGACCTTGAATGGGGAGAAATCAGGAACTGGGAAAAATCTTGAAACAAATGTCAAAATTCATTTACACAAACTGAGAACTTTACCTTCAGACACAGCCAAGAAGACAGAGAGAGTAAACTTACCTTAATGACCAACCAATGTAATTAATAGATAACACACATTTTATTTGGTAGTGGGTACACAGAAAAAGGAGTATTTACAAGATGAGTGGCTTTGGGTACATTGCTTAATCTTTCTACACAATAACTTCCTTTTCTGTGAAAATGGTCATGATATTAACTGCATGGTGCTTTGTGAAGATGGCATTAAGATAATAGTTTTAAAGCAGTGAGTATGGTACCTGGCACATTGAAAACATCAATAAATAGGATTAAATTTTGGGTTATAATAATAAAAATAATAGTGGAAAATCTACCTGGAGAAAGGATTCACATGAGAAAAATTAGTAGGATTTCCCTAGAAGAACAAGAGAGACAGGGGGAGAATACCATTCTAAAGGAGGGAACTGGTAGCGCACAGAGTTTATATTTATTGAGCACTTATTATGTACCAGACACCATACAAGAGGTCAGTAAACCAGGAAATCTGAGTCATATCTGAGCTAGGCCTGCTAGCTGTTTTTGTAAACAATGCTTTATTGGAACACAGCCATAATCATTTGTTTACATATTGTAGATGGCTACCTTTACATGGCAATGGCAGAGTTCAGTAGTTGCAACAAAGACCTTAGGCCCTTATTATACACTAAAATATTTATTATGTAGTAAAAGTTTGTCAGCTCCTGGACTATACAAAGGACAATGAACTAAGCAGTTAATTGCCTCATTTAATTATCACAGTATTTAACACAAAGGGGAAATAAAAGAGTGTGGTCAGTTAAGGCAATGCAATAACTTGAAATTGACAAGTATAGTTTCACGCTGGGTGGGGAGTGTGTGGTGAAGGATAGGAGTTGAGGAGATGTAGGGAAGCAAAATTTACCACCTCAAATTGTGTCTCTTTGGCACAGGATTTATTTAGGCTGATTATTTTTCAAGCCCCAAAGACTTAGGATGAGCCTTTGACCTTCCTCCAACTGCCTAAAATAATGTAGATGGAGAACATGTCCTGGGAAGGCAGCTATGACTGTAGAGAGCTCTAGTATGAACTAAGTGTGTAGACAGGGAGGAACCTAGCAAACTCTGTTAAAGTTCCTCCCTGTGTCTCATTGTCTCTGACTGGCCCAACAAACATTTGTTTACCAAACCTTTGTTTCTCCATCTCCATGTAAATTGCCTTCCTCCCCTTTGAAGTCCCAAACCATTACCTGCCAACATCCTCTTTTATCTTTAGCTGAAGATGGTATTTAAGGTGAGGGCTTTGACCATGGCCAAAACAACAACAACAAAAGAAACAAAAAACACACACACAAAAACTTAGTTTGGTGAGTTATTTAGTTTTCCTGTGTCTCTCCCATGTATACACATTGTTAAACTTTTGTTTGATTTTCTCCTGTTAATCTGGCTCATGCCAGTTTAATTCTTAGACCAGCCAGAAGAATCTAGAAGTGTAGAGGAAAATTTCTTCCTCCTCCACAGCAAGAAAGGCAAATTACAGGCAGTTCTTAAATATTTTATTCAAAAACATTTGAAAATAATGGCAATAAAAGTGAGAGATTAGCTGGATAAAATTGAGTATAAATTTCCAAAAATAGATGTGCAGCTACCTGCTTTGATAGCAAAGAACAACCCCTTATCTGCTACTTATTTCTCATCATAAATTAGTTGCTGTTTGTGCATCACACCTTTTACTCTGCTTAGTCTATATATGTCTGTCATTCCTAAGTACTTTGCTACAAAAAGACTTCCTCATCTTTTCCAATGCTTTCCTCAACACCCTTTCCTTACTTCCCACCCATCATCAGGATTTCTGTTTGTGGATTTTTTTTTTCTCTATATTACATCTTATCTGAGCTTCTTAATTTTCAAACAGCTACATTCTACACGAACTCTAACTCTCGTTCTGATCTGTCTTGCCAAGATTTTTCTGAGCTTGTGAGTCAATGTTTAAAATAACTTACAAGAATTGGGCTGTAATAATCTTAGGGTATTTCACTCTCAAGAGACCGTTGCTATTGCGATTTCCTGAGGTGGAAGAGGTACCTAACTCATGAATATCAACAGCTCTAATTCCCCAGAGAAAAGCTGTTTGCACTGCGGTTTATTTTCAAGAAGGTTGTAATGAGCCTACCTCAAGGAATTCCCAGAACACAATGTTTAGCATAACTGGAATTCACATGAATAAAATGAAATGAGTATTTGAGATATATGGATTATGCAGATTTACACGAAGGAAAAAACAAGATGGTCGACCTGGTTAGAAAAGGCTTCTCAAATGGGAGAAGTTAACATATAAACTGGAACTGTAAAATTGCATTATAATCAAGTTACAACTGTAAGGATAACAACATACCTGAGACTGGATAACCTCCAGGACTAATCAAGAATGGTGGGCATTATATTCTATCAGAATAATTCAATTCATGTTTAGCCCTTCCATTCCACTTATTCATTTATTCATTCGTTATTTTATTCATCCAACTTCCATTCCTCAATGAATCCAAGTGCTGTGTAAATCAACAGAGACTTTAGGGATAAAGAATTTGTGTAATTCAAAGCTCAGTGTAGCCAAAAAACATATATATATACATGTATATATATATATATATATACATGTATATATATACATGTATATATATATATATACATGTGTATATATATATATATATACATGTATATATATACATGTATATACATGTATATATATATATATATATATATATATATATATATATATATATGGTAACTGCATAGTCATTTACCAAACATCTTGTTGTGTTAGTTGCCATTCTTACAACGTAGCAAATTTGGTATTCATGTAACCACAGAAGTTCATAGAGGTTAATCAAATTGCTCAAGGACTCACGGCTTGTAAGTCTCAGAGCTGGTAATTTAACACAAGGTTGTCTGTCTCTAGAAAGAATTGTATATTCTTTCCCCCATGTCATGTTGCCTCTCTGGGAGACGTGAAAATTGCAACAGCAGAAACATATTCAAGGAAACGACTTAGCCTAGGGGAAGAAGAGACCAGCAATAGGTGTTATGAGTCAGTGGTTTTTAGGATCATATTATACTTAGCATGATCCTTCAAGAGCTCCTAGTTCTGTTGGAGAGAAAAACACCTCGTGTATGAATTAATTAAAGAATGAACCTTTCTTTCATTATAAGATATTTTGTAGCTGACATCTAGAATTAGGAGCTCTTCAAGCAAATGCTCATTCCACTGGTTTTTAGGCCCTGTTTTTCTTTCCTTTTCTTTTCTTTTTTTTTTTTTAAACTAATACTAAATCTGACCAGAGAAGTCTCTTGCCCAATTCCCTCTTATCTTAGATCAGGGTTCATATGGAATAACCGAATTTGCCTATGTTAAATTGAAAGTGCCCAGGGTGATTTATATCTGATTCTTTTCCAATATGAATTCCAGGCAAGCACTAGGATTTCCTCTTGTTCTCTTCAAGTTCTGCCAAACAAGTAGCAAAAGACTGCTGAGAATAAGTTTAGAATCGAAATGAATCAAAATTAGGGATTTAGGTGTACGCTGGCATTTTTCTTTGTGAGCTGAAACCCTGACTAATTGAAATACATTGTATGTTGCAATAAAAATTTTTAATGTTAGTTTCATTCTTAGAGACGATGACGTGTCTCATTTTTTGAGAGTCCCTGTAACAGTCTGAGCCAATGCATCTCAAAGTTTAATGTACATACAAATCACCTGGAAATCTTGAAAAATACTGATTCAGACTCAAAAGGTCTGGAATGGGACCTAAGATTCTGCATTTCTAACCAGTGCTCAGGTGATTCTCATGCTACCGATCGGTAGAGCTCATTCATCCAGCAAGAGATGAGGCTGTTGGAATGACAAGGCATGAATGTAAATTGTACCTTGTTTTCTAGCCATCTCATTTCCTTTTTGTCTTGGGATATGTATTAGGGTTTTCCAAAAATACAGAATTAATAATATTTATTATTAATAATATATTAAAAGAATTAATTATATATATAATTAATACACTGTATATATACACACAGAGACAGAGAGAGAGAGAGATTGATTATGATTAATTAGCTTATATGATAATGGAAGCTGAGAAGTCCTACAATCTACTTGAGAAACAGGGGAGCCTATGGTAAAAATCTCAATCCAAGGGCAGGAATAGATTGATGTCCTAACTCAAGCAGGAAGGCAGGGAAGAAGGAATTCTCCCTTCTTCCAGTTTTTGTCCTATTCAGGCCATCAATGAATTGGATAATGCCTACCCACTTAGGGGGAGGGTGATTTATTTCAGTGAGTTCACCAGTTCAAATGCTAATCTTATCTAGAAAAGCACTCTTAAAGACACACCCAGAAATAATGCTTAATCAATCAATTTGACATATAAAATTAACCATTGCAGGATGTATAGGAGATAAAGTAAAAATTATGTAACACATGGTAAATATCAAGGGAGACTGACACGTAATAGGCTCTCAAAAATATTATTAAATACATATTAAATACATATTACTATATGTATTTCAGGGTGCAGTGAAGGAATACAAAGCTGATTAAGAAATGCTCTGGATTCTTTGTAGTGCTTTCCCACTATCTGTGGTAAGGACCAATTTTTCTTCCACTCCCTCTCAGAACAATAGTTTATAAAATATAATAAAAATGAATTATTAGAAAAAAAGACACAACAAAGAGTTTAAAATATAAGTATGTAAAAACTTTGAGATTCAAGTGATGTAAAATTTCTGTTACATTCATATAAGAGTTCCTAGTGTTAACTATCAATTTCTATGCCTATCTCCTTACCAATTCTCTGCCCCAATACACAGAACCCACATTGAGCAGCATGGCTCACCACAGGATTGTATATGATGTGGCACAAAGCTCTGCATGTCATAAACACTTACTAACAGCCTGTTAACTTCTCACTGAAGATTCTGGGTCTTTTTCATATGAGTCATAGTGAAATGTTATTTCAGATTTTATATTTCCTTCCTGTATAGATTCCTCCAGTTTGCTCCCTCTGGACTTTTGCTTAAAAGGATGCATCTAAACAGCCTCACTGTTACTGATTTCAGGAAGAAATGTTAGGGGAGGTGTGTTTGAAGTGGCTACAGTAAAAAAAAAAAAAAAAAAAAAAAAAAAAGGACAATTATTTTAATAGGATTTGACAGCTTCAGAGAAGAGTTGTCTGATGGTGACTGAGTTAAGAAGTTTTTTGTTTGTTTGTTTGTTTGTTTTCCCCAATCATGAATTGAGGTACATATATTTAAGTGACACAATGACACAGAAGCAGGAATGCAATGATTTCAGTGACTCTGTGAGGTCACTGAAATATTGTCAAAATAATTAATCATAAGAGAACATGTGCCCTGCTTTCCAATATTGGAGGAATGAAAGACAAGAGCATATAGCTAGTGAAATATGGGTGAAAGATGAGAGCACATTTTAATCCAGATTGGACAGGAGAGATTAAAATGCCTTTGTTGATGGTATTAACTTATCCATTGTAAGAGACGTGCAAGATGGGTGAAGAAATTGGATGTGTCTCATAACACAACACAGATATTGTACTCAAACCCATATCAAAATCAGAAGGAGTAGTGAATAAGAGCTTTAGATTGAAGACAGTTCATGAGAGGTCATGTTTAAAAAATGTGTTAAATAGAAAATGTGTAACACACCTGCTGATTTGGACTTTTGCCTCCAAAGTGCCTGACCTACTCCATGTGCCAGCATATGGAACTTTTTTATTATGGGCACAGTCTCCCGAACTGAAGTCTGAAATATTTGGCTTCTTAAAATCGTTAATTACTGTGTGATTGGCTCTTTTTAACTGACCCACCTGCGGTATTAATACAATGTGGGAATAAAGAAACTGTTATTCCCTTCTACAGCAGAGTTTTTGTACAAGGGGGTAATTGGAACTTATTAGAGATTGTTTTTTTTCACAATACTCTGTTTCATTTTAGCTCAAACTTTAAGAAAAGTGAATGTATCAAATTTTAGACAATTCAAATGATAGCCCTCTAGGTGGTTATGCTAAGTGGATTCCTCAGGTAATTATCCAACACCTGAAGCCCTAAGAAGTCATCAAGGTTTGCGGACTAACTTTGGATATTCTGGTTTTATTTTAAAATGTGACCTTTTTTTTCAGATTTCTTGGTCTTCCTGGGATCTTACATTGATGTCTACAAGTGTTGCCTTTCAGACAACCGTAAGTAAATCTCTTTGTTATTGTTTAGAAGTTAAATATTATCTATTTACTGTATTTAATTCACTAGATAAAATTTAGTTAGCCAACTAATAGGGTTTTCCATTTCTCTTTAACATTCTTCTGCGGCCAAGTAAGTGATGACTGAGCACCAAGACATGGACTGCAAAGTTAGGAGTATCTGTTTTCCCTAATACTTTTCCTTAAAAATACCTATTTTGGGTTCATAAGCTTTGTTAACTTATGAGATGAAATTTTTTGAATGAAATACACTTTTTAGAATGACCTATATATTATCTATGTGTAGAAAATTATATATGTATATTCCTTGTCCTGAGTAAATGTCAAGGTTGAAAGTATTGGAGCCAAATTCTTGCTTCACTGTTCACCAGCCGTGAGACCTTAGAAATGTTGCTTAACATCTCTGAGCTTTAGTTTTCTCATCTTCATAGTGGGTATAATGAGTGAACTGACCTCACAGAATTTTCCTGAGCGTCAAATGTGACAGTGCTTATTAAATTCTTAGCATGAATTCTGGAATATAATAAAGACTATGAATGAACAGCCAGATGAAGAGATTCATAGGGCAAGGTCCAGAAGTGTCTTGAGAACAGGTGCTCTGTCCCTGTAGAGTTGGGGCATGCCACTCTCTCAGCATGTAGATGTTTTCACCAACTCAGAAGCTTTGCTTGGAGTACCTAGAAATCAGGATTGAGTAAGAGACCTAAGAGGACCAGATAGTGCAGATCAGCAGTCTTTGCACAGTCATCTCCTAAGACTGGGTTATTGGCAGCAACTAGAAATAATTGACTATAAAGCAGCTGAAAGTCCAAACAGAGGCACAGGACAGTATGGCTAAAGTTTAAATGTCCAGAGAAACTTTGAATTTGGAAATTAAGGCTACAACAGAGCCAAGAGGTGTTATGGTTTTTAATAACCAGAAATAAGCCTTAACCTGAGTGGAAGGGCATTTGTTCAATCAGGACCAGAATAAGGTAATCCAAGTAGTTCAAGACCAAAGCAATAGAAAACTTAAAATGCCTACTTAACTTCCTTCTAGATCAGGTTTTGTTTGGCAACTGCTCACCCTTTTATATCCCTCTTGGGCTTGGATAGTGGTGGATTGGCTCTTGAAGGTATAAAAAAAGTCATTTTGTTGCTGTCAATCCAGACTAATTACAAGTTCTATCTATGGTAGCCTTAAAAATGCAGATCTGTGATTATACACTTAACAAACTGATGGAGGCTGGGACCTAATAAATTATCTTTCTCCACATCCATCTCAAAACCAACTGACCAAGGAGACATGGATTGTTTTTATAAGCTGAGAGGTCCCTGTTGCCCTTCTTCATTGCAAATTATGTATACCTTTCTCAAGCCTCTCTGAATGATGCTGATTTTTGGTACCTACTGGAAGTCAACATTGTTCCAAGCAACAATTCTCAGAAATTAAGTGTAGAGGCTCTAGCCCATATTTCATGAGCTTAATCCAGCCTCCACAGCCTACTAAGTCACCCTGAGCAAATTACATAACTGTGTTAATCTTCCTACATTTAAACTGGGAATTGTAAGACTACCAGTATCAGATAACTGTTGTGAGAAGATGAAATGAGATAAGCACATGAAGTGTTCCAAATATTGATTGCATCATTAGTATTATGGGAGAAAAATGAAGTATTCAAAACAGATGAGGGCATCAGGAATGGGCATGGAAGTTAGGAGCTTGTTAATGTGAGCTGCTTGTCTTCTGAGAATTATATGTGAGAGTATAGAATTTTGTGATATGAGCATACAAGGCAATCTCACATGAAATGGGTGAACGGTACAATGATCCCCTCTTTAAAATAAATTTATCCTAAGAAAGACACTAAGTTAAAAAAAAAACACAAAAAAACCCCACAAGCATTCATTTATTGTATTTGTCCAAAGTGAGAAATTGGTCAGATCCTGAAGCAAAGTGTCAAAAAGAAGAGAGCTAATGCCCTTTGCCCGGCAGTAAGCAAAGAGCCAGTTTGAAACTTTTGCTAAAACACTCTAATGAAACCACCTCATTGACTCTAAATAATCATCTTTTGGATCATCCTTGGAAATTAAATTCTTTGGAGTTTAAGAAATAACATTTTATTGAAAGGAAGTCATAACTTTAATAAAACTATATATAGTCTTTGTGAAAGAATGTTGCCCTGCTTAAGCAATATTTCCAACAAACTTCATTTGGCAAATCTAACCTACAGATATAACACTCGTACTTCAGGATTTATGTATAAAGAAATGTATTTATTTCGGTATTTTTATGGCAGCAAAATAAATCAAGATTATGCATAAATAAGGAAACAGTGGATAAATTATATGTAATAATTGAGAATATTATAAAATACTATGCAGTTATTGAAAGAAAAACATTAGATCAATACACATTGATAAGGGAAGGAAGAAAGAACAAAAGAAGGGAACGAGAGAGAGAAGAAGAAATGGTAGCCCTGAATTTCTAAATTTGACAAATCAGGAAGCCCTTTACAACTAATTGGGGAAAACATGAAAGTTTTCTGCAGGCTTTATGAAAAATACCCTGGGTTGTTTGTCTTTCAGAACTCACAGTGTGATTTAAAGATGCAGCACTTACTTGATTTCCCATCCATTTCATACTGATTATTGAATGAGAAGAAGCACACTTACCCAGGTATCTGTGGAACTTCTCACTTCTTCTGTATCAGCACAACACCTCTCTCAGTTTATGCAGAGCCTCCATCTTTAGATCTGCAGTCCTTAGACTTTTGAAGTGTGAAGACCTCATCTGAAAATACGACAAAAACAAAGAACATGGCACATAAGCATAAGTGTAACACAGTGAGCCTGTCTGAGAATGAAGCCAACACACAAAGTAGAACTGAGGAATAAGCCCAGATGGTATTGTCACATAGGCCTGTGATGAAAGTCAGCTCAATCCGCAGATATTCAGATAAATAAGCCAATGTATTTTGCTTTGAGAAAGATTGAGTTGGGTTTCTGAGACTTCAAATAGATACCTTCTGTATCTCACAGGAGATGAAGAAGAAAAGGTAGGTGAAGGTACGGTTAGATGCAGCTTAGGTGGCAGGAAGTTGAAGTAGTATCAATCTTATCAATGTTCTCCACTGAAAGAAAGTTATTTCTGAAAGAAGAGGAAGATGGAGTTGGGGGTATCACGTTTCTATAAAAGAGTTGAAAGGAGGATGGGAGTCAATTGAACTGTATACAGAAACACAGTGTAATGTCATGGTTCAATTAATTTCTCAAACTCTAATTTCAAAGAGTACCTTTCTTTATTTTATTCAAAAATATATAAAAATCTAACATCTCAGAACAATTTTAAAAAAGAAAGTTTGAAATATCCAAAATCCTACAACCTTACAACAATTCTCTTTTGGGATGTTATGTTTCAATCTCTTCCCATGTGCAAAATTATTGTGTGTTGCTGAGACTGTGTCATTTTGTGATCTTCTTTTATTTCACTTAACTGGAATCTATGTTGCACATTTATTGATTGTTCTTTTAAGTAGAAACATTTTTTAAATCAAATGAAAATATATGGTCCCTTGGTTTTAATTACTACAAAATGATGAATAATATTTTCTTGGGTTTATTTTTATACTTTTCTAAATACTCTATTATATATTTTGCTTTTTTAGTAGATAATGCAACAATGAACATTTTCATACAATGGTAAATAAAGAATAAATTTCAGTTGCTTTCATAAGCTATTATTTACTCCAAAAATATTTTCTATATATTTAGATACTTTCTTCCTAGACTACTTCTTCACCTATCCTTCTCAAATTCTTCCAAAATATAGCAGAGGGAGGAACACTCCCAAACTCATTCAATGAGACCACCATCACCGTGATACCAAAACCAGAAAAAGGTGTCACAAAAAAAGAAAACTACAGACCAATATCACTGATGAACATAGATACAAAAATCCTCAACAAAATACTAGCAGACAGAATCCATCAGCACATTAAAAGGATCATACACCACGATCAAATGGAGTTTATCCCAGGAATGCAAGGATTCTTCAGTATATGCAAATCAATCAATGTGATACACCATATTAACAAACTGAAGGATAAAAACCATATGATAATCTCAATAGATGCAGCAAAAGCTTTTGACAAAATTTAACACCTATTTATGGTAAAAACTCTCGAGAAAGTAGGCATAGAGGGAACTTACCTCAACATAATAAAGACCATATATGACAAACCCACAGCCAACATCGTTCTCAATGGTGAAAAACTGAAACAAGTTCTACTAAGATCAGGAACAAGACAAGGTTGCCCACTCTCACC
This sequence comes from Mesoplodon mirus, assembly GCF_964341445.2. Taxonomy (NCBI): domain Eukaryota; kingdom Metazoa; phylum Chordata; class Mammalia; order Artiodactyla; family Ziphiidae; genus Mesoplodon; species Mesoplodon mirus. The sequence goes on from NC_138983.1 coordinate 18,698,055, forward strand.
ATTATTATTCAGCATAGTTTTGGAAGTTTTAGCCACAGCAATCAGAGATGAAAAAGAAATCAAAGGAATTCAAAGTGGAAAAGAAGAAGTAAAACTGTGACTGTTTGCAGATGACATGATACTATACATAGAGAATACTAAAGATGCTACCAGAAAACTACTAGAGCTAATCAATGAATTTGGTAAAGTAGCAGGTTACAAAATTAATGCACAGAAATCTCTTGCATTCCTATACAAAAATGATGAAAAATCTGAAAGAGAAATTAAGTAAACACTCCCATTTACCATTGCAACAAAAAGAATAAAATACCTAGGAATAAACCTACCTAAGGAGACAAAAGACCTGTATGCAGAAAACTATAAGACGCTGATGAAAGAAATTAAAGATGATACGAACAGATGGAGAGATATACCATGTTCTTGGATTGGAAGAATCAACATTGTGAAAATGACAATACTACCCAAAGCAATCCACAGATTCAGTGCAATCCTTATCAAACTACCAATGTCATTTTTCACAGAACCAGAACAAAAATTTCACAATTTGTATGGAAACACAAAAGACTCCAAATAGCCAAAGCAATATTGAGAAAGAAAAATGGCACTGGAGGAATCAGACTCCCTGACTTCAGACTATACTACAAAGCTACAGTAATTGAGACAGTATGATACTGGCACAAAAACAGAAATATAGATCAACGGAACGGGATAGAAAACCCAAAGATAAACCCATGCACCTATGGTCACCTTATCTTTGATAAAGGAGGCAAGGATATACAATGGAGAAAAGACAGCCTCTTCAATAAGTGGTGCTGGGAAAACTGGACAGCTACATGTAAAAGAATGAAATTAGAACACTCACTAACACCATACACAACAATAAACTCCAAATGGATTAAATACCAGACACTGTAAAACTATTTGTCTTATAGAACTCTACATGTATTTGTGGGACTATTGGATCAAAATCAATTCTCTAGACTATGGGACTGTGCCTGTCTCCATGTGAAGCACCAAGCCTGACAAAAGGAGAAGCTAAATAATTGTTCCATAAATGCTGTTAATGAATGTGCCAAATGTTTTGTTTGGTGTATGTAACCATGGATATAGCGATCACCATCTCTGCCAACATAGAGATTTGGTCGTAGAGATTCTTGGAAACACCAACTTCTATTTCAGAGCTGGAAGATGGGGAATTGATTCAAACAAAAAAAGCTTGGTGCAGGGTAGCAGAATGAGGCAAATGACCAGAGTTCCAGTTAACTGCCTGTTATTCAGCCCCAATCTGCTTCACTGTAATGGAGGGTGCTGGGAAACTGAGTGTTTCCAAGGCAATACTGCTGATTTGTGGAAATGTTCAAGACACAGGACTACTTGTGAATTTCTGCCAGACAGATATTTAATACTGTCAGTGCAGGGAAATGCATTAAAAACAATTACTCAAAAACCACTTCCCCTGGCCAGTTCTATGTTACATACTGCTGCTACTGTCACGCATATTTGTGTTTTAAGTAAGAGCCTTTTTACTCTTAGCACCTTATGCTGCTGCTCCATGATTTCAAAGCTGAGAAAATCATGGTTACCGGGCTATATTGATGAAGAGATCTGATATGTCCTCTTAGGAGCTTTTATTATCCAGTGTGTAAGAGTACCACTTATTTATGAAGCAAAGTTCCATACTTCTATTGATGTTACATTCTCTTCCATAAGAAAAATTCCCCTTTAATATTGAGCAAAATGTAAACTTAGGCATCTGGTTAAAATAGCTCATAGAATGTACCTTCCTAGAGAAGGAATTTTCTGGTCAAATCAGGCCTGAGAATGGGTGAGCTAATTTCTTCATCAGGTTTTGTTGGATCATCATTGTAAACAAAATTCAAATCCTGACCCTAAGTTGGACCTCTGACACTTTTCAGTTTTCAAGTCTTGCCTTCTTTACCTTTTCTGGGCTTCTTTTCTCTTAGGTCTTTCACTTGACAATAATCCCAATTCTCTCATGGAGGTTAAGACATCTAATTTGACAATAAATTTGAAGATACAGTGTAAATAATCAAACAGTATACATGTCAATAGTTAGATCTTATTACTGTTATGAAATCTAGGTAAAAACCATCCTTTTATCTGCCTCATATGCATAAAATATGTATCCCTTAAATATTACTTTTTCTGGGAAGTTTCCCTTGATTCTGATCCATCTTTAACCACATCCATGGTATCTTATTCTTCTGACATAGAATCACATATCTCATGGTAATTGCTCATTTAGTTTCCTGTCTTCTCACTAGAAAGGAAACACCTTAAAGACAAAGACCTTTCCTGTCTTACACACCACACTACCATCAATGTCAGCAGAATATCTAGTATATATCAAGCACTCAGTACACATTCTTGGATGAATGCATAAATAGGTAGAATAATAGACAATATGACTGTAAAAGACACTGTCTAAATAGACTGACATGAAATAGTATGGTCAGGAAAGTTATTTTATTTTTCATGTTCAATGTGTGAAAGAGAGAGGGTTTTCAACTTCACAAAGCATTAGCACAGATTAATGAGTCTCACCCTTACATAGCTACCCTTATAGAGCTATTTACCTGTTAGTATCAAATTGGTCCTCTTTCCTTATTTATATGAACTCATATGCTATTTCTTTAAATATAATCATTTTCACCAAGGGATTCAAGGAATGTCACCATTGTTTAACTGTGACGCTGTTAATTTGTAATCACATTTATCACAACTTCTGGGAGCACTCTCTAGCAAGCTCCAGATCCTACTCCAACTCCCTCTGTAACCTTGTAAGTGGATGCACTGGTATTGCTTCTTCACTTAAGTTGCCACTTCCTAAAAGTGAATAAGCATGCTTTTCCCACAGTGCCTTTCTATGGACTAATTAGTTGATGCTTGCAGAGTTCCTTCAAGGAGATAAGTACCGTGGAAATGCTAAGTGCCATTGCCCGTGAAGCAATGGCTGTGGCTTCCTCTGGGATGGAAGCTGCTTGAGAAATGTATTGCAGAACAGTGCAGAGTGGAATGGAGCAGAGGTTCTCCCCAGGATACAGCAGCTTTCTCCAGGGAGACAAAGCTTTATGAAAATAGTCTAAGATAACTTTCTTATTTATTTGTTTGTTTATTTATTAATTTATTGGCCGCGCGGCATGTGGTATCTTAGTTCCTGACCTGGGATCGAACCCACGCTCCCTGCAGTGGAAGTGCAGAGTCTTAACTACTGGACCACCAGGGAGGTCCCTAAGATAACTTTCTTTGAAGCAGGCAAAACTTTGGGAGTGGCCATGGCTAAATGTCACTCTGAGTCAGGAACACAATTTCCTTCTACTGCCTGTTTCCCTAGAACATTAGCAGAAAATAAGCACAGTCACTATGGAGCTTTGGACTTTTTAAGACCAAGGAGATTTCATTTCCCTCTCTGTATGAAGACTCTGCCTCATTGCCTGATATAAGAGCTCCCTGCCCTGACCTTACCCATCCTCACTTCGTAGAATTGGGATATGTATTCCTGGAGCTGTGGACATGACAGAGCCGGCATGAGTGCCTAATATGCAACCTTTCCTCCTTCCTTTCTGATTTTCTGTATTTCCTTCTAAAAATAGTATTGAGTTCCTACTGTTTTTCAGGCACTGTCCTAGGTAGAGGTTTGATAGGAAATAGAGAGAAAGGAGCTCTTTTCTTCCTGGTTTTCTATGCACTCATCTCAACCAGTTATCTTCTAAGTGTATGTGCTTCTTCTTTAGGTGGAATCATGGATTCATGAAGGCATAGTATATTTTGATCTAAAAGAGACTTTGGAGAACCTTACTTAACAAATAAGGAAACGTGTGTATGTGGTGGTGGTATTGTTACCAGTACCAACGCTATCACTACCACAAATACTGATGATGATGATGCAAAACTCTTTCTACTACCTGGCCTAGTTTTGGGGTAGGTATCCTTGTTTCATAGTTTTATATTAAGAAATACTTTTCTTCCTTATTCTCAATACTAACCCTCATGGTAACAATTTACACTGTCTGAGCCAGAGTTCGCTCTAAAGGTCACTGTAATCTCCACTGCTTCCTATTATCTCCCTGACCCTGGGGCTGAGTAGCAGTAGCCATTTATCATTAGAATGACTTCTCTTAAGTACATTAAATGCATTTCCCTAAAAAGTGTTTGAATTTTCCAACCAGTTTTAGAATCCCATTGGCCTCCCTTTGAATTCCAGCTGCATCCCTTCTTAGGTAGCTTCAAGAATGTTGCTTAACACATCTGAGCTTTAATTTGCATACCTCCAAAACAAGACAAAAATGCCTATTATTGTGAAAACAAAGCGATTCAGAGCAAAAATTTAATATATAGTCTTCCTTTTCCTCACCCATATTACTTTAATAAGCTTATGAAAATGGTTTAGAGTAGGGTTCAGTGAGAGATCCCCTAGTAGCAACAGAAGCATCACCTGGGAATTTTATAGACATGTAAATTGTAAGATCCCATCCCAGACCTACTGAATCAGAAACTGACATGCGGCCCAGGAATCTATGTTTTTTTCTTAAGCTTTCTAGGTGATTCTGAGGCATGCCAAATTCTGAGAACTACTGATTTAGAATGTGAATTCCTGTAGTGAAGTCCTTATGACTTCTCACTGGTTTCCACATTTATTTGGTAATCAAAAAATAATAGATGAAAATACCAGGAGTTCTATTTCCACATCTGCAAAATGGTTGCCTTTTAAAACCTATATCATAAATACTCTTTTTCTAAATGTCTATCATCATGTTTATTTTGTTGGTATTAATAAACATTAAATGAAATTAGTGATGAAAGCAACACAAATGAACACTGTAATGAAAATAATTGCACATATTTTAAGATTGAAAAGAAAAGAACATTTATTCACTCTACTTGGTTTTTCTTGTTAAATGATTCATCAAATCTCCAAACAGCTGCCATACCTTGAAGAGAGGGAGATTTTACATATAAATGGCTTATCAAAATTGACAGCAAATGGCATTTTCATTTACATTTGAAAACAGAACGATTCCAAAGCCAAATTTAATTCCTGTCCAATATTGGAGCAGAGGGGAGAATTTTAAACAAGGGATAATGAAATGCTCTTAGTGATTTGGAAATTTCAGTGGATGCAAATCCTTGTTCTGAAGGCTTCACACTAGTGCCAAGTACAGGGAATGCTTATCTGAGCTGACTTTCTTTTCTTTTTCTTTTTCCAGTTCCAGACTTAAGAAAAATAGACATACTTTCCTTTTTTTTTAACATCTTTATTGGAGTATAATTGCTTTACAATGGTGTATTAGTTTCTGCTTTATAACAAAGTGAATCAGCTATACATATACATATATCCCCATATCTCCTCCCTCTTACGTCCCCCTCCCACCCTCCGTATACCACCCCTCTAGCTGGACACAAAGCACTGAGCTGATCTCCCTGTGCTATGCAGCTGCTTCCCACTAGCTATCTATTTTATGTTTGGCAGTAGCTCTCACTTTGTCCCAGCTTACCCTTCCCCTACCCCATGTCCTCATGTACATTCTCTACATCTGCGGCTTTATTCCTGTCCTGCCCCTAGGTTCTTCATGACCATTTTTTTTTAAATTTAGATTCCATATATATGTGTTAGCATACGGTATTTGTTTTTCTCTTTCTGACTTATTTCACTCTGTATGACAAACTCTAGGTCCATCCACCTCACTACAAATAACTCAATTTCGTTTCTTTTTATGGATGAGTAACATTCCATTGTATATATGTGCCACATCTTCTTTATCCATTCATCTGTCATTGGACACTTAGGTTGCTTCCATGTCCTGGCTATTGTAAATAGAGCTGCAATGAACATTGTGGTACATGACTCTTTTTGAATTATGGTTTTCTCAGGGTATATGCCCAGTAGTGGGATTGCTGGGTCATATGGTAGTTCTATTTTTAGTATTTTAAGGAACCTCCATACTGTTCTCCATAGTAGCTGTATCAATTTACATTCCCACCAACAGTGCAAGAGGGTTCCCTTTTCTTCACACCCTCTCCAGCATTTATTGTTTGTAGATTTTTTGATGATGGCCATTCTGACTGGTGTGAGGTGATACTTCATTGTAGTTTTGATTTGCATTTCTCTAATGATTAGTGATGTTGAGCATCCTTTCATGTGTTTGTTGGCAATCTGTATATCTTCTTTGGAGAAATGTCAATTTAGGTCTTCTGCATATTTTTGGATTGCATTGTTTGTTTTTTTGATATTGAGCTGCATGAGCTGCTTGCAAAGTTTGGAGATTAATCCTTTGTCAGTTACTTCATTTGCAAATATTTTCTCCAGTTCTGAGGGCTGTCTTTTCGTCGTTTTTTATGGTTTCTTTTGCTGTGCAAAAGCTTTTAAGTTTCATTAGGTTCCATTTGTTTATTTTTGTTTTTATTTCCATTTCTCTAGGAAGTGGGTCAAAAAGGATCTTGCTGTGATTTATGTCATAGAGTGTTCTGCCTATGTTTTCCTCTAAGAATTTTATAGTGTCTGGCCTTATATTTAGGTCTTTAATCCATATTGCATTTATTTTTGTGTATTGTGTTAGGATGACTCTGACAGGGGAAAGGACTAGGCCAGAATCCTGTCACTTTATGTAATTCCCAGCTACGCAGCCTTACCAGGCAGCTCAGTGCCAAGAACAAGGGCTTGAAGCAACTGCTCCCCAGCTACGCATGCCATCCGGCTCCACCGGGATTGGAAGATATTAAGGATTCACTGGTTACAACTTTAGAGGATGTGTTCTGGAAGCTCCCTTCTCCCTTTTCTGAGACATTTTAATCTAGAAGAAAAAGACAAAAAGAGGCATGTGGATGACGTGGAATTTGAAGGCAACAACTCAAAAGGGAATTTACTTTAAAAAAGAATCATAATTCCTAAGTTTTTTGGATGTTTACCTCCAGAAAGGCTAAATTTTATACACAGACATATCTCTCTATATAGCTATATATATAATTTCCATGTATCACTTTTTTCACTCTTAAAAATATCCTTTGATGGATTTTTACAGATAATGAAACCATGGAGTGGTTCTGTGCCCCATGGAGCTCACAGAAGCTGATAACTATTAGAACTTCTTGAACTTGTCTTACAGAACAACCAATATGGGAACAGCTTGTTAAAACCCATTTGCTTGTAAACTGCCTTCAATGATTTAAGTTCATTTTAGTTTTGTGGTGGAGGGGGATTTTTATTTCTTTTTCCCCTCTTTTTAATCGCGTATCTTCCCACTCTCACGCAGCCCAGTAGTTTTTTAGGAATTCGGCGTCAGCTGCTGCCCAGTGCAAGCCTGCTGGGGCCTGGTTGGGACCACCGACCCTAAAACTGGGCCTGCGCAGCTGTCATTTGAACGGCCTTTTGACGTCACAGGGCAGGAAAACTCCACCCTCTTAGGACGCTAAGCGCCGCCATTTTGAATATGCAGAAGCGTGTTGCCGAGATTCGCCTGCTCAGAACGCGGAGTATCTCGCTGGTTTCTTCTTGTCGCCTTTCTCCAATGCCTCAGAGCACCCTGCTTATCCATAAATATCCGAACCCCCTCACCTGGGGGAGGCAGACCTGAGAATTGTTCTCCCCTAACTTCATTTGGCTGCCTTGTAAGTAAACTTTCTGTGGGCTGTGAACCTCGGCTTCTCAGCATGTGGCTCACTGTGCATCTGGCAGATCGACCTGGTTTGGTGACATTTCCTCCGTATCTGCTGCGTCTCCACAGGTTCAGAGTTTCCTAGGTTATAAGGTAACTTCCCCATACTACCTTACCTAAGCTTGTAAGATATATATATCTTATATAAGATGCAAGTATATCTGTATCTATTTTCTAGGGGACACTATTTCTTTAGTAATGTAGGCTCTACGTATACACTGTCCCCAAAGCGCCCTCTATATAGTCTGTTTATGAAAGAAGCTCTGTCTTATAGAAGATAGGTAGGTTTCCCAGCGTTATCCAGAGAGTAAATTGTGAAACTAAGACATACCCTACATTTTTCTACCTACAAGCGAGATGCCTACGGCATCACCACTCCCCATTCACTAAGGGAAAATTAAAGAAAGTACACTGGATTTAAAAAACTTCTTATTAGATTTTTTAAAATTAATATGCTCACCCTGTTTTAATTGACAGTCCACATTTCACTTACTCTTAGTTTTGAGGTTCTACTAATATTCTCCTTCTCTGTCGTATACAGCTTTATACCTCTCAGTGCATATGCAGGGGAAAGTTGCCCTCTGGGAATATTGATTAACATCCTGGGCCTCCCCCATTGCCGTCCCACACAGGGAGCAGAAGGCCATTCTGCATTCGTCACCTTTAAGAAGGGATTTGATAACAAACAGAAGAGATGAGTTTCTTTCTAGCTTTGAGTTGTAAAAACACAATCATCCTAAATAAACTACTTATGAAAGTACATGAAGAGTGGTCAATTTCTTACATAATTTATGCTAGAAAAGCATTGTCCAGGCTGTGAGGTAAGTGGTAGAGGTCATGGTAGTGAAGGCTAATCAGAGAAGGAGCCAGGAGAATGCAGTGATTGGTGAGTCCCCGAGAAAGAGACCTAACCTCCTCTACAGGTTCCAAAGAGGCACTTAAGTATTCAGATACATTTGTGGAATGTGAGAACAAGAAGACCTGTGTTACATTTCTAAGACTAAGAAATGCAACCAGAGAAAATATGTTTTGGGAGGTATTTGACAGATCAGACCTTAGATATACTTACAGAATTCATCATCCCCTAAGCAGGGAAATGATTTGATGATTTTCTTGTACCTGAGATGGCCAGAAACATGGCAGGACGTGCAGCTGAGCCTAAAGTGGCCAAGAGAACAGGAAGTGGTGATGCCTTTGTGCTGCCAGTGAAACCTAAACACCAAGGTTGTGAATATCTTAGTGGGTTTCCACATGGTCAGATGAAACTGAGGACCAAATCAACCTCTTCCCTGCCCTCATGCCCTGTTTCTTAACACAACACAAATACCTAAGCCATAATCATGGGAAACAAAGGAGGTAAGGAGACTCAAAATAGAAATTAGTTCACCCAAATCGCTGAAGTAAGATTTAAATTCACTACAGATATCTATATCACATTAAATAATTTTGTGCAAAGGCCACAAGATATATTTTATACAAACTTCAAAACAGGAAATCTTGATTGTTTCTGTTAATGGTTGTAGCAAATTCTCTCTGGGCTAAGTAAAATGATGTCTTGTGAAGATAACCCCTTCTCATGGGTAGGAACTCTTGCCTTTTTATGCCCTAAGATGTACATTTAAAGATGAAAGCATTTCACTTGAAAGAAAGACAGAATACAGTAAATTAGAAAAAGTCCCAATCAGGCATTTGAGATTCAGCCCTATCTCTTACTGTGTGATCTCAGGTAAGTTTCTTAAAGTATCTGAGCCTTGGTTTCATTCTTGTTCAAAAAGAGGTAATATGCAAGTTGGTTATTATGACCAGATGAGATGATGCATATTAACACTTTGAACAGTATCTACTGTTTTGCCAGTCACAACTATTGTTATTATTCTAATGATGATGATTTGATACACTCTATTTTAAGACCTTTGCTTCCAAATTGAGCACAATTTTAGCACTAGTTTTAACTGGGGCTTAGAAATCTCCCCAGATAATTATAAACTCTATGGTCCTTCACCTAAATGGTGCACGTTATTTTCTCTGAAATGAAGCCAGTTCAAAATATGAAGTCAGGCAGGAGGTGATTTGTATTGAAACCCAACAAGGGGATGGACTCCTAATTGGGACAGGAGAGTCATAGAGATCTAGTGGTGGCAGATTGAACACATGTGAATAGGGGGGTCTGGTTTACTGAATAGACTCCACCTGAGCAGATGGAACCCTGGACTATCAGCTTAGTTAGATGTTGACAGATATCAACCTTAAGAATATGAATATCTGAAACTGCCTGACAGGGAAATAAAGAGTTTTATATATGTTTCCAGACATACGATGTTTTTGCTGTGGACCACATGGAAATTATAACTGCTTTGAGAGATGAGACATATCTGGCTTTCAAGAGACCTAGGTTCAAGTTCCGACACTACCTAACTCTGAGTGAGTAGTTCTTTTTTCTTTGACTCATTTTGGCTATCTATAAAATTATGTTTAAAATAATAATAATTACTGCTACCACATATGCAAAGCTTAAAATCGTGCAGACACTGTGCTAAGTGTTTTACACGTACCGTCTCTTTTACTTCTCATGGAGTCCTTTAACTAGATATTAGAGTGCTCATTTTATACAGGAGGAAACAAGGCTTAGAGAGATCAGATGCCTTGGTCAGAGTCATACAGATGTCAAGGGGCAGTTAGGGGTTTGAACAAATTATAATTAAATCCAAAAATTGTCCTTTTAACTACATGAAGTACTACCAGCCTTGGCAAGAAACTGAATGAGATGCTATATCAGGTCTTTGGAGTCAGATGACTCTTGGCTAAAAGCCTTACTCTGCTATTTGTTAGTTAACCTATTTGTGCCTCAGTTTCCTCTTCTGTAAAATGGGGACACATAGAGCACCTCTGACATAGGATTATTTTTTTTAAAGGCCACAGTTTCTTTTTCTGTTTAATTCAATGTATCGATAAATATCCAACAGGATTGACATGAACAGTGCTAGATATACTCATGGTTACTTGATAATGTATTTCTTTCTTTAAAATAAATGCTGACAAATTCTTACTGTCCCCCTCCCTCCATTGTTGATGGTAAAATTGTTGTTAAATCATTTGCTTCATACCTGATATTTACATTTCCAACATTATATCTTTTTTTTAAATTGAAGTAGAGTTGATTTACAGTGCTGTGTTAATCTCTGCTGTACAGCAAACTGACTCAGTTATTCACATATAGACAGTTTTTCATATTCTTTTCCATTATGGTTTATCACAGGATATTGAATATAGTTCCCTGTGCTATATATTAGGACCTTGTTGTTTATCCATTCTAAATGTAATCATTTGCACCTACCAACCCCAAACTCCCAGTCTATCCCTCTCCCTGCCCCCCTCCCCCTTGGCAACCACAAGTCTGTTCTCTGTGTCTATGAGTCTGTTTCTGTTTTGTAGATAGGTTCATTTGTGCCATATTTTAGATTCCACATATAAGTGATACATGGTATTTGACTTTCTCTTTCTGACTTACTTCACTTAGTATGATAATCTCTAGTTGCATCTGTGTTACTGCAAATGGAATTATTTCATTATTTTTTATGGCTGAGTAGTATTCCATTGTATATATGTACCACATCTTCCTTATCCATTCATCTGCTGATGGACATTTAGGTTGTTTCCATGTTTTGGCTACTGTGAATAGTGCTGCTATGAACATAAGGGTGCATGTATCTTTTCGAATTATAGTTTTGTCCGGGTATATTCCCAGGAGTGGGATTGCTGGATCGTATGTTAATTCTATTTTTAGTTTTCTGAGGAACTCCACACTGTTTTCCATAGTGGCTGTATTAACTTACATTCCGACCAACAGTGTAAGAGGGTCCCCTTTTCTCCACACCCTCTCCAGCATTTGTTATTTGTAGACATTTTAATGATGGCCATTCTGACCAGTGTGAGGTGATACCTCATGGTAGTTTTGATTTGTATTTCTCTAATAACTGGTGATGTTGAGTATATTTTCATGTGCCTACTGGCCATCTGTATGTCTTCTCTGGAGAAATGGCATAAGATTATTAATAGCATGAGATCATTTCTTTGTCTTCAGTTCTTCAGCACAGTTCCTGTGTTCCATAGATATTATTGCCATTTCTCTTTTGCTGTTATTAAAGTTAATGTTTTAATCCAGCCTTCAAAATCTATGATAAGAAGAAGAAGGGGAAGCTTACAGGAGTGACCCTGAAGAGTGTGCTTTTAACAATATCTTGATCAGATATCTAACAATATCTTAGATCACAAAAGATGGAATTGAAAACAATCTTTGTAGTAGCTTCTTAGCTACAATGATGGGGATTAAATTCAGGAAGTCAGGGACTCTGTCTTAACCATCTTTATAACCACAGAATCTTGCAGAGATTCTATTTTATAGTGGGCACTTGAATTAAATTTGATGGTTTACTTGCAAAGAAATGACTGGGTTTTACAGAAATTTTAAACATGCATTTTTGGTTTAAAAATGCAACCACAAAATATAAGAGCATTTGACCTTAAACAAGCAAAAAAAAAAAAAACCCAACATGCATCTAGACAAAAGCAATACTTAGAGATCACTTGGTGTAGGATTATCTTCTTTCTTTTCTGAAATACCATCTGTGTTCATTAATATGCAAATATAGTAAAGAGTATTTTTCATAGACTGCTTGTAATCTCAAGTATCAATAATTACTCCAGCAAAAGGGATCAAAAGCAAATTCCCTGGTTTTGAAGTGTTGGCTTTTTTAATATTTCACATAAATGTTTTCATTGGACTAAATCTAAGAAGTGATTTAAATAACGTTAAGAATCTATGGTTTTTCACTTGATGCCAAATTTTTCTTGTCTTCAAATATCCACCCTGTTTGTACAAGAATTCTCTTCTCAGTATGTAAGCCATCTTCCACAGTAATTAAAAGAGTGGAAATGACAGATCAAATATGAGTCTTTACCCGGTCATCACCCAAACATCAAAGCAAACCTGGGTCTTTTAAGATGTCAAGAAATGTTCAGCAACATTATTTCACAAGAAAAAGAGAATCGCAACCTTAAGATTTGGGTCTCTAAATGCCCTTCCTTATTTTAGATATCAAATTACATTTCTTATATAATCTAACTAAAATCATTTTATTTTATAATTACAAAATTTTGTATCTGTTATAAAAAGTGAAATCTGTAAATGTATGGTTTAAAATGTAAAAGTTCCGGGCCTCCCTGGTAGCGCAGTGGTTGAGAGTCCGCCTGCCGATGCAGGGGATACGGGTTCGTGCCCCGGTCCGGGAGGATCCCATATGCTGCGGAGCGGCTGGGCCCGTGAGCCATGGCTGCTGAGCCTGCACATCCGGAGCCTGTGCTCCACAACAGGAGAGGCCACAACAGTGAGAGGCCCGCATACCGCAAAAAAAAAAAAAAAAAAAAAATGTAAAAGTTCCATATAGTTGTACTCCCATAGATGCTGTTAATGGTTCAGAACATATTCTTAAAGATCTTGAACTGCCTGAACATTTGTGCTTTTCTATTTATTAATTTTTACAGATATAGTTATATTTTAATTGTGTATATATACATATATAATATAGTCAGATGTTTCCATATTTTCTTTGAGTAATTTATTTTGTTATTTCAAAATTATTCTTCCCAGATGTGCAAAATATTCTCTTTTATATTGAGTTTTCCAATGATTTGATCAAGTTAATTATTTTATCTAGTCTAATTTTATTTGGCTATGATATATATTTATATTTTCCCTAATTGCTATCCTTTCATAGTTCCATGAATTATTAAGTGAATCTTTAAAATGACTCTTTTGAAACTTGATTTGTAACACACATAAAACTTGTCAAAGGCCATCTTATTTTGAACACACGAAAAAGAAAAAAAAACTCATGGGTGATCCTTTCTAAATGTTGCTTTTGGGGGTAAATATCAAAATAACACCTCTTAATATGACAAAATATCATTTCTATTAGTGTCATAAATCATTTCCTGATTTTTTTTCTTCAAACAACACAGAAGCACATATTAATTGAAATAGAAGTCAGGCAGTTTGGTTGTAGTTAAGAAGGACAAGCAGGTTTTCTGAGTGGCCTTGTATGACTTAGGGAGACAAATGATGAATACACCAACTCCATATGTAATCTCTGTATTGAAGTCATCACCACAAAGCATTCATGGATTTACAGAAGAAAAATAAAAAGAGGCATGACTCACTTTAAATAAGTGATGAAATTTAGGTAATAGTTCCAACAACACTTTTCTGTTGATGCAAAGGATGAAAAGCATAAAGACTGCAAAATACCTTAAATTGAAAAATCATTTTAAAGCAGCATTTTAACTGTCTTAAGTGAATTCTGAATCTTTTTTACCTGATGGACTTTGAAGTCTTGGAATTCTGACAATCTAGAGTTTGAAGCTTGGCACTGTCCATACCTATTTATGGCTTCTGTGGTTTTAGAAGAATCTTAGTTCTCAATCCACGTTTGCTGGCTTCCTATGGTGTAAAGCGTTAAGCAGATGATGGTTACCCCTTCCTTCTTCCTCTCACTCCTGAGATTTGACATCAAGGAGCAGTTATGAACAAAGAGGCACAATCTGATTAGAAAGAAACCAAAAATAAAATTAATAAGCTTCCTCTACTGTCTGAATAAAATTCCCCAAAGGGACAAAGTGACCACTTCTTCTTGGCTTTACAAATGCTTTTACAGGTAATGACCCCATTAATCCACGTCTGTGATTGCCCAGTTTCTACCACATTGGTAACTTGAACTAAGCGAGAGAACCCAATATAACGTTAACTCAATTGGGGAACTGGACTTTTCAATTTCTTTGCCCATGTGTAAAGAGGTGACCATTCACTTGGAATCCTAGGCAGATAAAGATGCTTGAGAATAGATTTGGGAAAAATTTAAGCCCTGTTTAACTGACTTCTTAATAAGAATGTCTCCCCTTTTATTGCATTTCATTTCTTTTTTAAAAATTCACTTTACTGAGGTATGATTGATGTTAAAAGAAAAAATTACATTTTTAATGTATACAGCTTAAAAAGTTAGGAGATAAGAATACATCCATGAATACATCCATCCATCTGGGACAATATAGGAATGCAAACTATATAGGAGTTTCAAACTATATAGGAGTGCAAACGTTTTGAACCTCGTCTCTTGTCAACCTGAGCACTGAAGCAGTCTCCATTTCTGCAGGCTTTTTTTTCTTTAATGTTTCATGTGTGAATCAGGACAGGACCGTGTTTCTGTTTATCTAGAATCTGTTCCTAATTCCTATTTCACCAAGACCATAGAGATATTTTCAAACAGTGAATCCCTTTGCATATGTTGTTTTTAGATAAACAACAATGATCAAACCTGTATTTTAGTAAATTAACATTGATTATAATAATCACAGATATGCAGTTAACAGTTACCTTTGCCCAAGAATGCAGGGAATTTTAAATCACTAAGGAATTCACAGTTTTTTGCCTGTTTATTTACTGGGGGGAGTGGGTTGTTGATATGAATTTGAAATTAAATTCTGTCCTCTACATAAACATTAATGTTTTGATTTTATAATTATCACTTTTTAAATCTATGGCTTATACATACTTTCATAGTCTTACCTATTTGGTGAGGGAATCTTGTGTCAAGAAATGCCAGGAGGTATTTTGGGGCCTGTACTGATTTTTCTTCAAGGCAAATGTGAGCCATAGAACAAGACCCTGTGGACAAATTCTTATTTACATTGCTTCATTTAATTTTTAACAGTTCTGTGAGGTTTGTTATGTTATTTATAAATAAGGAAATGGGGGTCCAGAAGATTAAATAAGTTTTCTGAACTGTTAGCAAATGGCAGTCAGAATTTGAACTTCAAAGCTCAAAATTGTCTCATTGCATCTAGGAACCTTTTCCCAAGCTTCTGTAAGGGAATTGAGGAGTTGACTGGGGTTTGGGTCTCGACTACCCTTAGTGGTCTCTTTCTGCCTAAATATCCTTAAGCTTCCTGGGTAGGGTTGTATCCCAGCTAGGGTGGCTTCAAGTGAGGTAACATGGCTTATGTTTTCCTGATGAGAGCTCACTATACAGGCCACCTTGTCTATTCTCCACAAGCCACAAAATGTGAGTCAGATCCTATCCGTCCTTTGTGTAAAAGCCTCTAACAGTTTCAAATGACAAACAACAAAACATTTTAGGACCTGAAAGTTAAGTATGTGTTGAGAGACACATCTGCTTCTCCAGCCTCTTTCCCTTCTCTCCTTTCATCAGTGGTCTCCTGTCACACTCCCTTCCTTTCTGTTCTACAAACTTGTCAGCATCATTCACACTCCAGAGCCTTGGCACGTATGCTTGGAACCATCTTTCCCCATATCTGTGCACAGCTCCTTCCATCTCATCATATTCATTTTCAACTTATATGTCACCACATCTGAGAAGCCTTCTCTGACCACCTTAGCTAAAGTGCCCCTCCACTATCACATTCCAAACCTTTATCTGCCTTATTGTTTTTATTTCCCTCACCACTATCTAAAATTATGATTTCTGTTTATATATTTATCACTGTTTTCTTCCCACACTAGAACGTAGGCAGGGAAATTGTCCTGTTCATTACTCTATTCCCAGTTCTTGAACAGTACCATGACCATAGTAGGTAGTCAATAAATATTTGTCAAATAAATTATGCATGAATTAATGAATTAAGCACCTGACACGTAGTAAATCCTCCATAAACACTATTTCTATTTATTTAAAAGCAATATACCTCTTTAGAATACAGTTTGTTAGTTTCTTGTAGAACTAAACATGTAATTACCATCTGACCTAGCAATTGCACCTTTGGATATTGATCCCAGAGAAATTAAAATTTATGTTTATAAAAATCCTATACACAAATCTACATAAGAGCTTTATTTATAATAGGCCAAACTGGAAACAATCCAGGTATCCTGCAATGGGTTAATACTTAAACAGACTGTAGTGTATCCATACCATAGAATACTACTGTACAGTAAAAAGAAACTACTGATTACACTCCTCCACTTGGATGAATCTCCAGGAAATTAGGCTGAGTGAAAAAGAGCCAATCACAAAGGTTACATGCTGAATAATTTTATTTACACAACATTCTTGAAAAGGCAAAATTGTAGAGATGGAAAACAGATCAGTGGTTGTAGGGGTTAGGAATAAGGGAGGGAAATAGGAAGGAGGGGGGTGTGATTATAAAAGGATCAAAAGATGGATCTTTGTGGTGATGAAACTTCTGTATCTTGACTGTGGAAGTAGAGACATTAACTTATACATGCAGTAAAATTATATAGAACAAAATACATACACACTTAAACATGCAATAAAATTATATAGAACAAAATACATACACACACACACACACAAACAAATGAGTACAAGTAAAACTATAGAAATCTGAATAAGATTGCTGAATTGTATAAATGGCTATATCCTGGTTGTGATATTGAACTCTAATTTTGCAAGATATTACCTTAGGAAGAAACTGGTAAAGGGGGCACAGGATCTCTATTTTTTCTTAAAACTGCATGTGAATCTACAATTATCTGAAAATACAAAATTTAATCTTAAAAAAGCAATATATCCTTGAAACATGAATAACTTGGTAAGAATATTAACTGTTTTAAAAAATGGATAAACTGCTGCCCACAAACCATACTGAGAGGTTGTGTTAAATCATTCAATCCTTTACTTACACTGTAACTTATGATCCTATTGAAAGAATGACCATTTTTTTGCATCATTCTCTCTAGACTGTCCTCATTTTGTTTTCTTTCTCTTTCTTCGCAAATTCAGAATTAGGCTTTCTCATTCATTTGGAATGCGTGCTTGTGCAGAGGCACTGGGAAAGGCTAGCAGTATCTGTTGCATGAATCACTGGACATGGCAAACCTAGGAAGTAAAACCAAATTTCCAGAAATGCACCATTAGAACCTGTAGTGAATACACAATGTGTGTCTCGTTAGCTAATTGAATTCACAATTTGGCAAGTGCCATTGTGGTGGTCTTAGGTGACTTGGTGCATGTATGGCTTTAGCATGGCTGGCTCACACCTAAGCATGGAACATTGGTTTGTTAGCTGAGTTTTCTGGGGAGATAGAATACAGAGTGTTTTGATTCTAACATATTCCTTTAATCCAGATCTGAATCTTCTACTCTGCATCCATGAAATTGTCAGGTTTAAATACTATGCAGCAACTATTAATAACTAATAGTTATTAGCTTTGTCAACTGTTAACTCACTATAAAGCCCTTAAGTCATGTAACTCTGTGCCTGTCATGCCTTTGCACTTCTCTCCATCAGTGATCTTATTCCTCTCAGTCACTCACTTCCATGATCATAACCTAGAATTTGTCATTATGTAGCCCTTTTATAATCTCAGTTTTATGCATCCCATCCTCTGACCACTTATTCTCTTTCTTTTGACACAGAGTTTCTATTACCTCAACTCCAACAATCTTTGACCCCAGTGAGACCTCTTTCCCTATCCCAAAGCTATGAAGATATCCTTCTGTATTATTTTCTGTAAGTTTATACTATTAAGTTTCAGTAGAAAAGTTTTTAGTCTTTCATGTTTAACTCTGCTTTATTTTGCATATTTTCTATTGCTATGTCTTCAAATTCATTTATCTTTTTTTCTGCAGTATCCAATCTGCTTTTAATATCCTCAGTGTATTTTTCATTGCAGATATTTATTTTTCAATTTCATAAATTTTATTTGAGTTCTTTTTTTGCATCTTCCATTCTCTCCTCATCAATTTAATTTATTCTTCCTTCTTGAACATATACGACATATTTATGATAGCCATGTTTGTCTAAGAATCCCATCATCTTTAGCACTTTTTTTTCTGTTTCTATTGATTGATTTTTCTCATGGTTAAAGCTTGAGTTTTCCTGCTTATTTGGATACTTGGTCACTCTATCTTGGATTACAGACACTGAACATATACATGATATCTCCAATCCAACTGGAATTTTGTGTTTATTTTTACATGTTGTTGGGAGGGCTTGTTTTATTCTTTTTTTTTTCCAGTGTGGATGTCCAATTGTCACTGTGTCATTTATTGAGATGACATTTATTGCCCCCATGGTTCTACAACTCTTTGTTGTAATTCAAATATACATATGTGCCTATTTTTTTTGATCTCTTCTATTCCATTGATTTGATTTCCTTTTCTTTTCTCAGTGCAACATGATTTTAATTACTGTAGCTTTACTTAAACTTTACTGTAGCTTAATTTACTGTATAAGAATTTTTACACAAAGTGTTATAATAAGTAGCTTTATAATAACTCAGCAGAATCTATCTTTTATTCAAGAATGCTATATTCAAAAGTGTATCCACCTAATAATAATCTGAGACAGTACTCACTCTGGACCCAGTTTTAGCATAATCAAAGAGTAGTATATGTGACTACAAGCAGACACAAATAAACGTGTATTTTCTGAGGCCTAGGACTATCTTCATGACATACTTTAAAATATTTGTGGCAGACAAACATGTCCTCAAGGACCTTTCTTTTAGAGAGGCATAGAGTCACCACATAAGCATGTTTTGCATCATTGTACAAATATATAATATTCCTACCAGAGGACACTTTAATGTAATTTAATACTTCACAGAATTGTATAAAACTTGTTTTAAAAATTTTGTACTTTAATTTTCTATTTTTAAGTGTGCTACTTTTAATTACTAACTACTTTTTGACTTCATCACTCAACCCTAACAGAACTTGATTTGGTTTCAGGAACTGCATCACTTTACCAAAGGATGAACTTAGAAATATAACAGCACAAGTGTTACCCTTATTAGTTCTCTACTTACTAGTTCTCTAAAGGTGCAAAAGCACTGTGCATCCTGAAGCTTCAAACCCTGTGCCATTAACTCCCTACCAGAAGAGTTTTATTTCAAGCCTACAGCTGGCATCAGCATCATCGCACAGTGTAGAGTTAAGAGAGGAAGGTTGCTACTCTCCCAGTGCAGACAGACAGTCTCAGATCTTTTATATAAACCTCTTGCCATACTTCAAGTAGGCAAAGGGATTTTCACCTTTGTGAATATGCATATGTTCCTTTTAACTTCTCAACAGCAGAAAAGTCTTGCAGCAGATTTTACAGGCCCTCTTCTGAGCTCTCTATAACTGAGACATTATGCTCTGATAAGGCCTTCTTGCACTTTGACAGAACATCAACAGATGGCCTCATTGTAGGTGGAAGGCCAAGGTGGCAAGTATGACCATGTTCTAATGAGGATGCAGCAGAGTTTTCAGGATCTAAGAGTTCTTTTTTTATAAGGATTTTTTTTTTTTTCCAAATGCTTGGCTTATTTTTTTATTATTTATTTATTTATTTATCTATCTATTTTTGGCTGTGTTGGGTCTTCATTTCTGCGCGAAGGCTTTCTCCAGTTGTGGCAAGTGGGGGCCACTCTTCATTGCGGTGTGCGGGCCTCTCACTATCGCGGCCTCTCTTGTTGTGGAGCACAGGCTCCAGACGCGCAGGCTCAGCAGTTGTGGCTCACGGGCCCAGTTGCTCCGTGGCATGTGGGATCTTCCCAGACCAGGGCTCGAACCCGTGTTCCCTGCATTAGCAGGCAGATTCTCAACCACTGTGCCACCAGGTAAGCCCCAGGATCTAAGAGTTCTTGACAGAAGTTACAACTTGCATTGAGGTGATGCTACGGAATGTTACTGACTCCTCCCCTTGGGGAACCCGTCATTATCCTGTAGGTAGAAAATTGGAGGCCTAGTCAGACCTAGAAAAATAGATCCCAAACTGTTAATGGCAGCCCACCATTTCCTTCATAGGCCTAACAAAATGGAATCTGTAAGCTCATTGAACAGGTTTTCCACATGAGATCCAGGGACACATGAGGACCAACCAACCTGTAGACCCAGCCTCTGGATTTAAGAAACAAAATGCCTCACAATCCTGTCTGAAGTCACTAGTGACTTCTGTTATTGTCACTGTTCTGATCTGTGCTAATATTAGTCCTTCTGCTCTTTTAAAGTAATTTGAAATGCTATAAGTAGGCTTATGTTCCACGGTATTTGTAACTTCTGATATATGAATGTGATCTACTCTGCCAGTGCCAGGCTGGAGAACTGAAAAACTCCGAGGTCTGTCTTCTCAGCGCTGACCACTACTCCTTCCACCTCCCCGGATTCCCTGCCTTCTGGTGGGAGCCCACATTGTTCTCTTTCTCCTGAGGCTCAGGGAACCCATGTGTTCTGATTTAGACACCATTCTCACGTGCTTTTTCTGAGAGGCCAACTTCCAGATTTTCACAATAAAAACTGCTCTTCTCAGATGCATCTTTCTGCTCAAAACTTGTTTCAGCTTGTGATGCCATGGGCAACTCTGCCGTATTATCAGTACTGGTATCACAGGAGCTGGTCCCCTTAGACATCTTCTTGAGCACTGAAAGAATGGTCAAGCATAATAGTACCGTCTTCCTGGTTTTTGGTCATGTCATCTGATTTAAGGTTGTCCCCAATTTTCAGAGAATCTGGGGAAAAGAACTCGCAAGAATGAACTCCCATGTCTCACCCTCCGGTTTAATATGTGAAATGGCAGGTGCATGCATGGTGGATTGGAGGTGCTGTCTGGCTCTTTTCTCCACAAACTAATTGTGCTTATGAAGGCATCGAATGGGAAGGGTACAAGCTGGCCCAAGTCACTGCACATTGATGTGGTCATGACAGTTGGCTGCTGTTTGCCATTCTGGATGGAGATGAGGCTTGGGCTTTGATGCTTTATCTCAGTTACTGCACCCTAAATGAGTTCTACATGTGAGCACTTTGCTCCTGGACCTACTCACTATGAAAGATAGGAATGGGGTCTTTGTTATTATGTAATATTTGTATGCCTTAACAACCGAATTCAAATGCAGGTGAGAGGATGCCAGAATGCATCCATACTCTCTCTCTCCCCCAGCATGAGAGTGGAGTTTACATCATATGATTTATATCATGTGATTCAGTGTGGCAGAGGCCTCCATGGTCAACACCTTACTACCAGCCAAATCACATTCATGATCTCCCTCAGCCACTGAGAGCAGGGCTCGATTGTGTTCTGCATGCTGTCCTGTATAGGGCAGAATCTACAGTGGCAGAGCCACAGAGCTGACCATGAAGTCTAGTAGGCCAGTTCCTCAGTGATCTGTTCCAGGTGTCCAAGAGAATCACACTCTTCCCTTTCTTTATTGGAGGAGGCATTGACCCTTCTGCAAACAGATACAGCAGTGTGAGAAGAAATGAAAATATCCATGAAGTTTTCTCCCCTTCCTCCAACCTCCACTACCCCACCCCTTACTTTCCATCCCATAGCCTGTTTGTGGAGGGACTCTCACCTTTACTTTGGAAGATGTTTTCAATGGATATATCATTCTATTTATTTTATAGTACAAAAATGTTTCCCCCCCTTTGTTTTTTGGCATGAGTAGTTTCTGATGAGATATCTACTATTTTTCTTAACTTTGCTCTTCTGTTACCCTTCCTTATGTCTGCTTTTATTTATTTTTGTTTGTTTGATCACTGGTTTTCAGCAATTTTATTATTCTCTGCCCTGGTTTGTTTTTGCTATGTTTATTTAATTTGTGTTTCATTGACCTTCTTGTCTTTGTGGTTGTGTAATTTTTTATAAAATTTGGAAAGATTTTGAGTATTATTTCTTCAAATATCTTTTCTGTCTTTCTTGCTTTCTTCTGAGACCCCAGTTCCACATATATTTAACCACTTACCACAGGTGGTTTAAAATTTTTTCAATCTTTTATTTTTAACTCTGTGCTTTATTTTTAATTGTTTCTATAGCTGTATCTTTTTTCTGCAACATTCAAATTTGTCATTACATCTCTTTCAGTGTATTTTTCATTTCAGATATTTATGTCTCAATTTCAGAAATTTCATGTAGGTGTTTTGTTAAATTTCTCATTTCTTGTATAGTCATTTTTATATTTTTCTCTACTTGCCTAAACATATGTAGATATTTATAATAGCTGTTTTAACATGTTTGTCTGCAAATTCTATCATATCTCTCCTTTCTAGATCTGTTTTCATTGACTTTATCCTGGTTAAGTTTCAAATTTTTCTCATTTGGATTCCTGATTATTTTTAATTGGATGTCAAATGTAAATTTTATGCTATTGAGTGCTAGATTTTGCTATATTCCTTTACATAATGGTCTTTTTTTGACACAATTAAGTTTTTTGGAATCAATTTTATCTTTTAATGTCTTGCTTTTAAACTTTGGGAGAACAGGTGCAGAGCAAGCTTTATTCTAGGATTAATTTAGCCTCATTATGAAAGTGATACCCATCTGAAGTCCACCCCCTGCCTCATGTACTACAAAGTTTTCTCACCCAGCTGGAAGAAACATGAACTATTCATAGCTATGTTAGCTTTTGCAATTGTTTTGTCTACTCCTCTTGGTTATTCTTGCACTGTCTTGGGTTGTTTCTCATGCTTATACAAATCAGTACTCAGACAAAGACTTGAGGGAACCCCCATGAAACTCTCCAAGCATCCCTCTCTGTGTCTCTTCCTCATCTACAATGCTCTGTTCCCAAAATTCTAGCAATCTTCCTCTGAATAATCTATCCTTTGAATCTTCAATGCAGCAAATATGCCTATTTGAAGTCTTCCTCTCTGCATTGTGGTCTGGAAACTGCTTCCATACATTTAATTTGTGAAAACATAGGGCTAACCTTGTTTAACTTTCAGGTATCATAGTTTTGTTCTGCCTGTTGTCCAATGTCTGAAAACCCTTGTTTCATATATTTTGCCTGCTTTTCTGTCTGTTTCTATTTTTAAGCAGGAAAAGAAATCCAGTCTCTGTTACTCTGTCATGGTGTGAAGTGGTAATCTCTAATTTACTTATTTATTTTCTGTATTGTTTATCCTTCCTGTAATGAAATGAAAGCTTTAAAGGGAACAGATATCTATGATTGATTTATTCACTGAGGTACACCAACCACCTAGAATAGTTTCTGGACATGGTAAATGTTAAAAAGTACTCATTGAATTAATAAATTAGTAAAGCAATATCACTTCATAGTCTGAGATCTCATTCTTTAGCGTACATTATTTTTGTTTTTCTGAGGAAACACTGATCCAACTGAAAGTTTTTGGCTACTAGACCAGTTTCTCTATTATATCCCACAGTTTGTCACTGTTTAGCGAAATCATATAAATTATACCATGGAGGTTCTAAAAATTGTTTGACCTGGATTATGTGGTATTTATGATGAAGAGGAGGAAAGGAGATACTCCAGAAACTTCAAATGTTTCATAATACCTACAATTACATAATGTAATGCCCAAGGTCAGCTTTCTAGTAGGAAGTGATAGACTTGAATATTTATGCTCAGATAATTTTGAAAGCTCCCCCCTTCACCCCCCTTTCCTCCCATCCACTTACAGCAGGTATTCTGCAGTCAGGAATCTCTATTAGTATGAAAACTCAGCTGGAAGAAACTTAATCAGTCAGTCAGTCAATTTTTAAATAAGAAGAATTATAAAACATCTCTAGCCTTAAAAGTCACTGTCATTAATCAGTACTAGGAACAGCAGCAAATAATAAATGAACCTAGAACACCAATTGCAAAGAAAGAAGTTTATGACCCTGTTCAGGAAGATTTGTCCTGGAAAGGCCTCAACTAACAGAGGAAAAATGTACCATTTGCCTTAAGACTTGAAAAGGAAAAAAAAAAAAGCAACAGAGAGCATTAAGGGGAAAAATTACCATCTTAAATACATTCCTACACATGTCAGAAATGAACTAACTTTTGAAAGCCATTACTTGTTAATTGGAAAATCACAGAGCAGATGGAACCAATTAATCTACAATTACAGAATCACTACAATCCAAACAAAAATAAACTCATTTGCAATATATAATTTTTTTAAAGAAACTCTTCCTAATATGTCTAAAATTAGGCAAGAGACACAGCATTTCATTGTTATAGGGGAGTTTAAGCCATTCCCAGAGGCTAAGTTTCCCTCAGGATAAAAGGGGAGTTGGTCTTATGGTGAAACGTGCAGTCCAAACTTCCAAAAAAAGAATACAGATGTAAAGTGTGTTAAGACCATTCATTTAAGAATATTATTTATATCTACTACACATGAGGAACTGTGTTAGTTGCTAATTATGAAATAGTGACTGACAACAGATAAGGATTCTGCTGTCATGGAATTTAGAGTCTAGTGTGTGGCAAATACCAAATCACCACCGGAACAGATGCCAATTTGAAATTATAATTCATGCTGTGAAGAAGGGCTACTTGGTATAGTATGTACTATAGACTGAATGTTTGTGTTTCCCCCAAATTCATATATTGAAACCTAGTTTTCAATGTGATGATATTTGAAGGTAAGGACTTTAAGATATGATCAGCTCATGAGGATGGGATCCTCATGAATAGGATTAGTGTCTTTATAAAAGAGGCCCCAGAGAGATTCCTTATTCCTTCTGCCATGTGAGAACACAGTGAGAAAAGGGACATCTATTATCCAGGAAGCGAAGGGGCCTCACCTTACATCAGATCAGCTGGTGCCTTGATCTTGGACTTCCCAAGACTGTGAGAAGTAAGTTTCTGTTCTTTATAAGCCACTATGTAACTCTGTTATAGCAGCCTGAACAGACTAAGATACTTACTATTGTCCCAATTTATTAATGTACTATCTTCAGAGAGTTTCCAGGCTGGGTTGCAAGGAGGGAGATCCAGGAAAAAGCAGGTGGAGTCCGAGAATTGAGGAGATGAAGTTAAGAGTTCAATGAGACAAGAGGGAGAGAGCTATAGTTCATAGGACATGGTCCCAAGCAAGAAGGAACCCCACAAAGAGAGATTTCCAAATATCAGTTACACGCTCCTCAAATATTCAGCAGAGTTCTGATTCACACATGCATTTGATGAACTACCCTGGAATGGAGAAAGACCTTCAGAGATAATCAGAGGCAGTGCTTACTAGAGCACGAAAAGGACTGGTGATATTGTGTGTTCCCACTTGAAAAACAGAAAAACTTCTTGATTATTGGAGCATCAGGTAGTGTACTAAGAAGGTCCTTACCTCATTAATGGAGAATAATTAGCCCTAGACCAACACTGCTGTAGTCCCACCCAACAAATCATTTTTTAAATATTTCATTGAAGTGTAGTTGATTTAAAATGTTGTGTTAATTTCTGCTGTGCAGCAAAGTGATTCAGTTATATATATATATATATATTCTTTTTCATGTTCTTTTCCATTATAGTTTATCACGGGTTATTGAATAGAGTTCCCTGTGCTATAAAGTACAACCTTGTTTATCCATCCTATATATACTAGTTTGCATCTCCTAATGCCAAACTCCCAGTCCTTCCTTCCCTATCTACCCTCCCCCTTGGCAACCACAAGTCTGTTCTTTACATCTGTGAGTCTGTTTCTGTCTCATAGATATGTTCATCTGTGTCGTATTTTAGGTTCCACATGTAAGTGATATCATATTGGATTTGTCTTTCTCTTTTTGACTTACTTTGCTTAGTATGATAATCTCTGGATCCATCCATTTTGCTGCAGGTGGTATTATTTCATTATTTTTTATGGCTAAGTAATATTTCATATTATATATATATATATATATATATATATATATATATATCATCCTTTTTGTCCATTCATCTGTCGATAGATATTTAGGTTGCCTCCATGTCTTGTAAATAGTACTGCTGTCAACATAGGGGTGCATGTATCTTTTTCAATTACGGTTTTGTCTGGGTGTATGCCTAGGAGTGGGATTGCTGAATCATATGATAACTCTATTTTTAGTTTTTTGAGGAACTCCATAGTGGCTGCACCAATATACATTCCCAGCAATAGTTTATGAGGGTTCCCTTTTCTCCACACCCTCTCCAACATTTATTATTTGTAGACTTTTTAATGATGGCCATTCTGACTGGTGTGAGGTGTGGTACCTCACTGTAGTTTTGATTTGCATTTCTCTAATAATTAGTGATGCTGAGCATCTTTTCATGTGCCTCTTGGCCATCTGTATGACTTATTTGGAGAAATGCTACTTAGGTTTTCTGCCCCCACCCAACAAATCTTAAAATCAAGTATAAAGAGGTCAAATTGTTTACAAGTAATTTAACCATGTCACAGAACAAAATTCAAAAATATTTCTGGGAATATAGATATTTAGCATCCAAAAAAGTAAATTTTATTTATTCCTTGCATAAAGTGATATAATATCACTTGAAGGTATACTGGTATGAAGATGTATACTATAAATCCTAAAGTAACACTAATATAAAAAATACAAAGTTATAAATAATAAGCCAACAAAAGAAATAAAATGGAATTATAAATTTTAAAAAGGGTATTAAGAACAGTAGGGGAAAATAGAAAACATATAGCAAGCTAATAGACTTAAAACTAATATCAGTAGTTGCCTTACACATAAATGATCTCAGCATATCAATTAAAAGACAGGAATTGTCAAATTATATATAAAACCAAGACTCAAGCATGTGCTGCTTATAAGAAACACATTTTAAATAATTGTCATAAATAAATTTAAAGTAATTTGGTTGGATGGGAAAATATATACCATGCTAATACTCATTAAAGAAAGCTGAATCAGCTATATTAATACCAGACAAACTAGATTTCAGAGAAAAGAATATAAAGAAGGATCTTCCCTTTTAATGAAAACCTAGAAATTAGATATCAGTTTTGTATATTTCAGCAAATAATTAAATCATTTATTTTGGAGAATAAAGTTATCTTATAAGCATCATTATCCTATTGGCCTGGACTGCAAAAAAATTAGACCACACAGAGGATGCGGGCAGCAAGAATAATAGTAGTTATAGAGAGAGTGCCCCTCCTGACCCATTTAAAAAATCAAACTGCTTTAATCAAGCTGCTCAAAACATACATGTATAACTATTTTTTTCTGTATTTCTACCATGGATTATATTTCAATATTACTTTGCATATTTTTTAAAGAATCCTACATCTTCCAACAATTTCTAATGAATACTACAAGTCTCACATTTGGAGGAAACACATTTTGAAAGGTTAAGTAATTTGTCTAATGAAACATAGTCAGTAGGTGAAGAAACTTGGATTAAAGCATTTATTTACTCAACAAAAATTAATTGAATGCCTAATACATTCTAGTCACTGTTCTTGGTTTTAAGAGTGCATCGATAAATAAAATGGAAAAAACAAAAACTAAGTCCTGCCCTTTTGGGCTTAGATGTGTCTAATGGAGAACATGTGATTTTATTACTGTTTCCTATGACTTCTTTATCAAAGAGCATTGAAACTTTCCCTTTCTAATTTCCCGTTAAACATGACATCAATACTCCTCAAACAAAGGCATTCTAAATGAATGATAATGAACAATATTTTTAAAAAGTCTACTGGAATAGTGGAAAGGCACATAGTGACAGGATGAGATAGGGCCTGATCTGTCAGCACAGTGACTTGTCATGCCCAACATTTGTGTTGGGAAACAGATGCCTGAAATTCTACCTCAAAGCAAATTAAGTATTATTTTTTCTTTATTTTTTTTTATTAATAACTTTCCAGTGATAATTCCTACATCTGTAGTAAAATGTGAGAGCTCCTGAAGGAATGCATAGCTAAACTAAAATGAGAAAAAGGATCTCAGAAAAGGGATGTTTGATCATAGAGCAAAAACACTGAATCTGTGTATTAGGTAAATCTCTTTTGAGTATAACCTATAGAAATCTAATGCAAACTACCTCAGAAACAAAAAAATCAATTTCAGGTTAAGGCTGGTTTCAGGTACTCTTACAATGACAATTACATCTTGTTCACCATGTCCTGAGTGATCTTTTTCTCTCTGGCTTTATTCTACATATGGTTCTCTCCATTTGATGAGGAATATACCCACTTGCAAATCTAGGATTATGTAGCAGTTACAGCTCTTACTTTCAGAGGGAGCACATGCTAAAATTTAAGTTTTATAAAGGAAAACTTAAAGTGAATATAATTATGTATTTTGATATTAACATTAACATTTGAGAGTCTAAAATCTTATATATTTTATAAAATAAATTAGTTCTTCAAGAGAGTTTTTTCTTGTTATTTTCACTGTTGTTTGATGCGATTGTTCTACTCTTGATTTATTTACTCACTTAGCACTAGGGTATTAGAGGCAGTAATGCTTATTGTTTTTTCCTATGTGTAAGGAACTGTGATCAGCATTTACCTTCATTAATCACATTGCATTGTCACAACAGCCCAGTAAGACAAGTCCTATTATTACAACCATTTAAAATGTAAGGAAGGTGAGTCTTAAAAGACTGTCCAAGTGTATGTATCTAGTAAACAGCTAAGCCAAGATGTAAATCCAGAAACTGAGCTTCTCATAGGCACAATGCTACTTTTCCTCTCTGACAGTATAGTAGGGAAAAATTACCTAACATTACAATGCTTCCTTAAAATTAAATCCTTAAATCTTTATCTTACAAAAGACTGTATTTTAAAAAATGACATGGGGTAATAAGAGATATCAAACCCTAGTGGTAACATATGAATTCAAATCCCAATTCTACCACTGACTAGCTGTGAACATTTAGGCACTCAGCTCAAATTTTATATACAGGAGTTTCAAAAAATGTAAAAATATAATAATATATATACCAGTATATTTTGTGAAGATTAAGTGAAATAGTCTGTTGCTTGTGTAGTAGGCAGATTATACTGTAGCCAATAATAGCATGAGAGTCAGGTAAAATATAAAAATTGTTTACTTAAAAGTGTTAAAGGGCAAGAACTCTTACATTCTACTGGACTATAAAATGGCATAACCACTTTGGAAAACTCTTTGATGATTTCTTAAAAACACAAATATATACCTATCATAACCCAGAGATTCAACTTCTAAGTGTTCACCTACAAATGAACATATGTTCACACAGAGTTGTACAAGAATATTTATAGAAACTTGTCCAGGATAGACCCAAATTGGAAACAACCAGACTTCCTGTTAACAGATGAATGGATTTTTAAAAATTGCGTTAATTCCATACAGTGGAATAATGCACATCAATATAAAGAAACTACCTGTTGATACACACAATATGGATGAATATCAACATAATTACTCTGAGTGAAAGAAGCTGATACAAAGAGTACATAGTGTATGATTCCATGTATTTTAAATAGTGGTAAATGCACAGTAATTTCTAGTGACAAGTAGCCAATCATTTGTTACCTGGAGAAGGGAGCTAAAGGAGGAACAGACTGCAAAGGAATGTGAGGATCTTTAGAGAGAGAGAGAGAGAGATTTTACATATCTTGATTGTAGTGGTGGCTTCATGGGTACATACATCTGTCAGATTTAGTGAGTCCTACATTTTAAATGGATGCAGTTTATTATATGTAAGTTATACCATAGTAAAGTTAACTTTAAAAATGGAGAGACATTTCACGTACATGGATTGAAGGACTCAATATTTTAAAGATATAAATTCTTCCCAAACTGATCCGTAAAAATAAATGCATTTTAAATAAAATTACCTGCAGGGTTGTGTGTGTGTGCAGGCCTGTCCATGCATTTGCAAGCATGTGTGTGTGAAAATTAAGGAAGTGGATTTCAAATTTACAGAGAAATGCAAAGAACACAAAATATCTAACGCACTGTAGAATAATAATAAACAAGCTAGATTAATATCATATTGAGGCCTGTTATATATAACACTGTAGTAATAAGACAATGTGAAATTGTCATAAATATAGACAAATTGACCACTGAAACTATAGAGAAAGTCCAGAAATAGACTTACTTACTTACATATCTATGGTGACCTAATTTTTACAAAGGAAAAACTACACTTCAGTGGGAAAAGAATAGTCTTTTTTGTAAATGGAAATTCATATAGAAAAATAATAAATCTTATCCTGTTCCTTAAACTATATATGAAAATTGATTCTAGATCTAAATGTGTAAGAAAAAGATAAAACTTTTAGAAAAAATATTAAAATAACTTTATTACCTTAAGGTAGCCAAAGATTTCTTAAACAAGAACAGAAATTATTCATAATAAGAGAAAACTTGATAAATAGATTACATTAAAATTAAAATCATGTCAAAGACATGATTAAGAGTGTGAAAAGTAAATTCAAATAGGAGAAAATATTTTATGCATATATCTGTCAAAAATAATATCTAGAATAAAGAACTTTATAAATAAGATAAACAATAAGTCAATAGAAAAAATGAACAACATTCTTGAACAAATTTTGTTTTTTTAAATTTTATTTTATTGTGGTAAGAACATTTAACATGAGATATATCCTCTTAACAAATTCTTAAGTGTACAATAGTATATTGTTGGTTTTAGGTGCAGTGATTTATAGCAGATCTCTAGAACTTACTCATCTTCCTTAACTGAAACTATGCCCTTAACTGAAACTATACCCATCAGTAACTTCCCACTTACCCTTCCTCCTAGTTCCTGGCAACCACCATTCTAATCTTTGATTCTGTGAATTTGACTAATTTTAGGTTTCTCAAATAAGTGGAATCATGCCGTATTTGTCTTTCTGTGACTGGCTTATTTCACTTAGCATCATGTCCTCAAGTTTGTCGCATGTGGCAGAATTTCATTCCTTTTAAGGCTGAACACTGGACGTTAAGGTTATTTCTACATCTTGGCTATTGAGAATAGTGTTGTAATGGATATGGGAGTGCTAGTATCTGATTTCGATTATTTTGGGTAAACACCCAGTTATGGGATTGCTGACTCATATGGTAGTTCTGTTTTTAATTTTTTGAGGAACCTTCATATTGTTTCCATAGCAGCTGCACTATTTTGCATTCCCACCAAAAGCGCACAAAGATTTGAACAGACATTTCATTAAAAAATATCCAAATGGCCAGTAAACTTAGGAAATGTGCTAAACTTTATATGCCATCATGGAAATACAAATTGAAACCACCAGAGTGACTAAAATGAATAAAATAGTCTGACAGTTCCAAATGTTAAGTAATGATGTGAAGCAAATGGAATCTTCTTACTTTCCTGGTGAGAGTATAAATTGAGATAGCCACTTTAGAAAATGCTTTGTCAGGATGCACTAAAACTGAACTAGCTCATAACTTAGGACTTAGTAGTTCCATTCCTTAGTGTATACCCAACAGAACTGCATAGTTATGTTCACT
Organism: Mesoplodon mirus; assembly: GCF_964341445.2. Lineage (NCBI taxonomy): Eukaryota > Metazoa > Chordata > Mammalia > Artiodactyla > Ziphiidae > Mesoplodon > Mesoplodon mirus. The sequence continues at coordinate 18,729,923 of NC_138983.1, forward strand.
AAAAGCATTATACAAGTATGTTTATAGCAGCATTATGTGTAATAGATTGATAATGAAAACAGTCATCAGTGATAGAAAGGATAAATACGATGAGATATTATACAGTAATGAGAGCAAATGAACTGCAACTACATGCAGCAAGATGGATGAATCTTATAAACAATATATTGAGGAAAGAAGCCAGACACAAGAGTAGTACATGTATATGATTCCATTCACATACAGTTGAAAAAGAGGGAACATTATTTTTTTCCCCTTGAAGTCAAGATAGCATTGTGTGGTTAGTAACAGAGATGGGGCATGAGGTGACTTTTGGGATGCAGATGGTGCTCTGTTTCTTGATTCAGGCTCTGACTGAAGGAATGTGTTTTACTTTGTGAAAATCCATTGTGTTACACACTTAGGATATATATCCTTTTCATTATTTATGTTAAACTTCAATAAAAATTTTAAAAAGTAACACACATACCAACTAACTCTTACCTTATTAAAGAAAATCACATACCATTTCATGAATGATTTAAGCTCTGTGTAAAGTAGGAGAACCCAGAGGAGGAACTTTAAACTATTTTGTAGTTGAGTGTTCAGCATACGTAAGTCAAGACACTGAGAAAGGAGGAAGTCCAAGAATGGGTAGAAGTAAATATCTACATATAATGAAGGAACATTTCTGCTTACATAGTCTTTAGAAATTGTTTAGAACTAAATTAGTGCCATAATAGAGAGTGATAACAACATAACTTTCTATTTTGGAGAAAGAGAAATCAGAATCAAAAAAGTAAAATACAAATTTTTAATTTTTATGGCAATGTGTGTATATTCACGTGTTTCCTTAAGTATGCTTAAACATTCTTTGTCCTTTCCTCTTCCCCCAACCACCCTTCTCTCTCTCTCTCTCTCTTCCTCCCTCCCTCCATTCCTTCCTTTGCCTCTTTTTCTCTCTCTCTTTTTTTTGTGGTTATGCAAATCAAACATGATAGTTGAGTGCCAGTATATTTTCTTCATAGTAGCATCATTATCTATTAGTTATCATCTTAGATTCCTACAGGTCCAGGCAATTTTTTTTTAACTTTGGTTGGTTGTCCATTAAGTATTGTCAGCTGCAGTCTGTCATCCTGAGATCTTATCATCCTCATAATATTGGCAATACCAGTTACCTTGCAGCATCTCTCACTGTCAACCATAGACTTCAGAGGATAGGTAACACCAAGCTTCTCAGATAGGCTGGTGCCCCCTCTACACTGTATTTTACAAAGCCTTAATAGAGGGAGTGTCTATTAAGCCCTTGATACTAGAAGTGTGGTTCTCACACCAGCAGAATAATCTCATGCTCAACCTGGATATATTGAATGAGAATTTGCATTTTAACAAAATCCCTCGGGTCTTTGGATGTACATTAAATTTTGAGAGCCACCACTGTAGGCATTCTCTGGATAAAATGTTCAAGGGGTAGGTTCTTAAGTCTTAATTGATAAATCATTTCTAACAGCTGCAATTTCCTGAACTTCTGGCTTTCCTTCGTACTCTGCCAGGGGAACTTGGAACATCCACCTCAACTAAACCACTGTCCTATTTACGTTTTAGAGAACTATTCTAATAAACATTAGAAGCAGCTCTGGTTGTTCTTGACATAATCCTAAATCCTAAATCGTAATTGATTTAAATGGTACCAATAAATGCTTCCCTATCCGTGACACAGCCCCACTAGTACAACATTCTCTACACTTCACCTTGGTTCATGCTGGTACACATCTGTCAGGTACTGTAACTCCTTTAATAGTAGGCTGTTTCTTCCTGGGGCAAAGTTCACACTTCCCTGCTTAGGTTATATTAAAAGTGACTCGGATTTTGGTTCTAGAGGCAATGAAGAAGACTGGAGGAGGAACTTGTAGAAGATGAATGTTATTCTGAGATGCAGCTATTCCAGATGTAGGATTGCAAGATAGAGCTAAAATTGAAATTTAAATAAATGAAAAACCTTGTTTTAGTATAAGTATGCACTATATATTACGTCAGGCAAATTCACACTAAAAAGCACTTGTTTCTTATCTGAAATTCAAATGTAACTGTGTCCTTTTTTCAAAAAAAATTAAATAACCTTTCTATTTTAGATATTTTACTTTTAGATTTACAGAAAAAATTCAGAGGTAATATGGAGAGCTTCCATACATTCCACACACATTTTTCCTTATTGTTATCATCGTATTTAGTATGGTATATTTGTTACAATTAATGAACCAATAGTGATTCATCATTATTAACTGAGGTCCACATTTTATTCAGATTTCCTTAGTTTAGCCTAGTATCTTTTTCTATTCCAGCATGCCACCCAGGATACCATATTACACTGACCTGTCATGTTTCTTTAGGCTCATCTTAGCTGTGACAGTTTCCATGATGTTTCTTGTTTTTGATGACCTTCAAAGTTTTGAGGAGTAGTGGTCAGGTATTTTTTAGACTGTCTGTCAGTGGGATTTGTCATCTTTATCCTGATTATATTGGGGTCATGTGTTCTTGGGAGGAAGACCACAGGATTAAGTGCCATTTTTATCACATAATATTAGAGGTATATATTATCAACATGGCTCAACTTTGAACCTTATATTTTAAGGTGTATATTTGGAGTCACTGGTTCCTGAAAATACAAAAATTAAAATTAAAAAAGCACTTAGAGGTCATCTCATTAAACCCTGAAATATCTTATTCATTTCAATTTGTCCCAGAATCTTAAATTTATTAGGTACATATGGTCTGTTTGGGAAATGGATTATCAATGAACCATCCCCTAATTATACTATAGGAAGTACCACATCTGAGAATATGTTATATAAACAGCTAATATTCATTAATATTTCATCCAGTGGAAATACTCAAAAGGTGAAATTTTTCTATGAACTTTCTATCCATGAATTGGTCTAAGTGTTATGACAATTATTTTCCTTTTTTCTTTTGATAACTGAGGAATAAAGAAGGAATAGTTTGACCGGAACATTGGCTGGCAGATTTTCCACATAATATCAAGTAATAAACACCTATGAAATCAAATGTACAGAGCCTAGCCATAATGAGTTTCCCAGAAAAAGTGAATCCACTTTGTCCAGGTTGCAGTCATCAGGGTCAACAGCCTACAAGGATCTCCAGGTGGCTTGGGAAATTGCTGGGTCTGGGGAGATATCCTAAATGCTAATATTGACATTCCCTTTTGCGAGTTCACTATAAAGATGAGTACAAATACATCCTTTATTAGTTAACCAAATATTTATTTTTCTAAATATCTTTGTTTGAGTGTTCTTATTCCAGAGCGCAAAATCCATAACCCTCTTGGTATCTGCTCTAATACTTTATGTGTATAATTTGCCAATCATTTAGAAAATATGTAATTTTTCATCCCTAGTAACGTTTTCTTGTCTGTATTTGTCAGAACTTTTCAGAGACTTACACAGCTTTTCCTTGTTCCTTTGTGTGCTTTAAGTTTCTGCTTGTTGTCATTAAACATGCTGTGTCCACTGTTGAACTAGGAATGGTTAAGAAAACAAACTTAAAATAATTAAAACAATATTTGTTAAAACCCTACTGCATGCTTGGCATAATGTTGGGTTCTCAAATAAAAATAGGAAAGAATAAACAGTAAAATTTACAAAAATGCTGAAGAAGAGCATGGCGTTTCTCAGGAAAAATAAGTAGTTTAATTCAATTAAAATACAACATACAGAGAGAGAGTGGTAAAAGATAAAACTGTAAACCTAATATCTAGTGGATCATAAAAGTCCTCTCTTATCTCCTAAATGCCACGGACTTCATATTAAGCACCAGTGTGCTAAGATTGAATCTCAGCTTTTTGAAGTCTTCCCTGGTGGCTATATAGGGAAGAAAGAAATAAAAATTCAATGGCCTTCCCTAGGATAGATGAAAATCTACTTGAAAAGGCAAGACTTACGAACATGGGGTAAAGAATAATTCAAAATGGAGTATGGTCAAGTAGAAAATACTGGGCTAAGAAATATTATCCATAGCAACTGTGTTTCTTTAATCCATTTTCCTCATTGCAGCCAGAATTACCTTGTTAAAGCATAGATCCAATCATTTCAACTTCTACATTGCACGGCCCCTGAAATCCTTGACTGATTTTCTAGTGCTTATAGAGAAAAAAAATTGTTTCTTTAACAAGTCTTAACAACCTCTATCCCATATTTATAACCAAGTTTCTTGATTTCTGCATTTCAACCACACTGGCTTTTATAGGCCCACACAACAATATTTACTTTTTCTGTAAGCCCGCACAGGCTGCTCCCTGTATGTGGAAAGCCCTTCCCATCCTGGCCATCTTTCCTTTTCATTTAATTCCAAACATTTCCTCTCCAGAGGTATCCTCTGGAAAGCTTTCATTGGCCTCCCTTACTTGTGCAAATCCCCATTATTCAGTTTCATACTGTATTAGTCAGGGTTCTCCAGAGAAACAGAACCAGTAGAAGATGATGGATAGGTAGATGATGATAGCTAGCTAGCTAGCTAGCTAGATATTTAGAAAGAGATTTATTATGAGGAATTGGCTCACATGATGGTGGAGACTAAGTCCTATAGCAGATCTAAGTCTCAGATCTGCCATCTGCAAGCTGGACACCAAGGAAAGCCAGTGGTATAGTTTCACTCCAAATCTCAAGGCCTAAGAATCTGGACCACTTATGTCTGAAGGCAGGAGAAGATCCATGTTTGCCCTTCCTCAGCTTTTGTTCTATTTAGGCCCTCAGTGTATTGAATAATGGCCACAGTGTGGGTGAGGCTAATCTTTACTCAGTCTGCTGATGCAAATTCTTATCTCTCTGGAAACATCCTCACAGACACACCCAGAAATAATGTTTTACCAGCTATCTGGATACCCCTTAGTCCAGTCAAACTGACAGATAAAATTAGCCATCACAGTAAAGTTCACTTCATTTGTCTCCCATCTCTCAAGGATCAATTTCCTTTAGCTATTCACTCTTCCTTCTCCTAGACCATCAGTTCTTCTCTTTATAATTTTTTAAAGTATACGTGAAAAAGTATGTTTCTTAATTAAAAAACAAAGAAATCTTTCCTGACCTTATAATATCTTCCAATTACATGTCCATTTTTTACTTTCCTTCACAGAAAAGTTCCTCAGAAGAGTTTTCTACTCATTGTCTCAAATTTCTCCCTTCTTATTCTTTATTGAATTCAGTTCAGCCAGGTTGCAGCTCTGAACATTCTTCCAAAATGACTCTCATTAAGGCAGTGACTGGCAGATATATTGCTCAAAACAAATGGATAAAACTCAGTCCTCATCCATACTTGACATATCACCAGCAGTTAGGACATGCTGACCATTATTTCCTCCATGACAATTTCTTCACTTGAATTTGAGGACCCTACAACTTAATGGTTTCTTCTTGCTTTGTTGAAGGCAGTCTGCTCAGTCTTGTTTGCTGGCTCCTCTTTCTCCCATATTCTGTCTTAATGTGGGACTGCCCAAGGAATCAGTCTTAAACCTCTCTTGAATTCCATCTTACTCCCTACCATGGTGATTTCATCCAATCCCATGCCTCAAATGCCACCTGTATGCTTATCAGTCTAAGTTTTATAGGCTAAGCCCAGAACTGACCCCTGGACTTTTGGGTCAGGTATCTAACTAAAAATTCAATATATTTGTTTGTATTGCTAAGAGAAATCTCAGACTTAAAAATTAGCTTCTGATCTCAACTTAAAACCTGCTCCTCTGCCAGTCTTCCCTATTTCAATTAGAGCCCTCATTTTATCTACATGGTTCTCAAATTCTGGGGTCAAACTTAACTCCTGTCTCTTATATTCTTACACCACCTCTTCCATCAATTAGCAAAGTCTGTTGACTCAACCTTAAAAACATATGCAGAATCTGGCCAGTTCTAATCATGTCCACTGTTATCTATCACTTTGGACAAACCTACAGTCATCATCATTTCTTTTTTTTTTTTTTGCGGTACGCGAGCCTCTCACCGTTGTGGCCTCTCCCGTTGCGGAGCACAGGCTCCCGATGCACAGGCTCAGGGGCCATGGCTCACGGGCCCAGCCGCTCCGCATCATGTGGGATCCTCCCAGACCGGGGCACGAACCCGTGTCCGCTGCATCGGCAGGCGGACTCCCAACCACTGCGCCACCAGGGAAGCGCCATCATCATTTCTTGTACAAATTATTGTAATTGCCCTCTAACTGGTCTCTATATTTTTTCTTTGCCCTGTGTAGTCTACTAAGCAGAACAGCTGGAATGATCCTATTAAAAGTAAGATGAAGTTATGTTTGTAGGGAAAGTTCTTCAATGGTGTCTTATTGCTCTCAGAATAAAGATAAAGTTCTTAAACCTGTGAGGCCCTACACAGTCTGGCCCTCTGCAGACCCTTTGATCTAATTTCTTGATTTTCTTTTTCTTTGAGTCTGCTTCAGTCACAGTGGTCCTCTTGCTGTGATTTTTTTTTTTCTTTTTTAAACTAGGAACTTTCTCAGTGTGGGAATTCTTGGCACAAACAAAGTAAGCTGCCAGGACCCAGTTAATTAACTAAAAGGATGGCTGCTATTATGGTTGATATCTGAATTGTTAAGGGTCTAGAAAGGGGTGCCTGTAAGTCTGTGCTTTGTTGAGTAAAGTAGACCAATTCAAAAGGAGCTAGTTAATGGGCACAGACATTCCCATGATCCCTCCCACTTCCTTGCTACTGTATCTTCAGAAGTAGGGCAAGATCCTTTTAAGCTAACAGATCTGAAATTGATTTACTGATAGCTTGCTTAAGACTGATTCAGGAATGGGGAAGTGCTAAATTGGTAGGTAGAAGTTATTATTAATGTGTTTTGGAAAATACTGATTCTCTACCTTGTCCCAATCTTACTGAATAAGAATGTCAGTGTGGTGGAGCTGTTGAATCAATGTTTTAAAGAAGTTAGTGTATAATTTTTATGCTTATCCAGGTACAATCCTAGCTGCAAAAAAATTCCCTGACGATCTTTTAAAACATGCTAATAGTCAAGCTTAACCTCAGAAATCTGATTTAATAAGCAGCAGGATTGAGAATCTATGGTCAGAGTTAGAGATCAATATTTGTTGAATGAATAAAATGGGTGAGTGACAACTGATTAAAATGTAAATTATTATATACTTTTATTCCTTGACAATTCAGTTATGTTCTCGTTTTCCCTTGGATTGTCTTTAGTTTCTCAATGTGAAGGAAAGACTAAAAATTAAATTCCTCACTTCATATTATGGTTGAGAAAGTCTTCATTACCTCTTGTCTGCAATTTCTGCTCTTGTTTTGCCATTTCCTCCTTACTAAAGCCAGAGCTGTCTTTCTAGAACTCAACCAATAATGTGCATATTTAAAAACTTGTTTATGGGGCTTCCCTGGTGGCGCAGTGGTTGAGAGTCCGCCTGCCGATGCAGGGGACGCGGGTTCGTGCCCCTGTCCGGGAGGATCCCACATGCCGCGGAGCGGCTGGGCCCGTGAGCCATGGCCGCTGGGCCTGCGCGTCCAGAGCCTGTGCTCCGCAACGGGAGAGGCCACAACAGTGAGAGGCCCGCGTAATGCGAAAAAAAAAAAAAAAAAAAAAAAAAAAAAAAAACAAAAACTTGTTTATGTTTCTGTTTATTAATCTGGAACCTTTTGGTTGTGACAGAAGCTCAACTCAAACCAGTTTAAATGAAAAAAAATTTTTTTTTCAATTGGCTAACATAACAGATCTGAGCTGAATCTAGGATTCCATAGGATTCTATTTATTCCCAATTTTACCCTAATTTCTCCCTTTTGCTTAATTCTTTCTTGCAATTTCAGATTTGCTATTTAGCAGTTTAGCATCTGTGGTAACCCAAGCAAAATTTCAAGATTAACCCAGGTATTCAGCTTGAATCATGGGTTCGTCCCTTAGCTGCACTGGAGCCAGAAGGATGGGATGATCTGACTGGTCAAACATGTGCCTCTTATGAGTGTGCATTTTTTGGTTTTTGAGAGTGTTGATATAGGTTTGCACCATCCAAGACGTATACACTGAGACTGGCCCAAAGGGAAAAAGAGAGGGCTCTTACCAGGAGAAGAAAGGAAAAATCCAGAACAGACAAAATGACACAACAGGATATATTCAGGATGATTTAATTAAAGTGTTATGCTAGTCCCCAAACCATTACTACTTTTGCCCTATTTACCTCTATAGCCCTGAGGTCATTTACTTCTCCTCCTGTACCCAACATTTCAGTCACACTGAGCTACTTGTTTCTGGAACATGCCATACTCATTTATATGTCTGCCTTCACTTGTGGTATTTCTTATATTAGGAATACTTGCCAAATTTCTATTCATTTTTCAAGGTATATCTTTAAATCATCTATTGCTGTGTAACAAACCACTTTGAAATTTAATTATTGACAAAAGCCATTCTATTACTCATGAATCTGCAATTTGGGCAGCACTCAATAGGAACAGCCCATCTCAGTTTAACATAGTGTCAGCCTGAGAAACTCAAAGAGCTGGGGCCTCATCTCTCAGGAGGAGGTCAAGCTGGGTCATATATCTGAGACCTCAATTCTCATTGTCAGCTGAGTGTTCATGTGGAGCCAGTCATAGGGGCACCTTAGTTCCCCTCCACGTGGCGTGAGGTTCCTGTAGCATGGCAACTTGGCTAAAAGGGAGAGAAGTGGAGGCTGCCTGTCATCTTAAGGCTCCAGACATCACTCTGCTGCATTCTCTTGGTCAAAGACAGTTGAAAGGCCAACTCGGGTTCACAGGGAGGGGAAGTAAGCTCTCTTCTCCATAGGAGGGAGATGTGCAGAGTGACATGCACGTTTAAGCGGCGGTGGTGTTGGGTCTGGGGGTTGTGTGGCTCTTCTTCCAAGACGCCTGCAGCCTAAGTCCAATTTAGCTGTTTTCATTTTCCAGTAGACTGGCTCAACCTCTGAATGACACCAAGTAACGTTAATAATTTTTATGTCTCTATTCTTTTAAAAGAGTGTTTCTCAGAGTATGTTTAACAGATTTGTTGGGAAGCAAATAGGCCCACTACAGAAAAAAAAAAAAAGATTTTATTTTTAATCAACTAAATTGTGGAGGATTTCCCTATTGCAGGAAGTCTCAGCTTTTGTAATAAGCTGATGTGCATTGTAAACCTCCCAGTGATAAGAGTAAGGAAGTTAGATAGAGAATAGGAAAGGTTACATAATAGAGCCTAACAGTCCACTTGTCATGTAATTTTATAATTATTTGATTGTCAATTTGTATGTTGTACTATGAGCTCTCCAATCATGGTAATTTGGTGTTCTTTTGTTGTTTTATGTCCAACTATCACAGGGCCTAACACATAGTAGTCTTTTAGTAAACATTTCAGTAATAAGAGGTAAGGAAAAAGAGAGAGGAGGGTAGGGAGGAAACAGATTTAAAACCTTCATTATGTAAGCCCAGCCTCCATATATGCAATCTGACCACTTACACAATTCCCAATTCATTTGATAGAATCCAGTCTTTCTGTGCAGATTCCTCAGAGGGACTTATCATTATTTCAGATCAAATAAAACCATGTTGCTCCTGAATAGTTCCATTGTAATAGAATAATAGCCTCTGAATTATGTTCACATCCTAATCTTTAGAACCTGTAATAGTTACAATACCCAGCAAATGGAATTAAAGTTGCAGATGAAATTAAGGTTGCTTATCAGCTAAACTTAAAATAAAGAGGTTATTTTGGATTATCTGCATGAACCCAATGTAATCACAGGAGTTCTTAAAGTGGAAGAGGGAGACAGAAAAGAGAACCAGAGCAATGAAGTGTTAGAAGAACTTAGCCAGATGTTGCTGACTTTGAAAATGGAGATAGAAGACAATGAGCTAAGGTATGTGGGTGACCTCTAGGAGCTGGAAAAAGGAAGGAAATGGATTCTCCCCTAGAGCCTCCAGAAGGAACACAGCTCGACTGATACCTTGATATAAGCCCTGACACCCACTTTGGATTTCTGACCACCAGAACTATAAGATAATAAATTTGTATTGCCTTAAGCTATTGAGTTTCTGGTAACTTGTTACAGCAGCCATAGAAAACTAATACACCCATGGATGATTGCCATATTTTCTGGTTGACTAGTGATTAAAAAGAAATTATTTAAAAGCAAGAATGGTACAGCCCTGGCTGCACTTAATTTAATAGATTCAGTTTTAATTACCTTGATGTGACTCTGTAGTATGTTAGCAAATACACCATAGTCCATTTGTAAGACTGACTAATCTATATTAATAGATGCTCTCAGTATGGTATTTGGTCTGGGCTAATTCCACTATAGGAAAGCATGAGTGAATATTTGTGGAATATGGAAATGGTTATTCTTTAGGTTATATAACTCTGAGAAACACTGTGCTTTGAGAATGATTTGCAGCTTACAGAAGCAGATCAATGTTTTATAAGGAAAGAAGCATTCCAAAATATGATAATTTTAATAATATATAAATAATTCATCCAAAGTATGTTCAGTTATTTAAATTTTCTTTCCTCAAGTAGCTAATAAGCACCTCCCCGTGTCTGTCATGATCTCAGGTAGTGGGGATACACTGGTGAGTTAAGCACGGTCACTTAATATTCATATCTTTTATTGGAAGAAACTGACAAAAATTTAATATTGAATCAATGTGAATGATGCTCTAATAATATTTACAAAGTATTGTAGAAGATCAGATGAGAGTTTATCCAACTTTTTTTTTTTTTTTTTTTTTTCTTTTTGCGGTATGCGGGCCTCTCACTGTTGTGGCCTCTCCCGTTGCGGAGCACAGGCTCCGGACGCGCAGGCCCAGCGGCCATGGCTCACGGGCCCAGCCGCTCCGCGGCATATGGGATCCTCCCAGACCGGGGCACGAACCCGTATCCCCTGCATCGGCAGGCGGACTCTCAACCACTGCGCCACCAGGGAGGCCCTATCCAACTTTTAAGAAAAAAAACTTTACGATGCCAATAATATTGCACTATATCTTTAAAGTATTCAGTTGAACAAGTTAGAAAAATAGGTTCTAAGAAGAGGAAAAGACCCATGTGAAAACACTTATATCTCCAAAAATTCATTTGTTTGAGAGATGGGAAGCAATTTGTGGCACTGGGATACAGGCTGTGCATGAAGGATATAGCACAGTGGAAAGGGAGGAGCATATTGAAAATTTTCCCGGGAAAACCATGCAGGGACTAACAATGTGAGGGTCTTTGTAAACATACCAAGTATGTTGGATTTCATCCTGAAGGATGTGGGAAACAAAGAGTTTTTAAACAAACCCATAACAGCAGATTTTCTCCAGAGAAATCTAAAGGTGTGTGGATGATGAATTGGAGAGATGTTATTAAAATGAATCAGAAAAACATGATGAAAGTTGAATCTAGGAAGGTGGTGATTGTTCAGTGTTTAGAAAATTGGGTGACACTTAATGAGCAGATTCTATAGTTTTGGTGATTGAGGAGAAGTGGAATTAAAAAAAACTCTAATGGTAATAATTTAGACAACTAGTGAAACTACCTTTCCTTATTCAGATATCATAATAAGAAAGACATGTATATCATTTATCATAGTTAGGATTCTTTCTGATGGCAGTAATAAAAAAATATAACTCAAACTTGTTATAAAAAATATAAGGAGATATATAAAGTCTCACATACCTGAAATTACAATAAAACTTTGAAGAGGCTTGAAGGTGAGTCAAATAATGATTCCAAAACAGTTTATATCTCCTTTCAACTCTGCTTACATTGTCTTTTTGCTTATATTCATTCAGAGCACTGTCTTCAACAAATGTTTTTACATGACGATACTTGTTAAAAATGTGTCTCAATTATTTTGAATATTTTACCAGATTTAGATGTGAAAATTTTAGGTCTTCTCAGTTCCATTCCTTTTCAGAGTAGAAAATAAATGATTAAAATTGAAAGTAAGATCTCCATGAATATATGCTTTCCAAAGTTGAAATATTATAAAATTAAACTATAGAGTTCTAATATTAAAACCTGTATTCTATTTGAACTCTCACAATTAATTTGCTCAAATCCACTGTTACCTTTGAAGTAATAAATTTCAAGGTTTCCCTGTTTGCAAGCTATATTTTTAGTCATTGCAATTCATTAAATCTTAAGAAGCTGAACATTTCTGTTCTTTTATTTCTTGAATAAACTGATTAAAGATTTTCAATTGATTTTGAATGGAATGCAAAGTCTTGGTTATAAAACAAGTTAAATACCATTGCAGAACACTTAAATTGATTTCCAAGTAATTATTTCTTTAAAATTTATTTATTTTGTTATTTTATTTTATTTTGGCTGTGTTGGGTCTTTGTTGCTGTGCGCGGGCTTTTCTCTGGTTGCAGTGAGCAGGGGCTACACTTCATTGCCTTGCGCGGGCTTCTTATTGCGGTGGCTTCTCGTTGCAGAGCACAGGCTCTAGGCACGCCGGCTTCAGTAGTTGTGGCACACAGGCTCAGTAGTTGTGTTTAGTTGCTCTGCGGCATGTGGGATCTTCTTGGACCAGGGCTCGAACCCCTATTCCCTGCATTGGCATGTGGATTCTTAACCACTGCGCCACTAGGGAAGCCCTCCAAGTAATTCTTGAAATATTTAAACATTGATAAAATCCAATTGATGATGACAGAAAAGAGAAGGCCCAGATAAATTCATGTTGAAATATGTTTTAATGCAACATCAACCATATACACACAAAAATTATACTCATTTTTCTATTTCTCTGCATAAAGTATTTACAAATTTTGACTACAGCTATTTCAGTGCAATTATTAATTTGTATACCACAAGAAATTCTAGGTATATTTCTTTTTTTTTTTTCTTTTTTTTTTGTGGTACATGGGCCTCTCACTGTTGTGGCCTCTCCCATTGTGGAGCACAGGTTCCGGATGCGCAGGCGCAGCGGCCATGGGTCACGGGCCCAGCCGCTCCACGGCATGTGGGATCTTCCCAGACCGGGGCATGAACCTGTGTCCCCTGCATCGGCAGGCATACTCTCAACCACTGCGCCACCAGGGAAGCCCTAGGTATATTTCTTGATAAATAAGTTTTTTACTTTAGTAAGACCATTGTTTTCACCATAACACTGTACTCTAACAATTTAGTATTTCATGTTTTTATCCTTGCAAAAACAAAATATTTAACTCCAATGTTGAGTGTTTTAATAGTGTTCACACTGCTGCTTTCAAGAAAATGAACTTGTAAAACTTTACTTTGATCCTATGAATTAGATGAAAAAAGTTGAACCATTATTGGACTTAACTGATTTTCTGTTTGAAGCATGTGCTGATATAACACATATCATTCAGCTGTTTGTGAAGTTCTTCTGTTGATGGAGTCAACATTGTCATCTATTCCTTCACTTTTCCTATCTACCTATGAAAAGTTGGATATGTATTCACTTAGAAAAAGTCAATAGATCTAAATGAAAAGTCATAGTTTGCAGTATGATATGTTACTCTCCCTTGGGTAGCTGGACACATTTGTCATTTCAAGTATAGTTCACTTTAAATGGACAACATTCTTTAAACAAATACTGATGCTACTTCTGCAGATCTGTATCCTCTAGCTTTCCTCTCCTGAGAGTAGATGGTAACACCAATTAATATTTTATTCAAGTTAAACTTTTACCAACTTTTTAAGAAATGGAGACTCTGGAAATAAATTTTTAAATTTATTTATATCAAATAATTTATTACAAAAAATAAAATAAAATGCTACCAAACAATAAATTAGATAAATATATATATAGATAGATATGCAACATTAAATAAATATCAAAACCACTTAAGAAGAACATTAAGACTACAGTTTTTTTTTTTTTTTTAAATGAGTGGAACCTCATACTCTTTTTTTTTTTTTTTTTTTGATGTTGGGGGTAGGAGTTTAGTAATTTATTTATTTATTTTGGCTGTGTTGGGTCTTCGTTTCTGTGCAAGGGCTTTCTCCAGTTGTGGCAAGCGGGGGCCACTCCTCATTGCACTGCACGGGCCTCTCACTATCACAGCCTCTCTCGCTGCGGAGCACAGGCTCCAGACGCGCAGGCTCAGTAGTTGTGGCTCACGGGCCTAGTTGCTCCGCGGCATGCGGGATCCTCCCGGACCAGGGCTCGAACCCGTGTCCCCTACACCGGCAGGCGGACTCCCAACCACTGCGCCAAGGAAGCCCAAGACTACAGTTTTTGATAGGACAATACAGCTATTATTTCTTGATCATTTTTCATGCACACATCAACCTATAATTTCACATTGACCTGACTAACTGGAGGTTCCATGGATTCCAGTTCTCAAAGGTCATGGCACAAATCTTGACATAAATGGCTGGTATTCCAAGTGAGCATCAGGGGCAGCTGAGTTAAAAACTTCTACTACTACTCTAGACCTAAAAAATGTAGCTCTTTCCTACATGTCCATTATTTTTTTATAGACAATTTTTTTTAGAGCAGTTTTAGGCTTTCAGTACAATTGAACAGAAAGTACAGAGAGTTCCTATTTCCCCGCTGACTCCACACACTACATGTCCTATTATAATTATCTTATCAGAAAATATTTTGCATTCTGCCCTCAAAAGTGAGATATTATATCTGGAAAAGAAGAGTGAAAAAGACTGGTAATCTTCCAGATAGCCACATGTTAAAGTTAGAATTCTGTTCATTGCATATTATTATACAAGATTATGGCAGGAGCTGAAAGTAAAATTTTAATTCAACTATTATTAATAATACATTACTAAAAAATGAAAAACCTAGGATAAATTTTGAACTGAACAGGACTCAAGACAATAGGCACGTATTTCAGGCAAACTTGGATACATGTTCACCCATGTATTATGACATTGATGTGATTATCATTTCAGAGTATGCATGGAAAACACATTGTAAAGGTTAAACAATAAAGAACACTAAACCTCACATTTATGTTGAAAATGCTTATTCTTACTATTTCCATTGTGCTAATATGGCTCAGATTTCAAACTTCCTGATCAGTTGACACAAGTGTACAGACAAGAGTGTGTTAAGGGAGTCTTCTGGAATCGAATCGAAATCTGACTCTGCCACCTTCTAGCTCTGTGACCATCAAAACATAAACTACTTTTCTGAAATTCAGTATATTATAATATGGGGATGATGTTGCTTCCATTAAAGTGTTCTTATAAGGTAATGTGAGTTCACAGTAGCAAAGTGCTAATGTTATTGTAGTAGCTCAATAATTTAATTTCCTTCTGTATGCCCCTTTTCCTTCACTTCACTTCTATGTCAAGAGTGTGATACTTCCCATCCACCCATCCACATTAAAACGACTAAATTAGGGGTAGTGACTATCTATATAAAGTCTCCCTTCTCTAATTTTTACTGCAATTGGGACCCATTTGGGTGCTGGCAAAATGATTTATAGTCAGTTAATTATGAACATAATGGTGGATTAGAGGAAGAAATGAAACTGTTTAAAGGCCTAATGGTACATTTTAGATTCTGGAACTTCCAATATGAGTCCTAACAATGTCAGGGAGGTTGGTTTTTTTGGTTTTTTTGGGGTTTTTTTTTTTTCCCAGTTGTGTGCATGAGGAATTAAATCAGTTTAAAGAAAGAAAATATTGTGTGTTCAAATATCATAAAGTGACCCTTTGAAGAAACTAACAATCAAGAAAGAGCAAAGTAACAGTTCCTTTATGTTTCTCCAAGGATTGAATGTGTTGAATCAAAATGACCTTATAACATGCATAACAAATGAATTGCCATATATATATATGTATATATATAGCTCATAAAAATCATTAAATAAAATAACTTGAATAAAAAAAAGGGTTAGAATAGGTCATTAATAGAAGAAGAGCCCTGAAATGTCATTAAACATGAAACAATTTTCAACTACAATGATCTAGGAACTGCAAACATGAGACAAAAATGAAATACACAAATATGACACACCATTTTACATCCATTAGACTAGCAAAAATTAAGTTTAACAGTAGCAAGTGTTGACAAAGATGTGGGAAAATGGAATCACAGAATCATGTTAACACTTTGGAGAGCAGTTTTACAATACTACTTACTAAAATTGTCAGTGTGCAACCGTATGACTAACAGTTGTACTTCTGGGATTATATTCTATAGAAATTCTCTAAAATGTGCAATAGGAAACTTGTGCAAGGATATTTGTGGCACCATTTTCAATAATAGGAAAATGCTACAAATGATCAAAATCTAATACTGGAAAAATGGAAAATGAAATATGATATATTTGTATAATTCAATACTTGACATCAATTAAAAAGAATGAACTAGACTTCTTTATAGCATAGGTCATCTCAAAAACATAAGTTTTGAGAGAAATAGGCTATTTGAAGAATGATACATATAATAAATATATATGCAAATTTAAAACCATAGATAATATGATATACAAATATATATAAATGAGTGTTGTCTATTTACCTATCCATATCTATCAGGAATTGTTATGCATTCATGAATTTATCCATCTTTCTATCAATCCATTAATATATCCATGTGTATTTTAAAATGTACTAGAATAATGCACATAAAATTTATAAGCATGGTTGCCTGGGGATGGGAAGGAAATTTGCTAGAATGGAATTGTAGATAAAGCAGAGTGCACTGTAAGTTCATTTACAATGTGTATCTTTTCATAATTTAAGAAAAGAAATGAAGCAAATTTTACAAAATATAATTATTGTCTATTTTAGGTGGTGTGTACAGCTATAGGTTATACCATTCTTACTTTTAATCTTTCTTATTTGTCCAAAAATAAGATTCTAAGTTATAGAATTAGATATATATATAATGCTGGATTTTTAGCCCTTGAATTCTGAATGTTTTTATTGACTAGAAGAGGCAAATATGGTCATTTGTGTGGAACATTTGTAATGGGCCGTGAAACAATTCATAAAGGAATGGAATTTGGCATCTGTCCAGAGGACCCAGATTTACACAAGTCTTGCCCTGGTAATTATGTCTGCAGTGAGAGAAGTAGCTCTGAGAAATGAAGTAATTATGGAAGATCAGAGGTAGAGAACTCAAGAAACCATCCAGGAAGATCCTGTCATTTGAGTGATGAAGAAACTGAGGTCCATGCAGGGGCAGCAACTTGGCAGTCTATTCTCTGAACTTCTAGTTGAGTGCACCATACAGGATTACACGTGCTTCTTCTGGGAACCCAAATTACTTTTTCCTGTTCCAGTGACTTTTGCTTCTGGGCAAAAGTGATGAAGTCAGAAGCAATGCCAATTAGCCATTCCTGTATCCTGTCCTGAGCCAAATAGCAGGGGTGGGGGCATTATCCAGGGATCTACCTCAGGGTCTGGACTTCCATGCATCAGCTGTCAGGTCAGCTCATGGGACATACCCAGCTCCCCCTTGTCCTTCTGTCATCACGCCAGTTTTGCTTCCTGTGGCTTTGGCTTCACTCTCATTGATTTCAGGAAAATCCAGGGGGAACAGTTCCTTCTTGAGAGATGCAATTTTGAAGGGTTTTGGAGGCTTGTAAGGGGCTTATTAATAAAGTCTGGAATTAATTAAAGAAGGTCAAAGGAGCTTAACCACCTATTGCTCTGGAAGGACAACAAGGCACCAAATGAGTGACTGTTATTGATTAAGCATCTTGATTGCCTGCTTGGTCAGTCAATCAATACTAAAGAGTCAGATTCTTCAAAATATTAAACAAAATGAAGACAAGGATTTTAGCTTGGAGCCTGAATTCCTAATGCTTTGCTAAAAGTTAGGTAGAAACATCTTTGCATCCAGGTGAATTGCAGGAAAATAAGTGAAGGCAGAATGACGGATTATTGAGCTGCTTGAAAAGCAATAGTTGCTGCCTGTGGCTCTTATAATTTACTCTGGAAACTGTGTCCTGAGGCTTGTGGTAAGAGTAGATCAGATACAATGGGTATTTTTTTTCATCATTGAAACGTAAGGGATATTTTTCTTCCCATTAAGGACAGAAAAGCAGCTCCTTACTGAAGAATCCATTTCAAACGTTAAAGGGACGTAGGTGATTGTTCTCATTTTATAATTGAAAATAGTCCAACAGTTCTAAAAACAGTGCTTCCAAGGTCTAAAAGAGAGGTCAAGGCAGAAATGAAGGTTCGTGCCATTTCTACGCTAAAGGCAAGAGCTAGATGATGCTTAGTAGGGGGTCAGGCAATGTTGACTCATTTAATTCTCACAATAAACCTCTGAGGCATGTGTTAATATTATCCTCCTTTTATAGATAAGGAAACAATCATAGAGAAATTATTTTGCCCAATGCTCACTCAGCTGTTAATAGCAGCGCTATGATCTGAATTGAGAAAGTTTGTATCCCTAGCCACCAGCCTAGTAGTTTTCCTGTTTTAACACACACCAGAATCACTGGGAGGGCTTGTTAAACCACAGAATGCTGGGCTCCATCCCCAGAGATTCTGATTTAGGAGGTCTGGGGTGGGACCAGAGAATTTGAATTTCTAATAAGATCCAAATTAATGCTGTTACTCCTGGCCTAGAATTCAGGCTTTGAGAACCACTGTGCTAGGCTATAGCACTTGATATGTCCCTACTTCCCTACCGAAGATTCTATAACATTCACACTGCAAATGGCTCACAGGTGTGACTCTTAGACTGTCAGTTTTTTTCAGGTTTGGGGTCATAGTTAATCACCCAAGCATAACACCAACGATAATTAAAACCTCTTTTATTATAGAATCTATGGTTGCATTTTTATTAAAGTTTACATAAATTTATTCAGAATCTGTACTTCCACCCCCCATCTCTGGCAACCATTAATCTGTTCTCTCTATATATATAAGGTTTCTTTTTTCTTATTTAGATTCCATATGTAAGAGAGATCATACAGTATTGTCTTTCTCTCTCTGACTTATTTCACTTAGCATAATGCCCTCAAGATCTATTCATGGTGTCACAATTGGCATGGTTTCGTTCTTTTTATGGCTGAGTAATATTCCATTGTATATATATTGTAGGGACAGAAAAAATTTTCCTTCCTCTCTTTGTCTAGTCTAGTAATTAAATTAACATAAGACAGATTAACAGGAGAAAAAACAAATTTAATTTTATATACACAGAAGACCCAAAGATATGAGACTCAAGGGCAAATTGGGCAATTGAGGCTTATATGCCATCCTGAGCTAAGGAATGAGATAGGATTCTGGGGCTTCAAAGGGGAGGAGAATGACTCACTGAATGATAAGAGCAGATGTTTGGTAATTAGAAGTTTACCCTGCCATGCAGATAGATCTTTCAGATAAAAGAGTTACCTCTGGTAATAGCTTTTCTTCTGGTGCAGGCCCTTTATCTAAATTCTTTTAGGTAGTTAGGGGAGAGGTCAAAGTTTTTCCTGAGTCTGCTGCATTGCCTTTAGCTCAAAATAATCCATATGCCAAAATGGCATATTTGGGGGTGGCATATTCTGTTCTCCTTCAATATATCACAGTTTCTTTATCTGTTAATTCGTTGATGGATACTTAGGTTGTTTCCATATCTTGGCTATTGTAAATAATGCTGCAGTGAACATAGGAATGCACATAATTTTTTGAACTAGTGTTTTCATTTTCTTTATATGTATACCCAGAAGTGGAATTGCTGGATCATATGGTTGTTCAATTTTTAATTTTTTGAGGAACCTCCATACTATTTTCCGTAGTGGTTGTACCAATTTACATTCTCACCAGCACTTTACAAGGGTTCCATTTTATGTGTTTCAAGTTTTATGGGTTTTAGTCTTCTGGTTTCTGGTTTCAGATTTTCAAGTCTTTAATCCATTTTGAGTTAACTTTTTTATGTATGGTGTAAGATAGGACACTTAAAAATTTTAATGAGTAGAGTAAGTAGTAAGAAATACAAAAGCACCAAAGTTTAAGTGTATCATGTTTGAGGTCTAGATGTGATATATCTTATGACTAAAGCATATCATTTGTAAATTGAATTATGGCTATAACTGTGTCATTTCCCCTCACTAAATGGTAGTTGCCCTATACCCAATTATTTGTTGATGGTTCACAATGTATATTTTCATACCCCTAGGCTGTTTCCTTTGACTGAATGCTCCCTCATCTCTTACTGACAGACATCCTACTCATCCTTCAAGGCCTCTGTCAGCTCCGTTGTAAAGTGTGAAGTTCCCATGGTTGAAAGGGACCTGAATTGATAAGATAACCATTCTCTAGACTAGTTTGTGGCAAAGAAAAGTTTACACTACAAGTCAGCAGCTTGAGATCATCAGAACATGAGCTTTGTTGGTTCCTCTTGGCTCCCACATCAAGGTGTCCTTACCTCTATCCTTGCCCTTTTCCGGTGTTTACTCACTTCTTTTTGGCCTTACTTATTGAGCACCTCAAGTTCAGATTCTAGAAGAATGCAAAGAATGCATGACTGATGTCTTGACTTTAACTTTGTCCCATGTGGTTGTGATATTCCAAGAAACAGGCTACATCAGCTCATCAAACAATTCTGAATTCCCATGAACTTCTCCAGAAAGTTCAGCTAATAAAGGAAGGTCTCATTTACCTTTGTAGTTCAAAAACCTTCAAATCTCTAGCAAAATCAAAGCCATTGAAATGCATAGAACCCCCTAATAGAGCTTGCTTTATTCTTGAATCCTCCGTGGCCCCATTTGTATGGCCTTATAGGAACACCATCTAGCTTTGGAAGTTGATATCAAACGAATATGAAGACAACTCCTAAATCTTGTGCAAAAAGAATGAAAGTTGGTAATACTGCTGCTTGGCTCTGATTCATACATGGGCAGAGTGGAGTGAATATCTTGACATCAACCTCCCTCCTTCTTTCTAAGGTGCCTGTGCTGCTTTGGAGTTGATGGAACTTAGGGTCAAAAATCAGAAGGAAATTAGCCACCTCCACATACTATGGTTGGAAGCCAGGCCTTCTTGTATTCTGCAGGTAATTAGGGAATTCATAGTAGACTTCCCTGGAATCCAGAGGACAGGAGGCTCTATAGAGGGAAAAGTTGTCATGATAAGTATCAACCATGGCAAACCCCAAATATAGGTTTTACAGATAAGAAAACTGAGGCTTCAAGTAGTTGAGAAGGCAGAGAAGATGCAGACCAGGATTCCAAGTTAGGAGCCTTAGATCCCAGAGTATATGAATGCAGTCTCCATTTGAAAACAAACCAACAAACATAACAGCTCCAACTGTGCAGATTGTCTTGTAGCACTGCATTAGTCTCAGAGCCTTATTTCAAGGTAGTCCTTGTACTTGGATAATTTTATGGAAAAATTTATGTAATCTCCAGGGACTTCATTCTCAAACACTTGCTAATTCATTTAAGAAATGAATTTAAGAGTTCCCCTTTCAGATTCCTCTACAGTGTTGGTGAAAGTGTAAATTGGTACAGCCACTATGGAAAACAGTATGGAGGTTTCTTAAAAAACTAAACATAGAGCTACTAGATGATCCAGCAATCCCACTCCTGTTCATATAGTATCTGGAAAAGACAAAAGGTCTAATTCAAAAAGATACATGCACCCCAGTGTTCACTGTAGCATTATTTATAATAGCGAAGACATGGAAGCAACCTAAGTGTGCATCAACAGATGAATGGATAAAGAAGATGTGGTACATATATACAGTGGAATATTACTCAGCCATAAAAAGAATGAAATAATGCCATTTGCAGCAACATGGATGGACCTAGAGATTATCATACTAAGTGAGGTAAGTCGGACAGAAAGACAAATATCGTATGATATCACTTATATGTGGAATCTAAAAAATAGTACAAATGAACTTGTTTACAAAATAGAAACAGACTCATAGACATAGAAAATGAATTTATGGTTATGAAGGGGGAGGAGGGGAGGAGGGATAAACTAGGAGTATGGGATTAACAGATGCACAATACCATGTATAATATAGATGAACAACAAGGATTTACTGTATAGCACAGGGAACTATATTTAATATCTTGTAACAAACTATGGTGGAAAAGAATCAAAAAAAGAATATAGATTATACATATATAAAAAAATTTTCCTTAAACTCTGACCTTCTAGACACTTATTATGTGACTTCCTTATGTACTGTGACAGGTTTAGAAAGTGGTAGAGTGAAAATAAGGACTGTGGGGTCACACAGCCCTATGTTTCATTACCCATCTGCCCCTTTGAGCATCCTTGTGCAAGTTACTTCTCTCTAAGTATTAGTTTCCCCCATGGATATTGTAAGGTTAGAATGATATAATACATATGAAAGTGTTTCAAATTCTTAAAACAAAAAGATCCTGTGGATTCTACTTTATAGGGTAACTGCTATCACGATCCTTAATAAAAAAAGAGAGGGGCTTCCCTGGTGGCGCAGTGGTTGAGAATCTGCCTGCCAATGCAGGGGATATGGGTTCGAGCCCTGGTCTGGGAAGATCCCACATGCCGCGGAGCAACTGGGCCCGTGAGCCACAACTACTGAGCCTGCGCATCTGGAGCTCGTGCTCCGCAACAAAGGGAGGCCGCGATAGTGAGAGGCCTGTGCACCGCGATGAAGAGTGGCCCCCACTCGCCGCAACTAGGGAAAGCCCTTGCACAGAAACGAAGACCCAACACAGCCAAAAATCAATCAATAAATAAATTTTTTTAAAAAGCTATAAATATATTAAAAAAAAGAGAGAGAAACCTCTTTACCATAAGCATTTTGTTTGAGGATGTACAGAGGAGGAAATGAATAGCTTCTTAGCCAGCTCCCTAGAGGCAGCAATTACCAAGAGCAGTTGATCAGAGCTCTTACCCCAGTGGCCAGAGAGCTCTGACTCACAGCTGCTCACCGTCTCTGAAATGGATTCTGCTGACAGGCTTTAGAGAGAGGAGGATTACCTAGCAGAATCTCCACCAGGGACTGGGATATGGAAAGCTGCAGGTTTTGCCATAGTGCTATTAAAGCCTTGAGCCTCAGCTCTCTCTGGACTGTGCTGAGCTCAAACACTTGGCTGTGTTTGTTTCTCATGAATCATGAGACTGTGTATTTTGGGTCTCATTAGCTTCCTTGATGAACTTAGATACTTTCAACACCCCAGTTACGGGGTAGGCAGCCAGTGTAGCCCAGTTCCTAAATATAGCTCCGAGGAACTGCACACCTACTGTTTGCCAAGCATGACATACCACACTTGACCTCTGGAATTTTCTATCCTCATAAGGTTACAGTGCAAAAATGACTTATTTGTAGGGGGCTTCCCAGTATGAGAGACTTGGTGAAAACATAGCCCACTACTAAAGAAATAAAGAGGTCCAAAGACTCCTTTTCCCCATCCTCTATAGGTACAGTGGAGGCATATGAGCTTGGCTTGGCCAATTGGATATTTCTCCCTGTCACTTTGAAGTGGAACCAGTAATACAATGAAGCATGCTCAGTGCTAGAAAGCAAAGATAGATCCAGAATCCATGGTGCCTGTGACATCTGGGCTAGTGGTGGCTCCCAGTATTAACCATGCAGTTCCCATGCTAGTGTGACCATAGCTATAGCACTAATCACTTTAGCTTCCTCAACATTCTGCCCATTCTTGACTTTCTGATAACTGGAGAGCTTTCCTTCATTCCTAACCATTCTTCATTTTATGAACCACCCTTTATACTTTCAATAGATTACGTTTTTGCTACATTAAGTATATTTGTTCTCTGTCACTTGCAACCAAGATTGATACAAACATAGTAATATGACACTAGTAATCCAAATTTACAAAGACCAAGATTAAAATATAATGTGAAGAGAAATTAAGAAATGTTCCCATGTGTATAAGCCTGACAAATCAAATATACCAGTGCTTTCTCTTCTTCTCTCTATTAAATTTTAGATTTTCAACCAAGAAATATCTCACAGGTTTACAGTGTGGAGCAGAAGGGACTTTAAGAACCATGTTGCCCAAACAGCCCATTTTAAGGGAAGGATGTTTTACCCTAGACAGCGTGATGATAGCGAACCTATGGCAAATCTTTTCCCCTAACTATGTGGTCTTTCAAAACTGGTTTCTTGAATCTGAGAGCAAGGAAACAAACTTTAATAGAAAGGAAGTTGATGTTGGAATGGTACATCCCTCTGACTGTATAAAACTCAGGCCTGCTCTGGGACTAATGGAAGATGAACACTGAGATTATAAGTAGAGACAATCTGGAAAGTTTGGGGTGGGGGGATGACTCATGAAGGAGCAGGAGAATGATCTCTTAATTCTGTTATTCTACTTCACATCTACAGGATGCCTGGCAGCTTATTAATAGTATTAATAGTACTAGGAGGCACAAATAATCAATCTGCTTTAACCACTTCCATTTCCCTTTTCTGACTCTCCAGTTATGGCTGGAGGGCCTCTCTTCTGTTCCACCACCATGCCAAACACCTAAGAGAACCTATTACAATGCATTGTATTCTTGCAGTTACTTTCCTGTCCAGCAGGGTCAGCTGTGGGCCCCTAGAAGGTCTCCCTAGCTCTGCTCCCTTTGTTCCAGACCCCAAGGACATCTCCAAACTGGGATGTTACAGCCACATGATAGGCATGTGTTAATTGTTTGTTAAATGTTGAGACTGAAGAAACGTAAGTGGCAAGTATATTTTCCCTCAGCATAAACTAGATGTGCAAAAAAAAAGTAAAATTTCTTGTTTTCTTGCTGGTTTCTTCTATCTCATCTTACAATGTAAGGATAAGTTAATATCTTCTGGTTTTAAACAGATGCTCTGTTCATATGGTTAGGTTTTTAGGTTTTCTTTCCCTTTTTCCTCTTCCTTTTCTTTTCTCCAAATGGCAGTCCATACAGGCAGAACACCCAGGGACTCTCAACTGGCCACTTTCATCTGGTCTTCTATGTATCACAAAAGGGATTCCGAGAGAAGACTGTCCAGAGAAGAAGCATTCCAACAGCTGCATGTTTCTTGCGACCTACCCTCTTGGAAGTTATATGGTATCACTTTCACCACATTCTCTTGATTACAGGAGAGAGGATTAGACACTTCCCCTTTAGGGAGGCACATGTTGTGTAAGGCTTAAAATTAAGGAACAATGCTATATGCTGTCTTGACATCTGATGAAATCAGGGCCTCACGTTGAATGGCCTAACTGCAAGTTTCCTTCCCTACTCTGCTCTCACAGATAAAGTGTCCTAACCAAACAACCCTCCTTATTAAGGGGAGCAAGGCACAGTTCCTACTTATTTCTAAGTAGTTTGTTTCAGTTTCCTGACAGCTTGCAGAACTATTTAAACAAGCCAGTCACACTATCCAGCCTGAACCAGGGGTCACATCACCCTCTTGGTACTACAAAGCCTGCCTCTCACAGCCCTTGGATTTTCACTCTGTTCCCAAGTGCAACCCCCAGGTGACAGTGTATACCACGTGGTGTCCCTTTCCCTGGGGCTATAAATATATGTGACTAATAACCTGCTATTGATCTCATCTGTCCAGTGTTGAGTATTGTGTGTTCAGTCATCTTCAAGTGTGGGAATCCCTCCCTAACGGATGGGATGAATAGAAGGCAATTAAAACAGCATGGCAAAGTCCAATGCAGAAGACTGTATTAGATGCAGAATGTAATATATTGTTGTGGTCATTGTTAGAAAATCTAATCCCCACTTCATCTCATCTTCCCCTGCCCCCCTCCTCAGTGAGATAGGGGAACTCTCAAATATGTCCCAATAAATTTGGAAGCCACTGAGAAAATTGTGTGATTTAGGATTAATCCTTATCACCATCTTTATCACTAAACTGTTTGAGATGGATAATCTTTATCCCAAAGCACATTCTGGCACTATGGAACCCATCTTGAAAGATCCTGAAGTGTGTGGGAGATTTATTTATTTTTAGTCTAGATGTGCTACTCTACTCATGAGGCATTCTAAAATGGGTAGAGTCTGAAACTATGCCCAGATAATTCAGCAGTTAATATATTACAGGTGCTATCCCTACATAAATCAAAGTTGGTTTTTAGTGGTAAGTTGTCACTTAGGCCCATTCTGTTTAAATGATAGATTTTGGAGTCTTTTCTTCTGAAGCATCTTAACTGCTTCAGGTGTGTTTGATGTGTTAACAAGTGTTCTGAGCTATTGAAAGGAGGGATATTTCTGTGGATCCGTTTGGAAGGAAATCTTCAAAGACTTAGGCTTTTTCTGCTGAGAATGCCAGGGCTGTCTTGCAGACAGCTAAAGAGGGAAGACACTGGCATCTGAAGAGCTAACATGGAAATATGTATTCATTCAAATTATAGCCATTGTATATGTCAGGGTTCTCTAGAGAAACAGAACCAATAGGAGATTTTATATAGGATCATACAATTATGGAGACTGAGAAGTCCCACGATCTACTGTCTTGCAAGCTGGAGACCCAAAAAAGCCAGTGCAGTAATTCTGTCTGAGTCTTAAAGCCTGACAACCAGGAACACCAAGGGTCAGAAAAGATGGATGTCTCAGCTCAAGTAATCAGGCAGGAAAGAACAAATTCTTCCTTCTTCCACCTTGTTATATTCAGGCCCTCAATGGATTGGGTGATGCCCGCCCACACTGGGGAGGTCACCAATTCAGATGCAAAAACACCCTAACAGACACATCCAGAATGTTTAATCTGGGTACCCATGGTCAGACAAGTTGACATATAAAATTAACTAGCATAGCTGTTGTTCCTCAAATATGCAACTTTCTGGTCACAGTGATAACATTGGGCTGTCTCTCAGTGCTGACTCTTTCCCTTTTATGTGGTGCTCTCCAGCCTCTCGGTCCACCCTCATTGTCCTAGGTATACAAGACCATGCCTCTTCGTAGTCCAGTCTTCTGCCCCTTCCCAGGCTGGTTGATCCTCATTTAGTTCGCCTTGGACATAATTCTTTATTTTCTTTTTTCAATTTATTGTTAAGGCATCTACTCTATATCTTGCTTCCTGTAAGGATTTCCTTTTTGTTTTTCAATAGACTTTTCTCAGAAACACGTGCTTCGTGCAAATCAAATACTTTGACTTTCAAAGCTATTGTTCTTATAAAACTTTTGAGAGCTTATATTAAGAATGAAAAACTGAATATATTTCCCTTTGAATTACTGACATAGAAATCTAATTCTCCTTGAGTTTTGTCACAGTGTCTCAATAATACTCGATACGTGTCAGCTATTATAAACTACTACTACTACTATTCTTATTAGTCTTACTACTCCTGATGAAAAAGACTTAACAAGTATTTAAGAACAGAGGTAGAGCATAAACTCAGATATATGGATTCTAAGTCTAGCTATCATTTAAATAGAAAAATCTTGTTTTAAAAGGATTAACTTGTCAGCTGTTTGCTACATGGACTAGAGAAAATAGAGAATGGAGGAGCCATCTTCATATAGTTCCCTGACTTATAAGAGATGCTCAGCAAATGTGGAAGAAATAAATGAATTTGTTTTAATGGAAGGGAAATACTAAAATTAATGTCCAGTGCAGTGAGTCGATATAGACATGGGATTAGTATAAGTAATTTAGACTAATACGAGAGAAAAAACAAATTTCACTTGTAGATTATCACAGATGTACACACTAACACACATACATACACACAAATATAAGAAAAATGGCGTATTACAGGCACATCAGCTTTTATTCTCATAAATGCAAATTTAAAATGAAGAAAGGTAGAAAATAAACACAAAAGAGGGAGAAGGAGGGAAGAAGAGAGGAGAGAAGAGAAAAGACAGAAAGTTGTGAGATTAAGTGATTGCTTAGAAAGGACTCAAAAAAACAAAAATCTCAGTTCTGAATATTAGAAATTTCTAAATTATATTTATTATCTGTTTTTCTGAGTGTCTCCTCTTGTCTGCTAGCCTACAAGCTCCTTAAAAGCAAGCAGTACCTTTGTTGAGTTGATCTTTGTAACTTAGAAAGTATTGCATGGACTATGTACTTAATAAATTGAATGAGAGAATGAATAAAAGAATAAAGGAATAATTGATTAATAAATGAATGCACAAAAAGAAGTAACAGATTAGAAAATATAAGGAATCAGTTTTCCAAAAAGAAATGATTAACAAGCAGGGATAGCCACAGGAGTTGGGCCAGAGGCCTTTTAGGTGTGTTCTGACTGCCTTCTGCAAAGTTCTACAGCTCAAAAAATAAGTACTCTACTGCCTATCAAAAAGCCCGAAGTTTTCTAATAGAATTCTTTGCTTTGGCCTCAAGGGCTTTTCTGCCTGTAAGGATTGTCTGTTAAATTACAGATATCTCTGGGATACATAAAATGTGAAGCTATTATCAGCTCGAACCTCAGGGGGGATTAGTTGATGGCTGGTTTTTGGGAAGGTGTATGCCTAGGAAGATAAAGGAGAGAGAAAAGGAAGGAACCTAGACTGACTGAAAGTTTAACATGTGAGGTGTTTTACATATATCATCTTCTTTAATCCTAAAACCAAAACCAAAGCATTGCATAGTAGCTATCATTACACCCATTTTTACAGAGAGGAATCAATCTTATGGAGGCTAAATCACCACCTGAGATAACTCGGCCAGCAAGAAGCAGAGTTGGAATTTGAACAGAGACTAGTTAGGCTCCTTCCTCTCACTGGGCAGAACCATTGCTGAAGCCCAGAAGGAAACCCCAGGTTCTGACAAGCAATAATTTTGTTCAGTGCTGGATATTATGACATTTCCCAGCTTCCTTTTCTGAAAGGCAATTAGGCATTTGTATTAGCTTCTTAGGGCTGCTGTGTAACAAAATACCACAAACTAGAAAGCTTAAAACAATATAAATTTATTGGTTCATGATTCTGGAGGCCAGAAGTCCAAAATCAAGGTGTTGGCAGGGCCATGCTCCCTCTGGAGCCTCTAGGGAAGGACACTTCCTTGCATTTTCTAGCTTTTAATAGCCCCTTGTGTCCTTGATTTGTGGCAGCATAACTCCAGTCTCAGCCTCCATCTTCACATGGCCATTGTCTATGTTTTTATTTGTCTTCACATGGTGTCCTCTTCCCTGTGTCTCTGTCTTCTCTTCTTGAAATAAAGCCAGTCATATTAGATTAAAACTCATCCTATCAAATATGACCTCATTTTAACCAGATTACATCTACAAAGAGTAGACTCACCACGTGAGTCTGTTCAATGGAAAGCAGAAAGGGAAAAACTGAAGAAGGAAGGGTTAGGGTTCCTTTATGTAAAGAAGGTGGTTTTATTGTCATGCTGGAGGCAAGGGTCTCCTGCATTTGCACTCATACTAGGCAAAGAGCTCCAGAGGGATTAGTGCCTTAGAAAAGCTTGGCTGTGTTTACTGTAGGGATAAAACGTTGAGCAAAGCCTTTCTTACCATATTTCTAAGCAAACAACTCAGTGTATTGCCATTTTTGAGATGAGAATGCTTCAAATGAGATTACTGCTGCATTGAATCTGGGTTGCGATTGGAGATAATTTATCCTTTCAAATGACCAACATATTTGCAAGACCCTCCAGAGTGCCTGACTTTCTATTGCACATTGTGTTGGTTTCTCATTTATGGTAGGCAAAGACTAATGATCAGAGCTGGAGGAAAAGCACTTTCAGCTCTGCATTCAAAGGATAATCTTAAGGCAGCCTAAGACTCTTTGAATTCTTTGTTTATTTTTATATTTGTGGTGCAGAGACTCCAGAAGCTCTGGCTATCAATCCTGGCTTTTTTTATTTCAGGGGCAAATCATGTACACTCAGTATCTTTGGGGAGGAAACTTGAGGGCATAGGCAACGTAGGAGTTATTTGCTAAGTGGTCCTTTAGATAGTGCATTAGTCATAGCACGCAGTGGATCAGAGACTCAGTAATCATCCTGTGGACTCAGCACACGTCTCTGCTCTATCTCACCTTTCCCTGCACAGGCTGGATTCTAAGACTGACATTTGAGAAGATGGTGGAGAGTCTGTATTCCTATCAAAATATGCTCTTGGTGTTTCCATCCAGACTTCCTTGCTTTACCTCCTCATTTTGACAGAGCCTTTCTGTGAGAAAATGGCATGCACTTCCAGAGAAATGTCAGCAAGACAGGCAATTAATATGAGTTGTCGGCACATCTCAGGGTCAGAAGATTAGAGTACTTCAAGCATTATTAGAATTCCATCTCTAACTCTGTGCACGATAGAGGGCAAAGGAGCTCCTTAAAGAGAAGGAATAGGATGAATTCAGAAACAATCCTTGCATCAGCACAGACACATGAACTCACACACACAATTACCACTGCCTAGTATTTATGCTGATTCAATACATACTATACAATTACCTTTTAATTACAGTACCCCATGTGAGAGGTATGAATAGCGGCAAGGCAAGTTTCAGGCCCTCGCAAAACCCACAATGCATGTGTGGAATGTGACAGGCCCATAAATGGCTCTAATAAAGACAGAGCACTGATAAAGATGGCCTTAATGTTTCCATCAGTTTGACTAAACTTGAGATATGTACTTCCTGACTCCAGGTCCCTCCCCTATAACCCGACCCTTACAGAATCTAGATGGTCTCCTCCCTTTCTTTTCTTGGAGCATTTACTTTAGAAAACTCATAAATTTTTTTTTTCTACCCTTTAGTGATGTAAAACTTTCTAAAAGTCTCTGGCCAAAAAGTCTCTGCTTTGATGTAAACAGATGCTGAAATTTTGAATCATATTCAAACTACTGACTTCATATATATATATATATATATATATATATATATATATATATATATAGAGAGAGAGAGAGAGAGAGAGAGAGAGAGAGAGAGAGAGAACACTGATGCATACAAAAGAAAGACCAGAGCTCAGGGGTGACAGGTGAATGTCCCACTGACCTGCCCGAAAGGGGGCATCATACCATGGGTGAGATGAGGCCAGCCTCGTTTTCCCCATTGGCTGTGCTGCCTCAGGTCTAAATGGGGCCACAGTACTCACAGGCTCTGAGCGCTGCAATGCTGGTGTCAGCAACCATGCAGGCTGTGGCTCATGAAGGGCAGGAGGTGAATTCAGGCAGGTGAGAAATGGTGACGCTCCACCTGCCTGTCTGGAGGAGCAAAGAATCAACTCGAATGCCTCAGCCAAGGTCTGAGTCAACCTCTCTAAGCGTGGGCTGCTGGAGGGTGGGCGTTGTGAGGGGGTGGGGGGCTGGGGGCAGGGGAGATCCCCCTCAGCGAATACCCCTTCCTTCTCTCCACCCATTAGAAAAATAAAAAGGCTCTGGCCAATTATAACCCCTGACTGTCTTTCTCAAGGACTTGGGAGTCATCCCTTTGAAATGTAATCACAACAGAAGATAATACCCCTATCTCCCAATCTGTGGGGGAGGACAAGAGCCTAACTTCCTGCTCCATGTTTTAGGCCCCCTGTCCTGGAGACGAAAGTTTACTTTTCCTTTGGGCAAGGCCCAAGGAAATGGCCCAAGGAAAAGGCCCAAGGAAATGGCCCAGGGAAAAGGCCCAAGGAAATGGCTCAAGGAAAAGGCCCAAGGAAAAGGCCCATGCTCTGACCCCTCCGCTCCAGCTCCTTAAAACCTCTTCCACTTTCTTCCAGTGGCGT
This sequence comes from Mesoplodon mirus, assembly GCF_964341445.2. Lineage (NCBI taxonomy): Eukaryota > Metazoa > Chordata > Mammalia > Artiodactyla > Ziphiidae > Mesoplodon > Mesoplodon mirus. The sequence continues at coordinate 18,761,391 of NC_138983.1, forward strand.
TTAGTTCAGACTGCATTCTGCTTTCTTTCTCCTATTTCAATAGCCTTCAATTACATTTTCCTAACTTTCTAACTTTGCTCACTGAAATTTTTGCTTGGATAGCACTAAGGTAATGCTCTGGACAGTCAGAAGAATGTATGTCTTGGGGGACAGCGTGGAAGGTTTCAAAATACTGGAGGCACTTAACGCCAGATCTTTGGATTTTAATTAGTAGTGTTTTCAGAAGAAAAAGTAGAGAAAGAATAAGATGAAGCAAAATAAGCAAACATTAAAAAGTTCATCCATTGGTCAAACATCAATTCAACAAATGATCTTTACCAAATAAAAAAAAAAGTATTAAAGTTAGGTTTTGAGTTTCTAGCCATTCACAATGGATGGGTTCAGGATGGAGGCTGTGGCTACCAGAATTCCGTTGTTACCAAGCTTCCGGGCTCTCCTGCTCTCTTCATGACCCCTCTCTACCTCTCAGGCTAACCATTATTTTTATTTCTTTGCTTCTCAGGCTTTCTTCTACCCGCTTCCCATCTCTATCTCCCTATCTAGTGACTTCCTCTGCATCCGTCAGTCCCTCCCCACCATGTGTCCTCATGCAAGTAAAGGGAGCTGGAGAAGAGAGAGGAAGATGAGTCCATAGTCGAGTCTCAGCCACTGCTCCCTCCCAAAGGGTGAAAAATTCTGAGCAGAGAAGAAGTGGAAGACTGAGGGACACTGAAAGACAGTGTTCCGTAAAGAAAAAAATGACACTTCCAGATTAGGTTAATTCAAAAAGGCCTATAGGGCTTCCCTGGTGGCACAGTGGTTGAGAGTCCGCCTGCCGATGCAGGGGACACGGGTTCGTGCCCCGGTCTGGGAGGATCCCACATGCCGCGGAGCAGCTGCGCCCGTGAGCCATGGCCACTGAGCCTGCGCATCCGGAGCCTGTGCTCCACAATGGGAGAGGCCACAACAGTGAGAGGCCCGCGTACCGCAAAAAAAAAAAAAAAAAAAAAAAAAAAAGGCCTATAAAAGGGACTATTTCAAAGGTGTCCATAGAGTGTAGGGAAACCACGAAAATAGTACAGTATCCCAGGACTAGTACCCCCAGACTAGTGTGCCACCCCTAGTCTTGAAAGTTTAAGGGGAGGGAGAAGTTTCTAGAGTCTGTAGATGAGAGAGCTGGCTGGAGAGCTATCTGACAGGAGCTATGACTTTTAGTCTGTGGGTAGTGCCAGCTATAGCTACCATGTAGGCATAAAAATCCCAACCTCTTTTGCTCTCTTTCATTTTCTTGCTAGTGTTTCCTATTGGCCTAACCCTTCTGAAAGCCAGAGGGCAAGAGAGCCCACTGATGCCATCCATACAGGTCAGTCTTGGGGCAGAGCCCACTGATGCCATCCATACAGGTCGGTCTTGGGGCAGAGAGGAGAATGGAGAAGAGGAAACCTAATCTGAAAGGGGCAAATGGAAGATGTTAGGCATAGATAAAAAATAGGAAAACAGAGGCAGAGAGAAAGGTGAGCAAGGGGTTGAAAAGCCCTAGAGGGCAGGAAACATCAAGGAGCTACATAAAAGGGAATAAAGGACAGAAAGAGGGAAAACTGAAGCATGGAACTAAGAGAAACAAAGGGGCAAGGGATCTGGACATGGAATTCTAACTCTGCAGCCATCCTAGAATCTGTCAAACCATTAAATAAGAATTCTCATAAACATTATTAATAGAAACAAAGAAGAAAGAAGTCTTTAGGAAGTCAGTATCTTTGGTGAATTTGGCATATTGTCATTAACAAATTGATATTTTGGCAAATGAAACTGGGTTTCAGTAAATTTATTTTTTTTCATGTTAGATTGCTTCCAAGGAAAGTTGTATAATTGGAGAAGTTTAGGGAACAGTAGGTTTGGTTTGCTGCATATTTAGTGTCTGGTAAAAAATGTTGGTGTGTTATAAAGAGAGATTGGGGCCCATGTCAGTCAAGAGGCTATCAACTTCTAACCCATGCATAGCCTTACCATCTTGGTGACAGCTGATTCCCAACAGAGAAGTTCACCCAAGTCTTTGTGTTTAGAGTTTTTATCAGGGCTTAGTCACATGGGTATTGTTTGTTGCACACATAGCTGACCTTAGCCTCCAGCCTCTCTAGATGTTGAGCTCGTAAGCATAGTCCAACTTCCCCCCAACCTGCCACCATAAATCACATTGTTAGCATAGACTGATATGGCCCAAGGCCCCAAATAAATAAAGACCCTCCTATCAGGCAGGGCGTACCAAGGGCTTAGAGGTTACCTCTCAGGAGCCAAGACAAAGGGCCAAACATTTCTCTCTCTTTACTGCACAGAGGACCTTGAATACAATGACCTATGGTGGAGAGTTTGGTGTTCAGTAGCATCTCTCTGCACTTACTGGGGGAGGTAGCAGGGGAACCACTGAATAATGTTTATTTTCCTCAGTGCCAATATTGATATGAAAATAAAATAATGCATTTAACCTGCTGTGTTTTCTTCTATGTATTTTCTTTTCCCTTCTATTGTATCTCTATTTTAATTGCCCCTCCTATCTCTATTTCCCTTTTGTCAATACTGCACTCCTTCAGTAACCTTGAACTCTTTGTGGTGACCCAGTAATTTATGCAGAACAGAGACTAAGCTTCATTTTCATTTCAGAATCTTAGAAAATGCTTTTATCTTGTGCTTTTGGCCAATATTATAGGGAGACAGAATATAGCCTTTCAAATGCAGCTCAAAGACATAAATTTTCCCATTTATATTGGTCAGTTCCTTTTCTAATAACAGCAATTTCTCTCTCCTAAAGATTCATGATATATGAAGAGATGGACAAATTCTTCTCTCCATTTTCATAATATTTCATCAGAGAAATCATCCAATGATTATATGAAGCTTTGATATAAAACAGTCAATCAACATAAGATTATCTTTTAATCAGAGTCCTTTTGATTTTTAGACACCAGATATTTTACTTTAAGTCACAGGTATCCCTCCACTCCAGATTTCAGAGGCAATAGTGAAGATGATTTAGGAGTCATATATTCTATATTGCAAATGAAAGGAAGCAAAAACAATCAGCTATATCTATTACCCATGGAGCCTATAAGATATTCTAAGATAAAAGTTTATGTAGAATATCACTGGGAATGTTAGATAATGAAAAGGGCAAATAAGCAAAAACAAAGGGGTCTGGAATAATAGGAGTTCTACAATAAGGCTGACTGAGATAAACTCTTCCCTGCTAAGCCTTATTCTACTGGAGGATACTGTTTTGACATCTTCTCATCTCTTTAATGCTTCCTTCTTTCCTCTTGAAGTTCTAAACCTCATGAAGTGAGGTTATTGATGCTGCTTATTAACCATTTCTACCTTGTCACTTTAAAGCCACTGGATTGGATTATATTTCTTGAACTTCCTTGTTTGGGTGGGGCAAGTGACAATCCTGGCCAACAAGTAATAAGCAAAAGTAATACCTATCACTTCCAGTAGGAGAATTTAATTACTTGTGCAAAGACACTCCAGAGCTTTTCCTTTCCTTCTAACAACAACTTTTGCTTTCCTAACAATGATTCCTACTTCAGCGTGGAACGCCGTGACAGTGAGTAGTGATTGCCCAACCAATCAGAGGTTGACAGGTACTATAAGTGAGGTATATACCGCTGTTGTTTTAAGCTAATGATATTTGGTGTTTTTTCAGCAGTATAATCTAGCCGATCCTCACTGATACATGCAGATCTGAGAATTAATAAGCTAAGTCAACCTAAAACTCATTGTAAATAAAATTCACTCTTTTTCCTAAGCCTTAACCCCAAGAATGGTAATACAAAGCTGGACCCTGTCTGCATTACAGATTTAGACCTCTGGAAATGTTTATTCAAATTGTGTTGATTGTACTACATAATGAAGAAATGTGAATCTCACCTCATTCAAGTGGATCCCAAAATTTATTATGGCTCTAAAATTACCTCATTCTGTACATTGCTAAGGGACTATTGAAAGGTATGGAGATATAATGAATATACCTTTCTGAAGCATTTCAAGCATCCAGGAGAGAAGGTTATTGAGGGTGAATGAAGGTGTTATTGGATGTTTGTTTATTGCATAATGGGTGTGGGTTCGTTCCTAGCATTGCCCATCTTCCATCAGCGCTGCTTCTGAATGCCAGCTTAAGACCTTATTTTACATTTATTGTTTTCACTAATTTCCCTGAGGTATTACTTTTCAATATATGCTAAACTAGTCTGGTACTTAACTTGTTTTTACCTTTAACTTGTTGCAAATAATGAGTTAAAGTGGTAGAAAATCAACTTGGCTAGAAGCCATTCTTTTACTTATTCAGTGGTTGGTCTTTGATGGGAGGATCCTTCTCTAGAGAGAGTCTTAAAAGCTGAGGTATAAAGCTGGGAAGGTAGACTAGGAGAAGTGTGGCAGTTTGACCAGTAAAGGTACACATCTCTTAATTCCAGAAATGTTAAGAGTACCACCACAGCTTTGTGCAGGAGGGAGCATGTATATGCAAAGGGAGATGTGGATAGATCCAATGGCCTTTAATATGAATCGATCAACAAGGTAGAATTTATGACTCTCCTGTGCTGTTTGACCTCAGATAATGGGAGTTCCCTTTTAACCTCTGTAGTCATCTGATATTTAAATAGCTATATATTTTTGCTGTCAAATTTAGAAGGCATCTGTTACCACAGTTATTCTATTTGTAGATGCCAAGGGGAAAATTTGCATATGCATTATTGCTGAACCAGGTCTCTTTTAAGGCTCCCAGGGTTTCAGTATTATGATCCAAATCAGGCAAATGAGAGAGTAATAATGACAAACTGTAGATATAGCAGGTGAGCTTTTGAACCTGTTACCCGATTAACGACAGGATTCCTGGGACTGGTGGAAAATTTCATTATTAAGGGACCGCCAAATGGTCCTGAGATCAGACCATATGCATATTATCATGTCTGTTTACAACACCATCTAGAAACCCATCTTGCAGAGTTGAAGCAATTGTTAGAAGTAAATGAGCAACAAAACCACAGACTAATTATTATAGTGAGTTTTCCTATCAGAATCAGAAGTCCCAATCTCAGTGCTGTCATTTTTTACTAAGGAATGAAGACAGTTCATTCATATAACAAATATTTATTAAGCACTTACTGTGTATCAGACTTTTTTTTTTTTTTTTTAACTGGGCACTGGAGTACTTTGTGGAACCAAACAGACAAATAAGCCAGAGGCATAGTCCCTGCCCTCACTAAGCTTACAGACCAATGTAGGGGAGGCCACGTGAATTTTAAAAAATCAACAAATAAATGGACAGTCTCAACTGTAATAATTCCTCTAAATGCAAGGCGTTAATTTCCAGATATTTTTTTCCTGCTTACTGCTGAAGTATTATGAACTATGAATGATCTTTATTAGAAAGAAAATACTAATGATCCTATTTGATTGACATAGCACACTCCTCACTGGAAACAATCTTTTTTTTTTTTTTTTTTTTTTTTTGCCGTACGTGGGCCTCTCACTGCTGTGGCCTCTCCCGTTGTGGAGCACAGGCTCCGGATGCGAAGGCTCAGTGGCCATGGCTCACGGGCCCAGCCACTCCACAGCATGTGGGATCTTCCCGGACCGGGGCACGAACCCGTGTCCCCTGCATCGGCAGGCGGACTCTCAACCACTGCGCCACCAGGGAAGCCCACTGGAAACAGTCTTGACAGTTGCAGCCTCCCTCTCACTTTCTCCCCACAACGTCAACGTATTTTTTTAGAAAGCTCCCATTTGGCAAACTCATTTTCCCATTCTCCCATACAGCAGAATATAGATCTTGCTTGAAAGCATATGTAAGATAAAAGAAACTTTCAATGAAAGTTGTCACAACTACATTCTGCAAATACAATATCCAGGATGATTCCGAAACTTTATAGTAAATCTCAGTATAGAAAGAGGGAAATTGCAACTGTGTGGAAAACATAATAATGAAATTATGGAAGACAAACTGAAACTCAGTAGTAGAAATAGAATTCTTTTTTTTTTTTTTTTTTTCTTTTTGCGGTATGCGGGCCTCTCACTGTTGCGGCCTCTCCCGTTGCGGAGCACAGGCTCCGGATGCGCAGGCCCAGCGGCCATGGCTCACGGGCCCAGCCGCCCCGCGGCATATGGGATCCTCCCAGACCGGGGCACGAACCCGTATCCCCTGCATCGGCAGGCGGACTCTCAACCACTGCGCCACCAGGGAGGCCCGAAATAGAATTCTTGATTAGACCTGCTCTAGTTCTCTCTGAGGTGAATGAATAATGAAACACAAGCAAATGAAGGAGCTTAATAACTCACTTCTAAAGAATAATTCACAGACGTTTTGGGAGAAGGCTACCAGAATTAAAAAAACTTGACTTTTTAAAGAGATATTCTATATACTTTTAATTTTGAATAAGGTATGGCACATATCCTGTTGATCTAACAGTTACAATATGAAAAGGCAACTAAGGTGCTGATGGGCAGGAGCGATGTTTGGAAGGATGATGCAGTTGAGTGTCCTTTGGTCTGCACGAACTGCGGATTAAATCATGCTCTTTGTTACCAACCCTTATGTTTAGGAACTGTGCTGTGCTTTATAGTGTATATTTTCAATGGAGGCATAACATGTGAGGGAGCATGCATTTAGAGGATAGTGGCTGCAGAGGAGAAGGCAACACTGAGTTTCTAGACATCATAAACCCCTGTCTCTTACAGGTAATTAGGATAAAGGAATCAACCTGCAATCTAGATGGCGTACACCTACATGGTAACATCATACATATACATGACCATATATATGCATCACCATATATATATATATATATATATATATATATATATGGTGATTACTGTGGATGTAGGAATTGAACGTGCAATCAAGACCTGATGCGTATCCATATCTTGCTCAGGCTAACTCTGCTAAGCAGATTCTAAAGCCTGAGGCCTAAGGAAAAATATTTTAAACTTCTGGTCAAATGAAGCACTTGGGAAATAAGTGAGCCTTAAGGGGATGTCTCTACTCTGCAAGCGGGGGAACATAGTAAATAACCCAAAAGAGCTGTAGATAAAGATTTTCATTTTCTATAGCAATGCTCCCAAAGAGTGGTATGCCTTACGGAAAAAATGAGAACCATAAAACAAGAGAGAAAGAGACTTTTTATGACTGTATGGTTTAGAATACCTAGGCTCCTAAGGGAATCTAACTGTTGGCATATAGGAAAAACTTGGAGAGGAAACAGTATGAGAAGTTTACATTTCACTTGCTCCCATCTTTTCTTTACCGTCCGTCCTTCACAGTAGGAAAGGATTTTCTAGGATGAGAGAAAAATGAGAGTCAGGGAAAAAAATGAGACAGAATTGAGGGTAAATCCCAGAGGAAGGGGCCCTGTGCTCACTCCCTGGGGCACGTTCTAAGAGGTGGTGAGCCATCAGATACGTTTATAGGATCGGAAAACAGAGAAGCTCGTGCCCTGCAATAGGAGAACAAAGGTAATTGGGGGGTTTTAGTAATATATACCTAGGCTTACAATTAGTTCATACTTTTTAAATATGTTATCCTTTAATAAATATTGATTTCTACATAGAAGTTATTCAGAGAACTCCCAGTTACTCAGCTGATCTCTGCAATGGGTTATTGGTGCCCCCCAAAGTTACACGCATATCTTAATTCCCAGAACCTGTGTGAATTTTGAAAAATCATCTCTGCAGATATAATTGAGGTTCTTGAGATGAGACCATTCTGTATTATTGAGGAATGGGGACCCTAAATCCAATGACAAGTACACTTATAGGGGACATACAGGAAAGAAATACAGAGAGAAGAGGAGAGCACATATGAAGACAGTGGTAGAGATGCAGCCACGAACCCAGAAGTGCTGACAGTTACCAGAAGCTGGAAGACCCAAGGGTCCTCCCTAGGGTCTGTGGGAGGAGTGTGACCCTGCCAACACCTTGGTTTTGGGTTTCTGACCTTCAGAACTATGAGAGAATGAATGTCAATGATTTTAAACTGCCAAGTAATTTCATACAGGAGGCCTAGGAAACTAATAGCACCCCACCCACATGCTCAGCTGTAAGCAGATGCATTCCTAGAGTAACTTCGTGACTGTTGAGACTCATTCCAGTTCCCTTCTGCGGGAGTTAACTCCATATACTGTGTTTAAACAGAATACTTGAAATAAACAGTGATAGCACGGTAATTACAAAGATGAGTAACAGAACTTGAATTATTTCACTTCTGCCATAATGTGTGACTAATGAAATTTTTATTTGTGCTTAAAATTTTAAAGAGTTCAATAGAGCATGAACTGAGAGGTATGATATTTTTGTTGGTTGAGTGTATGTATGAAATATTTTACTGAACTTAAATATCTTTAACATAGAGATTTTTCATCTTCTTTATTGTAATTGTTATTAAATTATGATAGTGTTATCACAGCAGAAGAGTACTATTTATTTTAAATTTCCCCCAAAGGAACATCAGTTTAATTAGAAAGTACAAATTTATTACCTTTTTCTTTTGTACTGTTACATTTATTATTTATTACTTTACTGGTATAATCATATATACAAAGTTTAGTAAAAGAAAATTTTCACTGAATGCGTTTTTTCTGAACATTATTATTATTCACGTCATTTCATCATTATTTGACAATAATTTTGATGTATAAAGATGAGTTTGCAAAACTAGGTCTCTGAGACACAAATATATTAGGCATGCCCACTGCTGGCTTATTGTCTGTTTAGAGCCCAATAGTAAGGCAAGACTGTGCGGGAGAAATGGCAAGTGCTCTACTGGGTGGATGAGGTTGTAGTGTCACAGAGGATCCCTTGTCCCAGCATGTTTTGAAATCAGGAGGATTTTCATGTGCTCCACAGTGATAATAATACCGTCAAGAAAGTCACTGAGCCTGTAGATGGCTCTCTGACAACTTTTGTGAACTAAAGTCTATATACAACACAAGATGATGCTGGCCTTAGTGGATGCTGGTCCAGACAAGATACTTAGAATCACTCCTCTTTACTGTCCACCATTAATACCTTTGTAAGCCTTCTCAACTTCCAAAATGAATGAAGTAGGGTGGGGCATCCAACTGACAGAGATATGTTTCTACCTTCTTTGCAGAATGAAAGCTTATAGAAACTTAGCTAAGTTGGAGTTTACTAAAGTTACTTTTCTTGCTCGCCTTCACAGAGGACTAGAATTTATATATATAATATACATTTCCCAGAGGAGTAAACTGAGATTCAGATTATGTGACTTGTCTAAGATCTCACAAGTAATTAAAGAGAGAACTAAGATTCTAACACAGGTCCGTCTAATTCCAAGAACCCCACCTTTTCTACCATGTTAGGCTATCACTCCAGGAACCACTGAGACTTCTGAGCTATGGAAAAAGAATAAACTGAGACAGTTTCAGGACAACGAAGTGTTCCCTAAGTTTTAGAATTATTTTCTCCCAAAGTTTTGGTTATTTTTGTCCTGGCTTACCTTGGAAGAGCAGTATGGCTCAATGGAAAGCTGGATTCAATCCATCTTTACCTCTCATCAGCTGTATGACCTTGGGAAATTTCTCTACCTCTCAGTATCTTTTATTCTCATCTCTTATATGAGGAGAGAAATAACTCAGAGAAATGCAGAGATTAGAAATTGCAAATATAAAGCATCTGGAACCTAGTAGGGCATCACCAATTGGAGCTATTTTATATTACCTTTATGAAGATATAATATTCCAGAATAGTTGCAAATGTCATTGTCATTCTATACACAGCCTCTGATAACTAGTTGAAAAGGTATAACTGAAGATTACTGTTTTATTTATCCATTGATGTATTGTTTATTTTTGCTGACAATGTTGAGTATATAGGCCTGCCTGGTGGATACAGAGAAAGGTTCAACCTAGATGGGGCATTAATTCCCTTGAAATTCTCTTTCTGTTATAACTTGCTGATCCTCTCTCAGCATGAAATTGATTAAGAAATTCACATCACTTAATTCTTTTCATAATCACCTAGTGCAAAACTAGCAATGAAGGACTTTTTTTTTTTTAATGGGTAATGAGCCAAGTGAGGCATACAGAAGGGGATAGAGTTGGCTATTCAAGTACAAGTTTCTTCCCTCTTATGAAATGCCCCAGATAAGCAGTATTCCGTGCTGAACTTCACAGATCAGATTGTTGTTCTGGAAGTCTGTTATGTTGGTAGAGACAGAAAGTAAAAGGGATAAGAGGTGAGAACAGGGAACACTGGTTGTGGAAAATGGAAAAATGAACAAAACTAAAGTAACTCATCCTGGCTGTTTCTGAAATGAAGCAGTGGAAAGGAGATAAAGAGTGCATATGAGGTGAGACTATCTATTAAAAAGATGTCCTTTAAAATATTTCTGCTGGAAAATAAAGGAGAAAAGAGATGAAAGCACTATCTTTGATAGAAACTTCATACTTCTAACGATAGTTTCCAAGAAGTAGAAAAACCATGGCGTTTTGGAGATGGACAGACCTGGGACTGAATCTCTTCCAGATTATTAGTGTGACACATGGCTAGTTACTTAACTTCTCTGAATCACTGTCTTCTCATCTGTTGCTAGGTATGCTATTTCTCCACTTATTGATAATTTAGGGGTTAACTTTTCTGCACTCACTATTTTATGTCTTTGATCATTGTATTAAATTTGTTTGGAACTTCATATCCCTTTGTCTATCTATTCTGGTTGACTGAGCTCATTGAGGGCCGTGGTGACGTCTTTGATCTCTACTAAGTTAATGTCATTACCACTCCATTTTTGCTAGAAGCTGAAGTTAGATGCATGATGACTTTCAAGGTGGGCAGCTAATGGATTTTTTTGATTATTTGCTTGGAGTATATGTCTAGGAGAGACAATATTTAGACCTTGACAGGAGGGAACCAAGCCTTGCATCCTGCTCTTTAAAGGGTCTTCTCTGACTCTCCTCTGCTTACACCTTTCCCCATTATGCAATAATTTCCTGGGGCCCAAAAACTGTGCCCAAACTTATATCATGCCCTTGTCTACATCACACTATGGATATCAGAGCACAAGAATCCCCTGCCTTCCTTAAACCTGACACAGCTTCCAAGGCTGGATGTGTCCTCCAGGGTGGAATTTGCAAATGATACCCTGACTTCTAGGTCTCAAAGAAGGTTATTTGGGAAGGGGCATAGGACTTGGAACTAGAGGCTGAGTCACTCCCCCAAATGCAGGTGGGGCCCCCAAATGGCATGGAGCAAGGTATGAAAAAAGAAAGTTGCTGGGCCCAGGCCAGCCCTCCCCATGCAGCCAGGTTCTAGCACAGAACTCTGAGGAATCTGAGAATTCTGAATTTAAATCTGACCTTCCAGGTCATTATAAATGTCAGAGATAGAACACTTTTTAACAGTGAGCTTGATTTACATCCTTAAAGATTTAGACATATGGCAGACAACTCTCCATTTGTACTCTTGCCAATGTTAGGGGCACACCTGGAGAAATCCATCCCTGTGATCCTTCTTTTAGTGGCAAAAGTAGGAAATTTCATTATACAACATGAATGTTAATTTCTAAATCACTTTGATACCCCTTTTGGAGGATATCATCTCCAAAGACATTCTTCTTCACCTGTGTTTGGATCCCATGTATTTACTTTGGGCCTTTTTCTTTAGATTGGCTTTTATGTTTGCCAAGAAATACTTGGCAACATTTTGAAAGATAGTGAAACACCATGGTCTCTTTCTGTCAAAATTTGTAACCATCAGGGTGACACTAAAATAAGGAAATGTCAAAGAGTGAAGGAAGCCACATTGAATCCATACATCTCCATGTCTCCACATAAGCTTTCTATGAATGCTCAAGAGGAAGAGGTGTTAAGATTCAGGATTCTGAGGCTCCTAATTAAAGTCCACAGGTTAGAGAAACAATTAGCCTAGAGAAAAGAAGCATTCATTAAGGAGGCTGGAATCTTAGACTAAGAATACTATTGATGCAGTTGGGAGGCTGATGTTAAGGTAGAGGACTTGAGTAGAGAAAGATAATATGTCCTCATAGCCTTTAAAATATACATGGTATGGCACATTAGAAAGAGAAAAAACACTCCTCAAGCTTGTGTCAGGTCAAGGTCCAATGCCAAGGACTTGCATTGGGAATAGAATTTGATCTAAACCTTGTCCAATAAATAGCTCTTCCCTTGGAAGACTAGGAGAATGAGAAAATGTGCATTCTGTGTTTTAGCCCTTTCAAATGCCCTTGTTATTTTGGAGTCAGTGGACCTGTGACTCTAATGATATGGGCAAATCTTTGTACCTCTTGTAGCCTTAGCTTTTCTACCTTGTAGAGTTGCTGTGAGAACTGCTTTCAGATGGTGCATGGAAATGGCCTTTATAACCTGAGCAAGTTTATTACTTGGTGGCCATATGAATAAAAGAATTGGTTATTAGTTAAAAGCTAATTATTATTAGGAATGGTCAACTTAAGAGTTGCAGCTTCTAGAGTGGTGGTTGTCTATGCACTAGTTAGTGGTATTCTAGGGTTTAAATTGTCATAGGTGCAGGTTTGTCACTATACTTTTCTTGTCAAATTCATACTAAGAAACTGCAATATCCTTGCTATTCTTTAACAAAATGCATTTCCTAATTCTATACTTGGGTCTCTAAAAAATTTTTAAACAAATCTGAAGAAAGTGAGAATAACCATTACATATCTTAACTTCTCCCAAATTATTTCAATCTCACATCCTTCTGTGGTAATGAGTCCAGGCTTTCTTTTCAGGATGATGAAATGTTCAAAACTGATTGCAGTGATGGTTGAACAACACTGTAGTCATGGTTAAAAGAATAAAGTGTACATTTTAGGTGAGTAAATAGTATGGTACCAAATTATATCTCAGTACATTGTTATTTTAAAAAATCTCCCTTTTCAGATATTATTCTTAAAAATTATGTACTTCCCAATCCTCATCCCAGCACACAAACTCCACTATGAACATAGAGGACTTATTCTTCCCTGAAGATTCACTTCCTCATGCCCTTATTTGTGGTATTTATTCTTTCAATTGTACTACTTCTGTCCCTTGAATTCCTATACATCTCTCAAAGCCAGCATTAAATACTGCCTTTTGTAAAGCACTTCTTTTACTCCCACTTACCATAAAATTAATGGCCTCTTTCTTCAGGTAATCATAATACATTGTCTCCCAAACTTCTTCTTTTTTTAAAAAAAATTATTTATTTTATTTTTGACTGTGTTGGGTCTTTGTTGCTGTGCGCTGGCTTTTCTCTAGTCGCGGCGAGCGGGGGCTACTCTTCGTTGTGATGCGTGGGCTTCTCACTGCAGTGGGCTCTCTTGTTGCATAACACAAGCTCTAGGCACGCGGGCTTCAGTAGTTGTGGCACACGGGCTCAGTAGTTGTGGCTCGCGGGCTCTAGAGTGCAGGCTCAGTAGTTGTGGTGCACGGGCTTACTTGCTCTGTGGCATGTGGGATTTTCCCGGACCAGGGCTCGAACCCGTGTCCCCTGCATTGGCAGGAAGATTCTTAACCACTGTGCCATGAGGGAAGCCCCCAAACTTCTTATTTTTAAAGAAAATTAAGTGATTTCAAGTTTTGTTTTATTTTAAAATAAAAGTGAAGTTAACCGTAAAAGAATTTCTCAACATGTATCTGTGATCTAACTTCCTTGTCTTGTGAGATCAAGAAGGCATGGTATTTTATTTGCTGTTTCCCCCAATATCTATCTAGACTTCCACTTTTCATGTAACATTCATACAATAAATGTTTATTAAATTCAGTTGAATAGTTGTAATACAGAGAAGTTATCTAAGGAAAAATTGTGTTATCCTCACTATTACATTGGCCTAGAAAACATGTGTCAGATGTTAAACATGTTGAATACTCTTCTCATAAGGCTTCATTTATGGTCTTTAATGTCAAAGGATGACAATCATACTAAATACTGAAGACTGGATTTTTTAAAACACATGTTAATATTTGGATTCATCTAGCTTTACTGTTAAATCCCATATTCCTAGTTCTTTCCTGCTGTCTCCAATTAGAGCATTTCTGTTATCCGCTAGGATTTTTGACACATTATGTGGGGCAGATTTTGAATACCATTCTATATTCATTTAAAAGTAAATTCACTCTAGAAAGAGAAATAAAAGATAGGGCACATCTTACACTTATTCTTTTAGTAGGCTTATTATTCTAAAGCATTTATATAAAAGGGCTTCAAAATATTATTGATTTTGTATCATACTGTCATTCCAAAAATGGAGAATTATTATTTTTCAATTTTTTGTTTTATCACCTTATTTAAAATTATTGCTTTCTCGCAAATTAAAAGTCCATTACATTTTGTATTTCTATGCAGTGTTCTCTTCCTATGTTGACAGATTGCTCTCAATGCAAAGATGAAATCCCCAACATTTTGGCTACTGATGTGTTTTGTAGAGTTCCTCTTGGTTGCAGGGGATTGGCTGCCAACAAAATGTCAGAAAAGAGAGTAAAAGGGAAGTAGATTTTCTCTAGGAAGTGTGTATCGTGACAGTACTTGGTTACTCATTTTTATGTGTGTATAAATTGACCTAATAGTCACAATATTCCTACTTCATGTAAAATAGGTATTATTATTATAAATTTAAATAGAAGAAAATAGGTTTATAGAAATAAGATAACTTTTTCAGAGGAACACAGCTAGTAAGTGACAGAACAGGGGTTAAAAAACCCATATATATCTGTTTCGAAAACGTATGCCTTCCTAACTTGCACAAACTTTCATTTCTCCTCTTATTTACCTTTCTCAATCTGCAGATCTAAGTAAGGTTTATTTATCACTTGCACCACTACAAGCAAACCTAGATTCTTCTTTTCAGATATCTGTTGTACAGTTAATATTAAATTTTGATAGTTGCCACAGGGTCATTTTGTCAACTTTCTACTTGAGTTAATGAACATAAAGTTTGTATTTGTACATCAAATTTGTATGTGAGTTAATACGAATGCTCAGGAATGTTAGTGAAAAGTAAAAGATTCATTTTGTGGAAAATTCCAGGATAATTAAAGTATATTAACTTATTTATATGCAATGGCTGCAAACAAATGTGGTATTTGCTCAAAGGAAGTCATATTTTTGGCAGGTCACTTCATAAGAGAATGGTTACATACTATATATAGTATCAGTTATAGTACTGCCAAATGTTAAAATTAGAGTGTAGAGATATTTTTAAACAAAACAAATAAATGTAGATTTTTAAATATGGCCATAAATTCTGATATATGGATATCAGTTAATTAATGTTTCTTATTATGTACATGAAAGACATGAAAAATATATTCAGTGAATAAATGAAGTAATATTTTTATTCACCTGTTTTGTAAGTACATCCTGCCTAGACATGCTCTCCTATGCCATGTTAAGAACTACAGATGAAGTTCCATTTACTGTAACATCCTCATAATTCATCTCTGTGACTCCAAATATTAACTTCATTAATTCATTCTCCACAGATTTCCAGTGATTTTTGAAATTCCAGGTCTCATGATGTTTCTCTCATGTTAAAACCTTTCACTGGCTTCCTATTAATGGAAAATAAAAACTCTTTAACTTGGCTCATAATGATCTTTGTAATATCTAACTCTTTCTGTCTCTTCCAACTTTGTGTCATTCTTCTTCCCATCTTGTTCTACCTTCCATTTTATTTGATAAACTAATAACTTGTAGTCACCAGGATCTCTCTTGCTTCTGTGCTATTTTCCCTTAGTCTGGATACAAGAGTGATAGTTTTCCAACGATATCTATTCCATTATTCTCATTGGACACATGGCTGCCCAGCTAGATTTATGTTCTACTATCTTTGCAATTAGGTAAAGTCACATGGCCTAGTATTTGCCAACAAAAAGTAAGAGTGCTGTGTTTTGCTTCTAGGACTCAGTCTGAATATATTGGGTACACCTCTTTCACATTCTTTTCATATTTTCCACTGCTTGGAATCCAGATATTGTGTGACCAGCTTTGACAATGATAGCAGACAATAATTATGCCTTAGAAAGTTGAGAAGCAACGATTGAAAAGAACTCAAGTCCATAACTGACTGTGAGAAAAAGAGCTGTGTTGCTGACCTAGGCATTCTCATTTGAACTATCTGCAAGAGAGAAATAAACTTCTTTGTGTTTTATGTTATTGTATTGTTGGTCCTTTTTGTTACAGCATCTCAGTCTTTGCTTAATAAAAATCTTCCCTTTCCTTGCTCTTTGCTTTGTTTGGGATATTCTTACCTGTTTTTTGTGTCTAAATTTAGATATCTTACTTGACTGACCTCCCACCAAGTCCAGGGACCTCATCTATGTTCTTTCAATGGTATCTGGTTCTTAAAAATATTACCTAATATTTATTGGTCATGTGCTGTATGTCAGGCACAATTTAAGCATATATGTGTCATCCTATTTGATATAATAATCTTATTAAATAGGTATTAATACCATCTCCATTTTATAGATGAAGAAAACAGATTTACAGAGAAGTTAAGCATGGCTGTATTTTCCACAAGTTAACTGCAACAATGTTTCTTATCTTATGTGCTCTCTTATAGTGTGACTTTAAAGCATCTCCCTTTGAGAGATGGAGTCTATGTTTCCTATATCTGATTCTGGGTGGCTTGTGACTACAGAAGAGGTAGTCTCTGACTTCTAAAGCTAGATTGGGAGCTGTGTCAGTGACTCTCAATGGTTCTCTTGGGATGCTCACTTTTGAACCCCTCAGTAACCAGATAAAAGATCTGAGGCTGTAATGCTGTGAGAAAGCCGAGATAAAAAGGACAGGCCATAGTGCTCTGGCCGACAGCCAGAGCCAAAGTCTCAGTCTATTGCTAGACATCTGAATGAAGACTCCCACCTCCTGATGATTTCAGCCCTGAGTCATCCTCACCTTGAGCTTCCAAGACTTATTAGATGAAGCTCGAAGCATATGGACTTGAGATAAGTTATCGTTATGCTCTCTTTAAATCCATGATCACAGAATCTGTGAGTGTAATAAAATGATTGTTTTAAACTGTTAAGTTTTGGTGTAACTGGAACATTGCCCAAAGTAAAAAGTTTAGTAAGTAGAAGATCTAAGATTCAAAGGTAAATAGTCTGATTCCAGAGCCCTTAGACGTTACATCCCTTGTGCTTATTTTTTATATAGAAACTTCTTGTTTATTTGTTTGCACACCCAGCAAGTTTAAAAACTACATTACAGCAGGGATTTTTTTCTCATTCATCCAAGAAAGCAAGTATTTTTACCTGTTTTGTTCATTTCTGTACCCCATAGTCTAGCACAGTGGCTGATACGCAGTAGGCACTCAATAAATGTTTGATGAGTGAATATCTAATAGGGTTTATGATTGGAAGTACTGAGAGTACTGACTGAATCTTGTAGAATTCCACAAGCAACTAGTATAAGGTAATGTTTATTAAGCATCTACCAGACTGGGTACTATGCTAAACACTTTAAAGATGTTCTTATTTAATCCTTACATCCCCGTAATGGAGGTGTTATTAAGAGACTCATTTTACAGATGAAGAGATGAAGACTTTGAATTAGTGAACAACTTACTCAGGGCCCCATAGTTACTAAAAGAAAAAGTTTGGATCTGAACTTTGTTTGACCCCAGCCTATGCTCAAAGTCTTCATTTGTATTTTCCTTTACTCTTCTCCATTCTGCACTCTAAGCTGGGAGGCTGTACTCTTTGGATTGTATTGACTAGGGTCTTTTTCCATCTGGCTTTTGATTGGGTTTAGCCAATAGAAGATACCACCAGGAGATGAGAGGGCAGAAGAGAGAGGTTTGTGATATTCATTTACTCATCTCTCTCTGCCAGGCTGTGGGCTGTCAGAGATTGCTAAAGGCTCCAACTTCTGGGGGATGCCTTCTCCTGAGCTGATTTCTCTCCAGGTTTCTTTAACAAATCCACCCTTGCCTCCATGCTTAGGAATGGTAGTAGATTCCAGCTATTTCTGGCTACTGATTTCTCTTAATCCTTTTAACATCTTTGTAAATATTCCTTCATTAAACCCTGTTTACTCAGCACTTCTGAGTATATCCTCTGCAGATCTTCCCTAACATACATGGGGTAGGGCAG
The DNA here is from genome assembly GCF_964341445.2 of Mesoplodon mirus. NCBI lineage: Eukaryota > Metazoa > Chordata > Mammalia > Artiodactyla > Ziphiidae > Mesoplodon > Mesoplodon mirus. The sequence goes on from NC_138983.1 coordinate 18,779,489, forward strand.
AGGAACATTGAGGCATACATACCATATGTTGAAATATTTAGGAGAGTTAAATCATTCTACAAAACTCTTTAAAGAATGTTCCATTCTCCTACCTTGACAAATGTAACATTACAAATGACCTGGGGGACCAGGTTTGAATGTAAGATTATTGGACCCCTTAAGTTCCTAGCTGGAACGTAGAGACACCTTGACTTGCCTCTCTCTTTTACATAAACACCATCCAGCACCTTGAGTGGCCTCATACATGTATGTATAGACACTCCAGCTCAGATATGCAAGTTGTCTGCAGACACACAACCATCTCTTGGACATCCTTTGAGCTTATGGGTTTGCATACTGGTGGTGTATCTTGCCTTAGGCAATTTGAATCTTTTGAGGAGGCCCTTGCAGAACTTCCAAGTGGATACAGAATATTTGGACAGGAAATTCCAGGGGTGCCAGGTATCTGAAACATGGTCTAGAAAAAGGACTATGGATCCCAGAGGACACAACTCCTTAGGCCATAGATTTTTTTTTTTTAATTCATGGAGAAATATGTGGCTGGAAGAGGACTAGAGCAGGGTGCTAAAACATGGGGTAGTTGGTAGTCTATGGTAGAATATGGCATCTCTTTCCTTTCAGGACCCTGGCTAATGTATCATATTTCACCCAGTAGGTTTCATACCTCAAGAATGCAATGAATATTTATTGGTGAAGTCAGTGGTTGATGTAATATCCAGATCTTCTGGGCAGAAATCTTAGTTTACTTCAAGATTTAAAATTTGGTGTAGACACAGAATTTTTCCTTTTGTCTTCTTTGAGTTTGAAATGTTAGCTAATAGTGATCACCATGAATGTCTTGGATAATGTACCACTTGCTGCAAAAGTAATTTTGTGCTAGACAGATAATTCTAATTTATTTCCAAGTGAATAGGCCTCTGTGAGTTAGAAAATTTCTGTCAGAAACTGTACCAGGACTCCAGGACTCTATCAGAAACTCTACCAGGTGACAAAGAAAGAACACCTACTAAACTGGCTGGTTCATTTTCTCTGGTTTCAGAGAAACCCTGACAAAAGCCAAACAAGGTTTAGAAAACGTTCACATGGCTATTCCTAAGAGAGAAAGTCCTAAGATTTTAAATACTGTGTTTTAGGGTCATCACTAGTAATTTGGAGTATTGGCTGATAAAGGCTCCCCTGTCTAGAGTTTGGTCTATGTATCCATTTATATTTTCCATCTCTTCCCAGAAGAAATGGGATTACCAGCAATTACTCTTAGGTTATCAGTCAGAACCTGTGACAAGTTGGGAGACATGTCACCTATCACCACCACTTTCAGATGAAGAGTACCCACCTGCATAATCACTGTAACTCATGGTAGCTGGGCAGATAAATAGTAATGAGCTAAGTTGATCAAAGGGATCAATAGCTACTCCGAGCTTACTTTATGGTTGGGGTGCTCCCCATTAAAAAGGCCATGATAATAGTGGAAAGAGGAAGACCAACCAACAGTTACCTCTGATTGAACACTGCCCAATGTTCAGGTTACAGTGTTCTGGGCAAGTGAAGAAGTTAAATGGAAAAGTTCTATTTCACATGTTTTTATTTTTAAAAATTGATTAATAAGTCTCTTGTCCTGCAAAGAGATCAGTTTAGTTCCAAAATCTCAGAATGATAGAATCCCTAGACTAGGGACTGACACATGATGACATAAGCATATTTTCTATTTCACAAAAGATTGAGAAAAATCAACTTGTCTTTCACCATAGAGAATTTGAGAACTGCTCTAATTACACACATCTGACTTATTTAATCATTTTTTCTTCAAATCAAAAGACTACTACCCATGACATGTCAGTCATTTTATCAGAGACTAGAGACAAATTGGTGAACAAAGCCAGCCATGATTCCTTGCCCTCAATAAAGCTCAGAGTCTAGTTGAAGGGATAGATATTAATCACATTTTTATTAGTTTCTGCTTTATAACAAAGTGAATCAGTCATACATATACATCTGTTCCCATGTCCCTTCCATCTTGCATCTCCCTCCCTCCCACCCTCCCTATCCCACCCCTCCAAGCAGTCACAAAGCACCGAGCTGATCTCCCTGTAATCACATTTTTTTTAACACAGGTATAAAATTGTAATTCTGGAAAGGAGACATGCTAAGTAAGGATTTCCTATAAAAAGAATCTAAGGATATATATGAGTAAGCTAGGTAAAAAAAGGAAAGAAAGAGCATTCCAGACAGAAGAAACACCATATAAAATATCTCTGGGACAATAGGGAACATTACAGACAAGACAAAGAGAAAATACATTTTTTTGGTTTAGACACATGCTGAGAGGGATTAGGCATGGTACAGGAGTTACACTGGGCCAGACTAAGAAGTTCCTTGTGGACCATGTCAAAGGACTTTTGTTTTTATTCTAAGCCTATTAGAATAGCATGTAAGGATTTTAAGCAGAGAAATGAATTTATCCAATTTAACTTTGAAAATTGTTTTTGGATTACTGAGTGGAAAATGGATTCTTGGGCAACCTGAGAAAATCAAGGAGACCAGTTTAGATCCTGTCATGGATTGAATTGTGTCCTCCCAAAAGATATGTTGAACTCCTAACCTCCAGAATGTTTACCTCAGAATGTGGTCTTACTTGGAAATAGGGCTTTGCAAAGGTAATTAAGTTAAAACGAGATCATCAGTGTGGGCCCTAATCCAATATGACTGGTGTCCATATAAGTGGGAAATTTAGACACAGAGACAGACATGTACAGAGGGAAGATAATGTGAAGACCCAAGGAGAAGACAGCCATGTGCCAGGAGTGATGCATCTACAAGCCAAGGAATGCCAAGGATTACAGCAAATACCAGAAGCTAGAAGAGCAAGGAAGGATTCTCCCCTAGAGCTAACAGAGCAAACATGCCCCTGCCAATACATTGATGTTGAGCTTCTAGCCTCCAGAATGATGAGACAATACATTTATGTGGTTTTAAGCTACTCTTGTTTTGGGTACTTTGTTACAGCAGCCCTAGAAAACCATTATAGATGCTATTCCACAAGACCAGGTAAAAGATGAAGGTAGCTCACACTAAGATGGAAGCGGCAAAAAGAAATGGTTCCTAACTCTCAGAGTACAGTTTTCCCTCAGTATGCCTTGGGAATTGGTTCCAGGACCCCTGTAGACACCAAAATCTACAGATGCTCAAGTCCCTTATATAAAATAGACTAGTAGAGACGGCCCTCTGTATCCATGGGTTCCCGTGGATAGGAAGGGCTGCCTGTATTTATAGATATTTAAAAGGTACAATTGACAGGGATAGATGACTGGGTATGAGATGGAGGATAAGAGAAGAGGAAGGTATCAGTGATGACACCTAGGTTCACCTAGCTTGCTCAACTAGGTGAATGGTAGTGCCATTCACTGACACTGGAAACATTGGAAGGGTACCAGGTTTGTGGAGGAAGATCACCCACCCAGGTTGACTTGGTGGTGTCTATATAAAACCCAAGAGGTGGTGGGATATAAGGTCAGAAGCCCAAATGAAATGTCTGGGCAAAAAATATAAATTAAACTCATATTTATAGTGGTAGAGTAATGGAGGAAGGAAATAGAGGGAAAGAGGGGAGAGTTTAGGACTGAGCCCTTGAGGAATACGAACCATTAACAGTTATGTGCAAAAGTATGTATTTGTCATCCAAACGCAACCAACTCTCAAGGAAGAAGCTTGCACATATAATACACATACATATTTCAAACTTCATCTATATATATGTATATGTGTGTGTGTGTGTGTGTGTGTGTGTGTGTATATGAATGTAGGGATAATCTATTACTGTGGAAGTTGAAGATAGAGGGATTTTTCCTACTGCAGGAAGGTGGGTGGAATTAAACAAATACCAGCCAAATAAGAATGACAAAGGCTGTTTATTGAGAGAATGCTATAGCAAGAGAGTCTGCTGCTCTCTTGGGCTGACTGTTACAGAAGTTATTGTTTAACTTCCTGAATTGTTTTTTTTTTTTTTTTTTTTTTTTTCCCCGGTATGTGGGCCTCTCACTGTTGTGGCCTCTCCCATTGCAGAGCACAGGTTCCGGACACACAGGCTCAGCGGCCATGGCTCACGGGCCCAGCCGCTCTGCGGCATGTGGGATCCTCCCAGACTGGGGCACGAACCCGTGTCCCCTGCATCAGCAGGCAGACTCTCAACCACTGCACCACCAGGGAAGCCCTAACTTCCTGAATTGTTACTGGAGATACCAACCTGCTCTCCTGAAAGTCTGACTTACAGCAGGCTCACTTCTTAGGCTGTTTATTGTAGGTAAGGGATTGGTTTCCTGGGCAGATGGCTGCAAGTTGTGGGACAAGGTTCTATTATTATATATGATCTGGCCATTGTCCCTTTGTATAATCAGTCTCTCAGGTGACATTAAGGGAGCCAGGGCACCTCCTGAGGTCACTGTCTAGAGTAATAGCCTGAACAGGAAACCAGCTAGCATAGATTCATATTTGTCACATATAGCCAAGGTCATGGGTCATGAGAATCGACAAGGATTATCACTGTAATCCAGGGGAAGAGCTGGTGGAATCTCTGCTGCAGCCCAGAGACATGCATTTAGGAGCTCACAGAGATTGCCTAAAAGTTGAGAGGAATTTATTGGGATAGGTATACTTCACTTGATCTGATCCATAGCCCCATCGTAGACTTCATTTCCTATCTTGCTCTCCCTTAGCCTAGTCTAGTCAAGAGGGCCTTCTTGCTGCTTCTACAATATGCTCACGGTGCTCCTCTGCTAGACCATTGCAGCTTCTGCCTGGAAACCTCTTTCCCTAGATAGTCACCAGGCTGACACTGAACTCTGCTCAAACGCTACAAGATTGGAAAAATCTTCCCTACCCAAACTACATAAAATAATTTTCTCCCTCCTTATCAGTTGCTATCCCATTATCCTGCTCAAGCATTTCCTTGGCACTTATTACCTCCTGACACTGTAATATAAATTCATTTATTTGTATTGTCTGTCTCCCTCACTGGAGTGCCAACTTCACCAAGAGAAGGCTTTGTTCAAGCACTATCTCCAGAGCCTGAAATAATGGCCAGTCCTTAGGAAGGTGGAAGTGAACAGTTAATGAATGAAAGAAACGTGAAAAGTCCAGATATTCTCTCAGCTCTATAGGTGAGTTTGTATTCAGAGAAATAGATTTTTGTTACTGTTACTTTACCATATTTGCTCTCCAGTCTGATATGGCCTAGGGAAATTTGTACAAGGTTTGTAAAGACAATGGTAACTAGGGAAGAGAATACTGGCCAAAAAGTTAGTAGTATTCTACCCATGGTTAGTCCCTGGTTCTGATACCTGCTACTATGGTTGTGCAAAATGCTATCATTAGGAGAAGCTGGCTGAGAGAATATATGAAGACTCTCTGAACTATTTTTGCAACTTCCCTGTAAATTTAAAATTAGTTCCAAAAAAAGTTTAAAAACGTTCATAGTAGGCATTTTGAGATAGGAGATCTCATGGGATTTTCTTTATTTATATTTATTTACTTCTCTTTATTTTCCAAATTTTCTTCAATGACCATTTAATTTCTTTGAAATAGGAAAAAGTTGTAAGTTAAAATAAAAAATACATGCCACCCAGACATACGCATGTTGTAGACTCCATCTCTGATTTTCGAAATAATTGAATGGGCAGAAGACTAATCAATTTTGGTTTGAGACTTATGTAGCAGGAAGTACTACTACAAAATCTTTAAAATCTCAAGTTTAAAATGTGATAATTTTTTTTTTTTTTTTTTTTTTTTTTTTTGCGGTATGCGGGCCTCTCACTGTTGTGGCCTCCCCCGTTGCGGAGCACAGGCTCCGGATGCGCAGGCCCAGCGGCCATGGCTCACGGGCCCAGCCGCTCCGCGGCATATGGGATCCTCCCAGACCGGGGCACGAACCCGTATCCCCTGCATCGGCAGGCGGACTCTCAACCACTGCGCCACCAGGGAGGCCCTAAAATGTGATAATTCTTGAACAAATTAACATGATATTCCTTGCATTATAATCAAAACATTCCCCAAATGATAAAATAAAGTATTTTTATAGAATGGCTGCATTGTGATAAACTTAAACCCAGATATCAAACTACATCATAAACTGAATAATGTGTGGACATAAAGAAGTCATAATAGTTTAGCAATTAAAAAAGATACAAAAGCAAAACCCTTGATGACTCTGGAATTTAGAAACAGGCATATAGTAAGCAGTAACTCTGAAGAAGCTTTGATCAGGACATTAGTGGAGTACTATATACTATTATGGAAACTGCATTTTGAAAGGAAGTAGTTGAAATTCAACTGGGAATTTTACCAAAAATAAGGTGAATATGGGATTCTGATTCAACATGACTTAGTATCTTTCCAGAATGTGCTAATTATGTGCCATGGGAGACCTAGAGGAAACATAAGGCAAAATCCCTGACTTATAAGAATTTAACAGATGTGTTAATAAGGCAATATGCACACAAGCCTGGCAGAGACCTTCTGATGAAGAGGTAAAATAAATGCGCTAACACATTCTGTACAATTAACACCATGGGCAGTCAATAAAGTGAGCAGAGCTGAGCAGAGTTACGAGGAACAGTTTCATAAAAAAGTAGACACCAAATCATCCACACAAATGTCCATTCATTTTAGCTGAAGAAAGAGGAAATAGAAGATGGATTTCCAAAAGAAGATCTTAAGACTCTCCGTCTATACCATATCAGATCAAAATGGTATATGGGAAACTTGAATATTATGCTAAAAATATTCTGCCCCAAATTTCAGAGCATTAGAGTCTCTGTGATTATGTACCACATTTAAGATTTTTCTTCTTTTTATAATAATAATAATAATAATAGTAATAATTAACATTATAGAGTATTATTTTATAGTAAATAATACGCAAATAATGTTAGACACATTTTCTCCATCCTGACAATAGCCGTTAATTTTATCTGAGTTTCAAAGAAACTAAATAACTTGCTCAATTCAATCAACTAATAAGTGGTTGGAGTCTATATTTGTCTATTACCAACATTTGAACTCATCTCTAATATTCTATACTGCCTTTCCACTCTTTTGGGACAGTAGCAAATATTGAGGCATGAATCCAATCCTATATTAGATCAAGTAAAAGTTAGGTGGAGAGTCACCTGATGCAGGTATTTTACTTCTCTCTACCCCGAATCTGACTCTTTAAGTCAGCGTGGCTTAATCACAGATAAGCTTACCTATAAAGGATCAGATTTCTGTGCCAGATACTGTTTGAGGTTATAACTTAAGATCACTCTCTTGCTGTCTCTACATCTTTGAGCCCTTAAGAGGTAGTACTCATATAAGCTCTCTATGGTATGGAGAACTTTATTTATTAATCTATAATAATAGATTTTATTTTGGCTTGTCATAATGGCTGGCTTCTGAAATTCTATCTAGGAGGAACTGAGTGATATCATTCAGGTCAGTGGGTGTGTTGGAGGAGACAGGGATTAGGGACCCTATCTTGAATCCACATTTGCATGCATGTACACCATTTCAGAATTAAAGTAATCTTAGATATTTAAAATGTACACTTTGCATAAGATTTCTGTTAATATTCATTGTCCACATCAAAGGTAATTATTACCCTTTCATGTTAGGTCACGACGGAGAAGGCTGATGAATTTGTAATTATAAATTTTCCCTGACACTGACTCTAACTTTTGACTCCCAACATCCCCTTTTCCACAGATGACTACCCATATCCTGCCTCTGATTCCTCAGAATTTAGCATAATCCTGGGCCAGGTCTCTTAGCAACAATAAGACATTCTATTAATCAACATAAAGTACTTTAAGTCTCACCAACTGAAAAAGCACTATGTAGGAGGCACTTGTGCACCAAAAAAAAAAAAAAAAAAAAAATTATTGACTATATTTGGTTAGGGAAAATTATTAATGAATTCATGAATTCTACACTTCTATTTAAATATCTATATTTTAGGACATTATTTGTTAAAAGTGTTTTGTCTATAATAAAACAGAATTTGCTGAACCGAGATCCTTGTTATGGAATGTAAAATCTGTGGAGATGCAAACACACTTTCATTTACTAGTGGCCCTTTGGTGATATAAGTGCCAATAGTACCAATCTCTAGGATTATTATATGCTCAACTGTGGATAGAATATCTTCTTTGGCCACATTAAAACTATGTTCTATAACTATTTTTTCCTTTTACTAATTAAATGTCAAAAGTGCTTTGAAATTATATCAAGTATGTATTAGTAAAATAGACTTTATATTTTATATAAAGATGTGAATTGAAATGTTTAAGCTTTATCAGTATGTTTGTCTTCATATTAAGGACAAGATAAAGTAAATGGGTAAATTGGTAGACGGAAGACATAAAGAGAAAGCAATGATAGATGATGGATGGACAGATAGATGATAGACAAATATATTTAAGCTTAAAAAATAACTGTTCCATAAATTTTTACATTTGATGTTCATAAAAAACCTCTAAAGGTAGTAATTCTCCATTTCAAAAGTAAGAAAACTGTAGTTCGAAGAAATTAAACACCCAATTCACAGAACTGAAATGGTACCACCAGAAATCAAGTCCATTTCTTCTCTCACACTATTGGCTGCTCTATCCCATCCTAATACCAGATTTTGTATCAGAATAGGAGCAGACAAACTTGACAGTGCAACACGTGAGAAAAAGACTCAAGGCACAAGGTTACACAAGAAAAGGTACAGATATAAGGCCCATGCTTTCACAGCTGTGACGGGACACTTTGGAAAGGAAGGGTTATTTATGGGAAAAAGGCATCTAAGCAGTATCAAAATTATCTGGCAAAATCTAGAATGAATGCTTATCTGTAATATAACCAAAAAAGATGAAATGTATGTTATATGACATCAAAATACAACATATCCTAGTTCATGATATTATATTACATTACATATTGTATTACAATTTGGGTTTACAGATCCATTGCTTATGAAATGTTTACTACCTCCTCCCACCTTTCACTCCACTCCCACCCCTAAAACTGCTTCTGCTAAGAACTAGTTTCCCTTTAGTGAGGATTTATGATCATAGCTCTAAAGTGGTCCGGAGGGGAGCCCTGGAAGCTCATTTTCCCTGACACATTGAATATGTACATGCCACAAAATCAGCTACCTAGTGAGTTAAAACCCCATAATTGCCATAGTGAAAGGAAAATTACTCAAACAGATTTGGTTAGCCATAGTAACAAGACTTATAACCTTTATGAAGGCCTTTGGGCCCTAATTATTCAGCAGCTGCTGCCAGGGCTAAAACTAACCCATGTCTACAGTAGTTAATTTGCATTTCCCTTCCCCTGAAGCAGGCTGTCTCATTCATTGTTGTACCTGACCTATTTTTGAAGCCCTCAGTCCCTATCAATAACAAAACCCCCTCTCTTACCTTCCAACTTGAAGAAGAAAAGTTGTCATTAATAACATTTAGCAAATCCAAAGGCCTTTAAAGACATAAGATTAAAAAAAAATCGTATAGAAGGATAAGCTCTAGCTACTTTTTAGCTGAGTAGTAGACACATGATGTCATCAAGCAATTACTTAATGGGTCAGGTCTTTAGGGGACTCTAAACAAGTCACTGCCATAAGAGGAGCTGCCTTGATAAATGATTCATCGAAGATGATTATCTAAACATTTTGGTTGTAATCAAGACCATCTGTTAGTTACTTCTTGTGGAAATGTCAGAGCTGAGAGTAGTTCCCTGACTTCTTGTCACCTTGATTAGACATGAAAGAATGAAGTTTTGAATTGAGCACTTCTGTAACCATTTCTTTTTATTTTCTTGTGGGAGGTGTGCATTTTATAGGCTAGATCATTACTCAAACCACTGCACAGGTGTTTTCTTGAATAATATAAACTCCGGACCAAGGTTTAAAATGTTGTTAGCTCCCATTGTTGCTAAAAGAGTGATCAGTATATTTTGAACCATAGAGAAGTATCTGTAGTCAGGAGCCAATTGGAGTACAAGTATAGCACATCTCTTCCTTCTCAGATGTCTCCTCAAAAAACAGATGCTCTGTTTCCATTCAATATCACCACTTTCTTTTTTCTTGTTCTTTTTTTTTTAATCGACCAGGGAAACGAAGGGGAAAAGGAGAGCTTGTTTTTTTTTTTTTTTCCCCTTTGGGGAGAGGCAGCAATGAGTATGAGTGTGGATGTATTCACTGATATATATCTGAGTATACACACATACATACACATGTGTGTATATGTGTGTATTATATATATTTTATATATATGCATATATATATATAGAGAGAGAGAAAGAGAGATTATATTATTATTTTTACATCTATTGGCAGGACTGGCTACAAAATATATGAGGCCCAGTGCAAAATTAAAATTTGGGGCCCACTGTTAAAAAATTATTAAGCATTTAAGGGGGGTGACCACAGAGCATTAAACTAAGCTCTGGGCCCCGTGTGACTGCACTGGACACATGTCCATAAAGCCTGCCCTGTCTTTTGGCTTCTCAGTAGATAACTCACCAGAGACTGGATCAGGTCAATCCCTCTTCCTCCTGTAGCTTGCTGAGATAAATGATATAAGTGAGATCTGTTAGTAATCCAGCTCATTAGTAATGTTAAACTAGGGCATTTGGAGATGGTGAAAAAAATAAAAGGCCCCTTCTTAATATGCAGTGAGAACCTTTTTGTTGGGTGATTGTAAGCTGAATGCAAGAAGAGGGAAAATAAGGCTGGTGCTGTCTTGTCAGTGATTTAATTATTTTCCCATCTACACTTGTTTTTGAAGCTTATCAGAGCAAAGTACTGTGGGCAGCCCAGCTGTCACTGTTATCATTGTGGCTCGGAGTATTGTAGTCCTGATTCCCATTGTAATTCAATTAATCTTTTGCTTTGCACTAATGGATGAACAAGCATATTTACTGCAGCATAAAATCCTAATTATTTTTTGAACGGATGCATAAAGGGAATGTAAATTAATAGCAAGTGACAATTGTGATAAATGCATGCTATCTCTTTGAATGTCAGAGTTCCTCTTGTGTAGACTGAGCCCACACTTGGGTGTAAAACCTGCCCCACTCTCATCTACCTGTGTGAGGAGGCACAGTCATGCTCAGAATCTATTCTGAGAGGGTGACTTGTTCTTTTAGACCACACTGAGTAGAAATTGTAGTATGTTGGCAGGGCTGTCCTCAATAGAGTGACATTCTTCACAAGTACTCTTGAGCTAGTGCTACCACTATTGTTTTTAAAAAAATATTTTATTTATTATTACTTGTTATAACCTAGCTCCTGAAACAATAGCAAAAATTATTAATTGAGCTTTTTTTCTGTATTCGTCATTGCCCTATTTTCACAAAAATCCTCTTATTAAAAATTTCTAAAATTGCAATAGTATGGAGAAATTTGACAACATAATTTGAGCAAAAGCGGCCCAATACAAAATAGCACAAATGTATCATTCTATTTACATAAAATTCAATAGCAATAAGAACTAGTTTACTCTGTGAGAGGTGGTAAAATACTTTCCTTTGGACTGTGGAGTGATTGGAAGGGGTGCTTCCGGGGTCTATTTCTCGATCCGAGCACTGGTTACACAGAAGTTTTTAATTTGTTGAGTTATGCAATTGAATATGTGCACTTTTCTTTATGAATATTATACTTCGGTAATAATTTTAAAGAAAAGCTTTTCATGTTTTATCAATGATATTGATTTAAAACTGAGAGGTAGAGTGGTTAAATCACAGACCAAGGTGGAAAAGATAAAAAGGGGCAGAACAATCCTTTGAATCAATGTATCCTTTAATTTCAAGGAGTATCTTCCTACATCATAAGGTTGATCTCTCAGTTTTTCTGTCTCTCTGCACACAGTGACAGTCAGTATCGAAAGAGTTTAACACAGCATTGTGTATTTCACCACAGAAGAAAGTGATGGTGCAGTTATGGGGAGTTGAGTCTACAACTCCCCCCTCCAATACCACCATCACATTAAATTCTATTTACAATATTATTTCCTATTTCCAACACAGGAAAAACAAATGGATTTGTGAAGGGGAAAACCACTACTGTTGGCAAGATCGCTTTGCTGGTTCATCATTACTGGAGTGAAATGCTTTCCATTCATTATCGCTCTGTCTTCCAGAGATGGTAGTTTGTGTGCTAAATAGTCATGATGTTGCTACTTCTGTGATGCGCCAGTAGAGCTGTAAAAGATTTTGTTGGGAGCAACCTGATTAAATTGTTTTTCCCTTATGTGCATTTTCACTACATCAAATTTCTGTAACATGCCTCAAATTCTGTTTCATACTGATGTGTTCAGAGTTCAGCCACATTTAGTCAACTTATCTCTTTCTTGTTTCTTTGTCCTTCTAAATGCTTCCATTCCCTTTTGATGGCCTTTTCAGTCTAGGTTTAGTACAGAGGTGATGGTAGGGATAACCCATGGATTGTTTGAGGCCTGTTCTTGTTAACTCCTTTAATAGCTCCCATATTTCATGCCAAAGCCCTGAGGAACTGTGAACAAACCCGCCTTGATTAACTTACCCTAAGATTCCAGAAATTCTTCCTGGCTTACCTTCCTTCTACCTACCTACGTCCTCCTGTATTTTCTACCCTCAGTCCTTAGCACCTTAGTGTCTTATTTTTCCCTTCTTGCTCTTTGTTTGATTTCATTTGAATTTAGTCATTCAGATTTCACATTGTTACCTTCATATGAACATTGCTGCTTCTATGACACCTCACTGCAAACTAGAAAAAAAGCCAACTCTGTCTTCCCCCAACAGACACAGAGAAAATGAAATAACACAAATGAGAGCATCTGGCACGACAAGGAAGAGAGATTCTCAGTAAGTTTTCCTTCACTTTTGGCGATCTTCAATTTCAGAAAATCCTATCCTTACAAAGTTGGAATAGTAGGCTTTGTCCATGAAAACTCACAGAACTCCAGGAGAAGTTGGATCCTACTCATACCTCAGTACTAAGTAGAAATTATTGGAAAAGGACTGCTTCTTCTGTATGGGTAAGCTATTCCATTCAGAGAAATGAGCCAGGCAGAGACAAGTGGTTGCAAAAGTGCCTAATAATGCCCTGATAAAATGTGCAAAATAAAGTACTACCCTGGAATGGAAGTCATTTCACAAATAAAATGGCTCTATCATTTTTCATGGAGACCATGACTTTTCAGCCTTTCTACTGAGAACTCATCAGAGTGAAAATAAATTCTTTTATCTGCTACCTTTCAGCAACATTTCAAATGAATTTAGGACTGCTGAGGAAAAATGGAAAATCCTTTTAGTCTGAAAAATCCTGAATTGCAACTCTCTTTACCTTTGCTCTATCATATCAGTAGAAAATAAAACTAATATATATGCCACATATTTTATATTCTTTGATATATTTGTATGTTGGTAGTGTGATTTAAAATATAAAACACTGATAGTTTAGTTAACAATATAATTCATATGCAACAGTATTATTCAAAATATTAGAGTACTAATGTAGTTTTAAATTAGAAAAAATGGGGCTTTCCTGGTGGCACAGTGGTTGAGAATCTGCCTGCTAATGCAGGGGACACGGGTTCGAGCCCTGGTCTGGGAGGATCCCACATGCCGCGGAGCAACTGGGCCTGTGAGACACAACTACTGAGCCTGTGCGTCTGGAGCCTGTGCTCCGCAACAAGAGAGGCCGTGATAGTGAGAGGCCCGCGCACCGCGATGACGAGTGGCCCCCGCTTGCCACAACTAGAGAAAGCCCGCACACAGAAACGAAGACCCAACACAGCAAAAATAAATAAATTAATTAATAAATTAGAAAAAAAGGCACTTAAATGCTATTTATAGTTTTTAATAACAAGAGAAATGCTGAATATGATGTTAAATGAAAAAACACAGGACAAAGTGTTGTATATACAATTTGAGCATATGTAAAACATATGTACAGTGAAACAGACTAAAAGGAGATATGCCAAAAGTTACTAACTTGTGTGGTGTGATTATGGAGTGAGGTTGTTTTTCAACATGCTTTTGCTTTTCTGTACTTTCTAAACTTATACATTAAGCATATATTACATTGATAATAAATAGGAGGAAAATAACAAGCAAAATCATTGCTTTTAATGTTTAGAGATAAAAAATAATTATTGCCAATTCTTAGTGACTGTCATCCCCAAAAAAGATCAGACTGTGTTTTGATACTAAACTAGGTCAAGTATTTTATTTTATTTTTTAATTTTTATTATTTTTATTTTTTTTGCTGTACGCGGGCCTCTCACTGTTGTGGCCTCTCCCGTTGTGGAGCACAGGCTCCGGACGTGCAAGGTCAGTGGCCATGGCTCATGGGCCCAGCGGCATGTGGGTTCTTCCCTGACCGGGGCACGAACCCGCGTCCCCTGCATCGGCAGGCAGACTCTCAACTACTGCACCACCAGGGAAGCCCTAGGTCAAGTATTTTAGATTTTGCAAATAATTTATGGTTACACATGTCAGAGCTAATCCCCTTATTTGTATTGTCCTCTTTTAAGACAGAAGTCAAAGTAAGAAATTAACCCTTCACCAGCCACTCCTAGACAGAAGCACTCTCAATACTCAATTAGACGACCAGAACTTAGTGGGGAATACCGAGCTTCTCTCATATAAAGTCACATAAATTAATACGCTATGTATTTTAGAAACATAAATCACTATTCTTACAACTTAAGTGCTTGTCAGACACATTTAGCTGGAATCTAAATTGGTCCCCAGTTTAGAGATAAAGAGCTGAGAAATGAATGTTACAATTCTGGACAGAAATCTCAGTTGAATTTCCTATATTTCTTAAGAACTTATGCAAAATAAGTGGTTATATTTTGATGGAGTGTTTGTACTTTGGTTCTTACACTTTGATGGAGTCTTCCTGAGGGCCTCCCCTGAAGGGACCCTTTGCTGCTCTAGTTAGGCATCTCCCTGAAACAGATTCCTTACATAAAGTAGACATAAGTGGAACTTTAAGGATGACATTTAGTTCTACATTTGAGAGTTAAACCACTTGCCCCTCCATACAAGGGTCTTCCACCAGTGGTGAAACTCAGATAGTCAAAATGAACTGGCCCTTCTACATGAAGGGGAGGCTCATGTTCTTTTTATTTTTGACTGGAATGCTCAGTGTCTGAAAGAAGAGGATGAATATTAGAAAGTTCAGTAAGAAAGAATCTCATTTAACAGACACTGTTAGATCATTATATTCCCAATTTTCTTTTGCAGAATGGAGTTCTTTGTTATGGTTAGAATTAATTATTGAATGGATTTTCATGTTCATGGCTCATAGATTTGGTTATTGCCAGGCTTATTTGGAGGCCTCAGTGCTTTCTTTTTGGCAATAGATAAACTATGCCTTACTCAATAGAAGATATGTTTTCTTTCCAAGAACTACTGCTAAACTAATGCCTGGGAAGATACAGTGTGAATGGTGGCCTTCCTACAACATTTACTTGCAGGGCTTAGTATGTCAGAATAATTTGACTGCATAAATTGTTTCTACATTAGAGTTTATGTGTTTAGCGATTATAGTCTAATCATTTAGAAATCGAAAGGAAGCTAATCAAGAAATTATAGCCCTTAGGTAATTAAAAAAACAGAAAATAAAGCTTCTTATGTAATCTGAAGGAATTTATGATCTAAAGTAGAGAAGTGACTAGTAAGTGGGAAAAAAAGTAGTTTCAATATGTTTCATGACTGACAGGGAAGTCCTAAGAATTTTTTTAGTTATTGCCATTACTTGAAACTACTAAAGTGTCCTTGGTATGGTGACTAGATACAGCAGAGGCTAAATGGATCAACTGGGCAGTGGTTACTCATTTATACATACAGACGGAGGGATAGGTTTTCAAATACATCAACCTTTATTACACAAATACCTAGTTTTCAAAGTCTCCAATAAAATTCTTAAAGGTGGAAGAAGATAATAAATATATTGACTACTATGATAATTTACCAAATGAGGCAGAGAATTTTCTTCAGAAACGTAGAATAGGAAGTAGAAACAAGGCATTCTCTATGAACTGAGTAAAAAGGTATTTTGTCGTATCACACCTATTTCCTTGATTTTGCAGATGGCCACTTAGGCTCATGCCAAATTCAGAGAGCTACACATGACAATTCAGTTCAACTAAGCAGATCACTTTCATTGAGCATCATTTTTTTGCCTGGTTCTAAGTCAGATGCCAGAGATTCCATTACTGAGTAAAACAGGGATCTTGATCTCTAGGAGCTTACAGCCTGGGGTAGTGCCGGAACCTTTGGTAGAGTGTGTACCTGATTATTTCTGACTTGATCTAAGCTACAGTCTCAAAATGGTAAATACAAAATGAGTATATTTTAAGCCACGCATGAGTATTCAGTATACCTATTTGCAGAAATGCACAACTGTCTTCAAATGGGCAGCTATCAGTAGATAAGGCCATGCTATAATATGAATCATATAAAGAATATTTGTTACATTTTTAGGGCCTCTTAGTCACCAGTCAGTACTTTCAAGTAGATATAGTTATGATCCACTTAAAAAAAAAAAGATAAGCAGCATGAAATTTTTACCTGAGAATAGTTTATTAGTTGATTGCATTTTCTTGATTACATAATACAAGCTATGCTCATAGTTTCTGATTGTTAAATGGTAGATAACAGTCTTCATTAATTCTTTTACAAATCAGCCCTCATAAAATACAAATTTCAGACTAATTCCTCTTTCTTTCTGTTTTCCCTACAACTTTTGAAGTTTAGTATAGAGTGTTACATCTGTATAAATGAGTCTTTGTGAGAGTATCATCTTTATTTTATCACATACGATTCATATGTTCCAACTTCATGGAACCCCTTAGGAAATCTACTTTATAAAGATTATGGCAATATCAAAACATCTATATTTCACCTATCCTATGAGTTTAAGATTAAACTTCTAAAATATAACCTCCAGAGAAGAGGCCAAACACCAAGGCCTAACCTCAATTTCATATAATGGCATGACTGTCAATGGATTATATTAGGGGAACAGAATCTGTCTCTATTTTTGTGACATTGTGATTTTAGAGAAATCTTTTTCCTCTCCTTCTGTAACATTTTGTCATTCAGTGTGTTTCCCTGGAACTGTGTGTAAAGAACAAGTATTCTTGCCTTATGGCTCTTTTTCTTACCTCATTCTCAGCAATGCTTAACAAACTGGCATGCAAATAAGAGGTTAAATAATTTAACTATGTAAGATGGATGTTCATATGGGAATCTTACAACACTTAAAATAACTCTTCTAAAAGGTTTTTTTTTACTGTTTTGGGTTTTGGAGCTTTAGATATGAATTTGAGACTTGGAAATAAAATACAGAGAAATCATTTATGAAGTGTTTTTGCATTACTAAGGGAATAACAGTAGGTTTGGCCATTTATGAGACTAGCAAGTAAAGCCATATTCTAGACTAGCCTCCAAAAGAGCCCTTCAGGTACAGTTAACTAACACTTATCACATGAAAAAGCTATCTCCCTTTACATTCTTGCTCTCTCATAAATTATGACAAACATGCCTAAAGTTCTTTAAAGCATTTGGGGAAAAATACTATGTAGGTAATTCACAAACAAGTTCATTATTCAGTTTTTGAAATGGTTCAAGAAGAAAGACTTTATGTAGCAAAAGTTATTTTAATATAACTAGAAAAATGTGTAATTCATAAATGTTGATATCCAAAGAGAAAAATTTGACGTTTTGGGGAAGGCAAATTGGATAGATTTTTCATGTAACAGATGCAACAGATACATGGAGTCATTTAATCTGTTGAGTTCCATTATCTTTTCATTCATTTTTTATTTCATTCATTTGTTCAACAAGTACTATGTACTTGAGGATTGTGTTAAGTTCTGGAATACCTGTGAGCCATGAACCAATACCAGCGTGGTCCCTGGCTTCATATATCTTATAACAATGACCAAAAGTCTCCACCAAAACTGAAGAGAGAAAGTCAAATATATGGTTCTTGCTGTGTAGCAGGGGGAATGAATACAATAACGATGGAGTGATGCAGTGTTAGAGGGACATAAGAGATAATATGAAAGTATATTGTAGGGCACATTCTCAGTTTGAAGATTTAACAGAAGGTACTCTGGAAGAAGTGATCTATATTGCAAAAAAATCTTGAGAGACCATACCATACGCTCACCTCTTCATTAATTTAATAAACATTGGCTGCCATGTTTGAACTATTGTGCTAGTCACAAGAGAACCTAGGAAAAAATAAGACAGAACATGTACCCTGAGGAGTTTCATAGTCTAGTATGCTTACTTTATGGAGAGAGTCATGAAAGGAAAATAAATTACAGTAAAAGTACCTGGGAACTGACAGAGAAAGGAGAATCACCATCAGGGGAAATGGAGTGGTTGGGAAGATTTACAAAGGAAGGGCCCTTATATACAAGTTTTAAAATATGAAAAAAAAGAGACTTTTTATTCTGAAAAGATGGAGAGTTAGCGTAGATGCTTTTTTCCATATTTATTCCACTACGTACTACTAAACCCCCCAAATATTATATATAAAGTGAACATAATAATAGACTGAAAGGTGGAGAAAAGAAGACAGACAGGTTAGGGGCCACAGGCTCTGAGAAATGACATGGTGGTGAAATTACTGATTTTTCTTTCTTCCTTATATATCCCAGACTTGAAGCTGAAGTAGCTGGAAATCCAGAAATACCAATGGGTGCCTACACATTAAAAAAAAAAAGCCCAACAAATCATGTTAGTTGGGCCAAAATCTTTTAAGCAATAAGTACCCTATTCTAGCCAAATACCACAGAGAGAACTGTAGTCTTCCCTCCACTCACAACAGCAAAATTTGAGAGGAAAGTCAAGAGTTCCATCCTCACCAGGTTGTAACAAGGTGTGCCAACCCCTTCCCCCCACCATCAAGGAATTGTCAGAGAAAGCTGAATAGAGAACCAAGATATCTACCCCATTCTCCCTGCTGGATGGTATCAAAAGAGGGCTGATGTAGATTCAGGACTTATACCACTGTCCAGCAGTAATAAGGTCACCTCCATTGTGTCAGTGACAGCTACAAGGGCAGCAGTAATGAGGCATATATGTCCCTCTCAAGCTCTTTCTCCTAAGGGGAGATCTGGTGGGGAGCCAGGATTCTGAACTCCACCAAGCAGTAAGGAGGAGCTACCCTTCAAGTATCAACAGAGGGTGAGTGAGGTTAGATTCTTTCTCCACTTGACTATGACTCTTCCTTCCTCTGCCAGAGTAATGTTTGAAGAAGCCAGTGATACAGTTTCATGGAGTATGCAAAGCAGTCAGGCTTTAAATGGCTAAAACTCTGCTTATGTGGGCTATATTTTAAACAAATGGATATGTAAAATTTAAGTCTGGTGTTGGTGAGCTTTTAAGCAAAAAGAACTAAGCCTGTGGTGAAGAAGTAAACAACACAGGGCCAACTTACAGGGGTGATTTTTAAGCCATTTATGTAATAAAATGCATCAATGAGCCATAGCAAATATGCTTGGAGCAAATGAACAACTGGCAAGTCTCAGCAGAGAAATAGAAAATATGAAGAATGAATGGAAAATTTAGAACTGAAAAATAATCAATAACCACAATAATAACTCTGTGGATGGAGATGAGAGCAGAATGGATGGGACAGGGGAAAAAAATCAGTGAACTTGAAGAGAAAACAATAGAAATCAACCACCTGAAAATCAGACAAAATAAGTAGAAAAACCCTCAAGGACCTGTATGACAATAACAAAAATTTAACGTTTATGTCATTGGAATTTCAGAAGGAGATGAGAAAGAAAATGGAGCTGAAAAAGAACTTGAGGAAGTAATGGATAGAAACATCCTCAAATTAGGCAAAAGACATAAACTTAAAGAGTCAAGAAGCTAAGCGTACTCCAGAGGGAAAATTAAAAAAAAAAAAATCATACTAAGACACAGACAAATTTCTGACCACTAAAACAAAGAAAAAATCTTGAGAACAATGAGAGAGAAGACATCTTACTGGCAGGGGAAAAAAACAGTTTGAATGACAACAAACTTCTAAAACATGGAGCCAAAAGAAAGCAGAATAATATTTTTCAAGTGCCTACTGAGAAGAATTACCAATCTGGAATTCTGTATCTAGCCAAAATACCCTTCAGGAATGCAGAGGAATACAAGACATTTTCAGATGAAGAAAAACTAAGGGAATTCATCAGCATCAACCCTACATTTAAAAATGACTGAAGAAAGTTTTCCAAACAGAAAAAAAAAATGTTAAAAGAAGGAAGCTTGGAACATCAAAAAGGGAGAAAGAAAAACTGAAAGAGTAAAAATATGAGTAAGTACATAATGTTCTTTCTCCTCTTGAGTTTTCTAAATTACGTTTGGTACATGAAGCAAAAATTATAACACTTTTTTGTGGTTCTCAATGTATGTAGAGGAAATATCCAAGAAAATTATATTATAAATGGGAAAGGTGAGGTACACTTCACTTGAATGGTAAAATATTGACACCAGAAGACTATGATAGATATTGCACTTATGATTGAATACTGAGGACAATCACTAGTATAAAAATATAAAGATATCTTTATCTATCTATCTGATATATATAAAGAGATATTCAAAAACACTATAGAAAACCAATATGGAGTCTAAAAAATGTTCATTTAATTCACAGGAAAGTAAGAGAAAACATAGAAAAGTAAAAACAGGGAGTACAAACAGAAAAAAATATCAAATGATAGACAAGCACTAATATATCAATAATTATATTAAATGTAGACAGTATAAATTCAGTAAATAAAAAACAGAGAGGTGGACAGAGTGGATTAAAACTTAACTAAGTGGTGCACACAAAAACTTCATTTCAAATAAAACAATATAGATAAATAGAAAAAAATGAAAAAATGATATGTCATGCAAACATTATTTAAGAAAATTACCAGAGTCAGATAAGAAAACTACATAATAATAAAGGGACAATCCACCACAAAAGATATATTGTATATATGTGTGCACCAAACAACAGAACTTCAAATACATATAGTAAAAATGGGTATAACTGGGCTTCCCTGGTGGTGCAGTGGTTGAGAGTCCGCCTGCCGATGCAGGGGACACGGGTTCGTGCCCCAGTCCGGGAAGATCCCACATGCCACGGAGCGGCTGGGCCCATGAGCTATGACCGCTGAGCCTGCACGTCCGGAGCCTGTGCTCCACAATGGGAGAGGCCACAGCAGTGAGAGGCCCGCGTACCGCCAAAAAAAAAAAAAAAAGGGTATACCTGAAAGGAAAAATAGACAAATTCACACTTATGGCTGGAGGCTGTGATATTGCTCTCTCAGCAATTGAAAGAAAAATTAGATGGAAAATCAATAAGGATATACAAAATCTATCATTTCACTGGATCTAATCTACATTTATAGGAAACTCACCCAACAATAGCAAAATGAACATTCTTCTCAAGCACCCATGGAATATATACTAAGAGTTTTTCCTGTGCCATAAAACAAACCTTGACAAATTTTTGGAAAATGAAATCATAGGGAGTGTGTTCTTTGACCATAATGGAAGTAAACTTGAAATCAGTAACAGAAAATAACAGAAATTTTTTCAATATTGGAAACTAAACAATGCACTTCTAAATAATCCATGGGTCAATACAGGAAGTGTCAAGAAATAATTTTTAAAAACACATTAAAATAAATGAAAATGAAAGTACAACATATCAAAATTTGTGGAGCACAGCAAATCATGCAGAGAGGGAAATATACAGCACTCAATAATCTAAGCTTCCTTAATCTAATCTAAGCAATAATCTAAGAAAAAGAAGGGGAAAATAAGCACAAAACAAATGGAAAGAAGAAAATAATAAAAATAAGAGCAGAAATCAAGAAACTGTAAACTTCTGACAGAAGCTAAATATGGGTGAACCTTGAAGACATTATGCTAAGTGAGATAATCCAGTCAAAAATAGATAAATATTTTATGTTTCCAGTTATATGAAGTAGGTAGAGTAGTCAAATTGATAGAAACAGAGTGTAATATAGTGGTTGCCAGGGGAGGGGAAGTGGGGAGTCATTGTTTAATCAATATGGAGTTTCAGTCTGAGAATATGAAAAACTCCTGGAGGTAGATGATGGTGATGGTTGCACAGCAATGTTAATGTACTTAATGTTACCAGTTACTGGACTGTACTTAAAAATGCCTAAACTGGAAAATTCTTTGTTATGTATATTTTACCACAATTTTTAAAATATACAAAAAAATCAAGAAAGTTGAACAAAAAGCAATAGAGGAAGTCAATGAAACAGAATGCTGGTTTATTGAAAAAAGTCAATAAAATTAACAAGACAGTAACAGGAATAACAACAAAAAGAAAACATAAATTACCAATATCAGGCATGAAACAAAATATATCACTACATACCCTGCAGACATCAAAAGTGTGTTATAAGGGAATTCCATGAACAACTCTATGAACAAAAATTGACAACAGGGCCTCCCTGGTGGCGCAGTGGTTGAGAGTCCGCCTGCCGATGCAGGGGATACGGGTTCGTGCCCCGGTCTGGGAGGATCCCATATGCCGCGGAGCGGCTGGGCCCGTGACCCACGGCCGCTGGGCCTGCGCATCCGGAGCCTGTGCTCCGCAACGGGAGAGGCCACAACAGTGAGAGGCCCTCATACCGCAAAAAGAAAAAAAAAAAAAAAAAAAATTGACAACATACATGAAATTGACCAATTCCTTGAAATGTACAAACTGCCACAAGTCACATAATATGCAGTAGGTGATTCTAATAGTCTCACAACTATTAAGGAAATTATGTTTATAATTTAAAAACACTTCCACAAAAGTAATGTCTAGACCCTGATGGTTTCACCAGCGAATTGTTTAAAACTTTTAAAGAAGAATTAATACTGATTCTATACAATATATTTCACAAAAAATCAGAAAGGAAGAAATATTTCCCAATTCATTTTATAAAGCTATTAATACTAAATCCAGACAAAAATAGTACCAAAAAAATAAAGAAAGAAAGAAAAGAAAACTAGAGCCTAATATCCTGGTAAGTATAGATGCAACAATTTTAAACAAAATGTCAGCAATTGAATTTATCAACATGGAAAAAGAATTATACAACTTGGCCAAGTGGACTTTATTCCAGGGATCCAAGCCTAATATGAAAAATCAATTAATGCAGTCTACCATATTAGCAGGCTAAAGAAGATCTCACAATTGCATCATTCAATGCAGAAACAATATTTGACAAAATTCAACACTCATTCATGATTAAAAAAAAATACTCTTCAGAAAAATGGGAATAGAGGAGGACTTCCACAACTTGATGAAAGAACACTTTTAAAGACTGTATGGTTAACATTATACTTAATGGCAAAAGATGGAATTCTTTTCTCCCAAGATCAGAAGCAAGGTGAAGATGTCTGATCTCATCACTTTTATTCAACAAAGGGCTGGAAGTTCTGGCCAGTGCAATAAGGTGAGAAAAGGAAATTAAAGTAAAAAATGCATTTGGCAAGATCATAAGATACAAGATAAACATACAAAAAGAAAGTGTATTTCTATATACTAGCAATGGACACATGGACAGCAAAATTGAAAATCTCTACTATTCACAATCAGTGACAAAAATGAAATACTTTGTTATAAAAATAAGAAAACATGAACAGGATTTGTATGCTGAAATGCTGATAAAGGAATTGAGAAGATCTAAATAAATGGAGAGACATACCATGTATAGGGGTTGGAAGACCCAACGTAGCAAACATATCATTCTCCTCAAATTGATATTCAGGTTTAACACAATTCTTATCAAAATCCCAGGAAGATATTTTGCTGATGTAGATTAGTTTATAGGGAAAGGCAAAGAAACTAGAACGATGAGGACAATTTTGAAAAAGAAGAGTAAAGTAAGAAGAATCAGTCTACCTGGTTTCAATGTTTCTACAGTAATAATAACCTGTGATATCAGTGGAGAGATAGACACAGAGATCAATGGAACTAAATAGAAAACCCAAAAATCTACCTACTCAATTATGCTCAACTGATTTTTAACAAAGATGCAAAATGAATTCAATGGAAGAACAATAGCCTTTTCAACAAATGATTAAGGAGCAGTTAGACATTCATGGCCAAAAAATATTCCCTCAAAGCAACAACCAAAAAGCTCAACCTAAATATCACACCTACAAAAATTTAGTCAAGATGGAATGTGTATATTTAGTGTTAAGTATAAAATTATAAAAGTGTTAGAAAAAAATTGAAAAAATATTTTGGGTCTAGGGCTAAGCAAAAAAAATAAATTTACACTTGACACCAAACTTATAATCCATAAAAGAAAAAATTGATAAATTGGACTTGATCAGAATTTAAAACTTTGTTTTGGGACCTACTTCTATGAAAGATGAGAAGAAAAGCTGTAGCCACAGAGAAAATAGTTGAAAATTGCATATCTTACAAAAAGCTAGAATATAGAACATATACAGAATACTCAAAACTTAAAAGTGAAAAATATCAAGCAATCCAATCAGAAAATGTTCAAAAGACAAGGACATACATTTCACCAAGGCACCAGAGAATGTAGAGGTGGCACAGATCACATGAAAAAATGTTCAACATCATTAGTCATTAGGGAAATGCAAATTAAAATCCACAACAGATATTGCTGAATACCTATCAGAATGGCTAAAATAAAAAAAAAATACAGCACCAAATGCTGAATACTGATACATTGCTGATGGGAATGTAAAATTTACAATACAATTAACCTTTTTAATTTGATATAATTGTAGATTCACGTGATTGTATAAAATAATAGAGAGATCCCATGTACCCTTTACAAACCTCTTCCAATGGTAACGTCGTGCAAAACTATAGTACGATATTACAACTAGGATATTGACATTGATGCAGGCAAGATACAGAACACTTCCATCACCTTAAAATTTCTCCATGGTTGCCTTTTATAGCCATAACGATTTCACTCCCTTCTTTCTTATAAGGCAACCACTCATCTCTTCTCCATTTCTATAATTTTGACATTTCAAGAACTTTATATAAATGGAACCATACAATGTGTAACCTTTTGGAATTAGCTTTTTTCCCTCAGAATAATTTTGAGACTCCTACAAGTTGTTCTGTGTATTGATAGTTTGTTGCTATATATTGCTGGGTGTGTATTACCCCTGGTGTGGATTACCATGGGTCACTGAGTCTTTCAACCATTTAAAGACTTCTGAGTTGTTTCTAGTTTGGGGCTATTATGAATAAAGATGCTATGAACATTTATTACAGGTTTTTGTGGAATATAAATTTTCATGTCTCTGAAATACATGTCCAGTGTGTAACAGCTGGATCATATTACTAATTGCATGTTTAGTTCCCACAGAAACTGCCAAATCGTTTTGCAAAGTGTCTGCTATAGACTGAATGTGTCCTCTCAAAATTCATATGTTGAAGCCCTAATCCCTAATATGACTGTATTTGGGAAAAGACCTGTGAAGAACTGATAAAGGTTAAATGAGGTCATAAGGGTGGGACCCTAATCTTATAGAGCAAGTACTCTTGTAAGAAGGTGAAGAGATACAAGAACTCTCTCTCTCCACCATGCAAGGACCCATGAAATGGTGGCCGACTGCAAGCCAACAAAACAGCTTTCACTGGAAACCAAACTGACCAGTAGGTTGATCTGGACCTCCCAGTCTCCAGAATTATGAGAAATAAATTTCTGCTCTTTAACCTACCCAGTCTATAATGGTATTCTGTTATGGCAACCTGAGCTGGCAAATACCACTGCTGATGGGAATGTAAAATTGTACAAAAAATTGTAAAATTGACCTGTGGTAATCCCTACTAGGGGTAATACACACTCAGCAATATATAGGGACAAACTATCAATACACATAACAACTTGTAGGAGTCTCAAAATTATTTTGAGGGGAAAAAAGCTAATTCCAAAAGGTTACACATTGTATGGTTCCATTTATATAACATTCTTGAAATGTCAAAATTATAGAAATGGAGAACAGATGAGTGGTTGCCTCATAAGGAAGAAGGGAGTGAAACTGTTATGGCTATAAAAGGCAATATGGAGAAACCTTAAGGTGATGGAAATGTTCTGTACCTTGCCTGCATCGATGTCAATATCATAGTCGTGATATCATACTATAGTTTTGCACGATGTTACCGCTGGGAGAGGTTTGTAAAGGGTACATGGGATCTCTCTCTATTATTTTACACAATCACGTGAATCTACAATTATATCAAATTAAAAAGTTAATTTTTAAAAGTAAAAATGATAGGAAAAAACATGTCTAACAAAGAAGGACATTACATCTAGAGGTAAAACAGAAATTAATAACATTTTAGGAAGGATTTGAAAGACATGGTGGAATAAGTAGTGAGATGATTGCTTAACGTATGATATGGGAGGTGATTCCAGGTTAAAAGTGGGAGAATATGGCATGACCTCTACTCTGAAATAATATACTATTTAGAAGGGGAGACAGAGTAGCAGAATTAGAAGAAATAAGTTTGATAGCTAAGTTAGTTTTATTTAGAAAATAGAAATCTGAAAATTATAATAAAAGTAAAGTGTTCTGGCATCTTGATATCCTTCAAGTTGATTAATTTTAGAATGATTGAATATTAGCAAAACTTGCTGTGCTAAACTCAATGCTTAGTCCTCTTTGTTTATTATATAAAGCTATACAAGGTACATAACACTTTGATATCATTTTGTATCTTTCTGAACCATGAGTTAGAGTATGAACCAATTATCTAATCTTATAGAGTTAAAAGTTAAATTAATGGTGCATAAAAAGGATGTACTAATTTGTTTACACTAAATTGTGAGAAACAAAGATTATGACTGATCACTGTTTAAAATGTGCTTTTAAGTGCATTTTCTGGCTTTGAGAAGTCCAAATAAAAATAAAAATGATGACATTGGCTCTGTGTATATCTAAGCAAAAGTATCAATCCATGCTTAGTAGGCTGAGTTTGCAGTCCAAAAATTAGTCTGCCTAAACTGCATGGCTCCCTACTCCACAGTGAAGCTGGCCAACAAGGTACCTTTGGTCAAGTTGCAGAGATTCAGTCATCAGAACTGTGCTGACAATTCTGATGCAGAATGGAATTCGGTGTAACCAGCCCACTGATCTTTAGAATTTGCAATGCTGGCAGGAGCACAGTGTATTTTGTAGGTAAAGTCAGAAACTGTAGCACTAAACTGCACTTTGGAACGAATAGGAGAGTGGCACTTTTGAGACCATAACTGCTGATATAACTTTCTGCTTTCTAAGCATAGGTCAAATCTGAGAATCAAAACCAGAGGGAAATATTAGGAGAAGGATTCATAAATCTCATGCTTACCTGACAATGAACTTTAAATTAAATTCTATTTTATCTGTGAAAGGCATCTATACATTATATATGTATATATATGTGTATATATATAATTATATATAGTATATATAATCTATAAACATGTATATAAAACATCATAAGCTTTTGATATGTAAGGGACATGTTCTGCTCATACTTTCGTGCCCAATCATGCTAATAATAAATATGAAGTAGGATTTAATAAAGTAATAGTAGAAAATTATTATTTTAATGAAAATTTGTGGTACTTAAAATTAAGTGAACTGAATGGTGATTTGCTGTGGTGGACACATAATACATATTATCATTAAACCTGAGAGTGATTTGTGGATCCTCCTTTTAATATATATTATATCCAAACTATAGTCCCTGGGCCAACAGCCTCAATGTATTTGAGATTATGTTAGAAATGCATATTCTCAAACCCAGCCTCAGACCCACTGAATCAGAATTTGAATAACAAGATCTCCAGGTGGTTTTGTTTGTGCATTAAGTTTAGAAGCACTTCTCTGAGTTGCATATTCTCGATCCTTATACTGGGATACTGGGGATAATATCTTTACTGAAGGATGCCTATGAGTGACAATATAGTAAAATATGTGGAAGTGACTTTTTGAGAAGGGAAAAAGCTAGGATTGAAATAAGCAATGGAAGGTAAAGTAAAGGTAAGCTAAGTTTGTCTCTGTTTTTTTCTTCTAAGGTAGAGCAGGCATAAGGCTGAGCCAGTTATTAAATTATCATGTTTCAGCTGCAAATCTCTGTGATGGTGGGGCTCTTTCTTCACCAGCTGTCTTACTCAAAGTTTCTGCCAATGGGAAAAGTTTCTGCAGTACTAGTAGGAAATTGAAAATTAGGAGGAGGGCAGAAAGGACTAGTTCTTTCCTTCATTTTTGTTTCCGTCAACATCATCTCAGCATCCCAGAAATATCCTTCACCTCAGTAGCAGCTGTTGTTTCCAACCTCCAGCATTCTTTCTAAAAGATTGTCTTCTCCAAGTTTCTGTAACTCCAACCACTGCCCTTTATTCTCCCCAGCCTTAGGGATGATAGCTGCTCTCTTCCATTGTTATCTCTGGTTCATTTAGTGCTTTCTTTTACTTTTCAGCCCTTGGATACATGCATAAGAAATTGCCTATATTAAATTATGTCTGTTGAAATGCATAGTGTAGTTTTGGTGTTCTTGAATGGATCTTAACTGATATGAAGATAAACAAGCTGGAATAGCTAATTATAATAACTGGTGTTTAAACATTTTTTCATAATGCTTTAAAATGTATCATGACTCTGTGCTTATGTAGGCTTTGTAGTTTTTTAGGATTGTAAAATTTCTCCACTGTATCACATAATATTTTAAAACATTATGATATCCTGTAACAGATTCTTTGCTATATACTCACTAACACAGTGATGATAACACCATGAATAAAAAGGACAGTGACTGACATTTATTAAGCACTAACTTTATTCCAGGGAGTTTAAATGGATTTCACATTTAATCCTCACCCAGAGTCCTATAAAGTAGATTGTATTATAATCCTAATTTGACAGATGAGGACACTGAGGCTCCAACAGATTAAGTAATTTATCTAAAATCACATAGCCAGAAAGTTGTGAAATTGAGAATCAATCCATTTGTCTGACTACAAAGCCCTAAGACCCTACAGTCTTCTTTTCCAACCTTGTTTTCTTGTTTTCTGTTACTCTCATCCATTCATTCTGCAGCCAACCACTCAGCCAATATTAAAGCAATGCCTGTTATCCTTCAGGCATTGGAGATACAGAGATAAATTAATCACCATTTCTTCCCTTAAGAATTTACTGCTTATTTGGATGATTTTAGTTTAAAGAGAGAAATATGAAAGAACAGTAGATGCTTATATACATTTCCACTGGGTATACAGTGGGGACAGACAGGACTATGTGAACCATGCTCTTGAGAAGATCAAATAAATACTATTGCAGGGGACCAGGTTTTCATGAGGATATAAAGGCAGTGGCAGAAATATTCTTCAGGAATTCCAGAGGGTGGACTCTGTCTGTCCTCCAGGTAAGGATATGACCGTACTAACATGGTGTCTTTGATTTACAAACCAGGAGAGTCCACTGTTAGTAAATCTTTCCTTAGATGAAAAGTCATAGATTTTTCGTGTAATCATAAATATTAATATATGATATTAATAGTATATTATAGTTATTAAATCCCAGGTATTGTTGTATTTCTGTATATTCATTTATACTTTAAAAGTTATTATTAGATAAAAATGATGTTTTCCTTATTTTATGGATGAAGAAAGGAAGACACATACAGATTGAGAAACTCAGGCATAGTCACATAGCTGGTAAGGGCCAGTATAGCCCCTGCTCTTATCACTACTTATTTTCCAGAACAATGATATCAACCCTAGGTATAAAATGACAGGGCCACACTAAGCATAGAATAATCCAGAATTGAAAAGATCATACATTTTCTGAACAGTGTCACTGGCAGCTGCATGTCTCCTTTTGAAACTTTGGGGAACAAGGGAAGACTTCCTGAAATAATTGCTTTATTTGCTTTGACCTGCCTTTGTAGTCCCTTTGCTTCCAACAATTTTGTATGCTTGGCTAATTAAATTCAGAACAAATCAAACGTTAAAAGATACTGCTATGAATGTGTGTGTGTGTGCGTGTGTTTGTGTGTTTGAGTGTAAACCCATACCTACCAGATATACTGCTTTCCTAGCCACTGCTCAGGCAGAGCTGCATGATTTATTCTTTCTCTCTTAGCCTTGTAGCATGGTTCTCCTCTACAAGTTGTCTTTTTCCCTTACAGAAAAGCAGCAACCTATTTTAGCCATCTTATGAAAAGGAGGTTACTTGGATGGATTCAGTTCAGCTCTTGGTAAAATGGAAAAGCCATTATAAATCACGTTGCTTTCTCTATCTTTGCATCTCTTATGTTCTCTGGATCCAATACTGTGTCCTCTCATTTTCATTTGGAACATCCTTGGCTTACTTGCTGAACTAGCTCTCAGGGAGCCAGAGAGCTATGCAAATCTCATATCTATCATCCCAGTTTGGCAGACCCTTGGTAGGCAGGCCACTTCATGGGTCACCTAAATGCGCACGCTTGAGCCTTTGGAGCAGGCGTTCATCACTCATTGATTGGGTGTGTCTGCAAGCACTGGACAGCCTCTGACAGCCCCCTGAGTGGTGCAGCAACCAGTTTCCTAACACTATTCCAGGGGGTTACTCAAGGAACCACAGCAAATTCAGAAGAACCCTAACTTAATAACAATCTTTTCTTCCCAGCTTCTAATACTGGCCAGACCTTGTCACTTAGTTCTTGCCCTGTAGGCTATAGTATTCTTCCGGCTCTAGTAAGCATCTTCTTCCTATGAAGGTAAACACCATGATTGTTACAGTATTGCAATCTGGACTGTCCTCCCAGCTCCACATATGGGAATCTCATCTCTTCTTTATGGCTCCACTCAAATGCCACTCCTTCCATGAAAATGCCTGGTGAAAAAGACAGTGTATAATTTTTCTATTCTACAGAAGAGGGCTGTACACAGTGAGAGGTAGCATGGCTTGTGTTCCTGGAGTCATGGAGCAGGAACCAGGACAGCCAGGACTCAAAAAAATGTTTGTTTACTGAAAACAAGAGTGCAACTCCTTGACTTGGTTTAATTAATTTATCTTAATGTGTTTTGTTAGGATTTAGAGGGCATTGCCTCATCCTGACTTCTATTACATTATTAGAGAGCCTACCTTTGGTATTATTCTTATTTAAATGTTAACAACATTTGTTTGGGAGTTTGTATGCTAGTGGATGCATGTTGACCTTTAATGATCATTCCTCTGTTTTCCAGTTGCATGAAAACTATGGAATTAATAATTCATCCAGAAGTTTTCAGGGACCAATGTCAGACTCTCACTTATGGCAGGGTTATCCAACTTTTTTTCCCATCACAGAGCACTGTAAGTAATAACATACATAAGACACACTGGGGTAAACAGAAGAGTCTGCTGGCAGTAACAGCCCCTTGGCTGCCTCAGGGGATGAGGCAAACAATACATCAGTGCACTCATCACCCACTGTACCAGCATGCTGGGCATCCAGTTGGGGAGATTTGATTATGCTATAGACAATTTAGAAACCTGCCTTCTCAATTTTTTTTTAAATCAGGGGCTATTATTTAGCTACCCTTAAGTTATACTAAATCTCAAAATTCAGATACACAATTTCCTATATACAGTGAGTGAATTTCAGGAAACCAAGAACAGCAGAGGAGCCAAAATACTAGAGGAAGACAAATTTCTGAATGGTCTCTCTCCAATTCCTAGTAAAAATCTTTACAGATGCTCAATAAATACTCGTTGACTTAAAGTACACCATCTGCTCTAGTACTTTCCTATGTGTTCTTTTTCTCCTCTTTTTGTATGGATAGAATTGAAAATTCTTCACATAGGTCCTGGCACATTGCAGATGCCTCCTGGTGTAGACAATCTGTCTATTATTGTAGGGTGCTCCACCCTCGTCATTTATACCTGCCATTTTCACGTTGTTTATCAGACACGTACGGCCTCATTTCTGTGCACAGCTCCTGTTTCATTTACTAAAGATCTGTGGCAGGTATGGATTGTTTTATGTCCCACAAAAATCTGCCTTCTGTCTTCTTCCTTAGAACAGTAACCTGATATTTTTTTCTCAGAAAAGATGGTCTAGGTCAGTGCTCCCCAACATTTTTAGCACCAGGGACTGGTTTCGTGGAAGACAGTTTTTCCATGGACCAGGGTAGGGGTGGTTTCTGGATGATTGAAGAGCATTACATTTATTGTGCACTTTATTTCTATTATTATTACATTGTAATATATAATTAAATAATTATACAACTCACCATAATGCAGAATCAGTGGGAACCCTGAGCTTGTTTTCAGTTGCCACTTAGTGATAGGGTTTTGATATGAGTCTGCAAGCAATTGATTTATTATGGTCTCTGTGTAGTCAGACCTCTCTGCTAATGATAATCTGTATTTGCAGCCGCTCCCCAGTGCTGGCATCACCACCTCAGCTCCATCTCAGATCATCAAGCATTAGATTCTCATAAGGAGCATGCAAGCCAGATCCCTCGCATGCTCAGTTCACAGTAGGGTTCGCACTCCTATGAGAATCTAACGCCGCTGCTGATCTGACAGGAGGCGGAACTCAGGCGGTAATGCGAGCAATGGGGAGTGGCTGTAAATACAGATGAAGCTTCACTTGCTCGCTCACCCACTGTTCACCTCCTGCTGTGCAGCCTGGTTCCTAACAGGACACGGACTGGTAGGGGTACATGGCCAGGGGGTTAGGGACGCCTGGTTTAGGTTATTGATCTAACGATAGGCACATAGCTATTCTAACCAATGAGACATGATAGCTGTCTAATGGGGGTGCCCCTTAGAAAAGACTTTTGCTCAAATAAGGTGAGAAGGAAATGACTCTGTATTTTGAAGCATCCTTGCTTCCTGTCTTTGAGTACGGTATGATGAAATGTTCAGATGATACTGTTGCAATCATGAGAGGAAGCTTGTTCAGTTAATAAACTTTCACAAGCAATTGTCAACCCCCCAATGTTTTGTCAGATGAGAAGAAACACCTATTTTTATTTTTTTTTTAATTTAACTTTTGGCCACACCATACGGCATGCAGGATCTTAGTTCCCCGACCAGGGATCAAACCAGTGCCCCCTGCATTGGGAGCACAGAGTCTTAACCACTGGACCACCAGGGAAGTCCCGAAACACCTATTTTTTAAGCCTTCTTAGGTTTTAAGTTACTTGGAGCTACACCACATTGTGGTTAACGATGAAGTGTGATAAAATAGTTATTATACTATGATTTTTCTACAATCTCCCATGACTCTTGTGATATTTTCCATTTTAGAATTCTTCAGATTCAGATTTCCTGATGGGCACTGACTGCCCATACATTTTTAAATTTAATTAAACATATGTTTATTATCTCATGTCTCTGTTACACTGTGACTTGATCAAGGATGATGTTTAATTTATCTTTGCATGTCTGACATTTTGATGAAACATATAATAAATACTCAGTAAATGCTTCTTGAATAAACATATCTTTCTAATTGTGTGCAAGGCATTGTGTTACGTATCAGAGACATAAAATGAATATAAAATGTTAATTTCACTGAATGAGGTATTCCATAATTTAGATGATTTTTGAACATTTTTTCCTTTCCAAAATGCTATAAAAATTTTGAGGACAGAGTCTAGGTCTGCTTCATTGTTATAGATTATAGAATTCCTAGTATAGGTTCTTATATCTCTAAGGTCCTGAAAATCCAAGGGAACTTAATAAACATGTGTCAAATAAATATCTCAGTAACGGCCCACCCCATTATTATATCTGAACTCTGTGACAATTGCCTTAGGAAATTATTGTCCTTATGTTCTGTTTGGTTGAGTAACTTTTTTTTTTCTAATATCTTTATTGGAGTATAATTACTTTATACTGGTATGTTAGTTTCTGCTTTATAACAAAGTGAATCAGCTATACATATCCATATATCCCCATATCTCCTCCCTCTTGCGTCTCCCTCCCATCCACCCTATCCCACCCCTCTAGGTGGTCACAAAGCACCAAGCTGATCTCCCTGTGCTATGTGGCAGCTTCCCACTAGCTATCTGTTTTACATTTGGTAACGTATATATGTCCATGCCACTCTCTCACTTCGGCCAAGCTTACCCTTCTGCCTCCCCTTGTCCTCAAGTCCATTCTCTACGTCTGCATCTTTATTCCTGTCCTGCGCCTAGGTTCTTCAGAACCGTTTTTTTTTTTTTTTTTTTTTTTAGATTCCATGTATGTGTGTTAGCATACAGTATTTGTTTTTCTTTTTCTGACTTACTTCACTCTGTAGGACGGACTGTAGGTCCATCCACCTCACTACAAATAACTCAATTTCCTTCCTTTTATGGCTGAGTAAATATTCCATTGTATATATGTGCCACATATTCTTTATCCATTCATCTGTCGATGGACACTTAGGTTGCTTCCATGTCCTGGCTATTGTAAATAGAGTTGCAATGAGCATTTTGGTGCATGACTCTTTTTGAATTATGGTTTTCTCAGGGTATATGCCCAGTAGTGGGATTGCTGGGTCTTATGATAGTTCTATTTTTAGTTTTTTAAGGAACCTCCATACTATTCTCCATACTCCATTCCCACCAACAGTGCAAGAGGGTTCGATTTTCTCAACACTCTCTCCAGCATTTATTGTTTGTAGATTTTTTGATGATGGCCATTCTGACTGGTGTGAGGTGATACTTCATTGTAGTTTTGATTTGCATTTCTCTAATGATTAGTGATGTTGAGCATCCTTTCATGTGTTTGTTGGCAATCTGTATATCTTCTTTGGAGAAATGTCTATTTAGATCTTCTGCCCATTTTTGGATTGGGTTGCTTGTTTTTTTGATATAGAGCTGCATGAGCTGCCTGTAAATTTTGGAGATTAATCCTTTGTCAGTTGCTTCATTTGCAAATATTTTCTCCCATTCTGAGGGATGTCATTTCGTCTTCTTTATGTTTTCCTTTGCTGTGCAAAAGCTTTTAAGTTTCATTAGGTCCCATTTGTTTAATTTTGTTTTTATTTCCATTTCTCTAGGAAGTGGGTCAAAAAGGATCTTTCTGGCGTTTATGTCATAGAGTGTTCTGCCTATGTTTTCCTCTAAGAGTTTTATAGTGTCTGGTCTTACATCTAGGTCTTTAATCCATTTTGAGTTTATTTTTGTGTATGGACTTAGGGAGTGTTCTAATTTCATTCTTTTACATTTAGCTGTCCAGTTTTCCCACCACCACTTATTGAAGAGACTATCTTTTCTCCATTGTATATTCTTGTCTCCTTTATCAAAAATAAGGTGACCATATGTACGTGGGTTTATCTCTGAGCTTTCTATCCTAGTCCATTGATCTATATTTCTGTTTTTGTGCCAGTACCATACTGTCTTTATTACTGTAGCTTTGTAGTAGAGTCTGAGGTCTGGGAGCCTGATTCCTCCAGCTCCGGTTTTCTTTCTCAAGATTGCTTTGGCTATTCAGTGTCTTTTGTGCTTCCATACAAATTGTGAAATTTTTTGTTCTAATTCTTTGAAAAATGCCATGGGTAGTTTGATAGGGATTGCAGTGAATCTGTAGATTGCTTTGGGTATTATAATCATTTTCACAATGTTGATTCTTCCAATTCAAGAATATGGTATATCTCTTCACTGGTTTATATCATCTTTGATTTCCTTCATCCATGTCTTATAGTTTTCTGCATACCAGTCTTTTGTCTCCTTAGGTAGGTTTATTCCTAGGTATTTTATTCTTTTTGTTGCAATGGTAAATGGGAGTGTTTCCTTAATTTCTCTTTCAGATATTTCATCATTAGTGTATAGGAATGCCAGAGCTTGCTGTGCATTAATTTTGTATACTGCTACTTTACCAAATTTATTGATTAGCTCTAGTAGTTTTCTGGTAGCATCTCTAGTATTCTCTATGTATAGTATGTCATCTGCAGTGACAGCTTTACTTCTTCTTTTCCGATTTGGATTCCTTTGATTTCTTTTTCTTCTCTGATTGCTGTGGTTAAAATTTCCAAAACTATGTTGAATAAGAGTGCTGAGAGTGCACAACCTTTTCTTCCTGATCTTAGAGGAAATGGTTTCAGTTCTTCACCATTGAGAATGATGTTGGCTGCGGGTGCGTCATATATGGCCATATTTTGTTGAGGTAGATTCCCTCTATGCCTACTTTCTGGAGGGTTTTTTTCATAAATGGGTGTTGAATTTTGAAAAAGCTTTTTCTGCATCTATTGAGATGATTATATGGTTTTTCTCCTTCAATTTGTTAATAAGTTTTTTCACATTGATTGATTTGTATATATTGAAGAATACTTGCATTCCTGGGATAAACCCCCCTTGATCATGGTGTATGATCCTTTTAATGTGCTGTTGGATTCTGTTTGCTAGTATTTTGTTGAGGATTTTTACATCTATGTTCATCAGTGATATTGGCCTGTAGTTTTCTTTCTTTCTGACATCTTTTTCTGGTTTTGGTATCAGGGTGATGGTGGCCTCGTAGAATGAGTTTCAGAGTGTTCCTCCCTGTGCTATATTTTGGAAGAGTTTGAGAAGGATAAGTGTTAGCTCTTCTCTAAAAGTTTGATAGAATTCGCCTGTGAAGCCATCTGGTCCTGGGCTTTTGTTTGTTGGAAAATTTTTAATTACTCTTTCAGTTTCAGTGCTTGTGATTGGTCTGTTTATGTTTTCTATTTCTTCCTGGTTCAGCCTCAGAAGGTTGTGCTTTTCTAAGAAGTGGTCCATTTCTTTCAGGTTGTGCATTGTATTGAGATATTGTTGCTTGTACTAATCTCTCATGATCCTTTGTATTTCTGCAGTGTCAGTTGTTACTTCTCCTTTTTCATTTCTAATTCTATTGATTTGAGTCTTCTCCCTGTTTTTCTTGATGAATCTGGCCAATGGTTTATCTATTTTGTTTATCTTTTCAAAGAACCAGCTTTTAGTTTTATTGATCTTTGCTATCGTTTCCTTCATTTCTTTTTCATTTATTTCTGGTCTGAATGTTATGATTTCTTTCCTTCTGCTAACTTTAGGGGTTTTTTGTTCTTCTTTCTCTAATTGCTTTAGGTGTAAGATTAGGTTGTTTATTTGAGATGTTTCTTGTTTCTTGGGGTAGGACTGTATTCCTCTGAACTTCCATCATAAAACTGCTTTTGCTGCATCCTGTGTTTTCTGGGTTGTCGTGTTTTCATTGTTATTTGTTTTTAGGTACTTTTTTTTTTTTTTGTGGTACGCAGGCCTCTCACTGTTGTGGCCTCTCCCATTGCAGAGCACAGGTTCCGGACACACAGGCTCAGCGGCCATGGCTCACGGGCCCCGCCGCTCTGCGGCATGTGGGATCCTCCCGGACCGGGGCACGAACCCGTGTCCCCTGCATCGGCAGGCGGACTCTCAACCACTGCGCCACCAGGGAAGCCCTGTTTTTAGCTACTTTTTGATTTCCTCTTTCATTTCTTCAGTGATCCCTTGGTTATTAAGTAGTGTATTGTTTAGCTTCCATATATTTGTATGTTTTACAGATATTTGTCCTGTAATTGATATCTAGTCTCATAGCATTGTGGTCAGAAAAGATACTTGATATGATTTCAATTTTCTTAAATTGACCAAGGCTTGATTTTTGACCCAAGAGATGGTCTATCCTAGAGAATGTTCCAGGAACACTTAAGAAGAACGTGTATTCTGCTGTTTTTGGATGGAATGTCCTATAAATATCAATTAAGTCCATCTTGTTTAATGTATCATTTAAAGCTTGTGTTTCCTTACTTATTTTCATTTTGGATGATCTGTCCATTGATTAAAGTGGGGTGTTAGAGTCCCCTATTGTGATTGTATTACTGTCAGTTTCCCCTTTTATGGCTGTTAGCATTTGCCTTATGTATTGAGGTGCTCCTATGTTGGGTGCATAAATATTTACAATTGTTATATCTTTTTCTTGGATTGATCCCCTCATCATTATGTAGTGTCCTTCTTTGTGTCTAGTAATTGTCTTTATTTTAAAGTCTATTTTTTCTGATATGAAAATCGCTACTCCAGCTTTCTTTTGGTTTCCCTTTGCATGGAATATCTTTTTCCACACCCTCACTTTCAGCCTGTATGTGTCCCTATGCCTGAAGTGGGTCTCTTGTAGACAGCCTATATACAGGTCTTGTTTTTGTATACATTTAGCCAGTCTATGTCTTTTGGTTGGATCATTTAATCCATTTACATTTAAGGTGGTTATTGATATGTATGCTCCTATTACCCTTTTCTTGATTGTTTTGGGTTTGTTATTATAGTTCTTTTCCTTCTCTTGTGCTTCCTGCCTAAAGAAGTTCCTTTAGCATTTGTTGTAAAGCTGGTTTGGTGGTGCTGATTTCTCTTAGCTGTTGCTTGCCTGTAAAGGTTTTAATTTCTCTGTGGAATCTGAATGAGATCCTTGCTGGGTAGAGTAATCTTGGTTGTAGGTTTTCCCTTTCATCACTTTAAATATGTCACTCCACCTCTGGCTTGCCGAGTTTCTGTTGAAAGATCAGCTGTTAACCTTATGGGGATTCCTTTGTGTACTATTTGTTGTTTTTCCCTTGCTGTTTTTTTTTTTTTTTTTTTTTTTTGAGGTATGTGGGCCTCGCGCTGTTGTGGCCTCTCCTGTTGCGGAGCACAGGCTCTGGACACGCAGGCTCAACGGCCATGGCTCACGGGCCCAGCCCCTCCGCGGCATGTGGGATCTTCCCGGACTGTGTCACAAACCCGTGTCCCCTGCATAGGCAGGCGGGCTCTCAACTACTGTGCCACCAGGGAAGCCCCCTTCCTGCTTTTAATATTTTTTCTTTGTATTTAATTTTTGATAGTTTGATTAATATGTGTCTTGGTGTGTTTCTCCTTGGCTTTATCCTGTATGTGACTCTCTGACCTTCTTTTACTTGATTGACTGTTTTCTTTCCCATAGTAGGTAAGTTTTCAACTATAATCCCTTCAAATATTTTCTCAGTCCCTTTCTTTTCCTCTTCTTCTTCTGCGACACCTATAATCCGAATGTTGGTGTGTTTACTGTTGTCCCAGAAGTCTCTGAGACTGTCCTCCATTCTTTTCATTATTTTTTCTATATTCTGCTCTGTGGTAGTTATTTCCACTATTTTATCTTCCAGGTCACTTACCTGTTCTTCTGCCTCAGTTATTCTGCTATTGATTCCTTCTAGAGGATTTTTAATTTCATTTATTGTGTTGTTCTTCATTGTTTGTTTGCTCTTTAGTTCTTCTAGTTCCTTGTTAAACATTTCTTGTATTTTCTCCATTCTATTTCCAAGATTTTGGATCATCTTTACTGTCATTGCTCTGAATTCTTTTTCAGGTAGACTGCCTGTTTCCTCTTCATTTGTTTGGTCTTGTGGGTGTTTACCTTGCTCCTTCATCTGCTGTGTGTTCCTCTGTCTTCTCATTTTGCTTATCTTACTGCGTTTGGGGTCTCCTTTTCTCACACTGCAGGTTTGTAGTTCCCGTTGTTTTTGGTGTCTTCCCAGAGTGACTAAGTTTGGTTCAGTGGGTTGTGTAGACTTCCAAGTAGAGGGGACTGGTGCCTGTGTTCTGGTGGATGAGGCTGGATTTTGTCTTTCTGGTGTGCAAGACCACATCTGGTGCTGTGTTTCAGGGTGTCTGTGAACTTATGATTTTAGGCAGCCTTTCTGCTAATGGGTGGGGTTGTGTTCCTGTCTTGCTAGTTGTTTGGCATGGGCTATCCAGCACTGTAGCTTGCTGGTTGTTGAGTGGAGCTGGGTCTTAGCGTTGAGATGGAGATCTCTGGGAGAGCTCTCGCCATGTGATATTACGTGGAGCCAGGAGGTCTCTCGTGGACCAATGTCCTGAACTTGGCTTTCCCTCCTCACAAGCACAGGCCTGACAGCTGGCCAGCACACCAAGACCCTTTCAGCCACCCAGCTCAGAAGGAAAGGGAGAAAGAGAGAGAGAGAGAGAGAGAGAGAGAGAGAGAGAGAAAGAAAGAAAGAAAGAAAAAGAAAAAAAGGGAGAAAGGAAGGGCTTCCCTGGTGGTGCAGGTTGAGAGTCCGCCTGCCGATGCAGGGGACACGGGTTCGTGCCCTGGTCCGAGAAGATCCCACATGCCACGGAGCGGCCCGGCCCATGAGCCATAGCCGCTGAGCCTGCGTGTCCAGAGCCTGTGCTCCACAACGGGAGAGGCCACAACAGTGAGAGGCCCACGTACTGCAAAAGAAAAAGAAAAGAAAGGGAGAAAGGGAGAAAGGAAGGAAGGAAGGAAATGAAGGGAGGCAGGAAGGAAGGGAGGAGGAAAGAAGGAAAGAAAGAAAAGTTATTAAAATAAAGAATAAAAAGGGCTTCCCTGGTGGAGCAGTGGTTGAGAGTCCGCCTGCCGATGCAGGGGACACGGGTTCGTGCCCCGGTCCGGGAAGATCCCACATGCCACGGAGCGGCTGGGCCCGTGAGCCATGGCCGCTGAGCCTGCAC
The DNA here is from genome assembly GCF_964341445.2 of Mesoplodon mirus. Taxonomy (NCBI): domain Eukaryota; kingdom Metazoa; phylum Chordata; class Mammalia; order Artiodactyla; family Ziphiidae; genus Mesoplodon; species Mesoplodon mirus. The sequence continues at coordinate 18,819,946 of NC_138983.1, forward strand.
ATCTGGAGCCTGTGCTCCGCAATGGGAGAGGCCACAACAGTAAGAGGCCCGCGTACCACAAAAAAAAAAAAAAAAAAAAAAAAAAAGAATAAAAAATTATTAAAAACAAAAAAGTAAAGAGTAAGAAAAAAAAGAAAAAGAAAGGAAGAGAAAGAAACGAGAGCAACCAAATCAAAAACAAATCCACCAGTGATAGCAAGAACTAAACACCATCCAAAAAAAAAAAAAAAAAGATAGAACTGTAGGACAAATGGTAAAAGCAAAGCTATACAGACACAATCACACAAAGATGCATACACATACACACTCACAAAAAGAGAAAAAAGAAAAAAAATATGTATCTATATATTCAAAAAAAGGTAAGAGAGCAACCAAATCAATAAACAAATCTAGCAATGATACTAAACTAAGATAAACATAAAACCAGAAACAAATTCGATGCTGAAAGCAAACCCCAAGTCTACAGTTGGTCTCAAAATCCACCACCTCAATTTTTGGATAATTCATTGTTTATTCAGGTATTCCACAGATGCAGGGAACATCAAGTTGATTGTGGAGATTTAGTCCGCTGCTCCTGAGGCTGCTGCGAGAAGTTTCCCTTTCTCTTATTTGTTTACACAGCTCCTGGGGTTCAGCTTTGGATTTTGTCCCACCTCTGCTTTCAGGTCTCCTGATGACATCTGTTTCCCTCCCAGATAGGACGGGGTTAAAGGAACAGCTGATTAAGGGGCTCTGGCTCACTCAGGCCAAGGGATGGGAGGGATACCGAATGCAGGGCGAGCCTGCGGTGGCAGAGACCAGCGTGACATTGCAACAGCCTGAGGCACACCGTGTATTCTCCCAGGGAAGTTGTCCCTGCATCACAGGACCCTGGCAGTGGCAGGCTGCACAGGCTCCTGGAAGGGGAGGTGTGGATAGTGACCTGTGCTTGCACACAGGCTTCTTTGTGGCTGCAGCAGGAGCCTTAGCATCTCATACCCGTCTCTAGTGTCCACGCTGATATCCCCGGCTCACACTCGTCTCTGGAGCTTGTTTAGGTGGTACTCTGAATCCTCTCTCCTCCTGCACCCTGAAACAATGGTCTCTTGCCTCTTTGGCAGCTCCAGACTTTTTCCCGGACTCTCCCCCGGCTAGCTGTGGTGCACTAGCCCCCTTCAGGCTCTGTTCACACTGCCAACCCCTGTCCTCTCCCTGGGATCCGACCGAAGCCCGAGCCTCAGCTCCCAGCCCCCGCCCGCCCCAGCCGGTGAGCAGACAAGCCTCTCGGGCTGGTGAGTGCTGGTCGGCACCGATCCTCTGTGCGGGAATCTCTCTGCTTTGCCCTCCGCACCCCTGTTGCTGCGCTCTCCTCAGTGGCTCCGAAGCTTCCCCCTTCCGCCACCCACAGTCTCCGCCCGCGAAGGGGCTTCTAGTGTGTGGAAACCTTCCCTCCTTCACAGCTCCCTCCCACTGGTGCAGGTCCCGTCCCTATTCTTTTGTTTATGTTTTTTCTTTTTTCTTTTGCCCTACCCAGGTACGTGGGAAGTTTCTTGCCTTTTGTGAAGTCTGAGGTCTTCTGCCAGCGTTCAGTAGATGTTCTGTAGGAGTTGTTCCACGTGTAGATGTATTTCTGGTGTATCTGTGGGGAGGAAGGTGATCTCCAGGTCTTACTCCTCCGCCATCTTGAAGCGCCTCTGGTTGAGTTATTTTTATCATAATTCTCAAATGTTTTATTTTCATATTTTCTCTCTTCTTGCATTCATTTCAAAGCTTGCCACTCTATTCCATATATAGTTTCAATTTTTTTCTCTCTCTCTTTATATGTATATATGTGTGTGTGTGTGTATGCCTCTGTGTGTGTATGTATGTATCCTCTCTCTCTTTTGACAAGGATAAACTCTTCTATGCACAGTATGTCTCTTCTCTACAGTGTTAGCAATTTTATGTATTTGTCCTGTAATATTTCACAAGTACCTTTAATACATGTATCCTTTTAAATCAGTGTAGGGAAGTTTGAGAACATAATTTCACTTCCAACCTTCTTTCCTTGGTTTTTACATGAACTGAGCACTTTTTTCATACTTTTTTTTTCTTTTGCAAATCTATTGCCCTTTACATCTGGTAAGAAATGAGGCTGGAAGTTGTCAGTTCTATGCTGGAGAATGACCAGAGGTGGTTTGAAATGACAGTTGATTCCACTTGTCTCTGATAATAAAAAGGAAAATAAGTCATTCTTACCAAAAGATGATTGTACCTGACAAGCAAAGCTTGTGGTTTATTAATAATTAAAAATATTTCTGTGTTCCTCTACTGATGGAATAGTTAGTTAATCACTTGTTTAGTCAATACCAGTGTACCATTTATTATTCATTAAAGATAAATGTAGTGTAATGGCCTTGAATTGCAATGTGTTACAGTGAGATTACAAAGGGCATAAAAAAGTTGACTCATTATTTAGGATTTGATTAAACTTCTCTACTGATCTCAGTGATGAGGATAACCCACTAGATCTCCACAGTGACACAGCGTTTTAATTAAAAAGGGTATTTTACTAGTTGGGGGCTAGTTTTAACTAGTATTTAAATTAGGAGTGGGGTATGATGCTCAAGACACTGACTAAACTGAAGGCTCTGCTTCAAGGGTTAATTTGAATTTCTTAGAGGAGATGTGACACCCAGGAGTGATGCATGCATTTTCTAGGACTTTCTTCAGTTCTCGTGTGACACCAACTTAGGCTCTTGCTTTTCGCACATCCTCTGCTGGGTCATTACAGTTCAGCCAAGTTTCATTCAAGAGCTTTATGTTCAGATAACATTCCCCCCCACAACTCTCAATAGAGTTGGTTGAGTTTTTTAAAGGCCATATGAATGATTCATTCCCTTTTCTCTCTGATTCTTTTGAATCTTTATACTCAGATTTGGGCAAATATGAGGGAAAAGTAGACTTTTCTTCAATTCTTGTTCTAAGTTTTTTCCTGCCCTCAGTCTACCAGATGTGAAACTCTCAGCTGAGAAATCACCTCTTCCTCCTGTTCGGGACTTAATCTTTTCATTATAGACTGTGCTACCTGCATACTTTAATGACCTTTTATCTCATTCTATTCAAGTGATGGCAGAAAAAGTAGGGAGAGAGAAGAAGAAAAGAATATCTATTCTGAGTAAGGACGGTCTCCAGGATTTCTCCAATGGATTCATGTCCTGTGTGAGGCTCATTTAAGAAGAATGGGTTTTGATTTAGGTCAGGTTGCTATTGTCTTTGAGAACAGATGGACTTGAGCCTCAGTATGCAATAAAGAGGGCTTAATATCTCAGGACATTTAAAATTCATAGTAACAGCTGCAATCAAGAAACCTATGTTCTGGTGCATAAATAGTCATATCTTTGTTCTTTGCTATAGGAAATCATTTGTGTGTCTTCAGAAAGGAGTTCAATAGTATCCTGCTACATAAAGATGCTATTATGGGAGGGAATTAGCATGCCAATCCCCAAAATGTCACTTGGTAGCAGTGATACATCAAATCCAAGGCTGGATAAGGAATTCCTGACTTTAGAAACATTTATTGAGGAACTACTGCATACCAGACACAATATCGGACTTGAAGTCAGTTATGTGATAAAGATAATGATGTAATACATAAATTATTTTTATCCATTTTCAAAACCATTTGTCCTAAATGAACAATTTAATATAAATATATAGAAAGTCAAAAAGGGATAATATGATGTGATAGATATAAGAAAGCAAGCGAAATAAATGGGACAGGCTGCCTGTGACATTTCTCCAATGTTAGAATATAAACCATTTTAAAATGAGACAGTATTTCAAGATTTTGATATTCGCTGCATTTTTATTTTGTTAAATTTAGGAAGTTGTAGGTAATCTGTGCTGTATCTCACTCTGTGCTACCTAAGCCTTGGATAAAGTATGGGGCCCTGCAGCAGATTTGGGGGAAAGCTTCCTTATTCTGAGTTGCAATTAATTATCCTTATTTTTCTGAAACTTCATTTCTCAAAGCCATAACAAGCACAGTCTTATAGCTCAGTTCTCACCAGCATAAGAGGGAAATGCATTTTGCAATATACTAAGTTCTTACAGTGATTCCCTGAGAGTGATCAAATGCTTGGGTTTGTTTCACAACCATTTATCTAATATTCCCAGGTGTGACTCAGGATGCATTGGTTACTCAGAAAACTTTCATACACAACATTTCGAGCTGCTGCTTCTGCCTCCTGTATTCATGTATTCACTCCAGTGTGAAAGAGTTAAGACAGTTGTTTAGCCTTCTCTTGTGGAGATTACAAACTAGATAAGGCAATTGGTGACTCAAATTCCTAAAGCCATTGTTAAACTTTTTGTGTCATTTAGAGTGCCAAATGTTCTCTGGGCATTTTGGCTGACTCAGTGTAGGTCTAGCTCTACCCATCTCAGAGACAGTGGATCTGCTTTCCAGTAATAAACTTCCTTTTCTATTTTATGTTCTTCTTTGACTATGCGTGTCACATTTTCTGCTGAAGTAGGATTTCAAATCACAGTCCTTCTCCCTAGTTTGTATTTAATCTTTATTCATTAAACAATATGTACTGTGTTCCTCTTAGTTGTCAGATACTGTTCTAGGTGCAGGGATGCATCAGTAAGCACGGAGGAAAAAAGGCTCCATTCTTATGGAGCTTACAATATACTGGGAATTGACTAGAAGCAGTGGGGAAAGAAACATAATAAACAAAGCAATCAAACACAGCAATTAGAATTATTCATAGAGTTATAAATGGTTTGAACATAATTTGACTGAATCAAGTAGTACAGAGCAGTAGGGTAGTTGTTTAGACTTAGTAGTCAGGGGAAGCTTTTCTGAGGCTGTGATATTTGAGCTGAAGTCTGAATGACATGAAATAACCATTCAAGCAAAGATCCAGGAGGAGTAGAAACAGCAAGGGCCAGTACCCTAGGATAGGGACAAGCTTGAACATTCCAATTACAAACAACAGGGCAGTGATGGCTAGAAAACCATGAGTGTGAGATGGAGTACCTCAGTTTTTGTTTCCAAATATCAGGCTCTGAGCCAAAGGCTATGTGCACGCATCTATTAGAAAGTGAAAAACCAGGGAGCAGAAGTAAGGCACGAGGGGAGTGGAGCGTAGTAAGCGGGTGAGCCAATATGAGGATGTGGAATCAAGCTGACTGCTAAGAGTGACTTTTTGCTTGACCTTAAAGAACCATCCTCTATAAACCTTGTGAAAAACTGGAACTCAAGGAGAAAAAGGGAGAAAAATTATCCATCAACCACCTTTGCCAATTGATCAAGGGAGTTTGCACCAGAGGGTATTAATCCCCTGAACTTCTGGGATGTACATGCTTTAGACCAAGAGGAAATCTTGTTTTCTCACACTTCAAAATCAATAGAGATGCACTGGGGCAGGAGGCGTGAGGCGCACTGGGGGAAGGATAAAGGAAGTTGCTATTAAGGTGCACCTGTGTGAATTCAGTCAGGGTCCAGCAAGAGCTGATGTCCCCAGTGGTGCTGAGAACAAGGGACCACAAGGATCAGAAATGGTGTCTAAGCCATTTATTACAGAGTGACATTCACGATGGCTTAAGAAAATTAATCAAGGAGCAGCAAAGTAGAGGTCATGGTACAAAGTCTTAGAGCTCTCAGATGAGCGTACATTTTATCCTAAGTAGGTTGGAAAGACACTGGATGTTACTAATCAGGGTAAAGACGTGATCTGTTTTATATTTTAAATGGATTCCTTTGGCTTTCATGTAGAGGATTGCTTGTCAAGGGGTGAGAGTGGAAGAGTTCACCAGAGCAGTGGTCAGCAGAGTATGACCCTAGGTCAAATCCTGCCCATCTCCTATTTTTGAAAATAAAATGTTATTGCAACACAACCACACTTATTCATACCCATGTTGTCTATGGCTCTTTTCACACAACTACAGCAGAGCTTAGTAATTGTAAGAGATACCATTTGTCCTCCAAAGCCTAAAATATTTGCTATTTGACCATTCACAGAAAAAGTTTGCTGACCACCACATGAGAGTAGAGTCTGACAACGCTCCTTTCCTGCTACTGTCCTTCAGTTGTTATCTGCTCTTTTTAGGTTGTTTTATTATGACATTGATTATTATATAATAAAACTTTACTTGGAAAGCAAATCTACTTTCAAAATACATGTTGTATGCCATGTTGCATATTTTATCCAAAGCTAAACAGTATGCCAGGCAATATAACCACTGCTTTATATTTTGAAGTATATTAGTCAGCTTTGTTGCAGCTGAAAAAAGAAAGAAACACCTCAGTTGTTTTTAAGAACAAACATGTCTTTTCCCTCACATTGCTTGTCAGCAGTTGTGGGTGAGATGCTATAACTCTGCCCTAAGCATTTCCACATTTGGGGATCCAAGCTGAAGAAGCAGTCACTATATGGGACGTACCATTTTTCTGGCAGAGGGGAAGAATCAAGACTTGTGGAAACTCACAAGCCTTCTTAAAGCTTTTGCTCTGATGATGCATATGTTACATCTGCTCATGTTCCATTGACCAATACATACCATATGATCAAAATCAACATGAGTGAGGTAAGATGTGATTATTCAATGGTGAGGTGAACCTGCAAACCACATTGTAACCGTCCAGGATGTTCTATCCCTTTAACAGAAAACTTAGGGGAAGGGAATTATTGATATGCCTATTATCAATGTATTGACTCAGTTCCAAATCTGTATTTTATTGACTGACTTTGTGATACTGGAGCTGAACCCTGTAAATGTTAGTCCGGTGGGCTCAGTGTTAAGCTTGGTCAATAGAGGGCGCTGGAGAGATACTGCAAAGTCACAGCAGGTGCAAAGGTTTTTCCTTCCTGGTTCAAGTGGCCAGATTTAGCAAACAAAATTAGGGATGCTCGGCAAATTTGAATTTCAGATAAATAACGAACAATTTGTTTTTTGTGCTATGAAGATGTACCAAATATTGCAGGGAATATACCTATGCTAAAATGTTATTCATTGTTTATCTGAAATTTAAATTTCACTGATGTCCTGTGTTTTCTATAGCAAAAGTATCCTGGTTCCTCTGAGCTGTTTTTCTTTGGTGTAGCAGACAGAGGATCAGTGTGTGGCAGCCACATCAGAGGCCCAGAGGTCAGCTGCAGCCTTCAGCCTCCAGCAAGTCTTTCTGTACCCCAGCTCCTGACCCTGGGCAGGCTTCTTCACCACCAGCAGGCTGCCTGTGCCTGTGGTCTGGTCAGGAAGCCACACCCTCTCCAAAGCATTTGAATCTCAGCCTTGAGGGAAGGAACTCTTCTAAGTAGCTTGTTCCTTTCTTGTTCATTCGCCCTCTCCCTTAAAGGTAATACATGCCTCCTGCATTTGCTACTTGTGTGCCCCTTAGAGTCCTTTTCTATCTTTTCTTTTAGTTAACCACCTTTTCCTAGTTTATAATTGTTTATATTAAAAATTCCCTGTTCAAATGACTGGAGTGGTTTCTTTGTTCTGGCAAGACCCTGACTACTATGACTAGGGACAATACTCCAGTCTACCACACGAGATAATTTAATAGTCAACTAATTTATGAGAAAATGTTTGACCCCATTTTATAAATAAAGATTCTGAGCTTTAGTAATGAGTGAAAAGTCACAGATCTAAGTGAGTCATAGAGGCTTGATGTTTATACTTTCATACACTTAATTTGCCCTATCTTTCCAGCCATTAAATGGAAGGTTCTTTCAACATTTACTCCAAATAATACACATCTTTGAAATTATCAGCTAGTGGGTGGAGTGATGCCTGTACTTCTGTCTATGCCTACTAAATGTCATTGTTTCAACAGTATAATTGTTCCATTTTAAGGTGGAAGATTTGGGCAGAAAGAAACTATTAAAGGAAAATTACTGTTATGGGTTGAATGGTGTCCTCCCCAAATTTCACATATTAACGTCCTATTCCCCAGTACTTTAAAATGTAGCCTTGTTTGGTGATAGGGCCTTTACAAAGTGGGTCAAATTAAGGTGAGGTCGTTAGGATGGACCTATTCCAGTATTACTGGTATCCTTAATGAAAGGGGAAATTTGAAATACGTAGACGTACAAAGACATAGGTAGAAGGCAGTCATGTGAGGAGACACAGAAAGAAGACAGCCATCTATCAGCCTTGGAGAGAGGCCTGGAAAATTCTTCCCTCATAACCCTCAGAAAGAATAGTCTGGCAACACCTCAGTTTTGGATTTCTAGCCTCTAGAACTATAAGATAATAAATTTCCAGTGTTCAGGCCACCCCATCTGTGACACTTTGTTATGGAAGCCCCAGCAAACTAATATAGTTACTATCAAGTGTTGTCCTTTTTATAGGAAGATACTTTTGAATTTTCTCTTCTGATGTTTTTCTAATAATGGGAAAGACATCAAAGTTGTTTTACTTTTCTGTTCTTTTTATGAAAATGGCAGAGATTATAGTTCATCTGGCTGGGAATATGTATGCAAGAAGAGGTTATAACCCCACAGTAAACTCAGAGTCTGATATAAAGGATTGAAGTTGTACCAGTTTGAGTCATATTCCTTTTCTCTACACCTTTGCTATTGTAAACGTGGTCCATAAACCAGGGGCATCAGCATCACCTGAGAGTTGGTGAAAAAGACAAAATCTCAGGCCACACTCCAGATTTACTGAATCAGAATCCCCATTAACGAAATGCTTAGGTGATTAACATGCACATTAACATTTGAATTCTGAACACCAGGTAACATCATTGTCTACCAGACAAAAAAGAAAAAGAACAACAACAACAAAAAAAACCAAGCAACTCTTAGTTTACCTTTTATTTTTGGAAATTCCTAAAGCAGCGTTTTGGCTTGCTGGAGCTAGCTAGTTGGAAGCACTAGAAACGTCTAGCAGGTCATAAGTACATCTATTTGATTCACAGCTGGTTTGACATCAATTACCTAAAGCTGAAATGCCTCTCAAAACTCAATAATGTGATAATTGCTCTTAACTGTTTCACTGTGATTTTTTTCCTGCCTACTTGTTACTTGGATGTTAATAAATGGGCTCTCAAAACCAGGAAGAGCCTTTTGTTTTCGCCAGATGCAGGAAGACATATGTGACATAAAGTCAGCTTTTTGAATATCTATGTAATATATGGATATTTTGAACCTAACAGTAAGCAAATGAAATCAATTAAATTGATGCAAAAAAAAAAAATTCCAAAACCCTAAAGAACTCTGGCTACATTAATCTACTTTTGTCACCCACTTTTGGATCCACCTTTAATACTGTTGGTCATCAGCAGGATTCTCACAAAACAAAAGACTTAACATATTTTTTTGCTGGAAGTGGAATTTTGAATCCACTTCATTGGTGCTTTTATGTTAGATTCTTTTTTCCTAATATAAGAGGAAGCTTACTTTATTTTTGTCATTGAAGTTGTTTGTTTTTGTTTTAATTGGGAAATGGGAGAGTTGTCTCTTCTGGTTGAGAAACACATTCAGAAAAAGAATGAAAACCTCACCATTTTACCTGTTGGATTTGGAGACACAAATTCACAAAATGTTAAAAGCAAGATTCTCCCACTCACTACTAGCTGGAGTGTAAATTAAAAAAAAAAAAAGAAAGAAAAGAAAAAATGAAGTCAATCTGGCTATATTTACTAAATGTATAATTGCACATATCTTTTGACACTACAAATAGACGTTTTTTGTAATTAAACTCTTTATTTTGAAATAATTTTAGATTCATGTGCAGTTGTAAGAAATAATATAGAGAGATCCCTTGTATCCTTTTTCCCATTTTCTTTCTCCTGGTGGTTAACATCTTACAGTATTACAACCAGGGTTGACACTGATACAGTCAAGATGCAGAACATTTCCATCACCACAAGGGTCCCTCATATTGCCCTTTTATAGCCATATATACTTCCTTCCCACCCATACCACCTTTAACCCATGAATCTGTTCTCCATTTCTTTAATTATGACTTTTCTAGAATGCTGTATAAATTATACAGTGTTTGGGGATTGGCTTTTTTCATTCAGCATGATAATCTGGAGATTTGTCCAGATTGTCACATATATCAATAGTTTGTTCCTTTTTATTGCTGAGTAGTACTCAGTGTAGCATGGTTTAACAATTCATACATTGAAGGACATTTGGGTTGTTTCTAGTTTGGGGCCTTTATGAATAAAACTACCTTAAACAGTTTTGTACAGCTTTTTGGTGAACATAAGTCTTCATTTCTTTGCCATAAATGCCCAAGAATCCAATTGCTGGGTCCAGTGGGTAGTTCCATGTTTTTAAGGAACTGCCAAACTGTTTTCCAGAGTGCCTTTAGCATTTTACATTCCTACCAACATTGTATAAGTGACCCATTTTCTCCACACCCTCACCAATATATGGTGTTGTTACTATTTTTTACTTTAGTAATCCTGATAGGTTTATAGTGATACCTCTTTGTGGTTTTAAATTTAATTTCCCTAATGGCTAATGATGCTGAACATCTTTCCATGTGCTTATTTGTCATCTGTATATCCTCTTTGGTGAAAAATCTGTTCATGTCTTTTGCCCATTTCTAAACACAATAAATTAGACTTCTTAAATTTATCCTAGAAATGTTCTTGCATGGGTTCAGAATTACAAGTGAACAAAGTTATTCATTGTGACATTATTAAAGACAAAATTTAGAAACATCCTAAATGACCATAAATAAGAACTAGTTACATAAATTCTTGTACACTCAAATAATGGAATACTATACAGCTGTATAAAATGATGAAGTTCATTATGTACAGCCACTGCCTATATCATTTTTTTTTTTTGCGGTACATGGGCCTCTCACTGTTGTGGCCTCTCCCGTTGCAGAGCACAGGCTCTGGATGCGCAGGCTTAGCGGCCATGGCTCACGGGCCCAGCCGCTCCACAGCATGTGGGATCTTCCCGGACCAGGGCATGAACCCGTGTCCCCTGCATCGGCAGGCGGACTCTCAACCACTGTGCCACCAGGGAAGCCCTATATCAATTTTTTGAGTGAAAAAAACTAGTTTCATGAAGTGTATCATGTATGCCACTGTTTTTATGAAAATAGAAAAAAGATTGTGTCATTTATCTGCTCATATATACATAAATCATATCTGGAAGGATACATGAGAAACAAAAGCAGTGGGGAAAAGATATGGATGAAGGTGAGAATCTTTACCTTACACTGCAATTTGCATTTGGTTTTGAAAACATTCAAAGAGAAATTCAGTTTAAAAATAATAAAAGCAGGGCCTCCCTGGTGGCGCAGTGGTTGAGAGTCCGCCTGCCGATGCAGGGGATACGGGTTCGTGCCCCGGTCTGGGAGGATCCCATATGCCGCGGAGCGGCTGGGCCCATGAGCCATGGCCGCTGGGCCTGCGCATCCGGGGCCTGTGCTCCGCAACGGGAGAGGCCACAACAGTGAGAGGCCCGCATACCGCAAAAAGAAAAAAAAAAAAAAAATAATAATAATAAAAGCAACATAGAAGATTTTGTACCATAGTAATGGCAACAAAACCAGTTTTAATATTCTATGATATTGGGTCAACATTAGAACGTTCTAGCATGATGATCTGGTTGTTAGTATACATTCTGCGAAAATCAATGCCAAAGTTCCTCTAACTTAAGCTTAATATTGAAACTAAGCAAGGTATTTGTTTTAATCTTGTGCATGGAGTAGGTACACATTGCAAGATGTTCTAAGATGACTTTACACTTGTTCTGAATTATAATAAACATAGCCATCTTAATCTATTTTGCTTGTTTGTTTCCTCCAGTGTTCAATGTTTGCATTACCAAGCTGTGCTGGGCAAATTCTGGAGGAATAAATTGCATAAATGATGAGAGATTCCCAGTGTTCCCAAGAACCCAAACATGGTTACGTCTATTTTGTGCCTCAGGGCCTCTTGGCCACTCCCTACCCTCCAGTAATTAACTTCCCAACATGGTTCCTTTTCAGTATGGTAAGCTGCAGGTGTTAGGTACCCTTAGTACATGCTCCTGCTGGAGATTAACCATCACTAGTTTCCTGTAAGTATATTCTCCATAGTGCAGGTTATTAATCCAGACAGAAATATTAGATTCTCACTGGAAAAAAATTGCTTTCGAATTATTTCTGAGTATTTGGAAAAGCAAATCAAGACACAGAGCAGAGGTAATATAATAATTAGGCTTTTGTGAAGGTGCCAGAAACAATCTTGGATTCATTTACTTATCGAACCATCTAAATTCCTCTCCTCCCTCCTCACGTTCATCGAGTCATAAGGTCATACAGACCAACTGTTTTCTCACATTCCAACATACCGTGCTGTTTTAAGTTTCTAAGCCTTTGAGCATTTTTCTTCCTCTGACAGAAAAGCCTTTCTCCCCCCATCTGCCTTCTGAACTTCTACTTGTCCTTTACAGTAGATAGAGCCTTCTCAGTGACATCTTCTGGGATTGGCTCCTCTGCATGTCCCATAGAATTAATCCCTCCTTCATCGGTGCTTTTGCTATTTGAACACACCCCTGTTTCTGCAATGATGGCACAGTGTTGACATTATTTGTTCATATACCTGGAGAACAATTTTCTTAATTCTATATATGTTCTAATAAGAGACATAAAATTTTCAGATCTGTACATTTGATTATTAGAAAAAAGTATAGGCTGTAAATATGAAATCACTTGTTACACATTTCATGATTCACTCATTAAAAAGTACCGTTATGGGCTTCCCTGGTGGCGCAGTGGTTGAGAGTCCGCCTGCCAATGCAGGGGACACGGGTTCGTGCCCCGGTCCGGGAAGATCCCACATGCCGCGGAGCGGCTAGGCCCGTGAGCCATGGCCAATGGGCCTGCGCGTCCGGAGCCTGTGCTCCGTAACAGGAGAGACCACAACAGTGAGAGGCCCGCGTACCACAAAAAAAAAAAAAAAAAAAAAAAAAGTACCGTTATATGACACAGGACTGTCCTGTAAACTATGGACTATGTCTTCTTGTAACTTAGAGTCTATGAAGTGGGGTTCATATCTAAGAAAGGGCATACTTTCAAGACCTCCTGTATATGCTCCCATCTTCACTTCTCTCCAGGTTGAAGAAACTCTGTTTTGACTGGGGAGACTTCAGAACCTTGATTGGGCTGTGTTTATGAAAGGATGGAGTCACTGGGGTGCAAAGGAGCACACAGCGGTAGATTTCTGTTTCTGCCTCTTTCTCTGTTGGAGCTGGCATGTGGTATGCCTAGATTCTAATTTGGATTTATATCCTAAGCTCATTTGTTTAGTCTAATCTGGCTCACCAGAGATTTTCATTGACTTGTGGGGCTCAAAAGCAACTTGGGAGTTGACATTAATTTGCTCTAATTTCTTGTGTTTTATGTTCTTTGAGAATTTTGCAAGGCTGAAGAGCACAATAGCCTGAGGCCAGAATCTGGAACTTCTGGCATCCTTACCACAATATCCTCCAGTAGTTCCTCTTAACCTTCCTTCTGAAATATGGATAGTCCTTTAGTGCCTTAAACTAGTGTTACAAAAGAGTTCTATTATATTTGTTTCTTCTTTAAAATACATTCATGCCATCTATTTGGATATATCTTTGGAAACTTCTGAAAAATTTGAGTTGACATGAACACCTTCAGGCTAGGATTGTTAATGGAGCCTAGCACTGTTCATTCGTCTATGGGTAGAAATTCCAGGATTTCCAAGTACCGGAACTCTGAGTTAGAGGATTAGCGTGGTCAGCATGTGAATTTCTGTAATAGGAGTTAGAAAGGGTGGATTTGGAGACTCCTTAGGGATACATTATCCATAAAGGAAATTCTCATAACCTTTCTCAAGGGTTCAAGGCTTGAGAATTGGAAACATGAATGATGTCTTAGATTCTAGCACAAAGCTGAGCACAGATTAATCGTTCAATAAAAACCTTATTTGTCAAAGGATTGTAGAATTGAATGCTTTGTCTTTTTAATGCCTGGCACAAGTATAAGAGGGTACCCTAATTCGTAAAGTTTGAAGAGTTGTTTTCTCTTTTTTTCTTCAAGGAACTTAAAACAGAACAAAGTACGTTTCCAAGGAACCTATGGAATTTTATTCCAAGACCTTGGAGACAAGTTGTACCACCAAGATTCAGGCTGACTAATCTTTAAAGAAAAATGTGTATATCACCAGTGACACCCTGAATAGAATATGGAACTTGGTAGGATGTGAAAGGAAGACTTGTTTAAGACTTTGGTCTTGTACTCAGTCCTGGAGGCTTTGACAATAGCATCGTTTTATCAGCCAAATATATGAAAGAGTAAAAAAAGACCCTCAAAGTGACTTTGACGAAACCCAGGCTGATCCGTGTGACTCATTTTAATATCAAACCACAGATGTAAAAGAAAAATCTTAAGCAAACATCTAACAACAAGACAATTATAAACAAGTTGACATGTAAGATCAGATAGTAAAAATATTCCTTCAGCAAGAAACGGCCTTGTTATGCAGAACTCAGAAAAATACACTTGCTGCAGGTTTCCTTAAAGACAGGGATGTCATTGTCTCCTTGACATGCGTGTGCCTGGATTTATAATATAGAATTGTGATGTTTGCCAGAAACATGTATCTGTGTGCATTCACCTCTAAACGTGTATGCAGAGATTATAAGTTGAATTTATCACACATAATTTTTGCTTGATCTGCACAGGATTAATTTGCTCAATGATTATTAAAATAGGAAGAATTTCTAACCAGTTGCCAATATTTTAGAATTGAGAATTATAACATTGTTTATAACAAGATAACATTCCCGGCTACTTTTCAAAAAATATTGAGAAGATCTGGTCCCCCAAAACCTTCATTCCTTTAGGATAATAATCAAAAGTAACTGAGTTGTACCTGTCCCTCTTAGGATGGGCCCAGCTTCCTCTAGTTTGTCCCAGTCGCCTCATTCTCCATTGACTCCATGCCACTAACATTTAGGATCAGTTGCCATTTTTCCATGGAACTTTGGTATCACTTTTCTTACAATTCAAGTGAGGGAAAATGAAAATAATTCTTGAACTCTTTCTTCGATCAGAAATGAAAAAAAAAAAGAAGTTAAGTGGAGAGGGCAATGAATTTTTAATACAAAGCTTAATTCATTGACCTCTCTAAACAAATGTGTTTGCAGACTCCTGGAATAGAAACCCTCCAAAATGTGTCAGTTATAAAGAAAAACAACCAAAATATTACCTACATTTCCTTAGCTGTTTCCATCAAAGCAGTTTTTAAAGTTGAGTGGTATTGGGAGGAAGCCATACATGCTGGAGTCAGTGCTGTTCTGAAAGAAAAAAATAATCATGGACACAAAGATCTGTTTACTCTTTCCGTTTGTTTAGAATAAACTAAAAACTAATCTCAGCATGGATAACTGGGCCTTTGTTTCTTTGGGGGATCAGATAAATACACTCTTTCCTTGAAGGAGTTAGATGAATGGTGATGCTCCCAGATAGTGCTGATCAATGAATGGACTCCTGCCATGTTTTCTCTTTGGCTCTACCCCAACCCTATTCCAGTCTGAGCTATTAAGATCTTGACACTATGCATATGACCTCCCTAACCCTTTCATTCTGTCCTTTGGTTGTACAGTGGGTTGAATAGTGGTCTCAAAAAGATATGTCCAAATACTAACTCTTGGTACCTGTGAACTTGCCCTTTTTTGGAAATAAGGTCTGTGAAGAAGTAATTAAGTTAAGGGTCTCTAGATGAGATCATCCTGTAATTAAGGTGAGCTCTAAATCCAATGAGGAGTGTCCTTATAAGAGACAGAAAAGAGAAGACACACAGACACACAGAGTGGAAGGCCAGGTGAGGACAGGTGTGTCAACAAGCCACAGAATGCCAAGGATTGCCAGCTGCCGCCAGAAACAGAAAACAAGCACAGAATGAATTCTCTCTTTAGAGCCTCCAGAAGGAACCAACCCTAGTGACACTATGAGTTTGGGCTTTCTGCCTCTAGAAGTGCGACAGAGTAAATGTCTGTTGTTTTAATCTCCCCAGTTTGTGGTACTTTATTACAGCAGCCCTAGGAAACTGATAGAAGTCTTAGGGATTTTATTATAATTGATGTATTTTATTTTATTTTTGCGGTACACGGGCCTCTCACTGTTGTGGCCTCTCCCATTGTGGAGTACAGGCTCTGGACGCGCAGGCTCAGCGGCATGGCTCACGGGCCCAGCCGCTCCGCGGCATGTGGGATCTTCCTGGACCGGGACACGAACCCGTGTCCCTTGCATCGGCAGGCGGACTCTCAACCACTGCGCCACCAGGGAAGCCCCTAATTGATGTATTTTAAATTAAAAGATTTTCATTTTATAAAGATGCATAATCATGTCACTGATAAACAAATTGGCTTTGCATTTTTAAGGCTACCTGCAAATTTGGAGCAATGTTCACACCACTGTCTTTAGGGAGGCATTTACCAGCAATTAGCACTGAAACTGATTCTTTTAATCTTGGGTGGCAACAACTGCTCATTGCCTATCCAATAACCATTCTCCATCACTTTACTCAAGGAACCTCGCATGTTCACCATGCAAAAAAATTTTTATTAATGAAATGCAGTCATTGGTCTGGACTTCTTGGAAATCTTAAAAATGGGGCATACTCAGCGGTCAAACCCTTTAGATTTTTGTCCCTTCCTTTCTTCCTGTCTGGAATCTGCATTTGATGGATGGAATCCTGGCAGGCATCTTGTGACCATAAGCCTACAAGCACAGCCTTAAAGAGGTATAGAAGGATCCTAGTTGTATTAATTTATATCAACTCTAAACTGCCTATCTCTGGTCCCCTCTTTATATGAGATAAAAAAAACCCAAAAACACAACATCTTTCTAAAGCCACGTTTATTATAGGTATCTGTTTCTAGCAGCTAAACTCAAGCTTTGATTGATACTCTCATCTAGCCTCACTGTTATAATCTTTAAGAATTTATATTAAGAGTTAGCACTATTAACTTCTTACTGCATGCCACACAATTTAGGTAAGTTTCACATTTAATCTTCACCTAAAAGTTGGGACTATTATTATAACCAATTCACAGAGGAAGAAACTAAGGCTTTAAAAATGTAATGACTGGTTATAGGCAGGTTCTTAGGAAAATTATTTTATCTCTTCATGACCCAGTTTCCTTTGTCTTTGAAAGGAGGGTAACAATATTAAGCTACCTTATAGGATTGCAGGATTAAATGGGCTTATATATGTAAAGTGCTTAGACCACTGTGATTTAATGAGGGCTATATAAGTGTTATATATTATTAAGTGTTCAAATATGTCTAACTAGAAAACATTTTAACCACCACTACACAATCTGTTATCTTTTCAGAAAATAAGCTTGATTCATAATAGATTTTTGCCTTCATTTTCCAAGGGAATGATTTGGATACTACTATTGCAATGAACCAAATAAAACATTATGTACTTTTATATCTTTTATCTCATCATACTTCTCAGAACAACAAAGTGGGCATTATAATCTCCACATGATGTAAAACAAGGTCTATATGATTAAGTGATTTTTCTAAGTGCTAATCACAAGGGGTAAAACTGGCTCTCAAACCAATGTCTGCTAATTTTGATCTTTCCCAGAGCACCTCAGCTTCTATACATTAAACTTGAGTATGCATGAATTGTGAGTATATGTAGACACATAAAAACTCACACAGCAGGGCTTCCCTGGTGGCACAGTGGTTAAGAGTCCATCTGCTGATGCAGGGGACACGGGTTCATGCCCCGGTCGGGGAGGATCCCATGTGCCGTGGAGCGGCTGGGCCCGTGAGCCATGGCCGCTAGGCCTGCGCGTCTGGAGCCTGTGTTCCGCAACGGGAGAGGCCACAGCAGTGGGAGGCCCGCGTACCGCAAAAAAAAAAAAAAAAAAACCCAAAAAACAAAAAATACTACAAACTGATTAAAAAATATTATATTTCAGAAGTAGTTCTATTGTACCAATTTTTAAGGCAACCAGTATCTAAATTACCTCAATTAAAACTTCTACAACCATAAAATTGTTTCAGGTTTTGAATTCATGTTGGTAATGTCCTCATGACTGTTTATCGTCATAATTCCAAATTCTTTTACAAGGCTTGAATGTCTTATATCACCTATTAAACTTTCTAGTTATCTTATTTTAAGTTTAGTGTACGCATAAGAAATCTCTCATTTTACCTACTGAACATATGCACACACTTTTTCTTCTACATTTGTTTTCTAGCCAAGCTACATAGCTTGTATGAGAAATACCAATTTTTAGTTTAGAAAACCAGGATGTTATGATTTACCAAGAATGGACCCAGGGATTGGCTGTGGCCTGATCACCATGTATTGGTGCTGGTGTCACAGATAAGGAATCATGAAGGGAAGAATGCCTTCTTACTCATAACCCCTCCTTTCCCCAGAGGACTACCTGGGTTTTTTTCTATGGGGGAGGCCAAGGACCAACCTGAATCTCCATGTCAGCATAACCATGCTAGTCCTCTGAAATTTCACTGGCAGCTAGCTTCCCATTTGTAATTGGAATGAGATCTAGCTGCCATTGCTCTGTAGGCAGGATCCATGGAGAATTGCTGTTCAAATTGGAGAGAAGTTTCCTCTCATTAAAAGCAAAAGAAACCAACTGGAAGTAGCACGGCTGTTAGGAAATACCACATGGCATTGGCTCTGCTTATCCCAGGGGCTATTCTCCAATTCCAGGGGTGGGGGGCAGAGGATGGAGCAGGAAGAACATTCTCTCCTTTGGCTATTAATACCCAACTCACAGGGAGCCCTAAGGATGCTGTGCTCAGAACAGAGATCTTTTGATGATGAGAAAAGAATACCCTGGTGTGAAAAATATTTGAATAAAATAACATGGGAAATAAATCAGTAGTCACCTTTCCTTTGAAATAACTCTTCAGTCTTTCTAAATTTTCCTATTTGAATATTATTACTCTGATTCATATGTACAACTACGAATTGAGAACCTTTTATGTTCCTGTTACTTTATAAGCATTACTAAATTTCATCATAGCCATAGCAGGTGAGGAATATGTTAAAATATTTAAGATCCTTGGTTTTAGAAACAAACTTCTGAGGTCCAAATAGCTGTGAGATCTTGGCAACTACTTATTTATCCACTATGATCTTCATTTTCCTCATTAGCAAAGTTGGCATGATGATGGTAGTATTTACCTTATAAGGTTATGATGAGTTTTAAATGAAATAATCCATGTAAAATGTATAGAATAGTCCCTGGAATAGATTAATCCTTTGTTAGTTGTAATCATTATTTTCATTTAACAGATGAAGAAATTGTACAGATGACTATCAGAGAAGCTCAACTCTTTTCCCAAGATCAGACGTCAAGTTGTACTAGGTGGGGGTTGAAACACAGTCAGTCTTACTCAGCTATTTTAAATTCTAGTTTAAATTTTTATAAGATTGTTGTGAGGTTTAAGTGATGCAGTGTGTACTCTAAAGCTCAATAGAGTGTAATTTCAATACTTGCCTAGCTGAATCCAGATAGACCCTCTCTTCTAGCATTAAATAACTTTTCATTTCAAAACTTCACATATTTTCACATTTGTCTTCATTGCATTGGTAACAGGATGGTAAATAACAACTTTTCCTATGGTTTTAGCAATGCACCAAAGATCAATAAAACAATAGGTACCAAGTTTCCCCAAGGTTCACAGTGATGTGCTAGAACTTCTATTGAGAACTTGGAAAGAAGGTGGGCCAGAACTAGATCTACTAGCATTAAGCATTTGTACCTTTCCAGTGTATATGCCAAAGTAAAAGGACAGTTTATTTATTAGCTGACTACCAAAAGGGTTTTGGGACCACTCAAATATTTCATCCACTAGAACAATAACAATTAGTCCACAGAATGAATTTGTAGAAACAGTGAGAGGATGAAGCTGTTTTCTATCAAAGTTCTTCTGAGATCAGCCTGTATGACAAACCAGTAACTTACTTATAGTTGTTTGACCTTTATTCATTGTCTCTGGTAAATTATAAGCTTTCTGGGGCCAAGAACATGCTTTCTTTCCTTACTGTTCCTCAAGCTTTATGCTGTAGTCTGTGCTTCTTCAATATTGCTGACAAACTGGAGATGTAATTAATTATTCAGAATTGTCTACACAATGATGAGCTCATTAAATTGATGACCATCTTGGTCATCAATGGAAAAAAGTAAGACCTTGATGTGGATTATAAACTACCACGTACATATCATGATTTCTGCTTCAGCAGCTCTTTGGACCAACATTCATAAGCAACTCCCACCAGTATTGCAAGTATGTGCACAAAACTAACTGAGGGCAGAGTCTTGCCTTCAGTATGATTAGCTCAATATTATGCATTCCATGGATGTCATCCTTAGATATTCATTCTACCACTTAATTATATAAGCTTGGAGCAAAATTAAGTTGATGATTATATCATAATTGCCTTTCAAATGGGCAGAAGTGAAATGGCATTGGTAACTGTAGTATTGCATAATGGATCAAACTGTGAACTCTATAGAGAAAGCACATCAGTAGCAGCTTGTGACTCAACAATAGTGCAACAAACATGGTGAGAAAATTAATATAATAGTTGTGCATAAAAATTAGTTGATGTTTAAAAAGTAGGAAATTTCACATAAAAATTGAGAAATTCAGCTTCTGTTGAAACATGGTTAGACATAGAAACACTGGACCGGCATCTTTCAAAACTACCGTTTTCTTTAGCCTAGTAACAGCTGAGTCTTTTAGCCTGGACCAGTTTTCTGTAGTCATAACCCTTCACACAATTTACACAAAAGCACTTACCCATAGCCTGTTTCACCCATGTCCCTTTCATGACCACCAACTTTACATCCTTTTGCCTACAGCATTGATCTTTATGACAGGGGATAACGTGTGGAAACATTTCATTTGCTTTTTGCTGATCTCACAGAGTATAAATTAGAGTAGGATGGAGTTTAAGCTTTAAGTGTACTACTTCTCATAAATATGTTCACTAAAAACATCACTAATACCTTATGGCACTTATTTTTGGTGGATCCAAATGTGTTTTCAGAATCCTTAATCTTAGTGATGCAGGAAGTTTAACTAAACTCAGAGTTGGCATATGCCATGTATGAGTTATCTATTGGTATGTAACCTTATTACCATAAACATTGTGACTTGAAACAAGACATATTTATTATCTCACAGTTTTCTGTAAGGCAGAAGCCTGAATACAACTTAGCTGGGTCTTCTGCTTTAGATTCTCACAAAACTTCAATCGAGATGTTGGCTGGGAGTTAGTTCTCATCAGAGGCTTGAACGAAGAAGGATATATATATTTTTAACATCTTTATTGGAGTATAATTGCTTTACAATGTTGTGTTAGTTTCTGCTGTATAACAAAGTGAATCAGCTATACGTATACAAATATCCCCATATCCCCTCCCTCTTGCGTATCCCTCCCACCCTCCTTATCCCACCCCTCTAGGTGGTCACAAAGCACGGAGCTGATCTCCCTGTGCTATGCGGCTGCTTCCCGAAGGATTTGTTTTGAAGCTCAAGTCGTTGTTGGCAGCAATCCATTCCTTGTGGATTTTTGAACTGAGGTCCTCAATTTCTTGCTAAGATTTTTTTCTGAGGCTGCTGTCAGTTCTCTGCCACGTGGACATTACCAACATGGCAGCTTATGTCCTTAAAGCTAGCAAGGAAGAGAGACTATCCTCCCAACATAAGTGTTACAATCTTATGTAATATAATTATCTACACATAACCATGTATATTCTATCATTTTTGCTATATTCTGTTGGTTAGAGGCAAATCACAGGGCCCACCATGCTTAAGGGAAAGGGATTATACACAGGAGTGAATACCAGGAGAGAGGTATGGTGTTTGAAAGGTGCAGGAAATGTGATGTGCTCCCTCAAAGAGTGTTCTGAAACCTTTGTTTCTGAGTTTATAATTAAACGTGCCACTTATCTTAATGGGCACATGCCACTCTTCTCTCTGTGCCCAGCAATTGCAAAGAGTACAGTGCAGAATCCTGTCTTATACCTGGATACAATTAGTTTCTGTGACAATGCAGAGTTTTCTTTAAATTGTGTGTTTATCTTTCTGATGCAGAAAGTAGGTGGCCAGTGGCTCCATTTCACAAAAAAATGCTTCCAATCCAGGATGTCACTTGGAGAGGTGTCAGTGATCACACTGCATGAAACTAAAGAAGGCCAGGTTAATCTTAGGGACTCCCTTGAACTTCTCTTTAGAACAGCCCCAAACCTAGGAACCTACCTTCTTCCAGAATTCAGTTAATGCCTGATAGAGAATAAATTGTGTTCCTCCCAAAATATACTTAGCTCCAAACTCTTGGTATCTGTGAATGTGATCTTAATTGGAAATAGGGTCTTTGCAGGTGTAATCAAGTTAAAATGAGGTCAGGCAAAATTGTGTGAGCCCTAAATCCAATGGCTGATGTCCTTGTAAGGACAGAGATATTTGAAGACACAGAGGACACAGAGGAAAGTAAGCCACGTTATGAATGAGGCAGAGACTGGAATGACACAGCTACAAGCCAAGGAGTACCAAGGATTGCTGGCCACCATCAAATTCTAGGAATAGACAAGGAAGGATTCTTCCCTAGGGCCTTCACAGGGAACATGGTCCTGCCAACCCCTTGATTTTGGACTGATGGCCTCCACGCAATACATGTCTCTTGATTTTAGCCAACTAGTTGGTAGTAATTTGTTGTAACCCTAGGAAAAGAACACAGTGCCTCAGTGGGACAATGAGTTGTATGCTTACAGGCTCTTTCTCTGCTTAATATCTCCCCTCTCAGTGCTTCAAAACTATTTTCTTTTAAGCGAGAATAGACTCTGACTTTGGGGTGGGGTATTCCAGGGCCGCTGCAGGGCCGGTAGTTTTCTTCCACTTACTTAAAAATAACTTAGAACAAAATGACTCCATCTTGAAGCACAATATTCTGTGATGAATGCCTGCTAAACCTAAAAGTACATGGTGTGAAGCTGGGAAGAGAATTAATTTAGGACAACAACTTTCTTTTTTTGAGAGGATGCAATGGGACATCATGTGCTAACGTTCTTAAGTACTTAAAATCCTTTCAATTTTTAGGAAATATCACTAAAGATATGATTAACAATGAACACAAAACTTAGCTATGCAGTTTCTTAGCACCATGTTGCTTGTAATAGTAACAAAAAAGTATAAATGATTGAAATGTCTAGGAAAGTCAGATTATTAAAATAAATTATGGTTTTCCATACCGTGGTTTAGCATACAGCTATCCGGAAATGGAGCTGTCCAATAACCATTTTTAAACTGTGCTTTGAGGAGGCTGCAAGTGCCTTGGCAGCATTTCAGTGGCTGTTGGAGCAGGTGAGGTAGAGTCAAGGTCAGCTGTGCTTTGCCCCCACTCTCACTTAACCAGATCTGCTCAATTTATCTGTTTTATAGATTGAGTTTCTGAATAAGATGCCATTTGGAAAAAAAAACAAACAGTTTTTGTTGTGGGTTGCATTGTGTCCCGTAACAAAAATCTGGAAAGAAAACCATGATTTTCAGTGTTACACTCATGGCCTGGAAGATGTGCTGGAAGAAATATCTTAATATATAAAGCAAAACTGCATAAAGACATTTAAAAAATGAGAAAACATGTAAGAGACCTACAGGATAGATCTGGGAGACCCAGCAGAGCGAGCATGTGAATTTAAGGACATCCAGAAGGAGAGGGCTCCCAGAAAAGAAAAGATGAGAAGCAGTCTTGAAATATATAAAAATTACCCTAAGCAGAAATCATGATCAGATTATTAAAAATTACCCGAAGTTAAAAGAAAATTAAATATGATTGGTCAGAGCTCATATGGCAGGTTGGGTTGGTAAAAAAAACAAAATGATACATATAATCATATCTTCATATATTTCCTGAACTATAAACTCTTTAAAGTTCCAGGAACACTAGTAAAGATCAAATCTCCTAAGGCATATAGGCAGTTGTTGAAATTAAAAAATAATGTAGCTTAAAGGGGAGAACAGGAAAAGATTTTGGAGAATAAACCTTTCAGAATTAGAAGCAAATTATATCTTTTCCTTATAACCTACAGGCTCCTTCCCACCTCACCAACACACACAACATATACACACACACAGACACCTCACACAGATGCACACATAGTCATACTCACACAAATACTCTGGGGGCTGAGGTGATTCTAAAATGTTATGTGTAAAAATATTCTGCTTTGTGATAAGCTTGGGATGTCACATGGTTGTGCTGCCATGTGGCACATTAATTTCATGAAGCTCATGAATTCACTCAAGTTCATCGCTAACACAACACCTGTTCCCTGCAGGGCCATAGCTACCAAAGAGAGTCCTGGTATAAATAAGAAATATCTCAGTCAATAAGATCTTCTTCATTATGAAATTTTCAAATATTTTTAATGTACAAATCCAGGGTGTTTACATGTATTCTTGTTGAATTTTATGACTTAGATGGGTTGTTTTATTAATTTATTATAAATCTTGGTTCAGTCTTCTTCATTATATTTTAGTATCATTCAAACCATTGTTTATTATTCTAGATGTAGTTTTTTCTTTCATTCCAGAATATTTTAAACAGAATTAGCCACGGACAAAACTGTAGGGTAAGTCACATGAGACTTTTCTTTGATCGACATTTACTACCTTCCTAAAATGGCAGTTATCAAAATGTATTGTTCAGAAGTTTCATACAGAATCTTGCTAATAACACAGGTTCCCAGTTCAACGTCAGGCTCTCTAACTTTGAGCATGTTTGAAAGCATGCGTTTTGAAGCAACTAAGTGATTCTATGTAGGTGATACTTGTACCTAACTTTGTGATTTATTCCTCAAAGGGAAGTGCTTCCTTCCTTTCTTTCAAGTCCCTAGAGCTCATGTATCTAGTAGAATAAATTGGGTGATTGGAGAAGCATTTCTTTATGTCTGTATTAGTCTGCTCGGGCTGCCATAAAAAAAGTATCACAGATTCGATGGCTTAACCAGCATTTCTCACCGTTCTGGGGGCTAGGAGTCCAAGATCAAGTCCCAGAACAGGTCTAGCTTTCTGGTGAGGGCTCTCTTCCTGGCTCATAGATGGCTGCTTTACTGCTATGTCATCACGTGGTCCTTCCTTAGTATGTGTGCACAGAGAGAGCAAGCTCCCTGGTGTCTCTACCTGTATGGACACAAATCCTGTATGATCTGGGCCCTATCTTTATGACCTCATTTAACCTTAACTACTTTCTTAGAGGCCCCACCTCCAAATACAGGCACACAGTGGATTAGAGTTTCAACACAAAAATTTTAGAGGGACACAAACATGCAGCCCATAACCATGCTGTTCATTTATTCCTTTCTTGTTCCCTAACAGAGTTCCCTTTGCATTCATGGACTCCACAATAAAGGCAGGAAGCAAGTATATCATATGCCATCAGCCTTTCAGCACTTCCCTATAGAACATACTTTCCTGGTCTTGCAATCCTTTTGGACACTCAATGGATATTCATAAGGCATGGAACCTCTCGAAAACTTTTGACATCTGCCACTGTCCTAAAAATTACTTTGATTTGTTTCTGCACCCTTGAAAAAATTTTAATTTGGGGAAACATACTTGATCTCTTATACTTCTGTCACTTTTCAGTGGCCTGCAAACCCTTGGCAGATCTCCAGAAATTATATATATTCCACCAGGTGTAAGTTTTAATAAGAGATATCCTAATTAACTAAATATTAAGTTGACTAAATATATACCTCAGCTGCTTCATTTAACTGAATGTGGTATTGTTTGCATATATGTATGGGTATTTATAAACACCAGTATTTTATTTTCATTTTCCACAAATGTTGTCATGCCAAATCCCCAAAAAAAGTACATGCCAAACAAATTAATGTCACACACAGGTGAGGCAGTCATTCCTACCTACCTACCTACCTACCTACCTACATTTCTACCTATCTACCTATCGACCTACCTACCTACCTATCTACCTATCTATCTGTCTACCTATCTACCTACCTACCTGTCTATCTGTCTACCTATCTACCTACCTACCTACCTATCTACCTATATGTCTACCTGTCCACCTACCTATCTACCTATCTATCTATGTACCTATCTACCTATCTGTCTGTCTACCTATCTACCTACCTATCTGTCTACATACCTATCTACCTATCTACCTATCTATCTATTTATCTACCTGTCTGTCTAGAGATAGATAGGCAATAGGTAGATAGATAGGTAGATAGGCAAGAAAGTCATATTTTAGATCTTTGTATATTAGAATAGGAGGGAGTTCCCTGGCGGTCCAGTGGTTAGGACTTGGCGTTCTCACTGCTGTGGGCCTGGGTTCAGTCCCTGTTCAGGGAACTAAGATACCATAAGCTGCACAGCACGGCCAAAAAAAAAAAAAAAAAAAAAATTAAAAAACAAGGAGAGTAGGAGAATATTAAGTGTCTAGTAAAATTATTTTCAGAAAATGTTTCTGACACAGAAAGGATTCCGGAGACCTACATTCCCCTCCCTAGAATGCTAGTCACCAGGAGAGTGATTTGGGACAAATAAAAAAAAAAAACTATTCTTGACTTTCCTCATCTGTAAAATAAGGGTGTTGGACTAGATAGTCTCTACGTCTTTTTAAACTTTCAATTCTGTGCTTCTGTGATTTTATTTTATGAACTATGTATCTATTCTAACTGACTAGAGAGAAATCCACAGATGGATTTCTATGTACCCAACAAAATTTACCAACCTGCCTTGTACCCTAAAGGAAGTAAAGAGACAATAATAACATCTCCAGAAATTTTCATGCACTAAAGAAAGGATATAAGTAAAATGCTAGAATAACTTTAAGCTGTCTTTTGGGGGGAGATAAGATATAATCTGTTTTCTACCTGAAAAAAAAGTGTTTCAAAGGGACACTCCATAAATGGGATAAAGGTGGGTTTTATTGCTGTGGGTCATATGTACAGTCTTTTCTGACCCATAGTCCCAATGGTAGGATATGCATTTCATGGGAGAGTGAACTCTACTCTGAGGAGTATAGTGGCAGAAACTGGAGAGGATAAGACAGTGTTAAGAGAGAAAACATTTTTGGTCCCATATGGAGGCTCTGAGTCTGTCTGGTCATTACACAACACTATGGTGACTTTGCTATGTAAAGAGGAACTTTATTTCTTGTTTATATTTTCTAATGAATTATTAGTGAAGTTTGTTCCTATGAAGAAGTGGAATTGGCCAGATGCTTGCATAGAATGGTTTTAGGAGTGTTACCAAAAGAACAATTATTGAAATTACCTTCCCTGGATCAAGTTTAGGCTTTGATTATTTCTTGCCTTGAAAATTTACAACTTTTCTAACTCGTGTGACTCTGGTCTCTACTCTGGCAGAGGTAGCTTGCTGAAGCAAAGTTGTGATCAGTTTAAAAGCTGCAGACAAATCTCATTGTCTGATTGAGAAAGTAGGAAGTCCAAACTGGCCAAACATTTTTGACACATTTCTCACATACTATGGATTAATCTATTTGTGAAATTATTAAGTGCTCTAATATATTCGGACTGGGCCTCACTCAAGCTATGGCCTAACCAATACTAGCTGCAACAAAACACCTTGAATGTATTCAATGTAATTTATATTTTGCAGTTTTTCTGCCTTTCCTAACATTGCCCGTTTGAATTTTTTTTCACTTCTTTTACCCTCTCCACACCAGATGCATACCTACTTATATACAAAGCTTAATATAAACGCAAGCTATGTGTATTTTAATCCGTACCTTTGCTTCACCCAAGAATAAATAAATCAGACTTTCTAATTAACTTTATTTTTAAATTATAAGATACTAACGCTTTTTTGACAGCAAAAGTAGAGGTAACGTGAAAGAAAAATAGAATGTCCTCCATTAATCTTCCCACAGTATTTTTTTTTCTTTTTCTTTCTTCTTTTTCTTTTTGCGGTATGCGGGCCTCTCACCGTTGTGGCCTCTCCCGTTGTGGAGCACAGGCTCTGGACGCGCAGGCTCAGTGGCCATGGCTCACGGGCCTAGCCGCTCCACGGCATGTGGGATCCTCCCGGACCGGGGCACGAACCCGCGTCCCATGCATCAGCAGGTGGACTCTCAACCACTGCGCCACCAGGGAAGCCCTTCCCACAGTATTTTTAATGGTGTTTTGTTTATGAATAGCATACATACAAAAAAGACATAAATCATGAGTCTGCAAGTCGATGAATTTTTACAAAATGAACACCCGGAAATCAGGTCCCAGATCAAGAAACAGTGCATTAGCAGCAAATAGACAGCCCCTTATTTCTCCTAGGGTCACTTCTCCCCAAGGGTAATCACTACCCTGATTTCTATTATCTTAGATTAGTTTGGCCTCCTTTGAGCTTTTTGGAATCATGCATTATTAATTGTCTTGGGTATGGCTTCTTTTTTTCAACAGTATGCTTATGAGATTCATCAGTGGTCTTGCATATATAGACATATGTATTTCTTTGAAGTCTAGACCAAGAAATAGAAATGCTAGGTATACAAATGGTAAATTTTAGTGGATACTGCCACTCAAAAGTGGTTGAATAACTTATATTCACAACATCAGTTTTGAGTTTCCAGTTGCTAAAAGTTGGTTATACATATTTCTCATCCTTGTTGGATCAGTGGGCTTACCTAGGGCATTTTCTTCTTATGGCAATGGAAGAAATGCAAGAGAAATGGGTGAAAACATGCATTGGTCTTCCAGTCTTTGTTGAGAACTAGAATAATGTCAATTCCATCTAGATTTTATTGGCAAAATCATACAGCTAAGCCCAACGTCAACATGTGCCCCTTCTTTAGCGAAAAACGCTGCAAAATCACTTAACAAATATATGGATGCGGGGAATAGTGAAACATTGGGAATAACATGTGCCCCTTCTTTAGGGAAAAATGCTGCAAAATCACTTAACAAATATATGGATGCGGGGAATAGTGAAACATTGGGAATAACAACACAGTCTATCACAGTTTGCTCTCTTGATGACATTTATTTATATCCTTCCAACACACAAAATTTGCTCATTCCCCAAGACACTCCCAAAGTCTTATCTGATCATGGTATGAAGCTCAGAGGCCAGAATTTTATGCTTTATATCAGTTCAGTATTTTCCTCCTCCTATTTGCAACATTTAGAGGGAAAAAAAGACAAGTCAGTCCTATACATGCCTAGCTCAAGGACAAAATAAACTAATAAACATTCTCATTTAGAAGAGTGATGAATAGGGAACATAAAACAATCACTGTTTCTTAGAAATTCTGAAATCTCAGTGGACAAATGTTGCTGCATTTGGCTATCCTTGGGACATGGACTATTCCTTAATTGATCCCTGGATCTGCTCATTTGGATGGTTCTCAAATCTGTTGGTCTCCATAATTCTTTTCTTTCCATCATTTTTGTTGGTCATATCTAAAGAGACATTATAGGATATACACTTCTTATATATACTGGTATATATTAAATATATATACTGGTGTTAGAGACCAGTATAGTTTCTTAGGATGTTTCCTGGCTATAGAAGTTTTTAGGCCAGAAGATGTTTGAACTTGAATGTTTTTAGTCTTTTTAATACAAACGGGGATGTTTTTGCCAGTACAACTTTTCAAAATCTTTGTGGGTTTTGTCTGTATTGGAATTCAGTCAACTCTATATGACAAAACCACATGTATAAATAATATCAAAGCATACCTCTCTTTTAAGATTAATCTATTGTTTGTTTCTTTTTATTTTATGTGGGCCTCTATCATCTCTGCTGAGAAGTCAACTGTCAGTCTCATTCTTGCTTCTTTAATGGTAATGCATCTCTTTTTCTTTTTTCTTTTTTTTGTTGCTTTGAATATTTATTCTTTGTCTTGGATTTTAGCAGACCTGTTATGAGCCTATGGTTTAGTTTTTGTTTCATTTTTGGTTTGTGTGTTTTTTTCTTTAATCCACTTCTTTCTGACCCATTCTTTCTGTACTGTATTCCAGGGACTCCAGTTACATGTATATTAGATGTATTCTCTAAGTTCCATGGGCCTCTAAATTTCTTTTCTTTATTTTTATTTTATATTCTAAATTTGGATTATATAATATAAACCTGTCTTTCAATTCAATTATTCTGGAACTCATTAATCACATTTCATATTGACATATCTAAGAAATTCAAAATTTTAGATACTATTGATATTCATCAATTCTAGATTTTCCATTTGATTCTTTTTTAAGGATTATAATTTTCTGGTGGAATTATTCATTTCTTCATCAATTTCCCATCTTTTCCATGGTTTTCTTAAACACAGGAGTCAATTAACTCTGATATCTTTGCTACCTATGGGTCTACATTTATAGCTTCTTTTTCTCCTGGCTTCGGTCCTGAGTTTCTGTCTGTTGGTGTGCCTAGTGATTTTTTTTTTAATTGAATGCCAGACAGTAGTTTAAAAACCACAGAGGCTGCAGATGATCTTATCTTTCTCAAGAGTGAGTTCACCCATTCCCACACTAGTCAGATAGGGTGGTGATTGATTATGTTAATCAGATCTTTAGTGGTGCTGAATTAAGGCTAGGTTGAAGCCCTCTTAAGACTGAGTCAACTATGGTTTTGCCTCTGTCTTTCCAGGATTTTTGGCTAAGAACCTGCTGTATTCTGTGGAACCCAGTCCTTTGACAGATCACAAACCCTAACTTTTCTCTGTTTTGTTTTTCTGCTTAGGTTATGGCCTTCCCCACAACAAAACTAGAGTTTAGCAAGTATACTGAGGGAATAACTAGTCATGTGCTTCTGGTCCTTTCAATATCTGCCAAAATTCTGTTGTTTCTCTCTGTTATTCAGCAAAAGGCTTCTGGGTTCTAACTCCTAGATTCTTGGTCTCCTGCTCACAGCCAGAATTATTAACTCCCCCAGGATAAAAGTAGTTTCAGAAGGTCAGTTTATCTTTCTGAAGTTCTTCCTCTACTGAATCTTGGTCAGTCTTTTTATGTTTCCTCCTCTTCATCACACCCAAAGAAATGATCTCTGTACTTTGTTCAACTTTCCTTTTGTCTGTAGGTGCATTCACTGGTCTGATACCAGTTACTACATTCCATACACACGTAGAAATCTTTCCTTCCATACCATTTATCAAAAAAAAAACTATTTTATCATGTTGTGTAGCAATCTTTCTATATGTATCTATCTCCTTGAAGAGATTATGCGACCATGAACTTCTTGAGGGCAGAAGTTGTCATTAGTTAAATATTTTATGGTTTACATGACTCACAATAGATTAAATATTTTATACTTTGGTGAGGAATAACACAGATTTCTTTGAGAATATGATAAATTATATGAAATCTGACCAGAAAAATAATTCACATGCAAACATGTTCTCAAGTATTTAAATACAATATTTTGGTTCAACAACCCCTTGGTGCCATTCATGGGATACCTAGGCTTTAGAGATCACAAGTTAAAAACCCCTGCAAATGAAGTTACTGACATATCAGTCAGTGACTTTCCTAATTCCTACTGTAACACTATGAGAGCCCTATATCACTATGCCAAAGCATTATTTTTCTACAACTATTATATTTAAATGAAATTCAAGTGACTAGTAACATAATACATTTAATGGGCTTTGTGGGTTTTGGTTGCCCAGTATTCAGTTTTCCATGCTGAAGTCATCTAAATATGCTTTTGGGAAATTTTATCCTTATTTACTTTACAGTAAGTCAAGATGTCCCATGCTACCACTACAAAAGTCAGCAGCTATCCTGGAGGTCCCTTCTCTTACATCAGCCCTTTCTCCAGCTAGCACTTTGAAGAGATTAGACCTTAACCTCAGTTTCATCAGTTAGATCTTCTCTTCCAGGACTCTGATAACTGACCTGAACAAGGCAAGAATAGAGTTAATGATTGGAGTTTGTTCCTTCTGGTATTGTTGAGATAGATGGAATGACAGTTTCTGTTACTAAGACTTGCTACAGTTTTCCACTGAAATTTGTTTCATGGCTTCTCCTCTATATTAGAAAGTCCTCCACTATATGTTTTCAATAAATTCTCTTTTTCTCTTGTTAAAAGAGTCCACAAACATGCTCAGATACACACATGAACACATTATCAGTCATTAAGTTCCATCCAAATATAATCATGATTCCTTACTATCCATTTCCCTTCCAGAGCAAGCAGAAAGAATCATGGAAGACAGGTAATAGGACAGGAATATTTTTCACAGGCAGAGGGAGAAATAAACACTGAGAAGAGGATAGTCATACAGTGTACCACATGGGGGCAGCAGATATTACTACAAATTAAGAGATTGCCAAATTCTGTAAACATCAGTTTCCCCCATAAGGTTAAATCTGAGGCTGACAACTTCAACAGCATCATAATTTTAACCATGTTTATCTTTATCATCTCCATCCTTTTTATATGAATAGGCATAATAGTTTTTAAACAATTCATTGTATATTAGTAGGTGTTCCTAACTTGTGAGGATAGAAATCGGCATTTATAATAGATGTTAAGACATGGATTTTACAGTCCAACAGCCCTGTAAAGATTGAGAGTCCCTGTGACCTGGAGCTTTGCTTCTTTTCAAAAGTTTAGGTCCCTTGTCTTTGAAAAGAGAATGCCTACATGCAGTATCATGAATAACAAATGAGATGTTATACATAACGTGCTTGTCTTTGAAAAGAGAATGCCTACATGTAGTATCATGAATAAAAAAATGAGACGTTATACATAACGTGATTGTCACAGAGCCCACCTTGCAGTAAGAACTCAGAAATGCTTGGTATTACTGTGTTTTTATTCTCTGCATTTGAAAGTTAAATAAAGCAAGTCTTTCAAATTCACAAGTGAGGTATGTAAAAGAATAAGGCTATTTATTTTGACTCTGAGTTCACAATCCCACCACTATTCTTCTTTAAAATGCATATCAATTGGGCTTCCCTGGCGGCGCAGTGGTTGAGAGTCCGCCTGCTGATGCAGGGGACATGGGTTCGTGCCCCCGTCCGGGAGGTTCCCATATGCCGCGGAGCGGCTTGGCCCGTGAGCCATGGCCGCTGGGCCGGCGCGTCTGGAGCCTGTGCTCCGCAGCGGGAGAGGCCACAACAGTGA
Source organism: Mesoplodon mirus (assembly GCF_964341445.2). Taxonomy (NCBI): domain Eukaryota; kingdom Metazoa; phylum Chordata; class Mammalia; order Artiodactyla; family Ziphiidae; genus Mesoplodon; species Mesoplodon mirus. The sequence continues at coordinate 18,853,021 of NC_138983.1, forward strand.
GAGGCCCGTGTACCACACACACACACACACACACACACACACACACACACACACAAATGCATATCAATTAATTGGCTATCTTTAGTGCATGGGGAGAAGCTGCAGAATTATATTGAAGGATGGCATATTTTCTAAATGATGCTATCATTCACATACGGGAAATAATCTGAGAGAAATGAATCTTTATGAGAGACCTTGGTCTTTACATCTTTAAATATTCTCTAAGGAAAAGACATTATTGAGTTTTCCCCAATAGATCTGGAATTCCCTGTGAATTAAATCAAAGCCTTCTAGAATAACTTTATATTCTTGGAAACATGAGACAAGCCAGAACAGTCCCACTTTGAATGAATGGTTTTTAAAATGCTTGAGAGACCACAAAACATAAAAGTATTTCTAAGTATGAGGAGGGAAATGTGTCTAGTGCATAAAAACCATACATTCAATTTACTGAAGAGAAAAAAACATTTTAAAGACACTAACCTTGTGACTTGAATTGAATGTATTTATTCATTTCAAAGAAGCCATTCAAAAAGTAATAGGCCCTTGTAATGAAAATAGAAAAAGAGCCTGGAATAGGTGAGGTAGAGACCATGGATAAGAAAAAGGGAAAGGATTGGCTCTGAGTTTGTGGAAAACAAATTATATTTTCATAAAATTTTAGAGACAAATTTAATGGTGTTAGTCCATTATTTTCCTTTAAGAGATGAGGACATAGACAATCAGAGAGGTTCAATGATGTTTACAAGTCTGTAAAACCACTGAGGGGCAAAACCAAGTCCAAATCTTCTTATTACCGTACAATTGTTTTCCATTTTTCAACAGCACATCCTCTTTCAAACTGTTTGTCTGTTAACTTTGAATACCAGCTATAAAAACCCAATTGCTTTTTAATAGCTTCTTTATGGATTTTAAAATAGCTTAGTGAATATTTGTTCAGATCTGGCCCCAAATGTGATAGGATATGCATCATCTGGCCAGATGTTCTCTGTTTTCAACTAATGAAAACAGTTATAATAGGAGATTCAAGTCTATTTAAAAACATACACAATATCAAGAAGATCACAGGTGTAGTCTAGTAAAGTATAAAAACTTTTCCTTGGAGAATATTTAAAGATGTAAAAGACCAGTGTTTCTTATAAAGCTTCACTTCTCTCATGTTATTTCCCACATGGAAATAATAGCATAATTCTCATGGGAAAATGTTTTATCCTTTAATATAATTTTGCTGCTTCTCCCCATGTACTAAAGATAGCCAATTAATTGATATGCATATCATTGCATCCTTTGATTAACACGTGTCTAGATTTTCCTATTTATTCATGTCTCAACTCAAATGTCTCTTCGACCATCTGTAACCTCCACTACCTACACCAGACATTCTCTATCACATAACCTGCTATTTTCTATATCACTTACTACTATCTGAGATTATCTTATTTACTTCCAAATTATACATATTTTACCTTTCCCATTCAAGGAAGTAAACTGCTTCATGAAGGAAGAAGATTTCTATGATTTTTTCATCACCATATTGTCTGTACGAAAATACATCTTTTAGAGCTACAATTCTCTTACTCTGGAAAAAGTGGGAGCTTGCTCTTTGGTGGATAACTAGTTGTCTTACCACAAATAGCTATATCAGATGGCTGCAGAAAGGACTAAATCAGCCGTGTGGCTGACAGGGTCCTCGTGCTTCGGCTGGGTTTCAGGCCTGTGCATCTGAGGTGGGAGAGTCGACTTCAGGACATTGGTCCACCAGAGACCTCCCAGCTCCGCATAATATCAAATGGTGAAAGCTCTCCCAGGGATCTCCATCTCAACGCTAAGACCAAGCTCCACTCAACGACCAGCAAGCTATAGTTCTGGACGTCCTATGCCAAACAACTAGCAAGACAGGAACACAACCTGACCCATTAGCAGAGAGGCTGCCTAAAATCATAATACGGTCACAGACACCCCAAAACAAACCACTGGACACTGCCCTGCCCACCAGAAAGACAAGATCCAGCCTCATGCACCAGAACACAGGCACCAGTCACCTCCACAACCTACACAACCCAGTGAACCAAACTTAGCCACTGGGGGCACATGCCAAAAACAACACGAACTATGAACATGCAGCCTGCGAAAAGGAGACCCCCAAAGCAGGAACTTAAGCAAAATGAGACAACAGAGAAATACACAGCAGATGAAGGAGCAAGGTAAAAACCCACCAGACCAAACAAATGAAGAGGAAATAGGCAGTCTACCTGAAAAAGAATTCAGAGTAATGATAGTAAAGATGATGCAAAATCTTGGAAGTAGAATGGAGAAAATACAAGAAATGTTTAACTAAAGAGCAAACAATGATGAAGAGCAAGATAAATGAAATTAAAAATTCTCTAGAAGGAATCAATAGCAGAATAACTGAGGCAGAAGAACAGATAAGTGATCTGGAAGATAAAATAGTGTAAATAACTACCACACAGCAGAATAAAGAAAAAAGAATGAAAAGAATTGAGGACCGTCTCAGAGACTTCTGGGACAACATTAAATGCACCAAAATTTGAATTATAGGGGTCCCAGAAGAAGAAGAAAAATAGAAAAAGAGGGAGTGAGAAAATATTTGAAGGGATTATAGGTGAAAACTTCCCTAATATGGGAAAGGAAATAGTCAATCAAGTCCAGGAAGCACAGAGAGCCCCATGCAGGATAAATTCAAGGAGAAACATGCCAAGGCACATATTAAACAAACTATCAAAAATTAAATAGCTGATTTTTTTTTTTTTTTTTTTTTTTTTTGCAGTACGTGGGCCTCTGACTGCTGTGGCCTCTCCCGTTGCGGAGCACAGGCTCCAGATACGCAGGCTCAGTGGCCATGGCTCACGGGCCCAGCTGCTCCGTGGCATGTGGGCTCTTCCCAGACTGGGGCAAGAACCCGTGTCCCCTGCATCGGCAGGCAGACTCTCAACCACTGTGTCACCAGGGAAGCCCTAACAGCTGATCTTTCAGCAGAAACTCTGCAAGCCAGAAGGGAATAGCAGGACATATTTAACCTGATGAAAGGGAAAAACCAACAGCCAAGAGTACTTTACCCAGCAAGGATCTCATTCAGATTCGACAGAGAAATTAAAGCCTTTACAGACAAGCAAAAGATAAGACAATTCAGTACCACAAAACCAGCTTTACAACAAATGCTAAAAGAACTTCTCTAGGCAGGAAACAGAAGAGAAGGAAAAGACCTACAATAACAAACCCAAAACAATCAAGAAAATGGTAATAGGAACATACATATCAATAACTACCTTAAATGTAAATGGATTAAATGCTCCAACCAAAAGACATAGACTGGCTGAATGGATACAAAAACAAAACCTGCATATATGCTGTCTACAAGAGAACCACTTAAGACCTAGGGACACATACACACTGAAAATGAGGGGATGGAAAACGGTATTCTATGCAAAGGGAAACCAAAAGAAAGCTGGAGTAGCAATTTCCACATCAGACAAAGTAGACTTTAAAATAAAGGCTATTACAAGAGACAAAGAAGGACACTAAATAATGATCAAGGGATTGATCCAAGAAGAAGATACAACAATTGTAAATATTTATGCACCAACATAGGAGCACCTCAACACATAAGGCAAATGCTAACAGCCATAAAAGGGGAAATTGACAGTAACACAATCATAGTAGGGGACTTTAACACCCCACTTTCACCAATGGACAGATCATCCAAAATGAAAATAAATAAGGAAACACATGCTTTAAATGACACATTAAACAAGATGGACTTAACTGATATTTAAAGGATGTTCCATCCAAAAACAACAGAATACATTTTCTTCTCAAGTGCTCATGGAACATTCTCCAGGATAGATCATATCCTGAGTCAAAAATCAAGCCTTGGTAAATTTAAGAAAGTTAAAATCATATCAAGTATCTTTTCTGACCTCAGCACTGTGAGACTAGATATCAATTACAGGGGAAAAAAAACCTGAAATATACAAACACATGGAGGCTAAATAGTATGCTACTAAATAATCAAGAGATCACTGAAGAAATCACAGAAGAAATGAAAAAATACCTAGAAATATGTGACAATGAAAACACGATGGTCCGAAACCTATGGGATGCAGCAAAAACGGTTCTAAGAGGGAAGTTTATAGCAATACAATCCTACATCAAGAAACAAGAAAAATCTCAAGTAAAAATCCTAACCTTACACCTAAAGCAATTAGAGAAAGAAGAAGAAGAACAACAAAAAAAACCCCCGAAGTTAGCAGAATGAAAGAAATCATAAAGATCAGACCAGAAATAAATGAAAAAGAAATGAAGGAAACGATAGCAAAGATCAATAAAACTAAAAGCTGGTTCTCTGAGAAGATAAACAAAATTGATAAACCATTAGCCAGACTCATCAAGAAAAAAAGCAAAAAGATTCAAATCAATAGAACTTGTAATGAAAAAAGAGAAGTACCAACTGACATTGCAGAAATGCAAAGGATCATGAGAGATTACTACAAGCAACTAGCTGCCAATAAAATAGACAACCTGGAAGAAATGGACAAATTCTTAGAAAAGCACTACCTTATGAGACTGAACCAGGAAGAAATAGAAAATATGAACAGACCAATCACAAGCACTGAAATTGGGGCTGTAATTAAAAATCTCCCAATAAACAAAAGCCCAGGGCCAGATGGCTTCACAGGCGAATTCTATCAAACATTTAGAGAAGAGCTAACACCCATCCTTCTCAAACTCTTCCACAATATAGCAGAGGGAGGAACACTCCCAAACTCATTCTATGAGGCCAACATCACCCTGATACCAAAACCACACAAAGATGTCACAAAGAAAGAAAACAACAGGCCAATATCACTGATGAACATAGGTGCAAATATCCTCAACAAAATACTAGCAAACAGAATCCAACAACACATTAAAAGGATCATACACCATGATCAATTGTGGTTTCTCCCAGGAATGCAAGGATTCTTCAATATATGCAAATCAATGTGATAAAACATTTTAACAAATTGAAGGATAAAAACCATATGATAATCTCAATAGATGCAGAAAAAGCTTTCGACAAAATTCAAACCCTCCAGAAAGTAGGCATAGAGGGAACTTAGTTCAACATAATAAAGGTCATATATGACAAACCCACAGCCAACATCATTCTCAATGGTGAAAAACTGAAACCATTTCCACTAAGGTCAGGAACAAGACAAGTTGCCCACTCTCATCACTATTATTCAACATTGTTTTGGAAGTTTTAGCCACAGCAATCAGAGAAGAAAAAGAAATAAAAGGAATCCAAATTGGAAAAGAAGAAGTTTGCAGATGACATGATATTATACATAGAGAATCCTAAAAATCCTACCAGAAAATTACTAGAGCTAATCAATTAATTTGACAAAGTAGAAGGATACAAAATTAATGCACAGAAATACCTTGCATTCTTGTACAGTAATGATGAAAAATCTGAAAGAGAAATTAAGAAAACACTCCCATTTACCACTGCAACAAAAAGAATAAAATACCTAGGAGATAAACCTACCTAAAGAGACAAAAGACCTGTATGCAGAAAACTATAAGATGCCGATGAAAGAAATTAAAGATGATACAAATAGATGGAGAGATATACCATGTTCTTGGATTGGAAGAATCAACATTGTGAAAATGACTATACTACCCAAAGAAATCTACAGATTCACTGCAATCCCTATCAAACTACCACTGGCATTTTTCACAGAACTAGAACAAAAAAAAAATCACAATTTGTTTGGAAACACAGAAGAGCCTCAATAGCCAGAACAATCTTGACAAAGAAAAACAGAGCTGGAAGAATCAGGCTCCCACACTTCAGACTATACCACAAAGCTACAGTAATCAGACAGTATGGTACTGGCACAAAAACAGAAAAATAGATGAATGGAACAGGATAGAAAGCCCAGAGATAAACCCATGCACATATGGTCACCTTATTTTTGACAAAGGAGGCAAGAACATACAATGGAGAAAAGACAGCCTCTTCAATAAGTGATGCTGAGAAAACTACACAGCTACATGTAAAAGAATGAAATTAGAAAACTCCCTAACACCATACACAAAAATAAACTCGAAGTGGATTAAAGATCTAAATGTAAGGCCAGACACTATAAAACACTTAGAGGAAAACATAGACGCTCTGTGACATAAATCACAGCAAGATCCTTTTAGACCCACCTCCTAGAGAAATGGAAATAAAAACAAATAAACAAATGGGACCTAATGAAACTTAAAAGCTTTTGCACAGCAAAGGAAACCAAAACAAGACAAAAAGACAACCCTCAGAATGGGAGAAAATATTTGCAAATGAAGCACTGACAAAGGGTTAATCTCCAAAATATACAAGCAGCTCATGCAGCTCAGTATCAAAAAAACAAGCAACCCAGTCCAAAAATGGGCAGAAGACCTAAAGAGACATTTCTCCAAAGAAGATATACAGACTGCCAACAAACACATGAAAGGATGCTCAACATCACTAATCATTAGAGAAACACAAATCAAAACTACAATGAGGTGTCATCTCTCACTGGTCAGAATGGCCATCATCAAAAAATCTATAAGCAGAAAATGCTGGAGAGGGTGTGGAGAAAAGGGAACCCTCTTGCACTGTTGGTAGGAATGTAAATTGATACAGCCCCTATGGAGAACGATATGGAAGTTCCTTAAAAAACTAAAAATAGAACTACCATACGACCCAGCAATCCCACTACTGGACATATACCCTGAGAAAACCATAATTCAAAAGGAGTCACGTACCACAATATTCATTGCAGCTCTATTTACAATAGCCAGGACGTGGAAGGAACCTATGTGTCCATCGACAGATGAATGGATAAAGAAGATGTGGCACATATACACAATGGAATATTAATCAGCAATAAAAAGAAACAAAATTGAGTTACTTATAGTGAGGTGGATGGACCTGGAGACTGTCATACAGAGTGAAGTATGTCAGAAAGAGAAAAACAAATACTGTATGCTAACACATATATATGGAATCTAAAAAAAAAAAAAAAAAAGTTCTGAAGAACCTAGGGGCAGGACAGGTATAAAGACACAGGCGTAGAGAATGGACTTGAGGACACAGGGAGGGGGAAGGGAAAGCTGGGACGAAGTGAGAGAGTGGCATGGACATATATACACTACCAAATGTAAAATAGATAGCTAGTGGGAAGCAGCTGCATAGCACAGGGATATCAGCTCGGTGCTTTGTGACCACTTAGAGCGGTGGGATAGGGAGGATGGGAGGGAGACGCAAGAGGGAGGAGATATGGAGATATATGTATATGTATAGCTGATTCACTTTGTTAGAAAGCGGAAACTAACACACCATTGTAACTCAATTATACTCCAATAAAGATGTTAAAAAAGTAAGGATAAAAAGATTCAAAAATATGTCTTACATAGTACAAGGCTCATCAATATTCCTTGCAAGAATATATTAATCAGTTCATGTTCAAAGTACCTGCAATTGCCTCATCCTTCCAGTTTCCTCTTGAGATATTTAATTGATAATTCTGTACCTTTTTAGAGCATTGATTGACTTAAAGACTGATAAGAGTCTGATTAATAGTTGCCTAAGGAGAACTTCTTCCCCATGGCACTATATATTTTGAGACGAAATTGAGAAACCAATGTGTTCATTCTGTTAAATGTATCCCCTTTGTAACATCTGGCAATTGGATTAAAGGACATTTTTAATTAAGAAAATATTTATGAGGAAATACATTAAATAGGAAAGAGTAAATAGGATTTGATTGCTGTTGCTCCATCTTTAGATAGATAATCCATACTTATATTTGTCTCTAAAAATTATGGAACCAGAGTGGATTCGTTTCCTGAAACTGCTATGTCACATCACCACAAACTGGGTAGCTTAAAATAACAGAAATTTATTCTCTCATAGTTCCTGAGGCCTGAAATTCATATCAAGGTGCAGGTAGGGCTCTCTACTGTCTCTAGAAATTCTAGGAGAGAATCCGTTCGTGGCTTCTTCCAGTCTCTGGGGAGTGTTGGCATTCTCTGACTTGTGGCTGCAGTTCTCTGGTCTGTCTTTGCATTCCCTTCTCCTCTGTCCGTATGTGTTTAATATCCCTGTGCCTTCTTCTCATAAGAATACATGTGATATCATTTAAGACCCACTCACGTAATCCAGGATAATCTCATCTCAAAATCCATAATGTAATTACATCTGCAAAAACTTCACCACCTACAATAACAGAGATTTCAGGGAATAAGAGTGGGTGTCTTTGAAAGTTATCATTCAGCTCACTACCCAGAGTTAGAAAGTATAACATTAAAAGTATACTAGACCCCCTTCCTGTTGTGTGAATTTTCCCAGTGACCTCTTCAGTAAGTAGACCGTTGAGAATTTACCTAAGCTATTCCATGGTATTGCTGACTAAGCATCCGTTTGGTTTGGCCAAGTGGCCTGCGGGGATTGTAAACTGATGTTAGCCCCCCATGCAAGAACATACCCCAAGTAATAGCCAGCAGAGTCACAAGCAGATTTAAGTTCCTGATAGGATTTCACTAATAGCCCTTGTGATTAATAGTCTCCCTGAACTTCCCAGGGCCTTCCCCTTGCATGTCCCTTAGATAAGACCTTCATGGAGTTTACCAAAACCTTTCTTCTTTTGGTTTAAATTGACCAATCCAGCCTTAGGGCACAGCAAAGCTCTTTACCCTTGGACCCTAATAAAGGCGTGTGCTTTATGTCCTGCCTCTCTCTCTGCCGAGACCCTCTCTTGCCCTCCCCATGTGGCCTCTGGAGGCCAGCTGTGTGCTTCTTCCAGGACCTGTGAGTAATAAAAATCTTTGTTTCAATTTCCCTTGTGGTCTGTTTTTCAACCATGGCTCACCATCCCACACCCTGTGCTCTCAACAAATGTTCATTTAACAAAGTCATAACCTGACCTTTCAAGCTCCTGTTTGACTTTTCCAGGAACAAGGTCCTCCCTGACAACTTGTTCTGTTCATTCTTACTGTTAAAAAAAAAAAAAAGGTCTCCAGCAGTGAAACAGTTCTGTCCTGCGACCCCCTGTCAGTTCAGCCATAATCATGGATAATCTTCAGTATGTCTTCTGCTACCGAAATCCAGTAGTCAATTTAGTCACTGCTGGGAGAACACAAGGAGCCTCTGTCACATGAAGATGAAGTCTGGAGAGTATTTGAAAAATCCTTAAAAGCCGGTCTGGCAAGTGAGTCTGCCCTGACTACTCCATGTTGGGCCAAGCCATGTGGCTGGGTTTCTATCTTGGTTTCTCCAGCTGGGACTAGAGGCCAACCTGAACTCTAGCTTATCTAGATGAAATCTTCATACCTTTTTGAGTTTGTATCTTTTAGACTGACCATTTTCAGTGCCAGACTTATCCTGTATCAAGTATGAATTAGCATTCTACCCTTTTTTTCATACTAGGACCCAGCCCCATACCAAGGTTTATTTCCCACACCTTATTCTATTCATTTGTTATCAACGTTATCTTATTTAATCCTCACTATACTTTGAAGTAGTGCTGTTATTATTCCTAATTTACAGAAGACACACCTAAGGCACAGTGAGGTATAGTAACTTGCTCTAGTTGACATAGCTAGCAGGGAGAAGAAGCCAGATGCCTTAAGTCTGGGGTTAGCCAATTGTGACTTCTGCCCTCTGAAATTACATAGCAGTCTCATGTTCTACATGGAAGTCCATCCCTGAAATATGTTTTATGTCTTCTCTTCTTCAGGCTAAACAATATTTTCTAGTACTTTTCATCTTGTGGTAAATTTTCTATCCCCTTCCTTCCTTCCTTCCTTCCTTCCTTCCTTCCTTGTAATTTTTTGTTACCCACAACACAAATTATCATTATCTCTGTCCCTCTCTATCTTTCCATCTCTTCCTTTCTCTCTGTCTCTCCCTCTCTCTGTCTCTGTCTCTCTCTCTCTCTCTCTCTTGCCCCCAAAAGGAACTTGTCTCTACCTTTGATGCCTTCAATCTGTGTGAACACAAACCAAATCTTATCCTAGATTTTCTTGTATCTCTATCACATATTCTGGGCCCAGCAGGGCCACTTTTCTTCCCTTTGGAAAAGTATAAAATTTAATTGCCATTCTTGTTTTCTGCTATTTAAAGTCACTAATGGAATGTTCTTGTCTCTAGTATAATAGCATCATAGAACTGAAGAGCATGTCAAACTGAGCACCTTGCAGGGTGAATGAATTCTGAGGGAAAATTCAATATAAGTTGCTATCCATCTTCTGGAGCAATTTTTCTCACTTCTGATAGAAATCCACTCTTCTTCATAGATCTTCCTATATCTCTTTTAACTCACATAGTTTCATTCTAATCTCTCCAACTAAACTAGCAAGTTTGATATTTCTATATCTCTTTGCATGATTAAGAAATACTCTTCACTTTGTTTCATTTTCAAGAGAGTACTTTTCTTAAAAGAACAATGGCCACACTTCTTTCACAGATTCCCAAAAGAACCCAATGTAATTAGGCAACGGAAAGTCAGGAGCTGTGATATAACAGGGATTGAGAAGAAATGGAAGGTTATTTATCTGCATTCGTGTATTATATTTTTGATCTCCCGCCTGAACTCTAGACTGTTATGTCCAAACTGATTGAGAAGTTCAATAGGCATCTCAAACATTACTGAACTCTTGATTCTGCCCACATAAGTGCTACTCCTTCAGTTTCCCCATCTCAGTAATGCAGGCTCCATTATTCTAGTTGCCTAAATAATTTTTTTTTTTTTTTTTTTTTGCAATATGCGGGCCTCTCACTGTTGTGGCCTCTCCCATTGTGGAGCACAGGCTCCGGACGTGCAGGCTCAGCGGCCATGGCTCATGGGCCCAGCCGCTCCATGGCATGTGGGATCTTCCCAGACTGGGGCATGAACCCATGTCCCCTGCATCAGCAGGCGGACTCTCAACCACTGCACCACCAGGGAAGCCCCTAAATAAAAATTTTGAACTCGACTTCTCTCTTTCTCTCACATCACACATAAAATTTGTCCATACATTCTTAGACTCTTATCTTTAAATACATCCTGGTTTTAAGCACTTCACATCACCCCAACTGCTACAACTCTGGAACATTCTACTACAATCTCTTACCTAGATTATTTCAGATGTCTCCCAAGTGGTGTTTCTGCTTTCATCTTGACCCCGCCCCCCAATACTGTATAGTTTATTTTCTATACCATAGCAGTAAACTTTAAGTCATATTCTGTAACTTTTCTATTCAAAACCAGTAGCCTCCCACTACACTAAAAGTAATTTCCAACTCATGGCTTATAAGTGTCCAACTCACACTACTTTATTTGACCCCAAATATCTCATTGTTCTAAATTTTACTGCTTCTCCCTCTCTCACTGTGCTCTAGGTTCAATAGCCCCTTTGTTCTTCCTATAAAAGAGTGAACTCAGATATTTGAAATATATCCCCTCTTAGAGTCTTTGCTTCTTTTGGGTAGAATGCTCTTAGTATGCTCAAATTGGCATGGCTCATGTATACTTCTAGAAGTGTATCCTTCCACTCTCTTTTCAGTGCCATCCTATCAGGGGCTTTCCATGACAACCTTTTTGAAAATAGAATGTCCCATTTCTCTCTATGCACCAGACTAAGCTTTATTTTTCTTCATCGAAGTTATCACCACCTGATACATTGATTTTTTTTGTTTTCCATCCTCCCCATGAGGCTAAAGACTATGGCTGTTTTATACTGTTAGATCCCCGGTTCATACAGCAGTGCTGGTGATTATTAGGTACACAATCATGTTTGCCCAATGAATGAATAAAAATATAATAAGCCTTTATGAAGGCCATTGTTTGAGGTTGAAGTGAGGCAGGAAGAGAACAAGCTATAGAGTCAGCTTGGGTGTGAATCCTTCTCTCATTCTGCCCACCTTAACTTTGGCATGCTATTAAATTTTTAAACTTTTCTGAGTCTCATTTATCTCAACAGAAAAATTGATACACACACACATGCACATGCCTGCACACACACACACACACACACACACACACACACACATATATATATATTTATATATATATATTTTTGAAAAAGACAAAACTGCACTGGGGCTTGCAGGTTGAGTTCCTCGGGGCATGGTGCTAACTCATAGTTTTCATCAAGGATATTCACTGTAAATTTACTTACTGGATTTCTCTGCAGTAGTGGGAAAATTATGATGTTTTATACAAAAAAAATCTTGCCTTGATAATTGAATATATTCAAGGAAATTATATATATATATATATGCACTACACACACACACACATGCACACACATGTGTATGAGAGAGAAAGAGAGGGTTAAAAATAACATCTGGATAAGCCTCTTAGCTAGCCTCATCCACCAGAGTACAGAGAGCAGAAGCAAGAAGAACTTCAATCCTGCAGCCTGTGGAACAAAAACCACATTCATAGAAAGACAAGATGAAAAGGCAGAGGGCTACGTACCAGATGAAGGAACAAGATAAAACCCCAGAAAAACCACTAAATGAAGTGGAGATAGGCAACCTTCCAGAAAAAGAATTCAGAATAATGAGAGTGAAGATGATCCAGGACCTTGGAAAAAGAATGGAGGCAAAGATTAAGAAGATGCAAGAAATGTTTAACAAAGACCTAGAAGAACTAAAGAACAAACAAACAGGTCAACAATATAATAATTGAAATGAAAAAAAACACACTAGAAGGAATCAATAGCAGAATAACTGAGGTAGAAGAATGGATAAGTGACCTGGAAGACAGAATGGTGGAATTCACTGCTGCAGAAAAGAATAAAGAAAAAAGAATGAAGAGAAATGATGACAGCCTGAGACCTCTGGGACAACATCAAACACAACAACATTCACATTATAGGGGTCCCAGAAGGAGAAGAGAGAGAGAAAGGACCTAAGAAAATATTTGAACAGATTATAGTCAAAAACTTCCCTAACATGCGAAAGGAGATAGCCACCCAAGTGCAGGAAGCACAGAGAGTCGCATAGAGGATAAACCCAAAGAGAAACACGCCGAGACACATAGAAATCAAATTGACAAAAATTAAAGACAAAGAAAAATTATTGAAAGCAGCAAGGGAAAAACGACAACATACAAGGGAACTCCCATAAGGCTAACAGCTGATTTCTCAGCAGAAACTCTACAAGCCAGAAGGGAGTGGCATGATATACTTAAAGTGATGAAAGGGAAGAACCTACAACCAAGATTACTCTACCCAGCAAGGATCTCATTCAGATTCAATGGAGAAATCAAAAGCTTACAGACAAACAAAAGGTAAGAGAATTCAGCACCACCAAACCAGCTCTACAACAAATGCTAAAGGAACTTCTTTAAGTGGGAAACACAGGAGAAGAAAAGGACCTACAAAAACAAACCCAAAACAATTAAGAAAGTGGTCATAGGAACATACATATTGATAACTACCTTAAATGTGAATGGTTTAAATGCTCCAACCAAAAGACACAGGCTTGCTGAATGGATACAAAAACAAGACCCATATATATGCTGTCTACAAAAGACCCACTTCATACCTAGGGACACATACAGACTGAAAGTGAGGGGATGGAGAAAGATATTCCATGCAAATGTAAATCCAAAGAAAACTGCAGTAGCAATACTTATATCAGATAAAATAGACTTTAAAATAAAGACTACTACAAGACACAAAGAAGGACACTACATAAGGATCAAGGGATCAATCCAAGAAGAAGATATAACAATTATAAATATATATGAACCCAACATAAGAGCAGCTCAATACATAAGACAATTGCTAACAGGTATAAAAGAGGAAATCAACAGTGACACAATAATAGTAGGGGATGTTAACACCTCACTTACACCAATGGACAGATCATCCAAACAAAATTAATAAGGAAACACCATCTTTAAATGACACAATAGACCAGACATATTTAATTGATATTTATAGAACATTCCATCCCAAAACAGCAGATTACACTTTCTTCTCAAGTGCGCACGGAACTTTCTCCAGGATAGATCACATCTTGGGACACAAATCAAGCCTCAGTAAATTTAAGAAAATTGAAATCATATCAAGCATCTTTTCCAGGCACAATGCTGTGAGATTAGAAATAAATTACATGGAAAAATATGGAAAAAAAAAAACCACATGGAAGCTAAACAATACGTTACTAAATAACCAAGAGATCACTGAAGATATCAAAGAGGAAATCAGAAAATACCTAAAGACAAATGACAATCTAAACACGATGATCTAAAACCTAAGGGTTGCAGCAAAAGCAGTTCTAAGAGGGAAGTTTATAGCTATACAAGCCTACCTCAAGAAGCAAGAAAAATCTCAAACAATCTAATCTTACACCTAAAGGAACTAGAGAAAGAAGAACAAACAAAATCCAAAGTTAGTAGAAGGAAAGAAATCATAAACATCAGAGCAGAAATAAATGAAATAGAAACAAAACAGTAGCAAAGATCAGTAAAACTAAAAACTGGTTCTTTGAGAAGAAAAACAAGATTGATATCTTTAGCCAGACTCATGAAGAAAAAGAGGGAGAGGACTCAAATCAATAAAATTAGAAATGAAAAAGAAGTTACAACAGACACTGCAGAAATACAAAGCATCCTAAGAAACTACTGCAAGCAGCTGTATGCCAACAAAATAGACAACCTGGAAGAAATGGAAAAATTCTTAGAAAGTTATAACCTCCCAAGACTTAACCAGGAAGAAACAGAAAATATGAACAGACCAATCACAGCACTGAAATTGGGACTGTTATTAAAAATATTCCAACAAACAAAAGTCCAGGACCAGATGGCTTCACAGGTGAATTCTATCAAACATTTAGAGAAAAGCTTACACCCATCCTTCTCAAACTCTTCCAAAAAATTGCAGAAGAAGGAATACTCCCAAACTCGTTCTATGAGGCCACCATCACCCTGATACCAAAACCCGACAAACATACTACAAAAAAGAAAATTACAGACGATTATCACTGATGAATATAGATGCAAAAATCCTCAACAGAATACTAACAAACAGAATCCAACAACACATTAAAAGGATCATAAACCATGATCAAGTGGGATTTTTCCCAGGGATGCAAGGATTCGTTAGTATACAGAAATCAATCAATGTGATACACCATATTAACAAATTGAAGAAGAAAAACCATATGATCACCTCAATAGGTGCAGAAAAAGCTTTTGACAAAATTCAACGATGATTTATGGTAAAAACTCTCCAGAAAGTGGGCATAGAGGGAACCTACCTCAACATAATAAAGGCCATATATGACAAACCCACAGCAAACATCATTCTCAATGGTGAAAAACTGAAAGCGTTTCCTCTAAGATCAGGAAAAAGACAAAGTTGCCCACTCTCACCACTATTATTCAACATAGTTTTAGAAGTCCTAACCATGACAATCAGTGAGGAAAAAGAAATAAAAGGAATACAGATTGGAAAAGAAGAAGTAAATCTGTCACTGTTTGCAGATGACATGATACTATACATAGAGAATCCCGAAGATGCCATCAGAAAACTACTAGGGCTAATGAATTTGGTAAAGTTGCAGGATACAAAATTAATGCACAGAAATCTCTTGCATTTCTATAAACTAATGATGAAAAATCTGAAAGAGCAATTAAGGGAACACTCCCATTTAACATTGCAACAAAAAGAATAAAATATCTAGGAAAACCTACCTAGGGAGACAAAAGACCTTTATGCAGAAAACTATAAGACACTGATGAAAGAAATTAAAGATGATACCAACAGATGGAGAGATATACCATGTTCTTGGATTAGAAGAATCAATATTGTGAAAATGACTATAATACCCAAAGCAATCTACAGATTCAATGCAATCCCTATCATATTACCAATGGCATTTTTTACAGAACTAGAACACAAAATCTTAAAATTTGTATGGAGACACAAAAGACCCCGAATAGCCAAAGCAGTCTTGAGGGAAAAAAAAATGGAGCTGGAGGAATCAGACTCCCTAACTTCAGACTATACTATGAAGCTACAGTAATCAACACAATATGGTACTGCCACAAAAACGGAAACACAGATCAATGGAACAAGATAGAAAGCCCAGATATAAACCCACACACCTATGGTGAACTAATCTATGACAAAGGAGGCATGGATATACAATAGAGAAAAGACAGTCTCTTCAATAAGTGGTGCTGGGAAAACTGGACAGCTACATGTAAAAGAATGAAATTAGGACACTCCCTTACACCATTTACAAAAATAAACCCAAAATGGATTAGAGACCTAAAAAGACCGGACACTATAAAACTCTTAGAGGAAAACATAGGAAGAACACTCTTTGACATAAATCACAGCAAAATCTTTTTTGATCCACTTCCTAGAGCAATGGAAATAAAAAGAAAATATACAAATGGGACCTACTGAAACTTAAAAGCTTTTGCAAAGCAAAGGAAACTGCAAGCAAGACGAAAAGACATCCCTCAGAATGGGAGAAAATATTTGCAAATGTATCAATGGACAAAAGATTAATCTCCAAAATATATAAACAGCTCATGCTGCTCAATATTAAAAAAACAAACAACCCAATCAAAAAATGCGCAGAAGACCTTAATAGATATTTCTCCAAAGAAGATGTAGAGATGGCCAAGATGCACATGAAAAGCTGCTCAACATCACTAATTATTAGAGAAATGTGAATCAAAACTACAATGAGGTATCACCTCACACCAGTTAGAATGGGCATCATCAGAAAATCTACAAACAGCAAATGCTGGAGAGGGTGTGGAGAAAAGGGAACCCTCTTGCACTGTTGGTGGGAATGTAAATTGATACAGCCACTATGGAGAATGGTATGGAGGTTCCTTAAAAAACTAAAAATAGAATTACCCTATGACCCAGCAATCCCACTACTGGGCATATACCCTGAGAAAACCATAATTCAAAAAGACACATGCACCCCAATGTTCCTTGCAGCACTATTTACAATAGCCAGGTCATGGAAGCAACCTAAATGTCCATCGACAGACGAATGGCTAAAGAAGATGTGGTACATGTATACAGTGGAATATTCCTCAGCCGTAAAAAGGAATGAAATTGTGTCATTTGTAGAGACATGGATGGATCTAGCGACTGTCATCCAGAGTGAAGTAAGTCAGGAAGAGAAAAATAAATATCGTATATTAATGCATATATGTGGAACCTAGGAAAATGGTACAGATGAACCAGTTTGCAGGGCAGAAATTGAGACACAGATGTATAGAACAAACATATGGACACCAAGGGGGGAACGTGGTGGTGGTGATGGTGGTGGTGGTGTGATGAATTGAGTGATTGGGATTGACATGTTTACACTGATGTGTATAAAATGGATGACTAATAAGAACCTGCTGTATATAAAAAAATAATAACATCTGTAAACCACTTGACACAGTGCATAGTCCCTTGAACTCAATAAAGTTTACTTTCAGGTCTGCTCTTTATGGCCCTTTCTTCTCTGTACATCCCACTCACCTTGCCTAGATGATATCTTGAAGAAAAACTTCCTTGCTATTGGAAAGAATCCAGTTGAGACCCATAAGGCTCCCACCACCAAGGTAATTGGGGTGTCTGTGCCTGTGCTTGTTTGTAAGCTTGGCTTGTTACAATCTGTAGACGTGTCTTTCAGCAGATGTTTGACATCATTTGTCTCCCAGCACAGACGGTATCCACCTTGATTTATGGTGAGATGTAGATTTGGGCTGGGAACTTCCATCCAAATTAGTGCCGCATGAGGTAATTTACCCACAGCCTCGCACTGCTACGCCTGAAGGATGACTCAAATCCTTGCACTGTGTGTGGGAGGGAACATGACAGTTTAATTTAAATACCTCTGCTGATGCACTAGGTTCCGAAAGACACATTCTCTGCTCTGCACTCGTGTTCCTGTGCTGTCACTCTACTGAGAGTCTCAGTTGCAGTCTGACAGAGAGGGGAAGAAATGGCCTGTGTTTTAAATCAACATGCTGTATCACCCGGATAGTGGTTACAAGCATGGCTTCTGGAAGCAGTCTGACTGAGCTTGAATGCTGACTCCACAATGTTTTAGCCACGTGGCCAAGGACAACTGACTTAAACTCTAAGAATGTCAATTTCCTCATCTGTAAAATTGGGATGACCCAGAATCCTGCCCATCTCCTTGAATCATTGTGAGGATTAAATGATCTCTTTCAAGTGAAATACTTAGAACCCTTCTTAGAATATAGTTAGTTTTAATAATAAGTACAGATGATTGTTATCAGACATAGAATTAGGTTTAAGGGAATTAGTTCAAAGAGCAATCACAAAAGGCCATTTAAGGAAGCTGGAATGCCCTAATGAAAACAAACATGAGATAACTCTAATGCAGAGCAAGATGGAATCAGAAACCAAATGTACATAAGCAAACAGCGTGGGCTACAGAAGAAGAAATGATTCACTGGAGGTTGAGGATGGAAATGAGGAATATTTTATAGAGGAGAAGCTAATCTAATTTGATCTAGAAGCTGACTCATATCTAAATAGAAGGAAGCAACAGTTGACATTCTAAGCAAAGACGGAGGCACTATCAAAACTCTTTCTCTTAATATGGGAAACCCCGAGTTTAGAGTTCTTTTATCTCACTCGAAGGGTCTTTGGACTTATAAATCAGGAAATCGTATTCACGTACAGCCACAGTCATGGTGAGCAAAGGGCAGGGAATGAAAATAACATTTGTTGAGCATGTACTACATGCCAAGTACTGGGCCAAGCAATTCGTTTTTCACCGTATCAGAAATTTCCAGAAAGTGTGGTTGCTGTCTCCATTTTACAGATGAGAAAACAAATTTAGGAGGGTTAAATTAAACAAACTTCCCTTAACTGGAAGAATTTGGATGTAAACTTAGACTTAAATTGTTGTAGATTCTGTATTCTTTCAACACGGTTATACTAACTGCTATTAGATGCTGAGATTCATCCTTTCTGAATAGATGTACATTTCAGATTCCCTCTTACTAATTAGCTCTGTGTGTCACATCTTTTTTCACCTCATGGCACAAAAAAATGTGGTGATATTTGTCAGGTACACTGAGAAAACCAGATGAGGCTGCCCCTGGTCTGCGGCTCCCCTAAGCCCTGTTTGGGCTGAGGAAGTGCATATCTAAGAATACCTTGGACCTTGGTACACTTGGGATAATTCTGAGATAGAGGAGAAAAAGACGTTAAATTGAAGTCTTTACCTGCTTCTTCTCCTATCAGTTCCTTTGGGCTTCACTCAACCACAGGAGAACCGATGACACAAGATCAATAGCACAAAGAGACCCACCAGGAGTCCTGTTTAGGAAGCCACCCAGAATTCTCCTTTGCCACATGAGTGACAGCTTTCTGCAGAGTGCATTTCAGAAAATGAGCATTCTCTACAACATCCTTTCACATTTTGACTGTGCCATGAAACACCATATGTATTTATATCACACCAGTGGTAATGTTTAAAAGAAAAATCTTTTAAGTCAGTTTTCACATTATTCCAAATGATGGAAAAAGATCAGTTTGTTTCTCTCCTAGGGCTAGGAAGGCAGTCTTGTTATTCCTCACCAGTCATCAAAAGGATCTGATGTTTCTACACTTCTAACAAGTATCCTTTTGGAGGTGCGAAGTATCTTGGACACATCTGGTTAGATCAGCAATCCCTGTGGAACTGGATTCAGAATGGTGTGCCTTTCTCCTTCTTGGCTGAGCAAACTTAGCCTCCCTCCCACTTTTAGTTTGAGTATATTTATAATCCCATTTTTGCTTCTTGGCATTGTTTCCTGGTCTGCTCTCTGGACCCATTTATTTCATCAGGTCTATTCTGTAGAGACAGCCATTTCCCCTGAATCCAATTTTTATTCTTTGACACTTATCTGTGTTAAAACTAAACCTTGTATTCTGGGCCTTCTTTCATCCCAAACTTGGGATCTTGTTCTGGCCCATGACCTTCAGACATTCAGACACTTGCTAACTATATGTGTCCATGCCCAGCAAGGTTCTCTCTCACACATGCACACATTATGTTTATATATAATCGATTTTACTGTTGAGAAATATGAGACTCAGAAAAATTAGCAAACTTGCCAAAGGTAAGGACAGAAAGGACAAGAACAGTTTCAGTATTGACAGCTGGGTAGAAATTGTGGGAGGTAAGTGGGGTGATTATATATTACAGCTTCTGACTCAAAAAGAAAAGATAATTTAACTTTTATACAACATGTTAAAATTTGTACAGTACGTCTTACATCCTACTACCTTCCTCCTTTTGAACCCGTAGAAGTGGGTTTTGTATTCATATCTTGGGAATTCAAGATGAGCACTTTCTCCACTGTACTGATTCTGTGAGTTGTAAGTACCCACCATTGGCTATTGTCTTTTAAGAGGCCAAAATTCTTGAAGCACTTGTGTTGCCTCATGCATTATCATAAAATTCCAGGAAGGGGGGTTATGTCTAAGTGAAGAGAATTCAAACAATTACTGAGGTTGCTGTGTGGAAAAATCAAATTACAGAAGAAGTTTAGAGAGTATTCTAGTGATAGCTGAGGGATGAAAAGAGACTGAGTGTCCACAGGGATTATGAAAGGGGTTAAAAGTGCAGGTCAGTTGGACACAAATGGAGAAAGTAGAGGAAATCCTTTGGTGTTCTTGTCAAGAAAATTGACAGTGAGTTACATGTAATCTATGAATTAATTAGGGACATATAAAAGGATAAAATGTCTGTGATTAGAGTCTCCAATATCTTAGGGTATGGAATTAAAAATAATATTTTGGTATCCAGCATGGAATGGACTAATGATTTGGTAAGTGACAGATTCTTGCATAGAGGAAATGAATACTGACCATGCTTGAAAGCCATTCTCTCACACCCTTTCTGAGTGAGAAGGAAGAATATGAAAGAGGTTCACAGGAAGATAAGCCATTGCTCTCTGCATCCTGTGCATCCTGGGAGGCTCTGTGGAGTATCACAGGCAGGTGCAGGGCTAGGAAGAAGATTCATTCTTATCAGCTATTTTGGGCTAGAAGGCTAAAACCTGTTAGCTTTTAGTCTTGTTAGGAGAAGGTCTCTCCTTTCACACAATTCCTCATCACCTGGGGAATAGAAGAGTAGTCTTCGGGGAACATATTTTCTGGTCTTCTACTCTCAATGAATGCACACACACAAAACACACACACACACATACACATACACATACACACACACCGTTCTTCCTCACAGAGACATATGTAGATTCCCTCCTATTTCCAGAGGGATCATTTCCAATCCTTAATCCCTCCAACCTCTTAGTAATCTGGATTGGAGGTGAGAGAAAAAAAAAAACAACAAACTTCCATATCCACCAAATCTTAGATTTATTAGAACTGGGAAGAATGTATAAAAGTTAGATACTCTTTAGAATTATGAGCTTAGCCCATTTTAAACATTATAAATATGTGTTCTCCGCCAGCCCAGCTTATATATCAGGAGGCCAGAGGAGTTCTGGGCTCTCAGAATAACTAGAAAGAAGTCCCAGGCTTTCTTTGTCTCTCACATTTTAAATCTCTGTAAGCTTTGCACATTCCCTATTACCTGATGACTTCCAGTTTCCAAAACCTTTCCAGTGTGCCTTCTCGAATTAATAGTCTATCATCAGCAGAATTCCCTGTATGCACAGATTGTTCTATGGATGTTCCTTTATCTTCTTGCTCTGAAGGAAAACTGCATGCTCTCTGAGAACACTGCATCCCCTAACATCCTCTAAAGTGTGGCTATTTTCTCTCCCATTACTCTCAAACCACCAGTCCTGGTGGTGGGGCAGCTATCTCTCTGCCTCACTTAGGCTTCCAGATCTTTCCCTAAAAGCCCCAGATTGATATCTCATGTCATCATATTATATCATCTACTCACCATCCCTCACTAGTGTTCTTGCTTAACAGTCTTTGAGCTACTTCTCTTGATATGGAAATGATTTTAGATCCTGTTTGAATGTTACTTTTTCCAACATGACTCATCTTAATTCTTGGCGCTTTATATAAATAGGTGTATATGTATGTATTACATGAATATATAATCTTAGCATAGCACTTGCCCGTGGTCATCACTCCCTGCTCTTGTACACACTCTCACTGTTTGGCTTTCAGGACATTACTTTCATCACTTTCATGTTTTCATCACTTTCATGTTATCTCACTCAACAATACTTCTCAACCTTCTCTTGCTGGTTCCTTGTCTTTTCCTGGATCTCTTACAGTTGTTCTGTCCCAGAGATCAGTCCTTAGTCCTGTTGTTTTCTCCATCCACACTCATCCTCTTAGTGATCTCATCTGGTCTCCATGCTAGTACCATCTACTAGATTTACGCCTCAAGATCCTGAACTCCAGGCTGATAGGTACAACTGCCTGCTCGACACCAACAATTGGATGTATGACTAGACATCTCAAACTTAATATGTCCAAAACTGAACTTCTGATCTTCCTCTCAAATTCTATTCCATCTGCAGGCTTTGTCAATGAGTTATGAAAGTTCTAGCCTTCAATTTTTTGAGACCAAAAATCTTGGATCATCCTGAATTTCACTTTTTCTTGATCTCAAGCTCTCAAACATCTGAAAATTCTGTTTGTCCCACCTTCACAATATATCCAGAATTTTACCACTTATTATCACCCTGTATGAGCCTTCTCACAGGTCACCTTATGTCCACTTTGCTCCCAATATATTCTGTTCTCAATATAGCAACAAGAGTGATTCTTTTATTTATTTATTTATTTCATTTTAAATATTTTTTTGATATGGACCATTTTTAAAGTCTTTATTGAATTTGGTACAGTATTGTTTCATTTTCTGTTTTGGTGTTTTGGCCACGAGGCATATGGGATCTTAGCTCCCTGACCAGGGATCAAACTCACACCCCCTGCATTGGAAGGCGAAGTCTTAACCACTGGACTGCCAGGAAAATCCCCAGCATGATTCTTTTAAAAGTCAGATAATGTCATTTCTTTGCCCCAAACTTTTCAATGGCTCACATCTTATGCAGAGTAAAAGTCAAATGCCTTCTATTAGCCTACATCACTTCTCCAAGGTCAACTCCAACTATTTACCCTGTCACTCGTTCTCCTCCAGACGTACCTGCCTCTTTTCTGTTCTTGTTCTTCAAACATACAAGATGCCCCTCTGCCTCACTGCCTTTGCATGAGTTGTTCCCCTTCTTGCAAGCACTCTTCCTCCAATTTTCACCTATCAAACTCCCTTGCCTTCTTCAAATATTTGTTTAAATGTTACCTTTACAATCTGGTGTGCCCTGACCACTCAATTTAAAATTGTGTCCAGCCTTCACCCACTACACCCCCCACACACACACCCTCTCCCCCTTACTCTGCGCTTTTTGTCCCATACCACTTTCTAATATGCCATGTATTTTATTTTTTTAAATTATGTGGATGTGGATTATTCAATCTTTATCTTCCTCCTCTATAAAGTAGGCATCAGAATAGCAGGCTTTTTTTCAGTGATAGATCCCAATTCCCAGAATAATGTTTGGCACATATTAAGTCCTTAGTAAATAGTCATGAAGTAAACGAATGATTGAATGGATGATGAGCAGGCCATTTTTACATTTGTTCTAAGCCATCTTATGTGTAGAGAGAGTATATAGTCTTTGTCATCTAATAGGACTAGATTTGAGCCCTCTACTGCCAGTTTTAATAGTGTGAGCATCTATAAGTTATTTAACTTTACCAAGAAAATTGGCATCACAGTGTACAGTTCTTAGGTTTTTTCTAGAAGGAAAAAAAAGAAAGAAGTCAAACACCTATCACAGTACCTGGTACATAATAAGTGTTTAATAAATGTTGGCAATTACTGCATACTTTGTAAATAGTAGCTGCTTTTTTGTTTTTCCATCTTCCTCTTGCTTGAGAGAGAAGTAGATAGGAGCTTGTGTTCTTGTGTGACACAAGCCAACATTTCTGAGGCATCTTGGGCTAAAAACGGCTTCTGATCAGATTGTGCTGAGAGTGTGACTGAATTTAATGAGTGAATATATTATTTGTGCAGGAAAAAAGCAATTGTCTCTTTGTGAAATTTGTGTCTGATTAGCAACAACAATTGCTTCTCCATTTTCAAGCTCTGGTTCATACTACAGTAATGTTTCTGCAGTGTATATTTGATGAAAATGGGATTGGATTTCCTTTCTCTGACAGACTGAGTACAAGCCATTTAAAGGCAAGAGCAAAATACTCCTATACAGGACATGAGTTCCATTTCTCTTAAATAGGTTGTCACAATACAAAGAACATAAAGCAGCTCCAGTAAACAGAGAGCATTCATCTTTTCAGGTGGCATGGGATGGATGGAAGTGAAGTAAAGTGTTTCAGGATGGTTGGACAAGACCTTCAAAATGGAAAATGAGCCAAATTGAGGGACCCCTGGTGGGATTTCAAACAATAGAAATAGTATTGCATCTCAGGGCTCTTATTTTATTTTATTTATTTATTTATTTATTTTTGCGGTACGTGGGCCTCTCATTGCTGCGGCCTCTCCTGCTGTGGAGCACAGGCTCCGGACGCACAGGCCCAGCGGCCATGGCTCACGGGCCCAGCTGCTTCGCGGCACGTGGGATCCTCCCGGACCGGGGCACGAACCCGTGTCCCCTGCATCGGCAGGTGGACTCTCAACCACTGCGCCACCAGGGAAGCCCAGGGCTCTTTTTTTTTAAAAAAAAAAATTCTAATTCAGAGAGATCAATTGAAAAATAAATAACAGAGATGGTAAGAATTTTTTTCAGAAAATTATGTGAATAAAAAATGTCACTCAAGTCCTACATTTTGCTCATACAATGTGTGAACACAAATTGCAAATGAAATAAGAATTTGATAGATTTATATATATTTAGTCTCTGAGTTTGGCAGACATTTTGGTGAAAAATGATTGGCTACACAGAACAGAAAAATTAAGAAGTATGTCCCTAGAACAAAAATATAGAAAAAATTGTAAAAAGTAAAACCAACAAAAGGATTTAAAAAGGAAGAAATATGTTCTTTCATAGAACAATAATATATGAGAATGGAAAGGGATCTTATTTTTTACCCACCATTGTTAGATAAGGAGATTGAACATCAGCAGTTTTAACTGTCTTGTCCAGTGTTACACTGGGAGATGGGGTCAGTGCCAGCATCCCTGGACATCTAGTCCAGGATACTGTGCTCCACTCATACTTTCTTTCCTGGTGCATCTTAAGAGAGGTGGGGACACTAACACTGACTTCTGAAATAGAAAAAAAAAATGACTATGAAAGGAAAGTGCTCTTGAGTTTGGATGAGATCCTTAAGCAATGGTCATGAAATATCCATGTTGAATCTTAAAAGGAGAAGGAACTTATACTCAGAAGGATTTGGGGCATAGCTAGACTAGAATCCAGGCTTTTAAAAGTGTTAACAGTGTAATGGCAGAAAACATCGTGACTTGGACAGAAAGATGCTTGATGAAATGATTCATGCAAAATCATTTAACTTTGTGCCTGATACACAGGACGTGATCAGCAGATGCTCCTGACCTTCACTTATATGCTATTTCAACCACACCACAACTTCTCTTTCACTAAGAGCATCACCTGGGAGCTGAAGGTAAAGCCAGGTGAAAAATATATTTACATTAATGTCATTCAGATTTTGGTAGCAACAGGTAGAATAATGCTTTTAAGAATGTATTATTAACAAAGGTTGGGGCAGGGTTAAAGGAAATCAACAAAGAATAGTATAGAATGTCCAAGACTAACAACAACATGAAAATGTTACCAGCTGCAGGCCTGAAGGGGCAAAGGGTTACAGATTACAACAGTTATTGTAATCCAAAGAAAGAGAAGCTGTAGAAATACAGGAGGGCTGACTAAGAGGAGATGTACCTTTTTATTTTATTTATTTATTTATTTTTTGCAGTACGCGGGCCTCTCACTGCTATAGCCTCTCCCATTGCAGAGCACAGGCTCCAGATGCGCAGGCCCAGTGGTCATGGCTCACGGGCCTAGCCGCTCCACGGCATGTGGGATCTTCCCGGACTGGGGCGTGAACCCATGTCCCCTGCATCGGCAGGCAGACTCTCAACCACTGTGCCACCAGGGAAGCCCTATTTTTTTTTTTTTTTTTTTTTTGAGGACAGAATTCTGTCTCCATAACTTTGACCATTATTTTTTTTTATTTTTTATTTTTTTATTTTTTGCTTTATAACAAATTTAATCAGTTATACATATACATATGTTCCCATATCCCCTCCCTTTTGCGTCTCCCTCCCACCCTCCCTATCCCACCCCTCCAGGCAGTCACAAAGCACCAAGCTGATCTCCCTGTGCTATGCGGCTGGGGAAGCCCTATTTTTTTTTTTTTTTTTTTTCGCGGTATGCGGGCCTCTCACTGTTGTGGCCTTCTCCCGTTGCGGAGCACAGGCTCCGGACGCGCAGGCCCAGCGGCCATGGCTCACGGGCCCAGCCGCTCCGCGGCATATGGGATCCTCCCAGACCGGGGCACGAACCCGTATCCCCTGCATTGGCAGGCGGACTCTCAACCACTGCGCCACCAGGGAGGCCCGGGAAGCCCTATTTTTAATTAAACTTTTTATTTTGAGATAATTGCAGATTCACATGCACTGTAATACATAAAAATCCCTTGAGCTCTTTACTCAGTTTCCCCCAATGGTAGCATCTTGTAAAATCAGTACAATATCACATCCAGGATATTGACACTGGTACCATGAAAATACAGGACATTTCCATCACCATACGGAACCCTCATGTTGCATTTTAATAGCTATACTCATTTCCTCCTCCCTTGCTTCACCTTATGTAATCATAGGCAACCACTAATCTGTTCTCCATTTCCATAACTTCATCATTTCAAGAATGTTATCTAAATGGAATTTTACAGCATGTGAACTGGGATTGACATCTTTCACTCAATAATTCTCTTGTGATTCATCTAGGTAGTTGGGTATATCAAGAATTTGTTCCGTTTCATTGCTGAATAGTATTCCACAGTATGGATATACCAATGTTTGTTTAACCATCTGTCGAAGGACATCTCTTTCCAGTTTTTTGCTATTACGGATAAAGCTGCTATGAACATTCATACATAAGTTTTTGCATGAATGTCGTTTACTGTGTCTATGGGATAAATGCCCAGAAGTGTAATTGCTGGGTCATAATCAGAGCCAGAAGGTAACTGCGTTCCTTTTTTCTTTGTCACTAAAATTCCACTGTTGTAAGGGATCAAGGAGGCTATTCCTTCTACCCTGGGATCTTTATTCATAGGGAAGTTAGCTCAGATTGTAAAGTGAGAATCTATAATATTTTTTCCTTCTTTGTCAGCTAGTACACTCCTTGAAAAAGTTGATACGTCTGAATTTTTCTCTGAGTTTTTATCTAGAGATAAACACTGTAATGGAAAGACAAAAAAAGGGTCTGGCAGGGATGCTTCAGGATTGATGTTAGCTTGTAGGCAAAGTCCTTTTCCTCCTAATTAGTTAATTGTATTTTGGATTTTGTTTAAAAATATATTATGCAGTGTAGCATGTTGTATAGTAATTAAAGGCATGTTAAAAATCTTGCATATAAATATGAAAGCTTGATATGTATTTATATATACATTTAAATAAGATCTACTTGGGAGGGAAAATTTATTTGTAGAATAAAATCATCTGCCACTAGCTTGAGGCTTTAGCATGGAAGAATAAGAAGATGATCAGTCTTTGGGTAATATGAATTTGAGTTCAAATTCTTTCTCTATCACCTATCTAGGGCAAGTATTTTAACCATCTTCATCTATTCTAGTAAAGAATAGACTGTGTCCTTGGAATGCTAGCTCTGGGGGAAGCCAGACTCTCTTTAAAACAATTGGTTTCCCCTAGAGAACTAAGTTGTAAAGAAGCCCAAGCTAGCCAGGTGGAGAGAGATGCCTGACCAGAATCCAGCTGTTCTTGCCATCCAGCCCAGATGCCAGATGTGAATGAAGAAACCATCAGATAATCATATCAGTTGTCATCAGCTACGACTACATGAAAAGCCTCAAACAAAAACTGCCCAGCTGAGGTCAGCCAGTCCCTGAACTGAGAAAAATAATATATTTTAAAATTTTGTTAAAGGACTGAAGATAAAGATATAAGAAATCCAGGAATATAATAAATGGAAACTGCTCAAAATGATATACACAAAATAAACATGAAATACAAGTTTCTGTTTAGATGGTACGTAAGTTAAGAAACGATGAAAACAAAAAAGAATAAAAATCTTTTTCAAAACAATACTCTATCATTAATATTAGGTCTTTAACAAAGTGACAAGGTCTTTTTTCAGTTCCAAACTCAGTTCCTGGATTCATAATCAGAGGTTAACTACTCTATGTTTTTTTTTTTCATTCTTAAAGTGGAAACAATAATAGTACCTACCTCAGGGAATTAAGGTGAATATGTGAATATTAGATGAGTTAATGCAGAACAATGTCCAGTATATAGTAAATGCTATGTAAGTGTTTCATATTATTAGTATTAGTACTACTGATAATCTCTTTGATCTCTTTAGGCAATTCACAGTCATTTACCAGCCCAGAAACTCCAGGTAAACAACACTATTGCTTTTGTTTTTGTTTTTTTAAATGTGTTCTCTCCATTTATTTTATTTCCCTTTACTTTGCCAGGATGTTGCTCCTCCTCTTTATTTATTTATTTTTTAAATTTGTTTGTTTATTTTTGGCTGTGTTGGGTCTTTGTTGCCGCGCGTGGGCTTTCTCTAGTTTCTGTGCTCCGGGGGCTACTCTTCGTTATGGTGCTCAGGCTTCTCATTGCCATGGCTTCTCTTGTGGAGCATGGGCTCTAGGCGCACGGGCTTCAGTAGTTGTGGTGCACGGGCTCTAGAGAACAGGCTCAGTAGTTGTGGTGCACGGGCCCAGTTGCTCAGAGGCATGTGGGATCTTCCTAGATGAGGGCTCGAACCCGTGTCCCCTGCATTGGCAGGCGGATTCTTAACCACTGCGCCACCAGGGAAGCCCAACACTATTGTTTTTAGTATAAGTATCCCAAATGTTTCATGGAATATACTTGTCTGAAATTTAAATGTAACTGAGAGTGCTGCATTATTATTTGATAAATCTAGCAATCCTAGATTTAACTAGACTCAGCTTCCTCATCTGTAAATGGGGAAATCACACTGACTTCACGGAGTTGTTTGGTATGTAAAGGGCACAGTACAAAATAGCTACACGTCTTTAGGTCTTTGCTTAAACGTTACCTTCTTCTTGAGGTTGCCCTTGGCTAACTTATCTAATATTTTAACAATCCTCCCGTGACCTTATATCTTCCTTTTCTACTTTGTTTGTTGTTTCTCCTAGTCCTTTCACTATGTAACATGCTATATATTTACACCTTTATCTGTATATTGTCTGTTTACCCCCATTAGAACATAGCTCCATGAGGAGTGACACTGTTGTCTGCTTTGTTCACTGTTGCATCCTCAGTGCTCAGAAAGTGCCTGGTATATAGTAGGCATTCAATAAATAATTCAATAAATAATTGCTTAAATGAATGAATGAATCGATGTTCATTTTGTTGCTATAACCTTTCTATACCACACAGCAGAGAACATAAACATATTCTCAATGAATGTATTGGCTCTGTGGGCCACTGAAGGTCTGTGGGCAGGAAAGCACAGGGCTAATAGACATATTATAGGTAGATCCCTCTGATAGCCCAGGAACAGTAGCTTGGGGGAAGGAGCTGACAGCAGCCAGAGTGACAGGTAAGGGAGGGTGTAACAGGATATGGGATATGGTGTGTAACATAGGAGATATAGAAGAACTGAAATGACCATGGGCAAAACTAGCTACAGTTGTAGACACGATCCATCAATTATATGGCTACCCTTTTCTCAATAGTGAAGTGTTCTCTAAAGGCATGATTAAAATACCTAATCCATTTTTCAGTTAAAGAAACTGAGCGTTTTAAGAATGAAGTAAGATATTTGACCAAGTTCAAAATCTAACCAGGCTCCAAGTCCACCCTACTTTCTACTACAGCCCAGCTGCTTAAGCCCCACAAGGAGCACCAAAACGAATTTTCCTCTAGCCTTGGGGAGATTCACAAGCCTACATTTTATTGAGTCCTTATCCATAAAATGGGATAATGCCACAGTGTGCCTCCTAGGGTCTGTTAGAGAGATTTATTGGTCAGGTTTGCTAAATACGATGCTTCTTAGTTCCACACCATCATTTTCCATAGCCTAACACCTGAAATCCTCCGGTTTCACTAATTTATTTTATGCTTGTTTGACCAATGAGCAGTGAGCTCCATCCTTTCTCCCTGTTTCCTGGCAAAAGCATGTCTGAGAAACTCAGAATTATTTAAACCTAAAACTTAGCTTTTCTGCGTCCCTCAATGCCATGAATCATTGATGTGTATACGTGATTATATATATTTATATATCCAACATACAGTAATTTCTTTGGGCTCTCAATTTGATTTATAATCTTCAGACAGTTTTATAAATGTCTTTGTCACTTTTCTGGAATGGATAGCCTCCTTGGGACCATTCCTTGTCGCTGAGATTTCCCACTGACTCAGGCCTCTCTTGTTTGTAAGTAGGCCCAACCATCTTAATGTTCAATATTTAATCAGAAAAAATATTCCTTTTAGATGTAGGGCTACTACAAAATGTGCTCTCCATAATTGAATAAAGAGGCAGAAAGAGAAGAGGGGCTGTGACTGCGTGGTCCGGCAGTGGAAAACAAGGCCACATCTTTGTACCTGTGAATAATACTGCTAAATAAGAGAGGATTTTCATTTCAGGTCCATTTGCCAGGATTATTTTCTCTTTCTCTCTTTTTACTTTTAATTTTTTTTCTCTTTCTTTCAATACACAGAAATTCAGCCTCCTCTTTAGAGTGGGAAAAAAATGTTATGTCTGCCTCTCAGTATGGGTACTCCTATTCATAGGAAATAAATGTCAGGGAACTTATCCCTTTACACGTCTTAATCCATTGAGTAAATCCATTACTAGTGCACTGTATAGCATAGACCTTATTGTAAGGAAGGGAATGTATTTACCATGAATGAACTGTATTTGCATCAAATGAGCAATGTTATAGCTGATATTTGACCAAGTTCACAACCTAAACAGGCTCCAAGTTTATACAGTGCTATGATGTTTATACAGTGTTAACTGTATGTCAGATGATGTTTAAGTACTTTTACTCATTAAATCATTTAATCTTCTGGACAACCCTATTAGGTAGAAACTTATCACTATTTCCATTTTACAGATGCAAAAACAGTGGCACAGAGCAGTGAAGAAACTTGTTCAAAGGTGCACATCTAGTAAGAGGTTAGAGCTGGGGTTTGAACTCAGGCAATCTGTCTCCCATTCGCTGTGCTGTATTATTCATGACATAAAAGGATACTAGCAGCCCAAAGGCCAGCCCAAAAGATATCAGGATGTCTTTTAGGAGACCTTAACCCCAGTGGCCGTCACCAGGTGAAATTAGGAGTTTTGGGGCAGCAACTCATTGGCATGATCCCTCCTAGGTTTCTAAGGGAAATAAACTACAAATGAAATTTAAGTCAATCTACGTGATTTGAGTTTATTCGTTTTTTATGATAAAGCAGGGGAAATAATTTTGCTAAATCACTACTCTAGGTCAGACACTCCACTATGTAACTTCATAAGACTGTTGAATAGAATTGTCATAAAGACTTCAAAGTAACATACATAAAATTTAATTAACTTTCCCAAAGTCACACACCAAATAAATGACAGAATTGGGACTCAAAACCATGTATTTCTGGTCCCAAGCCCATGTTACTTACAATATGTGATGCTATTGGTAGACAACTACAAAGAGCTACATATGTGTGCATGAGTATATATTTATGTAATGAAAACTAAAACACAGGGTAACATGTAAAAGAATGTATAATACGGAAGTTTATGTGACTCAGATATGGGCAGTCTCTGGGTCTGTTTCTCTAACCTACACCATAATTGCACACCAAATATTTTTCCTCTTTCAACATTCTTTTTCATAGCTGCTTCAGCTTTGAAGCTACAGGACAATTACAACATGAAGGCTGGCCATTTTGTGTACCTTCTTGTCCCACATATTCCATGTACAAAAATATTTGTTTTCTAATTACTTTAATTAGGACCTCTGCATTGCTTGGCTCTATTATGTCGTGAATCCTGTTTATATTATGATTACTTTGGAAGAGAATTATAATGGAGAGTCACAAAGTATAATCATTCCAATATCCCTGCTGGGGCAGTCTCTATCTATCCAAAGTGGGGCATCTCTCAAAATGACGCTGGTGGATTTTGCATTTTCTCTGTTAAGTTTTCTTAAATTCATGGCAATTTCTCAGCCATGATAATCAATGATTGGTGTATGTCTGCTTGAAATTACCTCTTGTTTGTTGGTTTGCATTTTCATCTAAAACCTCCTTTAAAATGGCTGTACCTCTTTTTTTACTAAATATTTAAGAGAACATCACATAAGAATATTTTAATGCATTATATAGTGATTTTTTTCCATCTCCTGAGAGTATCTTTCTTTAAATATCCATGCTGTGTTTTTTTCCCTCCCTCTGGGTTATAATATGTATCAGGTTTAGGCTAGAGATACTTGGGCTCACCATGTTCAGAAACTTTATTACTGCTAGTCCATTTTCCTGAGAATATATTACACTAAAAGGACAATGGAGTTTCACAAATGCACTTTACTATATCAAAGGAAAGCATATTTGAAAATAAAATCCTGAATGTCAGTTTTGATATCTGAAACTCCAGAGACATCTTTGCAAGCCTAAAATAATGATGGCACCATTTTTATCTCATGTGCCTACTTTGATCTATTGGTAATACTCTATTGAAATACAATACTGAAAGTAATTCCATGGCCATGTCTGGGCTCAATGGGAGTTCCAACATCAATTAGTGATGTCTGTCATGATGAGGGAACTGGGAAACAGTGATACCTAGGCCAGATAGTTACCCTACTCAGGCCTAAAGCTTTCTACACAGTGACTTTCTGTCAATATATTCCTAAAGATGACCTGGATAATCTTATACTGTCATAACCTTTATCCATGTTCAACAAGAGCTTTATTATTTGAGATTTCTTACTAATGTACAGCCTGCATATATTTGGTGTAATTTAGAGCTATTTCCTCTTGTTCAGCCCTATTCAGAAGTAGGTTTGCCATATAATAACTCTTCTTATATGTGAAGGCTGTTATTAAAGAATGGCCCTGGGGATTGTCCAGAGAGGGATGGAGACTGCAAATTAGGACAGCTGCATTTGGGATGTGCAGTGTGTTATATCTCCAGGCTGAGAAACTGGTCTGTTTTCAGGGAAAACAGATATTCCTGTTTCATCACAGCAGGAATGAGAGGAGCTTTCTGAACAGAATAGAGAAATACAATAACACTGACTTGCACAATGCAGACTCATAATGGAAAACAAATTTGACACATTTTACTACAAAGAACCCACTCCCCTCAATGCTTCTGTGGTCCCATTAGCTGTCTTTGGGCTCACAGAAATTAACTACACCATATTGCCAGAGTATTCCTAACCCTCTTTCTCATCAAGGCCTGTTTAGAGTGGTGAGAGTTGACAAAAAGCTGATCATCAGGTTGGGTCCAGATTATGTAGATGAACAGTGAAATATGAAAAAGAACACTCAAGGAGTTTGCCAGAAGATAACTAATGTGTTATTTTAGCCAGATGAAATAAAATATAGTAGAAGGAGTAGAGAAGAGCTTGATTTTTATCCAGTTGAATAGTCTTTAAATCATATACAAGGTGGAGGGAGGGTGTTTTTGAATCTGTATGATAGATGTTTTAGCTTAAAATGGAAGAGAACTTAGATTTATTAATTACCTGCCCCATGCTAGGCACTGTTGCATATTTTCTCTACATTACTTTTGGAGCTGAAAAGGCCTGATAAACTGTACACCCTCTTTTCTCCACTTAAGTTCAGGAGCAGTTGAGAGGCAGACACAAGGGATTGACAGATGGAGATGAAAATATCAGCTTTATGACTTTTGAAGCTGTTGGAGAATGAGATGCAGATGCAGCCATGTGTACCTGCAAACACAGCCCAACTTATTCCAAATTGCAGGTCCATCCCATGGAGGAAAGAAATGAGACTGCAGGATATTCCGAGAGGAGACAGAGAGAGGAAGGAGCCAGTCTTCAAGCACAGCTGAATCTTACATACTTCACAATCAGAAGAACTGTCTTCAGGTGGGGAAGCTAAGTGAAGAAGTGAGTGGCGTTACTCTATTGGAAATCCCTCCCACAGGCATGTGAAGAGGCGGGAGAAAAGCACCCCCGCTAACAAAAGTCTGTAAGACGTCTGTTGGAGGCAGAAATTTCTATTTCCCAAGAGCCACACTTCCAGACATGGAAGAGAAAGTCATTAGAATATTTCCGGTTCTTCTTACACTCCCTCCTACCCCCCAGTTCTTCCCCAAAGGAGGACAGGTGACCCATCTGACTGGCAAATTTAAGAGCAAGAACAGAGCAAGCTTGGCTTAACCTCCTCTGGCTTTTTCATCTGGTCCTGCTAGCCTTCAGAGGTGTTCATCTTGACAACAAACTTACTTGAGTATGTATGTTCTGCCCTTTGGGGGAGTCTTGAGGCTGTCTCTTTATGCTGAGGACTTGGTAGGTTGTGCTTAACAATTCTGAGGTGAACTTTAGAAAGCCCGTTGTGACTACAGCTCTAAGCACATCTCCATTCAGCTTTATCCCTAATGAAGCTGGCAACGTTAGCATTTTAGGATCACTCTAACTAGACTGCTTAACTCTGAATCAATTCTAACTCAGGAGGAGAAAAAAAACATTATTTATCGGTTCCCTGAACCTACCAACACCCTGGGCCTTAGTCTGTAGCTTTAAAAAGCTGACTTTTGGAGAGCAAGATGGCGCAGATTTGAAGGCTGCTGATATAACCTAACGGAGAATGGTGACTTCAGCCTTAGGATTTGGGCATGGATGACACAAGACCACCGGCTTTGACAGGTAAGAGCTGCTAATTGTGTCCAGTTTTTATAAGTGTAGAGCTAATGTTTAATAGGAAACCAGGCTTCTTGGGCCTTACTGAGAAGCAACAGGCATTGGAGACTAAGCTGTTGCAGGTGATACTGGTTGACGTGAGCAGAAACAGATTTTACCTGAGCAAACGAAACTCTGTTGGAATGAAGAGTAAGACTTTTATTACTAGTCAAAAATTATTTCAAACTAGTAGAATTTTATTATCCAGGCCTCTTTGGTTTGGCCTCTTGTCAAGGGAAGATTGAGCAATATTTTGCCACTTTTATTTGGTGATTCACCTGTGTCTGCAACATGTGATATGACACTACAAAGGCAGCTGGCTTCCACAAAACACCAGTTTGTTTCCTGCCGGCATAGAAGGCAAAACTAGATCTAACGTCCAAGCTCTGTTCCTTTCTGTGTTATTTTGAACAGCGTTTAGAGCCTACAGAAAGAACTGGACTGGGGCAAAGCTCTTTGACTCATGGGCTTTTTCAGGGCTAAAGGTTTAAACCCTCACCAAATGGTCTCACATTGGCTCCAGAGAGGTTAATTACATAGTCTTTGAATACAGTTGAAAATATCAGAGTCCTTGACTGTGCTTTTATTTATTAGAAGGTGGAAATTTTTATAAAAAGTAATGAGAGCCCTTATTTTACACAGGCTATTGGCTTTTTTTGAACTTAGAAAAGCAACTTCCTGTATATTTCAAACCCAATGACTAATAAGCCAATAAAGGTCAGAAAGTTGTGTAGTTAGAACACTCAATCAATTTTGCTCAGGAAGTCAAGGTGGAACTGGATTGCTTAGAAAAAAAAAATCTAAATTTTACTCTAAGTACCAGAATCAAAGCAATGAGGCAATAAAAGAAAAATAAAAAGACACATGGCACGATTATTTCACTGAGAAAGATTGACAAGTAGATTAGATAGATATATACAGGAAATTAGATATTGGAATCCAGGCTAGATACATTTGAAAGGGAAAAGAGATGCACCAGGGTGAACTGCATTTAATAGGGGGACCTGGAAAGGG
Source organism: Mesoplodon mirus (assembly GCF_964341445.2). Classification (NCBI taxonomy): domain Eukaryota; kingdom Metazoa; phylum Chordata; class Mammalia; order Artiodactyla; family Ziphiidae; genus Mesoplodon; species Mesoplodon mirus. The sequence goes on from NC_138983.1 coordinate 18,889,141, forward strand.
TTAGACATTTTAATTGTCCTTAGATGGAAAGGATATCTAAGATTAAAATAAGTCAAGCAGCAAAAAAAGATTATCTCAGTGAGAGACTGAAATTGTACCCCCAAGAGTCCTAGAGAAACCATTCAATGGTACCTCTTAAAGTTGTAGATAGAGGCTAAAAAACAACTGGAAACATTCCTTGTAGATGATTTTAAGCTTTATGAGATGACCATCATGTTGACACAGCTACCATAGGAAAAGGTAAAGATATTCTCTGTGCCCTGAGGGAATAAGTTTAAGAAATTATGAAGTTAGGACTCCGTGGAAATGAAGAAGGATGAAACATACTAAAGGGGAACCAGGTCAGAAAAGAATAGACCAAGCTGAGGTCTGGGTTATTCAGCAGGGAGAATAAGTTCCTGTCTGAGTTTTTCTGCTTCTGAAAGTGGAGTTTGGACCATATTTGCTTAAACAATGAATTCTTTTGGCAGACCCCCAAATTATCAATATCCTATCTCTTCAAAACAGAGGATGAAACAGGACAAAATCTAGTGAAATAAGCTCCTAAGAAATAAAAATAAGATAAAATAGGAGCCAGAAAGCACCATAAACGCCAAAGAGAACAAAAGTCCTCATATCTAGCCCTACCTGTGGGAGAGAAGGAAAGGGACAGGATAATATGTGAGAATCTCAACAGAAGTTTCCCCAAAGTGATAGAGGATTGAAAAAAGAGAGCATTAGAAATATATCCATATTCTATTACTGTGAACAAAAATGTTGAAAATATTTTAGCAGCCATTGAAGTAACATAAACTATTCAAGTCCATAAAATTTAAAAGTTGGGGAAGGAAGGTATCAGAAAAGAAAACATAGTAAAGGTATTCATTCTCATGATACAACCAGGAGTTTAATATCAGAAGCATTACAGAATCTGTTGAGGGTGATCCTTCAGCAAAACCTAAATCAAGAATGAAGTGGAATCCTTTCCTATGAGGGAGGTTTTTATAGGCTCAGGTGGTGCAGTGGCAGGAAATAGCAGCAGTAGTCACTTTAGCACCAGACTAAAATCACCCGCTTAAAAGTGATAGCAGAGACCATGATCCTGTTTGGTACTAGAGTGAAAGAAACTTAAGGCTCACAGGTGAAAGGGATGTTAAAGAAGAGTTTGGGATATGCTGGATAAAAAAGAAAGACAACTCCAAGAAGATCAAGCAGCTGTGAATGCCACCTTTACAAGTCTTTAAAATGTGTAAGGAGAAAATGGACAGAGTATAAAAGTTGAGTGCAGTTTTGTGTGTTGTTCTTCCCTTAAAAGACCACATATAGAACCACCATGAATCTCTTGAATAGAAGTCTCTGCAAAGTAAGTTTAAACTCATAAATCAGGGATGGATGACGCAGCTTGATTAGCATCCTAGAGGAAAGAAACCAAAGTTTATTTCATCTACCCAACTTGCCCCAGGTAGAAACAAATCTTTGCTTGGTCTTTAGCAAAAGGGTCTGGATTATGCAGATAACTGAGTGGTGATAACATCATTTTGTTTGGAGAGCTTTACCAGGGAATGGGTATTGGCTTATGTTTCTACATATGGTAGATATAGACTGGTGCTGTGATAAACTGGTGTTTCCTGTTATCATTTTGTGCTCTTTAAGCAATTTTGTACTCCTTAAGTAAAGCACCCTGATATGATGCACCGAGAAAAATATGACCTCACTTTTGTAGGATTCCTGCCAAAAATGTATGATCTGAATCTAATCATAAGGAAATGTCAGACAAACCCAAATTGAGGGAGAGTCAGCAAAATCACTGGCTTGTAATCTTCAAAATGGCCAAGGTTATGAAAAAGAAAAACTTTGAAAGACAAAACACATAAAAGTCAAACAACATGAAAGACAAAGAGAAACTCTACCAGGCTGGAGGAGACTAAAGACACAGGACAATGAAACCAAGTGCCTGATCCTGGATGCCAACCAGGAAAAAGGGTATTCAATTGGGGAAGACTGAATAAGGTCCTAGATTAGATAACAGTTTGTATCAGCATTACTATCCTGATTAGAAAAATTATACTATGGTTATGTAAGAGGATATTCTTTCTATAGAGATAGAGAGACATCATATTTTCAACTTATACTTTTTTTTCTGGAGAAGGAGAGAATCATAAAACAAGTGTGGTAAAATGTTAACATTTGGAGAGTCTGGGTGAACGGAATACAGGTAGCATTACCAGATTTTGCAAATAAAAATACAGAACATCTACTTAAATTTGAATTTCAGATAAGTAATGGATATTTTTGTTAGAGATTTGCCCTAAGTAATACATGGAATATATTTATATTTAAAAATTGTTGTTTATTTAAAATTCAAAGGTATCTGGATGTCTTGTATTTTATTTTCAATATTTGGAGCATATTTATATTAAAACAATTATTATTCTCATGAAATTCAAAATTAACTGGATGGGCAGTGTTCTTCTGGCAGCCTTACTATAACATTACTTTGTGCCATTTTTTAAACCTTCTTATAGGTCTACAATTCTTTCAGAATAAAAAGTTTAAAAATGTAAAGTATGCAAGAGTCTGGGAATCAAATTCACTCCAGTTTAACAATTTTAAGGGGCTTGCATCTATGGCAACTAAAAAAAAAAAAAGGAACATCCTTCTACCTAGAAATTTGAGTCAGCATCCTACCTAAGACTGGGCAAAGTGGAAACTGGGAAGGGCTATAAGACGTGAGATTTAATTTACTTGGATCTTACCATATAATTGTGTTTTTGTTTTAGATGGACCAGACTAAGTCATTTGTGATAGTTGAAATGAGTCTGTTTTTTTTTTAATTGGAGTATAATTGCTTTACAATGGTGTGTTAGTTTCTGCATTATAACAAAGTGAATCAGTTATACATATACATATGTTCCCATATCTCTTCCCTCTTGCGTCTCCCTCCCCCCGACCCTCCCTATCCCACCCCTCTAGGTGGTCACAAAGCACCTAGCTGATCTCCCTGTGCTATGCGGCTGCTTCCCACTAGCTATCTGTTTTACGTTTGGTAATGTATATATGTCCATGCCACTCTCTCGCTTTGTCACAACTTACCCTTCCCCGTCCCCATATCCTGAACTCCATTCTCTAGTAGGTCTGTGTCTTTATTCCTGTCTTACCCCTAGGTTTTTCATGACATTTTTTTTCTTAGATTCCATATATATGTGTTAGCATACGGTATTTGTCTTTCTCTTTCTGACGTACTTCACTCTGTATGACAGACTCCAGGTCCATCCACCTCATTACAAATAGCTCAATTTCGTTTCTTTTTATGGCTGAGTAATATTCCATTGTATATATGTGCCACATCTCTTTATCCATTCATCCAATGATGGACACTTAGGTTGTTTCCATCTCCTGGCTATTGTATATAGAGCTGCAATGAACATTTTGGTACATGACTCTTTTTGAATTATGGTTTTCTCACGGTATATGCCCAGTAGTGGGATTGCTGGGTCATATGGTAGTTCTATTTGTAGTTTTTTAAGGAACCTCCATACTGTTCTCCATAGTGGCTGTACCAATTCACATTCCCACTGGCAGTGCAAGAGGGTTCCCTTTTCTCCACAACCTCTCCAGCATTTAATGTTTCTAGATTTTTTGATGATGGCCATTCTGACTGGTGTGAGAAGATATCTCATTGTAGCTTTGATTTGCATTTCTCTAATGATTAATGATGTTGAGCATTCTTTCATGTGTTTGTTGGCAGTCTGTATATCTTCTTTGGAGAAATGTCTATTTAGGTCTTCTGCCCATTTTTGGGTTGGGTTGTTTGATTTTTTGTTATTGAGCTGCATGAGCTGCTTGTAAATTTTGGAGATTAATCCTTTGTCAGTTGCTTCATTTGCAAATATTTTCTCCCATTCTGAGGGTTGTCCTTTTGGTCTTGTTTATGGTTTCCTTTGCTGTGCAAAAGCTTTGAAGTTTCATTAGGTCTCATTTGTTTATTTTTGTTTTTCTTTCCATTTCTCTAGGAGATGGGTCCAAAAGGATCTTGCTGTGATTTATGTCATAGAGTGTTCTGCCTATGTTTTCCTCTAAGAGTTTGATGGTTTCTGGCCTTACATTTAGGCCTTTAATCCATTTTGAGCTTATTTTTGTGTATGGTGTTAGGGAGTCTGTTTTAATAACTGGAAGTGCTTACAATACTGTGATATTGGGATGAGATGTTACAAGAAGTAAACTGTGCAACAGGAAAAGGGATCCAACAGCAGTTAGTGGGAGTTTCATCTTTTTTCCTTTACAAAATCCAACAAGTTATGAGATCATTCAGAAAAGTAGTTTCAGGGTCAAAATCAGTGTTTCTCACTAGTGTAGAAAGGTGGAAGTTTTAATGCCTTTATCTTTAGAAAACCAATGAAGAAAGTGATTGGAAATTATTGAGTGTGTGTTGTATGCTGGATACGGTAGTATGCAATTTGAGATGTAATATACATGGTTTCAACTCTTGAAGTAGAAGATAACAGGCTTGCGTAAAATGCGAGAGGAGTAAGTTTTCTATCTATTCCTCTACTATAGTTCTCTGCTGTATTGACACATAGTTCAGCCATATTAGCTGTCAGGCAGATGAATATTAAAATACTGATGTTCATGACAATTATTTTTATATATATTTTAAAGTAGATTCAATAGCATCTCTGTAAAAAACATCACTTTCACTTTTACCTCTATGACAATATGCTGTCTTGAGTTAGAGAAAAAGGGCTGGGAGAGTTTTGGCTAGCTTGCCAAGAATTCCCAGGGACCCTCATGGGAATGTGCCATTCCTGTAAACACCATCCATCATGCATTTCTCCATGGAAGACAGCTGAGAACTGCTGAGCTCGTAAACACCCCCTTGCTCTACCACATAACACCACTCCCTCTTCACTCGCTCACTCTTTCTGCAACACACAGCAGTTAGAACCATTAGAGCAACACAGAGAGTGAATGAATGCAGGGTCCCTACAGAAGGTATTTTCCCTATTGGCTTCTCAAACAAGATTGGGAGTAATTTGTAAGTCAGCTACACAAAAATACTGCGTAGTAAATCACCTTAAAACCTCAGTGGCTCACGCCGAGCATTTAATTTTCTCTCTCAAAAAGACCGTGCGTTGGTTGAGATGGCTTCGCTTTAGGCTGCAGGTGAGTTTGTGCTGAATGAATAATCTACCACAGAAAGTCCTGTGCTTTGGTAAGTAAAAGGAAGTCTGCTCTTTGGTACATAACTTGAGGGAAAATCTTAGATTAACTTGACAAAGAAGAGTTAAATGAATTGGGAACTGAATGAATAAACTGAGGTTGTTATATTGCTCATTTGTAAAGTTGAGTAAATTATTATCATTTAAAATGATTAGTAGCTTCTACTCTACCAATAGAATAAGACAATAGCATTTTATGAAATATTAAGCATTTAGTATCTCATTCAATTACTGATTCCCCATTAAATATTATACATGTATTTTGACCAATGCATATTGACTACAGACCATGCATGCAGTGTAGGGAAAGAATGGGTATCTATGCTGGGTGTGAATGTTACGATTATTATATAAATATTAGATAACTTCACTACATTCTTAATGATGGTCATCGGGATGAAAAACTCTGAACACTGGAATAAAGTTAACCAGGACTTAAATCTGGGTTGAAATCTTTCTACAAATGCAACCTGGAGAAAGATACTTAACCACATTGACTCTTACCTCATCTACAGATACTGTTAAGAATCTGGGAGAGGGAAGGAAAAATAATAACAGTCTTTTCTTCCCCATGGATAGTTTAGAATGGAAAGATTGAATATACCTGGAGGACATGACGCTAAGTGAAATAAGCCAGTCTCAGAAAGACAGACACTATATAATTGCACTTATACGAGGCATATAAAATAGTCAAACTCATAGAAGTCCGGGATAGAATGGTGGCTGCCAAGGACGGGGGAGAGGGGGAAGTAGGGAGATGTTGGTCAGTGGATGTAGAGTTTCAGTCACGGAGGATGAGTAAGTTCTAGAGCTCCACGGTACAACACCGTGCCTGTAGCCAACAACACAGTATGTACACTTAAAATTTTGCTAGAAGGACATATCTCATGTTAAGCATTGTTACCGCAGCAAAGAAAAAAAAAAGGAGGGGGCCACAAGAAAACTTTGGAGGTGATAGGTATGTTTATTAGCTTGACTGTACTGAGAATATCATGGGCATATGTCCAAATTCATTAAATTCTGTACATTAAGCATATGCAGTTTTTTTGTATATAAATTATACTCCAATAAAGCTGTTTAAAAAAATGAAGGAATATACAATGTGGAAGGTGAAGATGAAAATTTTGCTTTGTTACTGATAAAGCTGCATGGAGGATGTCACTTTAATAAGAAGCTATAACCTGTTGACATTTCACCTCCAATGAATCAGATTTACCTCCCCATCACATTAAACCATTTTAGTCCTACCCTAATAACCAACCCCTGTTCCTCTGGTGATTCTCCTGGCACCACTAGTAGATAGCAGTTTGCCCCCTGACTGCCACAGGAAAGCTCAGAAATATTTCTGAATGGCACATTATTTAACTCCAAGTCCCTGCTGTACCCTAGGCTGAAAACTGACACTTGGGATTCCATTTCACATTTCAAAATATGCACAGGCAGGTCACCTAATATATTATACCAGAAGTTAAATAATGACTTTAAGTGATATTATAAATAAACTCCAGTAATGCAATGCCAACAAAACAAAAATCCCCTAAATTTAACATAACTTCCTTCCCCTTATCAAATTTCTAGTGGAGCTTAAAATTTTTCTCTTCATATGTTACCGAAAACTCTCCTTTTCCTTCAGATATAGATTAGATTTGTGGTTCTAGTCCAGGATTTGGAGTGGAGAAGGGCTATATACATCCCATTTTCTCTTTCTACCATCCATGACTTAACCGTCTTTTTTGTATTTACTTCTCTGACGTCAAAATAAGGAAGAGAGAGAGGAAAGGATGGCCTTACCTTATGGCAGGTTAGCTGTCTCCTTCTTTCTCAGTAGTAATCTCTAATCACTTGTGTAGCTGTTTGCTCTTTGAGGTCGTTGAAGCCACACTAATGCCAAATGCCTACCTTACTTTACTTTTGTGCAAAAAGGGCCCAACTTCAGGTTCCTTCTTGGGGACGTATTTGTTGGTTCTTTTGAGTAGATCTTATGGTGGTCCCCTCCTATTTAGTTTCTTGACATGAAATATCTGACTGGCACTCAGCATCTTCATCCCTAATTCTCAGCCTTGATTCCAGTTGGTATTTCCTCAAATATTTTGCTGTTATAATCTCCTAATCCAGAAGATGCCCCTGAGGAAAGGCAATGTAGAGTAAGCCTCTAGCTACCTGCATCTAGTGGTAACTTGTCTTTCTAAGTGGTGGAAATGCAGGTTGCTTCTTCAGCACTCTCTTTCTTGACTCCATCATGCCCCTCTCATGTGCTTCTGTCTTCTCCAGTTGTATGTGGAAGGTCCACAAACTCTGTGGTTTAATGGACATTGTGTCAGTGAATGAAATCCCAGGCTTTCCTTCCTTTAAGATGCCTCACGCTTAACTTGTCTCTTAATGTCCTCCTCTCCTCAACTTCAGAGAGGGGAAACAAGTCGCATGTCCTAGGGTTATGCTTTCCTTCACAGGTCTATTTTCTTCACTTCTTGTTTGCACTTTTTAACTGTCCTTAGAATATGCAGACACATGGATGGACCTAGAGATCATCATACTGAGTGAAGTAAGTCAGAGAAAGACAAATATCATATGATATCGCTTATAGGTGGAATCTAAAAAAAAAATGGTACAAATGAACCTATTTACAAAACAGAAATAGAGTCACCGATGTAGAAAACAAACATACAGTTACCAAGGGGGAGATAAATTGGGAGATTGGGATTGACATATACACACTACCATATATAAAATAGATAACTAATAAGGACCTACTGTATAGTACAGGGAACTCTACTCAATACTCTGTAATGACCTATGTGGAAATAGAATCTAAAAAAGAGTGGATATATGTATACGTATAACTGAGTCACTTTGCTGTACAGCAGAAACTAACACAACATTGTAAATCAACTATACTCCAATAAAAATTAACTTAAAAAAAAGAATATGCAGACAAACCTATTTGGTGTCTTGCATTTGGGGCAAACCTGGAATCTCGAGCCAAGAGACAAATCTTCTCTAAATACTGCTTGGATTATTTAATAATTAGACTCTCAAGGGAGCACCATCTCAACCATGGGAGACAATATGATTGTTCAGCAGATACTCTTCCTTCCCACCTCCATGGAAGAAGCATTCTCATCCTCACCAAACCAACCTGGAGCTTGGTGGTGTGATTTTATTTGGCCAGTGGAATGTGAGTAGATGTGACTCAGCAAAGGCTTTAAATGCACTTGTATGGTTTGGCCTTTACTCTTGGCATGGCCATGAGGAGACTATGCCTCAGGTAGCTGCTATTTCAGTCTCGGTTTCAGAATAGAAGACAGAGAGAGCAGACTTGAACCCAAGTCCAGGCAAGCTGCTGCTGACTCGTTGACTGGGGAGTGAGAAATGACTGTTGTTTTAAGCCACTGAGATTTGGGGGTTATTTGCTGGTACAGCACAATCTGATTAATATGTCAAGTCAAATCTCCACACTCCTTTACGGTCTCTATCAGTGCCTCACACTAAATCTGTTCTACAGTCAGGCCCAGCTTTTTGGATGTGTGATCTATGCAGTCACGAATGGCTTGACTCTTGGTTTAATGCTCTATGGTCACCATTTTGAAATTATTAATAAATTTTGGACATCGGCCCCATATTTTCATTTTTCACTAGACCCCATCAGATTGTGTAGTTGGCCCTGTATCTGATTTAGGTATTTTAATGGGAATTTGTCAGAGGGAAAACAGCAGCCTTATCTAGCAGCATGATAAACTCTGGCTTCTGCTTTATGATATGATACACACAGGCATGTTCACATACACATACAGCATTGGCCCTGCTGACATAGTGATTCTTAACTGTGTGGCTTAGGTGTAGAATCTTGAAAAAGTTGCTTAAGTTCTCTTAGTTAAATTTGATTTACTTGCAGATTAGTTTGTATAGTAGTACCTATATTGTGGGGTCTTCAATGAAACAAAGCTCTTAAAGATCATTGACAGATAGACAAGACTGAGTCAACAAATAGAAGGCAGAGTTTGGCAAGATAGGGATAAAACAACAATTGGAAAACAGAGTGTATTAGCTTCTTCTGTTCAAATGATGTAAAATGTCTCCATAGCTTTTACATGTAAAATAATTGTCTAGTAGTCTTTGAGGGATTAATCCATAATATCATTAGGGCATTAAGTATTACTATTATTGTGGTTTCTATATTTCTACATGCCTATTTTTACCAGTAATGAGGTTTGAATTATTACCATACTCCACGGATAAAAGAATATTTGTATTTAGAGTAGCCTAGAAAAAATGCCCAACATTCAGACCACAAGCAATGTCTCTGACCAGTATGATCCAATAGAACAACTTTTTGTAAGGTAGGAAAAATCAAAGGCATGATATTTTAACTTTTGCATTTGCTCACTATTGCATCACAGTCAACAAAATGGACTAAAATAGACTCAATATGTTTTCAAAAATAATTATTCCTGCAATATAGGTTTCCATGATAATCTATATAAGAGCATAGGATTGAAATTGACCCTGATTTGATTCCTTGTTTAAGGAGTATGTTTATTTAAAAAATTTTTTTTTCCACAAGCAATAAATTCAGGCTGGAGCCTCCAGGCTTTACCAGTGATTGGGAAAAGTGTGAGCATCTAATGCCTTTGCCTGTCCCAGTATTCTAGACATTTAGTTTATTTTAACTAGTTTATTTTAACACTCAGATCATTGTGAATGAGAGAGCCATTTCCTGTCATTTCTACTGCAGGTGCCATTAAAGATTGCTAGGAAGATGTGAGCCTGTGAAAAACTTTAGCACTCCATCCATCTTACAATTACTTCTTCCAGGATATGTGTACCTATTGAGGAGAGTGATTGGAATTCAAGACTGAAAGAGGGAGCACTGGGCTGAGAGAGACCAAGAAAAGAGTCTGTGGAGACACAGTTCATCTACATATACCACATTTAGAGGAATTTTGGTTCCATCTTATGGGTTCATTCAATCTACAGATATTTACTTAATGGCAGGCACTGTGCTGAGCACCAGGGCTATTCAGAGAGCAAAACAGGGTCCCTGTTTTAAAAAGCTTAATCTAGTAGTTAATTCAGAAGGAAAGAAAAGGGCAGTGCTTAGCTCAGAATGTAAGGAGACATCTTTATCAGCCCCCAGCTAATGAAAACATATCTCCTGAACTCCTACTATAGTGATAAACTGTTTGTGATACTATAGTCTACATTTTACAATGTCTATTAATATATGTTTGACCATGATCTTTTATGAACCTCTTTCAACCACCTTGAGAGATGAGGAAATTGAGGCTAGGTGTGCAATAAATAAATAAAAAAAAACTTATCTGCTAGGAAGATTTGAATTTATCCTCTTGGGCACAAGAATCAAGGTGAAGGGTGGAAGCTACCCACAAACAGAGGGAAGTGTCTTAGAGTGCTATGCGTTATTCCATCTCAGGAGGGTATACGTTCGAACATCAGGGGAGCAGACACTTAAAGATTCCTTTGCTCTGGGATTCTAATCATATATGTGTCCTTTCCAAGAGCCCAGTGGTTTTCAGGCTTCTGTGTGCTTCATAGAAATGCCTGGATCCAACCTAAACTACATGATGCAGAATCTACAGCAGTGGTGGCTGGGACTCTGTATTTTCATCAAATACGGAGGTCTTCCCCATGTGAACCAAAGTTTGGAACAAATTTACTACACCAATATCTTCACTTGTGCTTTAAGAAGCACTTTAAAGTAGTGGATTTCAAACTTTTTAAAAAACTTTTCTTCTTACTGTGGTAAGAAAGCTTAACCTGAGATTCTACCCTCTTCACAAGTTTTTAAGTGTACAAGAGAGTATTGTTAGCTATAGGCACAATGTTGTACAGAAGATCTCCTGAATTTATTCTTTGATTGAGAAACACAGAAGATCCACATATAAGTAAATAATAATAGAAGTCATTTTCCATAACAATACTTGTCTTTACTACATATGACGAACCTAATCTCTTCTTTTTGCATTTTGTAAATGCAAATTGTGTCTCAATAAATTAATGTCACTCCTCACTAATGGACCATGACCCACATTTTAAAACGTACACCTTTAGAGATATGGCCTCAGGCCTTGAGGATGGGAATCCACAGACTCCATTTAAACCAGAGCAGCTCGCTAGCTTGCTCTCTTTCTCTGTGGATTTTTTTTTTTTTAATTTTACATTCTGTTCTACCTAAGATTTTTAGATAAAGAAAGTACTCAGATTTAAAAATAAAAATTTTTAACTCCTTTAGTCATAGCAAGCTGCCTTATAGGCTTGGCCCCAAAGGAGATAAGAATGATGAGTAAAACACTATCTCTGCCCTCAAGTTGCTTTTCATATAATTGATGAGCTGTGGCTAATCCATGTGAAGCAAATAGTAGATAATTAAGTGCTAGGGAGATACGGTAGAATACGAAAAATATCTCAGGCTTGAGAGGTAAGGCATTTGATTAAAAATAGTTATTGAACTTTCATTGTATGCCAGGCTTTGTTCTAGGCATTGGGAATATAATGATGAATAAGATATGGTGTCCACCTTCAAGGAGCTGACACTCTAGAGGAAAAAAGAAAGAATCAAATAGGCTTCTGCACCCGGATGTGATCATTGTTATTAAAGGAAATACATGGGAGCACAGAAAAAGAACCCTTGGCCTGTCACATGGGTGAGGAAGAAGGGACTTCTGACCTTGGAGATATAAACTTGAGCTTATGGGGAAAAGGTACTCAGGCAGGAGTGAAGTCCCAGGTGAAAGTGTTCCAGAGCATGTGGTCTAGCCCTGGGGGAACTGCAGGTAGTTTAGAAAGCCCAGAGGGTGTGGGGAATGGGAGAGGCTGGTGAGGGAAAAGCTAGCAGGATATGTAATGCACAGGGCCTTCAGTGTCATGTGAAATAATCTTGACTATATACTGAGTGCTTTGGGGGAGTCATTCAAGTGTGACTCTCACCAGCCAGAGAGTCAAAATTAGACATGTACTTGAGGAAGCATACTTGGACTCATGGGTGGAAACTGGAGAAAGGGTTCAGTGGGTTGCAGGGAGTTAAGGTGGGACTGTGCTGTAGGATTTGGGCAAGAGGAAACAAGACAGGAACTGGGCCACGGGCGGTGTGAACAGAGCTGAAGAGTGACAAAATGGAACTAGAATTACTATGGGACCCTTGGTGTAAATTCAAATTCTAATTTTGCTGCTAAGAAGTAATATTTTGGGTGTCATTTAACTTCAGGTTTTCTCATGTTTAAAATGAGAATATTAGAAAATATGTTCTGTGTTATCTCTCTGCTTAAAATTTCTAAAGCTGTAAAATTTTCTAATAAATATTTTACCCTGATTAAGGAGAAAGTGGGTAGTAGTGACCAAGATGAGGATGGTCAATTATTTGGTCCTGAAAAATGTTGGCTCATATTTTAGGTTTTTATTAAAATGGGTGTGAGACCTGAGAAAATATCAGACTTAAATATATGTTAAATTTAATTTATTAAATAAACTTTAATGTGTCACTTTACATATAATTACAGGTAGGAAGACCACATTTCTCCCCATTCCCAGCTCCTTCCCCAGAGCTAAGTTCAGTCTTTTCCTTATTTCCTCATTGGAAGCTGATTGCATCATGAGCCTTGTACTACTAAAGTCTGATTTTCTGTACTCTGGTATTTTCCTCTAAAAACATGTGTTGTGGCTGTTGGATAATTTGTAGCTTGCTGTAGATATTAACATTGCTTGTGTCTGGTAGCTGACTAATGTGCTTATTTTAGGTAGCTCATTCCTTTGATGGTAAAGATTATGTGCTGAGAGATATTGAGTGCCAATTTTGTGGAGAGATGTTGCTTATGCTAATTCATATGCCTGGGCATTTAATTTGGTGCATTTACAGTTCATCAAAATTACTTGGTTTCTCTATTGTGGTGCAAGGGGAAATAGATTTCTAGAGAGTTTTGACTTATTAAGGGTTATAGGAGCTAGGAGCTAATCATAATAATAATAATAATAGTCACTACCATTCATTAAGTGCTTACTGTGTGCCAGGCATTATTCCAAGTTTTTCTGACAATTGTTTTGCATAAGTTTTCTCATATAATTTTTCCAGCCACTCTGAAGGGTAGATACATTGCAATCCCCATTTTATTCTTTTGCGGTACGCGGGCCTCTCACTGTTGTGGCCTCTCCCATTGCGGAGCACAGGCTCCGGACGTGCAGGCTCAGCGGCCATGGCTCATGGGCCCAGCCGCTCTGTGGCATGTGGGATCTTCCCGGACCGGGGTGCGAACCCGCATCCCCTGTATCGGCAGGCAGACTCTCAACCACTGCGCCACGAGGGAAGCCCTGCAATCCACATTTTAGAGATGAGGAAACTCAAGCCCATGAGCTTACCTTCCAGTCTAGGTTGTTCTATTTCAGGATCTCAAAGGACTGTCTCTCCTTTATGTTCCTCCTCCTCCTCTTAATGCACATTTTCCCTCTCATCTCTCCCTCTCTCCTTAAAGCTTTTCTTCTTTCTCTCCCTCATTATTAATTAAGATGAACAGTAACAACATACAATGGCATAAAATATTTATGGTGAAATAATTAAAAGGCACAATTAAAAATGAAAGGAATTCAATAGCCCACTTAAGTGCCTTTGGCTTTCAGTATATATAGTGAAGATGAGACCCCAGGAGGGTTTTCTTTTGTTTTTTCCCTCTCTCTCATTCTTTTTCTCTCTCATTTTCTCCCCTTCCTCCTCTGCTACCACTACTATGATTACTACTCTTCTTTCTTCTTCTTTTCTCTCTCTCTCCCTCTCCCTCATCATCGCTGGTTTGGTCTATAGGAATAGCCGCATGGCTTTCTGTATCACTCAACAGGTCATTCTGTAATGCCTATCACACAGAGCATTAGATTAACTGTGATGCTGGAGTCTGGGGGTATTGACTGAAGATGAGTGACGCTATTTTGGATACAGGACACAATTACAGAGTCTAACTTGGCAGAGTTTCAAAAACAACCTTGACTTTTAATTTTCAACCTGTGTTATATCCAGATCAAAATTTATCTTTGTACAGGCACCTGATAGCAAATAGATGATTTCTCACCTCTAGATCCCACTCCTAGATCCTCTATCAAAGATCTTTATCTCTTTCCTAAGGTAGTAAGATTAAAGGCTCTGATCTGGATATGTAGTTTCATCAGGACCAGACTTAACAATGGTCAGAATACTTACCCCTGCCACCCCCAACTAAAATTCTACCATTAGATAAGTTTGTTTGCCCTTAGCTGTAAAGAGATTGGTCTTTCATCAAAGGTAAATATGCCAGAGATGAATGACATCAAAAACTGAGAATGAATACATCAAGCCCAGGCAAGCTGGCTTGGCATTAACCTAGAGTCATTCTAATACAAGGATACAGGGAGGGAGTAGGGGGGCACTGAGTGATGCCACTAAGAACTGGGGCTCCAAGGTGGAAGCGATGAGTTGAAGAGGGGGGGAGTTCTCCAGGGACACTGCAAATGTCCCAGGAGATCACAGTAGACTCTGTGTCCAGGGTTGACTTTAAGTCAGGATTTTGTTTGCTTTTTAACATGGCTTTTTAAAGAATCACATCAGACTTAGAAAAATGAGAATCAGTTCGTTTGTCGGCCTAAGACTTAGGCCCTGAAAAGTAGATCATTTTACCTAGTAGTGTTGGAATGATCATATGGTCATTCTTATACAGAAAGCTGTCTAAGTCTGTTTGGGCTGCTATAATAAAATCCCACAGACTGGGTAGCTTATAAAAAACAGAAATGTATTTCTCACAGTTCTGAAGGCTAGAAGTCTGAGATAAGGGTGCTAGCTTGGTTAAGTGAGAGCCTTCCTCCTGGTTCCAAGCCAGCACTTTCTCACATGGTAGAATGGTCAAGGAAACTCCTGGGTTCTCTTTTATAGGATCACTAATCCCATTCATGAGAGCTCCACTCTCAAAAAATAATCACTACCAAAGGCCCCACCTACTAATGCCATAATCTTTGGGGGTTAGGATTTCAACATATGAATTTGGGGGGGAAAACACAAACATTCAGAGCATAGCAGAGTCCAATTGCTTAAGTTTAAAATCAAGCACTGTGATTTACAGCTATCTGACATTGTGCCCATGACCTAACCTCTCCAAGCCTCACTGTCTCCATCTGTAAAATGGGATCAATAGTGGACTCTCACCTGTGTAGATTTAATCAAATTACTAGTGTAAAGTAGCAGACTGAATAAATGTTTGTCCTTATTGTTTTCATTAAACTATTATGTTCAGGAGGAAAAAATTCAGGAAGGTTGGCTGAGGTAAAAATAAAACAGAATCACCCTATTGTGTAGGGTGTAACGTACCTCGTTCTGCCTAAGCAGTACTCTTCTCAAGCTGGTTACCCCAAAGTGTTTTCACATTCTTCTGAAATAAGTTTTGGGATCTTAGTTTAAAGGAACTTTTTGAATGCAAATGTAGTCCTGCATACAGCATCTCCTGCCCTCTTCTGGCTTCTCCAAGAAATTCAAGTATCAATATTAAGTAAATAGAAAGTGTATTTTAAAATTTTATTTTTAGTGAACACCTACAGTTTACCATTTTTCTCGGTTCTAGATGAGAAAGATACAACTCTAATATTTTGTATAAAGATGGCAGTTATCAGAACCTTTGAGATTTTTTTTCAACAATTTGCTTTTGAGATGGAGATTTCCTTCTCTTATTTTATTCAATCCTATGCTTCTAGTGCCAGTTCTACATATCAAAACTACTAAATAAATAATTAAACTGTGCCACAAATTATTGCTGAGACTAAAATCTGAGGTCATTATAATTCCTGAGATAATTAATCAGATGTTTAAAATAGAACCAGCATGTGAGAACCTTTGATTGTAGAAAAAGCCTGAGGCTAAAAGTCCCACTTCTATTAGAGATTGTATTGGACTTTAACTCATTTTCCCACAGCCTTCAAAAAATAAATAAAAGCATAATTTTTATAGGTACGTGAGGGTCTCCATTTTGATTTTCAGATGTGGTATGGATTGAGCACCAGTTTGTTATGCCTTTGAAAGGTAGTCTTTGAAGTTATCCGCACAATCTCACACCCAGCCAGAGGTGTCATGGCTTGGCAAAAGATTTCCTATTAAAATTCGACACCAAAACAGAGGTTTGTGTTGGTCAGTACTGTACAAGGGAGCCAGAGGACAGCTTGCTGTGATGGGGAGGGTCACAGTCAGCAGAGATCAACTTGCTGAAAGATCCAGTGCTTAGGGCGGTCTCACACATCTTAGGGCTTCCTGCGGTTGGAAAAGATTAGCTAAACAGAATGAAAGGAACATGGGAGGGGAAGCCCAGTTGGCCTGAAGAGAAAAGAGGAACAAATAACTGAGGATGACAGCAGCCAAGCATGTGTGACATCAGCTGCAGTTTTTCCATTTTCATCTTGGGTTGTGTAACTCAGGGGCCCCCAAAGTTGAACAACCATAATCCAGACTCTTGTTTTCCAACCAATCCCAAGTTATTCATGTTTAAAATTTATATTTCCTGGATTACCCCACGCACAAACAACTAAAAGCTTTTACAGCAAGAAACTTTGCTTAGTCATTAAAACACATTACTATTCATAAGAATAAGCAGGTGCAAATAGTCTGTCCAGTTTGGATGAAGAAGAAGCATGGGAGAACTTCCCTTATAACTTTTAAAACATATTAAAAGAATACAGTGCTTAGAAGCATTTTGCTGACTCCAAAAGCTGCAGACAAAATAGTGGAATAAGACATCAGACCTAGAGACAAATGCTAGCCTCTGACAAATATGATATAAATTCAGAAAGAAGTATCATTTTCCAATATGATTGAGATAATTGCTTAAATATTGGGAGAAAATATTAAAGCTTTAAATAGCATCACATACCAAAATATATTTCAGGAGGATTACAGAGTTAAGTGTATTTAAAAAATGGAATAATGAAAGGACAGTTAAATGCATATTGCAATATATATATGAGACCATATTTTATTGCCCTGAAAATGGCATTTTTAATGATAATTATTGACAAAGGAATATAGTTGTGTGACTTAGGTTTTAGTTGCAAAGAAACCAGCAAACTCTCTCGCTGAAGTACAAAGGGAATTTACTTTATAAATAAAGAACAGTAGCTCATAGACTCTCTAGGAGAGTCAGATTATTATGACTTGCGGCCATGCAGCCAATAAGATGCCTCATCCACCCTGTGTCATTGGTGCAGATATAATCCTACCATTACTAAACATGAGACCAGAAGGTTTTCCCTTAGATTCTGACAATGGGCCCTACTGATAGGGAAAGAGTAAAGGGACAGAGTAGGTAATTAAAGAGTTAATCCCACTAGGGGATTGTGAGTGAAGAAAAAAGTATGGGAGACCCCTGTAAGTTAATGATCACTCAAAAAATCAGGTTTGCTTAACCACAAAGCCAAGCAGGCTTGCTTAGCAACAAAACCAGGCAACAGAAGCATGAGACATGCCCCCAGACAATAAAACAATGGTGGAATGAGACCCACATCCTGCCCAGTGAGCTCAGTAAGTTAATGATTCCTAGGACATGCTCCTCTGCATGCACTAAAAACAAAAAATACAAGGAAAAGGTGACATTGTACTAAAACCTGAGATGGTTTACCATTTTTAGCATATGTTACCACCTCTTTGCTCATTTCCACTGTGCCGTGACAGTCCTGGCTTAACCATGTAAGGACAAGAAAACTCCCCCGCCTGACATAGAGGAGGAGCTGATCATGGAAGCTTTATGTCTACTCAAGAATGAGGGAGAAGGTGGTCTTCCCTCCCTCCCCACTTTTCCTTTGATTACAGAACTGTAGCCCACTAAGTTCTCGGCCTGGCACCCTCTCGCCCACCCACTTGTAAGCCTCACAAGTGTCCTATTCTAATAAGTCACTTCTTATCTATCACTTTGCCTCTTACTTAACTCTTTCTGTGCTGAGACATAAAGAACCAGAGCTCCTTGGATCCCCCCAGACGCATTTCTGCGGTTTCACTGCCACTGAGCCACTACCATGGCAGCTCCTGAAAACACCATGCCTCTTGGCCTGGCTATGCCAAGAAATGGAGTCCACATGGAGTCTCTTTCCTTATGCCACCGTTTTCCCAATGGAAGCCTGAAGCTTTAGGTGCACATTATTGGTGGAGCCTGGATTACCTAAGTCTTGACCTAGGCTGCATAATTGAGTTGACTTCTACCTTGGAGTGGTAGGACTTGTGATGTGGGCATTGCCTCAACTCTAGTTACAATGTTGAGAAGATGGTATGCTTTTTATATTATGTTCATACACCTGTGTTTTCTAAATTCTCCACAATACATACATATTAATTTAGCCAAAAAAAAACAGAAGTTGATACCCACAAAATCATTCTAAGGCCAGTGTAACACTGTATGATTTGGAATTGAAAGGAATAGTAGAATGTTTAAAACTAAAGTCCCTCTTTTTTCATATGAGAAATGAGAAAACTGAGGACAAGTGAGGATGAAGAGGCTTATACAAGGTCATACACTTAGAAGATAGTGAAGCCAGGCCAGAAATCCATATTTACTGGACTTTAAGATGAGGGATTTTTCCATGTTATCTTGGGTATTTGTATTTTATCTATGAACTGGACAAAATGATAAAGTATATTTGTTTTATACTTTATGGCTAATGGATATATAATCCTCACTACATGAGAATTCCCACTTAATTTTGGAATGTATCATGGTAATCCCTTTCAGGTCAAGAAGGGAATGCAGTATCAGCTAACCCAGTCTCTTTGTCTTGTCGGTAAGAGCAACTTTAGTTTTCCCATTTGTGGGATATAAGCTCAAAACAGTAATGCCCCTTTGAAAAGCCTTTTGAGATAAGTTTATGAAAAGAACCATGAGGATGGAATTGCTCCAAATCAGGATGGTTACTTGCTTGGAAAGATGGGATTAATTTACTTTGTGAATTGCACAGAAAGAACATCTCTTTTGAGTTGCAAAACATATCAAGATTACCATATCTTGGAGAGAGAAATCTGTTTGTAAAGGGCGATGTTTAGGGGAGTTAAGGAGAAATGAACAAGACAGTCACCCTCTTCTGTGAGATAACTAGCTTCCCAACAGCTGGGGCCAGAGTCACTTTGCTATTCCTAGTACAAGCCCAACGTCTAAGCTGTAATATGGGGTTCAGTGAAAGCTGATTCAGTGAAGACATAGATGTAGGTTATCTTTATATTTCATCTTTATAATAATTATGGCCTCCGATCTAATGCTTGGTACTTGCTAGGCATTGTGTGAGGTATTTTACACACCTTATTTCTGTCCTGAATGCTTTTTGGAGAAAAACTTAGAGATTGACTAGAAGCTTACAGTGCATCTGCTCAGTCCACAATCACTCTCCATCTGGAAAATCCATCCCCAACCTGATCTACAATCCCCTCAGTGGTCACTACTGTAAAACAGTCCTCTGGTCGCTGAAAATTGAGCCAAGATGGACATCTTCCTGAAATGGGAGAATTTTGATTCTCATTCCCATGGCTTTGCAAATGAAGTTAAGACTCAGAGACTGTTAATAGGTCTCTGGAAGTGGCTAGATGAGTAACATGCAAACTCCAGAATTGTGAGTCTCTAGAAAAAGAGAAAGGAATGTGAAGCAGGTTCAGAGAAAGGGGAACAGATCAAAAGTAAAGTCTTGACATTTATCCCCAGAATCTCTTTTTACTTAAAACCCAGCTTCAGACCCCTGAATTCTACAGTTATCCTCTCTTTGCTTAAGCTAACTAGAATTGTCTTTTGGAAGTTAGAATCTAGGATCTTGGCTAGTATAGGGTATAAATAAAATATGTACATTCATACCTACATCCAAAGAAACATGTTCTCTCTTATTTTCACAGCATATCCAAGAGTGGATATTATCATCCCCATCTTATAGATGAGCCTACAGGCTCAGAGAGTGGAAACAATTTTCCCAAAACAATCTACTTAGATTAGTTAGAGCTGGTTATTTAATCTGAGGTTGGAATAGCTTAAAATCCTGTGATCTTCCTAGCCCTATATCATGCCCCATCTAGTTTTATTAATTCTTTAAACATGTATTTATGGAGATCCTGTTAAGTCCCAGGCACTATGTTTCTATGGTTTCACCAGGCTTGCCAAGTAGTTGTAGATATTTACAGGGTATTGTATCCACATGTGTCCATGTAGACTACCAAAGGCAGGATGCTCAGCTCAAGGTTAAAGAATAATCTCTGAGATTCATTATTCATACACTACTTTCAGTAAAGATAAAATTAAGGAGAGACCAGCTTTCAAAAGACATAGGAGGTGTTGGAGGATTTTGGAATTACTAAAATCTTTCAATATTAAGCATTTACCAAGCTACTGTATATTTTAACTGGATCAGATGCCACCTGGTGTGATTTTGTCCCTGGTTTTCAGACAGCATGTGGCTGGGATTGTCAGTGGACTGGTAATGAGCACCTGTTATTAGAGGGTTTTTTTTTAATGGTCTCCTGAAGGAGATTTGATGAGTTGATGATCCAGTAATGTCTCAAATTTCCTATTAAACCCAGAAAAGACATGTAACTTTCTCAAAGTCACAGAGGTAGTTGGTTGCAAAGATGAGGCTTGCCAGCTAAGAATGACCTGCCAACAGAAATCATTTTTAAAAATTTATGTAATATTTCTTCTTATTCCTCCAAATAACAATACATGTCAATTAGATTCATGGCAGATCCATTATGTATTCTACCCCCTCAGTCTGTCTTTCTTTGAATCAATGAAATGTAAAATGTGAAAATTACAGGTTTTTATAGTTAGAATCTATAGTGCTTAGGGTACAGTATAAAAGGCCCTATATTAATTATGTACATTCTGGCTTATTATATAATTCTACCTTCTTGTATTAGGACTTAAAATTTCACTAAATACCATGAATTAAAAAAAATCATCAATAAATGTCATTCTCAAATGTAATTATATTCTTTAAAAAATGACAAGAGTGAAAAAAAATGACAAGAGTCATATGTCAGAGCACCTCAGTTTTTATAAAATGTATGCCTTCTATCTTTTGTAACATACAAAAAAATACAAAATATAAACAATATGGTTGAACACTTTGGAAATGGAAATTATTTATGTTTTCTAATCCCAAGACAGCATCTGTGCATTATCATCAGAATAATTTTAAATAATAATAACAACAACAATAGTTAATACTTATAGAATACTTATTGTGACCAGGCAATTTTCTGAATGCTCCACATGCATTAACTCAATCTTCATAATCACCTGTTCACCTGTGAGGTAGCCCTATTAATACCCCATTTAACAGATGAGGAAGATGAGGCACAGAGATTACTACAGGATTAGCTTCAGTAGCTGAGCTACTTTCTAGGTAAGGAGATAGGACTGTCTCATCCTTGGTCTTTAAATGCAGCCCACATATATATAACATCTAAATGGTCAAGCAGTTTCTCCTGACTTGGCTCAAGCTCTACTTGGCTTGGATTGTTTTCTCCCTCTTTTTTCCAGGTGAACCCCTATTGAGACTTCAAGGCTCATAAAAAATATGCTCCCTTTTCAGTCTTTCCTTCTAATGAACTTGCATTGTTTCTTCATTCATGTTGCCCTGACCTTTGTTTCATAATTCTGCTGCTCTAATTTGGAACATCACTGACTTCCTGACTACTCCAAAGGACAGTGTTTATTTACTAAGTTATGAATCCCCTTGTGAAATTGGACACTTGTAATGAACCTCTCAAAGTTTTTTCAAAGCACCATCCTCCACAGCTGCTTCTCTTGATTTTCCAGTCATTCCAGCTCAATCTTCATTATGTTTCCCTCTCTCTCTCTCTGTGCCTATTAAATGATGGAAGTCTATAACCTAGATGCTAACACAAGATCTAGCATCCAGAATGGTCCTTGTCATATGTAAGGATCTCAATAAACATTAGCTGAATAATTTTCCTCATGAAATCTAACCCATGCATGTGGTTTCAACTATGACTCATGAACTAGCAGATGTGAAATCCAGAACTCTTAAACTTAGGAGTTTCCAACCCAGATCTAATGTCATGCTTTCTATTAATATTCTATTTTTCTCTCTCATTCTTTCTTATCTGGATGAGTTACTCTTTTACTGACTATCTCTTTCTCTCTCTCTCTCTCTCTCTCTCTCTCTCACACACACACACACACACACACACTGAGGACAGTGGAATGTTGGGCATTGGATTAGGTGCTGGGTCAGTGGTGGGGCCTTCATGACAGTTATCTAGGTGAGGGTACCAGCTTGTTATACTGTTTTCTTCCTCTTTTCTTCTTCACTCTCCATTTCATTTTCACACTCATGCTACAGTGTTCTTTGGAAAATGTCCCTATTCAAAATTCTGTTGGTTTTTAAAATTTTATTTATTTTTTAATATAATTTTAAAATATTGCACTCCATTTACAATTATTACAAAATATTGGCTATATTCCCTGTGTTGTACAATGCATCCTTGGGCCTATCTTACACCCAATAGTTTGTACCTCTCATTCCCCCACCCCTGTATTGCCCCCGTTCCCCCTCCCCAGTGCTAACCACTAGTTTGTTCTCTATATCTGTGAGTCTGCTTCGTTTTTGTTATATTCAGTAGTTTGTTGTATTTCTTAGATTCCACATATAAGTGGTATCATACAGTATTTGTCTTTGTCTGACTTATTTCACTTAGCATAATGCCCTCCAAGTCCATCCATGTTGCTGCAAATGGCAAAATTTTGTTCTTCGATGGTTCCACATTGCATATACAGTAGTTCCTTTATATCTCAGAAGGCCCTTTATAATTTGATCCCTGACTATATGTCTAGCCGTAATTTCTTCATTCTCACACTTGTGTCCTATATTCCAGACACAGCAAACTCTTTGGTATTCCTTAATCATGCAATGGCTTTGCTTATCTAAATATCTTTATACATACCATCTTGTTGGAATTTGGTAAGGACTGAGAGAAACAGTAAATTACATTTCTCTTACCTGCCAGGGTTCAGACTCAACGTAGGGAGAAACACAAAGTAAGGTAGGTAGAGAGCGAATGTCACCTTCACCCTGACAATGTTTATCTTAGAGTATGCAGTTTATTTTGTTAGGCAAGTGGTCCTCCCTAAATCCTAGAATAGACAGACTTAGACTGTCTTCCAGTCAAAGACAGCATGGGAAAATTGAAGCCTCACCATATCCTCAGCTTACTGTATGGGCCAGACAGAGAACACCAGCTCTCTGAGGGCAGGCTAGCTCCCCAAAGAAAAGAGAAAGTACACAGCCCTGTTCTGCTCCAAAAACTGCCAGCAGGTTGAGTGGCTCTTCCTCTCCTGTAGTTAGTGAGTTAGTGAGACAGCAGAGAGAGCCAGGAGTGGCTTGGAAGTGGACCTCCTCCAACCTGGAAGTATTTTTAAGTGAATAATGAAGATATATCAAGTATAAGCTGAATTCAACAGGAGTTTTTCAATTTTAAGTAGAAAGAAAAGAAGCACCTCACTTTGCCTTAAGCCACAGAATGGAATTGATTAGCTCACACAACTGAAAAGCATTTGAGTCCAGGCACTCAGCGTCATAGAACTTGGTCTGTCTTCATCTTTGCTTTCCTCTCTCTCGATTCCAATCTCAGACAGGCTCTTCCCTTACTGTGCTGTGATATTAAGATGGCCATCAGTATCTGGCAACTATCTTACAAGCTCAGCTATCCCAATGAAAAGAGAGCTTCACCTTCCCAAGAATTCTAGTGAAAGGCCTGGGTTGAATGTCATTGGATAATTTAGACCAGTGAAGTAAAATAATACATATTTTTTGGCTAGGCATGGTCAGGCACACCCTCCGCCACCACCAGAACTGTGGTCAAAGTCAGGGTTATCTGAAGGACTAAGATGAGAGAGGAACGCTTCAGAAGGAAGAGCATCTGTTCTGGGCAGACAGAAACGAAACATGTCAAGTGCATTGTTCCATAGGTGAGTGGAGGTGAACTAAAGTAGACAGGTTGTTTAGTAGCAGTGACCCTGAGTTTAGGTTAAATAGTCTTTTCTAGATTATACTTATTGATAAATTAGACTGCTCTATGATTCTATTCCAGCCAGCCAGGAGATTGTACTCACTTTTTTGTTAGCCTAGGAATCAGACTTTCACAAAATAGGTGAATTGGAAAATCTCTTTGCTATACAAAAAATATTGTTGCTGTGACAATTGTTGCAGTAGAGGCCTGTTGCAAATGAGTCAGGAAGTAGATGGAAGAAACAGTCACCCTGTCTCTGCTGTCAAGTGAAAGGAGGGTGCACGCAGCTATGAATTTTTCTGCTCTCGTTTCTCCTGGAATCGCACGTCTCTCCCTCCCTCCCTCCCTCCCTCCCTCTCTCTCTCTCTCTCTCTCTCTCTCTCTCTCTCTCTCTCTCTCTTTCTCTTTCTCTCTCTTTCTCTCTCTCTCTCTCTCTCTCTCTCTCTCTCTCTCTCTCACACACACACACACACACACACACTGTCTCTCAGGCCAAATTATCATCTTACCCAAAAATGATGAAATGAAACATAAATATGCCAGCTTCCATCCAACAGAAATAAAAATACCTCCAAAATTTCAACTTAATGGCATGTGTCAGGTTGTATTGACTCACTTGTGAAAGAAAAATTGCTGTATTACTCATTCTGATTTAAAATATCATATTTAGAGGTCTCCATGACATGTGTTGATCAGCAAAAGCGGACCCTTTGTGCCCTGCTGCACACTGGCAGGAATGCCCATGTTACAGCTTTGCCAAGGGCCCGGTTGTGTTCATGCCAATGTGGCCTAATTTTATTTTCCTCGCTGTCTCTGTCTCTCTCTTTTTTTTTTTAATGTTTGAAAAATACAATAGAACTGTCTTCTCAGCATGGGGATATCTGCATGTGTTAAAATTACATTTTAAACTCTCTCTCTTTTTAATTTAAAAGGATTTGTCAGAACATGCAGTCTTTTTCCCCTTCCTAGAAAACGGGGAATATACAAACCTGAGATCTTCAGAGGCAAAAGCCTACTTGTAGGAAAACAAGCAAATAATTAAACAAACAAGCAAAAGCAAACAAAAAAAATAAAACCTGCAGAAGTCTGGCTTATTTTATTTGAGTTGAAATCTCTCAAGCTTTGACATGAAGAACTGTAGCACAAAGGAATTACAGCAAGGACAAGAAATAGAATCTTCTTGTCTGGAAATTATTAGGCAAAGCATCAACTCCCCTTTACCTCAGTTTCCTGGAAGATGTTAAAATGGTTTCTCAATTACTGATACCTATATGCAGTGTATACTGCATGAA
Source organism: Mesoplodon mirus (assembly GCF_964341445.2). Lineage (NCBI taxonomy): Eukaryota > Metazoa > Chordata > Mammalia > Artiodactyla > Ziphiidae > Mesoplodon > Mesoplodon mirus. The sequence continues at coordinate 18,914,631 of NC_138983.1, forward strand.
AAATAATGACAAAAGCATTTATGGAGAACTTACCTTCACATGAGACAGTATGCTTAGAATAAGAATACATGCACACACAATTCCCAGCCCAACCTCAGGGTGGATTTATTTAGTGGGTACTCCCCCCTCAAAAATAATAAACCACTCTACTCACTATAAGGTTGGGATGGGTTATTAGTTACACTTTACAGATGAGAAAACTGACTTATCTTTAAGGCACTGTGACAAATGCTGTGGTTGCACCACTCAGAGCCTCCTTCAGGATCACATGCCCAATTCCCTACTTGTCGGAAATGCTGCCTGCACAAGCTCACAGCTGAATTCCACTTGAGGAATTTCCTCTACCAAAGAAAGCTTCCTTGCCACAATTTACACTAAATTCCCACAGACCAATCATCTTTCTCTTTAGTTGATAGGAGAGTGTAAAGATCTATCCTCCACTCGATTTGGGTGTATCTCTGAAAGGCTGCCTCAGCTCCAAAATTCCCTGAGGGACTGGGGGGCCCTTTGTTGTAACCACTTTACTGTTTAACTCCTTCCTCTGCCCAATCCTGTTTCCATCACTCGTTATGGGTCTTGATCAAGAGTACTCCTCAGTATACCTTCTTCATATAAATCTGTCTCATGGTATGTTTCTGGAAACCCCAGCCTAAGGCAGCCACCCAGAATAGATGTCAGTTTAATGTCTGATATTATAGTTATTTACCAGAAACCCCTGTATGTGTTTCTGACTCATGGATTGTTCTCCATGAGTCAATTAAGCAAAAAAAAAAGTAAAGGCTTTGCCTTTTTATGCTAACGCTTAATGCATTGCTTGGTATACATAGTCACCTATACATAATGGCTCATCAATTAATCTACAGTGTCTTATCTACGATATATATGCATGTAGCAGAAAGCCAGCCCTGCCCCAAATGCTGTTGGTTCACTATAAGTAGGGCCCATGATTTTATTGGTCTCTTCTCTTGTGTTATGCAACGTATAATAAGGGAATGTGTGGTCGTCAGTGCCTGAATGCCACTTTCAGTAATAGAAACTCCTTCTGGGGAAACAAGATTGGTGCCAGGACTAGAATATGGAAGCAAACTTGAAATTATTTCACTGCTATTTCAGAATGGTTTAAAAAAAAAGGAAAAGGCAGCAAGACCGTGTTCAAGGACTGCCAACCACATAGAGGCATTTGAATGAAAGTTCCTCTATAGCTTTCTATAACCTACTAAATATAAATCCAGAGTTTTTAGGTTGGCATGTCAGCCTCTGTTCAACTAGTGCCAAATTACTTTTGCACATTGTCACCCACAATGACCTTCATGAGCACTCCATATTTTTGTAAAAGTGGGTTTAGCTTTTCCCTGAACAAAAATAAAAACAAATATGTAAAATAAAATAAAAAATAAAACAGTCTGACCAAGATAATGGAAGCCCATTCTAGCCATTTTTTCTTGCTGATTATAACCCAAAATTCTGGAGAAAACAAAAATAATAATAAAAAAAACCTATTTGCTCACTCTGAAAATTAAACAAAAGTAGGCAGATTGGGGAAAGGAGTCAAAAAATGATGGAACACCCTGAAAAAAGGTAAACTTCCCTCGCTTTTTTTCCAAATATTTTTCCTCAATTGGAGCTATGGTAGTAGTGGTGAAAGCAGTAAAACTTTGAAAGAACTCCTTATTTTTGGCCAGAGTCACGAGACAAGGAATTCCTAAAACCTGAAGAAGTGGATGGTTATTAGTGAGAAGGCATATGGAGAATGATATCCCCTAATGTGTATTTGAACACACACTGGTCTGGGCTCCAGATTCAAATTAGGAAGGGTTCTTAGGTCACCAAATTCACTGCATGTTAAAGAAAAAAAAAATTAAGATAACTCAACTGTATTAAAATTAAAATTTATGTTGTGAATGACACCATCGAGAGTGAAAAGACAAGCTGCAGACTGGGAGAAAATGTTTTAAAATTGTGCATATGCAAAAGAAATTGTATCTAAAACATATACAGAATTCTCAGTCCAATGATAAGGAAACAACCAACCCAACTTTAAAAAATGGGCAGAGAGGGACTTCCCTGGTGGTCCAGTGGTTAAGACTCTGTGCTCCCAATGCAGGGGGCCTGGGTTCGATCCATGATCAGGGAACTAGATCCCACATGCTGCAACTAAAGATCCCACATGCCACAACAAAGATCCTGCACGTGGCAACAAAGGTCCCATGTACCACAACTATGACACAGCTAGCTAGCTAGCTAGCTAAATAAATAATTAATTAAAAAAAATTAATGAAAAATAGGCAGAGAAACTATACAGATACTTCACCAAAGAAGATATTCTTTGGTAAATGAGAATATTCAAAGATGCTCAACATCATTAGTAGATGTTTTAGATTCCTACGGCTTCCAGAGCTAAGTACCACAAACTGGTGGCTTAAAACAACAGAAGTCTATTGTGTCACAGTTCTGGAGAATATAAGTACAAAATCAAGGTATCTTTAGGACTATGCTCCCATTCAAGGTGCTAGGGAAGAATCTTTCCTTGACTCTTCTACCTTCTTATGATTGCTAGAAATCCTTGGCAGTGACATCATCATCATCATCATCGTCATCATCATCACCTTTTTAAAAACGGATGGTACCATGTTTTGGTGAGGATACAGAGACACTCAAACTCCTGTATATTGCTGGATTGATGATGATACAACTGATGTATAGCCATTTGGAAAATAATGTGTCAGTATTTTGTATGGATGAACATATACTTACCGATCTATCTCCTACATATTTACTCAAGAAAAATGAAAATTTATGTGCATACAAAAATCTTCACTCAAATGCTTACAGTGATATTATTCATAATTGTCCCAAAGCAGAAACAACCCAAATGTCCTTCTAGTGGTTAGTGGATAGACAAACCATGATGTTTCCATACAATGGACTATTATTTAGCAGTAAAAAGGAAGGAACTATTGATATACACAACAATATGGATGAGACTCATATGCATTATGCTAAATGAAAGATATCAGATTCAAAACACAGCATACTGTGTGATTCCATTGTTATGACATTCTGGAGAGACAAAATTATAAGAAATGACAACAAAAATAAAATCAGTGTTTGTCAGGGTGTGGGTGGTGGGAGGGGTGGACCACAAAGAGGCACAGGAGAATATTGGTGTGATCAAGCAGGTGTGTATCTTGATTGTGGTGGTGGTTACCCTATGCACTTGTCAAATTTTGTAGAACCGTACATTAAAAATAGTGAATTTTACAGTATGTATATAAAGAAAATACAACAAATAAAATAAAATGCTGGTGCCTGATATCATGAATGGCATGTGTTTGGGACATAATCAATGTTAGTTCCTGTCTTCTTCCCTCATGCCTAAAGGACATCGACTCTTACTATTATTTTATTTATTTGATAATTTAAAATATTTACAGTTTTTTCTTTAGAATGCTTTTCCCTCTCTCCTACCTCCACTCCTGGCAACTTGATAAACTCATCTTATTAGGACATTCTTGCTGTGCCACAGTTATATTCTTCTGTGTTATGTTTCTTGCTGCTGTGTCCTAGGCCTAAATCTGGTTGTGTTTGGCCTTCCATACTTGCTGCCATAATAACTGAACATCTCTTGTAACCTAGAGATCAGTTGGTGACTTTCTATCTTTGAAATTTATTTAAGAAACTCTTTTCAATCCTACTTTCAAGTCCCATTATAGTCCAAAACCTTGGCATTCTCCAGGAGCTTATATCCTTGTGTTCACCAAGCTCCTGCTACCACTGGACTATCTCTTCCATACTTTTAAAGTCCACCCTCTTTTCTCTCCCCCCACACCTCTCTCAGGAACATAACCAGTTTCTTTTCTGGTCTCATAAAAAAGTCAGTTTCTCCATTAACTTTTGTTTTCTTGGTTCCTGCTGGTACCCAGGTCTTCAGTATCTTCCCTTCTACCCTGTGCAGCTTCTCAAGACAACTTCCTGAAGTCAGGCTCCCCTCAGGAGGGAATTCTGCTTAAGTTGTTATGATAGTAAAATGCGCACTTTGTTACAGTCTGTTAAGCACTTATCACTAAATTGTAAATACACTTATCTTGATTCTGTTTCTCCCACTATTCCATGAAATCATCAAGGGTAGGTTTCATCCTCTCCCCACCCCACCCCCACAAAGCTTAACACAGTGGTGGGTACATAATAAATATTTAATAAGCAAATGAAAGTGTCTTAGTCCATTCAGACTGCTATAAAAATACCATAGACTGAGTGACTTATTGTGAAATAATAGAAAAAAAAATATTGTCCCTACTAGGCATTCCTGGCACAGAGCTCCTAAGACCCTTGTAAGTTTTCAAGTGATGAGAGTATTAGGAGCATCTGTTGTTCTAGTACTTGGTCTTTGACCCTGGTTTCTACACAGGGCTCCTAAATTCTTTGGAATTTCCTGGGTGATAGGAGTGTCTTTTGTTCTAATGAGGCAACTCTTAGTGGACTCCTGGATGGAGGCTGGTCACCAGAGAGTCCAAGCCATGATTAGAAGCTTGGAGCTTTCAGCCCTGGCCCCATTCTCCAGAGAGGGGAGAGGGACTGGAAATGGAGTAATAATCAACCGTGCCTACATGATGAAACCTCCTAAAAGCCCAATAGTATGGAGTTTGGAGAGCTTCCAAGTTGGTGAACACATAAAGGTACTGGAGAATGGCAAGCCCCAAAACGAAGCTCCACACCCCTTCCCATAAACTTTGTCCTGTGTCTCTTTTCTTGTTTCTGAGTTATAACGTTTTATAATAAGCTGGTAATCCAGTAAGTAAGGTGTTTTCCTGAGTTTTGTGAGCCACTCTAGCAGATTAATCAAACTCAAGGCAGGGGCCATGGGACCTTCCAGTTTACAGCCAGTAGGTCAGAAGCACATATAACAACCTGGACTTAGGATTGGTGTCTGACATGTGTGTGTGTGTGTGTGTGTGTGCGTGTGTGTGTTTGTATGTGGGAGTGGGGGGCAGTCTTGTAGAACTGAACCCTTGTGGAATCTGATGCTGTCCTCAGGTAGACAGTGTGAGAACTGAGTTAAATTGTAGGACATCCAGCTGGTGTTGCAGAATTGCTTGATGTATGGAACTCCCCTGTGTGGGTGACCAGAAGTGTCAGAAGTGAAAAGTTCTGTGTAAGTAGTATAGGAGAAATACACATGAGTGTTTTTCTCTATATACTTATAACAACAAACATTTATTTGTCATGGTTTTATAGGCTGGGAAGTCTAAGATCAAGGCCCTGGTAGATTCAGTGTCTGATGAGGGCCCACTTCTTGATTCATAGATGGCCATCTTCTCACTGAGTCCTCACATAGTAGAAGGGGTCAGAGAGCTCTGTGGGACCTTTTTTATAAAGACACTAATTCTATTCCTCATGATCTAATCACCTCCCAGATTTCAACATAGGAATTTTGTGGTAGGATGGAGGGAGGAGCCAGGTGCTTAAACATTTGGTCTATAGCAGGAAGAATAGCCAGACTTTCTTTTGTTTTAATATTTTGATTTTATTGGAGTATAGTTGATTTACAATGTTGTGTTAGTTTCGGGTGTACAGCAAAGTGATTCAGTTATACATATACTTATATTCATTCTTTTTTAGATTCTTTTCTCATATAGGTTATCTCAGTAGCCAGGCTTTCTTTTGCATTATTTTCACACTATTCCGTGAGTCTGCAGCATTATCCCTACCATTTCTATCTCATTTCTTCACATCGTTGAAGCCCCTATATCCGTACACTGGTACATCTATGAAAAATGTTCTTATGTCTCCAGAGCTTGGTCCTCTGAATTCTGAATTTTATTTTTTTTCTCTGTTCCACTTCTTTACTGAGGGCAAGAGTTGTGTTTGGTATACCTGTATAAAGTTCTCCAGTTTATTATACTCTGATGGGCAGTTAATAAATTCATTACTTTATTCAACAATATTTACTGAGTGATTAACATTTTTCAGTCGCTGTTCTAGGGGCTGGGCATATAGCAGGGACACAGAGAAAAGTTTCCCCCTCCTTAAAGAGCTTACATTCCAGTGGTGAGAATCCCAGAATAAACATACAACAAATACATATATAACAGGTAATGTGTTAATAAGTACTATGACAACAAAGTAGAGTTAGGAGATAGCCAATATATGAATATCTGATGGAGGGGTCATCTAGGAGGAGGAATTGTCATTTCATGCAGAGTGGTTGAGCAAGACCTAATAAAATGAAGGTCAAATAGAAACTGAAGAAAGATAGGGGTTGAACTATGCAGATACGTGGAGGCAAAAAGCACTCTGGCAGCCCACACTTCTTGGGATGAGCACCATATAGTTCAAAAAGCATAAAAAAGGGAGAGGGGTTATGCAGATGGAGAGAAATATTTCAAACACAGTGGATATTTATTTTCCTGAGAAACCTATAGATAATTTAGGGGGATCTGATAATTTACGTTGGAGAATAGACGTAGTTTGGGAGCAGAAGACAATGGTTACTTTTACCTGTTGTAAAAACCACGTAGGCTGACCTCTGTTAGAGTGTATCTGGGCAAGTGGCAAGACAGAATGGCTCTCCTGAGTTCTCAGTCTAAAGTACTGTCATATCATCCTCAGTCTTCTTTGTCTCCAAGACAGTTTTAAGTGCAAAACATACCAGTTCCAAGTATGGTATTTGGAAAAGGGAAATATCAAAAGTTGTCAGAAGATTTTATAAAGGTTGGATCTTGGGTTACTGAGAAACAATACTTGACTTCCTATTTAATCAAAGTGACGACAGAATATTTTAAAAGTAAATGTAGGAGGTAACACAATTGTAAAGAATCTTAGTACTTTCAAAATTTAGAAGGATTGGTTATCTTCAAAAATCAGGAAAATGATAAACATAAAGCACAGGAACTTTTTCTTATACAGAATTTTTGCCTCCAAGGCAGATTGCTCAGAAGGTAAAGGAAAACCTTTTACAACCTCTTAGAGAGACGAATACTCTGAGAAAATGTAAACACAGATTTTTTTGAAAAATCTTATAAATAAACCCATTAAACCGTAGCTAAACCCATTATATAAACCAATAAAAATAAGATTTCCCTTTCATGAACCTTCTACAACTTTCTATATCCATTCAGGTTTTTTCTTAAACGTTCCTCCTTTTCATTCTGGAAGAATCAGTCATTTAACTTTAAGACAAAACTTCTCTCTTTTTTATCTTAACAAAGACACATATCTTACAGTACAATTTCTCACAATGCCAAAAATGAACACATTTGTTAACAGATACAAATATATGCAGCCTCTCTGTACCATATAAACATGAGACAAAATGATATAAACTTAAAATTATGCTCTGTAACTTATGTTAGAGTAGTCTATCTTATTTCAAAATTATCTAGTTATCTAATGAATATCCATTAAGTAGCTCAATTTAGTAGCAGTCCAGATTTTAAACTACTTAAAGATCTTGGAAATTATCTTCAAAATTACATACTACAAAATATAATTACTGTTGAAATAAAGTTCACCAGAATAATGATTCAATTTGGTTAAACCCAAATTTAAATTTTTCATAATCTTAAACAGTAAGTAGAAATAATGCTAGCTCATTTGATTAGTAAATCTTTGTTTAGAAAGAACATACTCAAGTAGAATAAAAATGTGTACTTACATTATACTGATAACACTGATAACTTAGATAAAACATAGTTCTTTGTATTAACCCAAAATTATTAAACTAGTTTTGTTTGACAAAGTAGGTAAATGTGAATTCTTAAAATGTTTCTGAATTAGTTTCTATAAGAATACCTCTTTTTTCGCATTGGAATTGAGATTCATTTTCTCTAATTTCTGAAATATGGGGAATGGCCAATTATATGAATATTTATTTATCTCTAAGCCAATCACAGCAGAGCTCCTTTAATGTAAGGGATTTAAAATCTAATTGATTAGTATTATCCAGAGGTAGAAAAATATTACATATTGACATAATTAGAGGGAAAGGCTTTTCTGAATTACAGACATATAAACATACAAACAGATACAAAGAGCTTATAGTTTTAGTTCTAAAATTTCAGTCATAAGTCAAGCATAAACAAAGTTCTGAGGTCCATTTCAAAGACCTGGTCCCTTCTCATTGGGTATACATTCTCAGTTTATGTGGGCTCAAAATACACCAACAGAAAAGAACAATTAACCAGATTCTCTGTCCTCTTTTACCCAACAGAGACAAGATGTCTATAAATCATCAATCCGTTTATTTTTTTTAATTAATTTATTTTTTATTGGGGTATAGTTGCTTTACAATGTTGTGTTAGTTTCTACTGTACAGAGAAGTGGAGTTCCCTGTGCTATACAGCAGGTTCTCATTAGTTATATATTTTATACATTAGCGTATATATGTTAGGCCCAATCTCCCAATTCATCCCCCTCCCCCTTTCCCCCCGTGGTGTCCATACGTTTGTTCTCTACATCTGTGTCTTTATTTCTGCCTTGCAAACTGGTTCATCTGTACCATTTTTCTAGATTCCACAAATATGTGTTAATATATGATTTTGTTTTTCTCTTTCTGACTTCACTCTGTATGACTGTCTCTAGGTTCATCAATCAGTTTATAGTGATCAATAGATGGTCAGACCAAATAGAAAGGAAAATCATCCAGGAAACTTATGTGAGTCACGGGGAAGGATGGAGTTGAGTATTATCTCAGAATGTGGATGGCAGTGTGGTCCTTTGAAATTAGCCATTTCCCAGAACATGAAGGGATAGGATGGAGGTGGGAGGACGGGGATTCTTCATGATCTCTGCTTTCCAGAAGCACAGGGCTCAGGTGAACTTCAACATTGTTACAGCCCTTTTAAGTAGATCCTATGATAACCCCATATTTTAGATGAGGAAATTGATGCAAAGAGAGTTTTAGTAACTTGCCCAAATTCACATAGCTGCTAAGTGGTAGAGATGAGCATTGAACTCTTGAAGTCTCACCCTAGAGTTCGTGCTCTCAGCCAACAGGGGCTCCTACACTACACTCTAAGAGTTTACCACAAGGTTAAAGACCTTTTCTACCTAGTTCATCAGTTTCCCCACAGAATAGTAAAAGTTTGGTGGATGGGTAAATGAAAGAAGAGAGAGTGAACCATAAACAGAGAAAGAAGAAGGAGTGAGGCAGAAAAATGAACACATAGAAATGGAGAGAGAGAGAAAAAAAGTAAATGTTTCTCTTTTTCTACTCCTGGAGGATGCATTGTGCCTGCCTCCCCTGGACACAAAGGGAAAAAGTCCTCACTTAGACTATTTTTTCCCAATTGTCAAATCACCCCTGGAAAAATTTTTATCATTTTAGAGATATGCATTAATTACCCTTGAGGATGGAAAATGTAAATAATCTAGCATTGTTACTAATAAAAACCAGAAAGCATTGACCAACTTGTAAGTTTAATCACCAATCTTCCTGTCAATAATTATTTGATATAACTATTTCCTCCTTGATTTGGATCCCATTAAAGGCAGACATTCTATCATATTCTTCTTTGCACCTTCATCACTTTACATAGTACCTGAGACATAGTAGATATCCAGTTAAATGTTTAATTGAATGGGAAAAATAAAACTTTGTGAAACTACCTCTATCTTTGAAATAAGAGAAAATGAGAATTAATTCCAGTTAATGTGCTCTAAGTACAACCAAAATAGTCTGACAAAATGATATATTTATTACAACTTCCCAATAAAGTTTGTAATGACTTGCAGTATGGGATCAAGTTTTTTACTTTAAACTGTATTATAAACCATACAACACATAAACACATATATAGAAATCAAACTGAATTGAGCTGATGAAATATTTTAATACTATTGATCTCAGCTATTCTCATATAGACAGATCTTTGTACACTGAACCAGAATAGAATCCAGAGAAAGCATTTAGCTAACTTAAAAAAAAAACAATAGAACTATTAAAATATTGAGTTTACTTTTATGATTACCGCATGTTAGTTGGAAAAAATGTTCAAATAACTGTTCAAATAACTCTTAGTTTTCTTGATACAATGGGATGTCTTGGTTCTGTCTAACCCTGGTCCTTGTCCTGGCTATACACTATGGTACTTATTGAATATTTCTTTCAAGATTCCCAATTGAGTTGGACTTAATTTAGCTTTATTCTTACAGCTTACTTCAAAGTGGAAATGACTCAATAAAATAATTTGTATGTTATTTTTTGTCATAATATTAACATTTATAATGGTATTTGGTAGCGTTTATAATGGTATTTACAAAGCTTTTATATGTATCATCATATTTGATTCCTATCATAAACCTGTGATACAAATATTTCATTCTAACCATTTGGCTTTTGATAAGAAAATGAGAGAGAGAAAGAGAGAAAGTGAGTCTAATGTCTCACAGCTACTAAGTCTTAGAGACTTGACTCCTAGTTCAAGGATCATGTTAATATAATGCCACAGGTGGCTTCTCATAGTTTTAAAAAGCTATTCATTTAACAAGTCAGCTATGGATTGTTCTGGAATAAAAATATACCATAACTTAAATAGATAGTGTTATTTATAACAAACAGAAGCTTAGTTATCTATGCCTGGTGAGAGTGGGAAGTGGGGTGGGTCTTCCCTCATATTTTCAAAAATTTAAAACCCAAACTATGTGAAAATCACATATTCTAACCTGTGACATTTTTTCTTATTCCTCTTCAGTCTGAAATGTTCCCAGAAACAATAATGTCCTTAGAATTTCTTGGTCTGCTGTATCACAGACAATTCAAAATGCCTTACACTGTTCTAGTAGGAAATATGGAACAAAATTTTGATGAGAAAAATCTACCCTCTGACTCTTAAGAATAATGAGAAAGTGACATTGGAAGAAAATATTTTGGCAATAATCAGCTTTGGGGATTTAGTACTTAGATGGATCTTTCAGAATAAGCTGAGGACAAATAGTTGCCTAGCTAATTGTATGGACAAAAGAAAGACAGATAAAGACTGTTCCAAATTCTTCTCCACAGCCACACCACAGGATGAACAAGGAAGCCATACAGGGAAAGCTTTTTCTCCCCATCATGCCCAAAATGCACTTCTTTGGAGGTAACTAAGTATAGACCTTGAGTCATTCCAGCCATCAGTGTCTTTTCATAAGCACTAGTTATGAAGCTGAAAAGAATGGCAATATAATACACCTATTCTTCTGGAAACTGCTTTTGAAGTAGGGCGAGTGACTAAGAATGACCAAAATAATGGAGATCCTAAGTGATCACCCAAAGTGGGTGGTCAGGGTTTTACACAAGGAGAAAGTCTATGCTTACATAGGTGGGTGCAAGGGTTTGTGTATGTGTGTACACAGACATGAATCAGCCTTCTTAAGTTAGAGGAAAGTATTTCCTTCCTAACAGTTTCTCTAAATTCTAAAGTTAAGTATTAACACCTGTATTTTTATCAGCCAACATGACAATGCTATTTGGATTATTAAGGAAAGAGCCAGAAGCATAATTAAATCGTAAGCAGTATCTTTTATGGAAACATACTGAAACAGTTGTAATACTGAAGACCAGAAGACTTGCCACCCACCTCAGCTGCCCCAGTGCCAACCTATGCTGAGTCAGAAGTAATTTGCCTATAATTATTAGCCTTTGATGCCAAACTCTGTGGGAAAAAACTCCCAAGCCTTGGTGAGTGTGACTGGAAGCGTTAGACCATGCATAAGGCTCATTATCTACTGCTTTGGCCAAAAGCCTAAATTAAATAAAGTTAAGTGGTTTACTTTCCCCCTTCCTTAAGGTGAGGAGAAGCTACAAAAAGAAATCCATGTACCAAAATGTTCATTGCAGCTCTATTTACAATAGCCAGGAGATGGAAACAACCTAAGTGTCCATCATCCGATGAATGGATAAAGAAGATGTGGCACATATATACAATGGAATATTACTCAGCCATAAAAAGAAACAAAATTGAGCTATTTGTAATGAGGTGGATAGACCTAGAGTCTGTCATACAGAGTGAAGTAAGTCAGAAAGAGAAAGACAAATACCGTATGCTAACACATATATATGGAATTTAAGAAAAAAAAAATGTCATGTAGAACCTAGGGGTAAAACAGGAATAAAGACACAGACCTACTTGAGAATGGACTTGAGGATATGGGGAGGGGGAAGGGTAAGCTGTGACAAAGCGAGGGAGAGGCATGGACATATATACACTACCAAACGATAGCTAGTGGGAAGCAGCTGCATAGCACAGGGCGATCAGCTCGGTGCTTTGTGACTGCCTGGAGGGGTGGGATAGGGAGAGTGGGAGGGAGGGAGATGCAAGAGGGAAGGGATATGGGAACAGATGTATATGTATAACTGATTCACTTTGTTGTAAAGCAGAAGCTAATACACCATTGTGAAGCAATTATACTCCAATAAAGTTGTAAAATAAATAAATAAATAAATAAAAATACAAACTGCTGGGAAAAAAAAAAAGAAAGAAATCCATGGAAAGAAGTGCCAAGAAAAAGCATGCATTACTCTCTAAGGCCTTGAGAGAGCAGACTAAAGACAACCACCCAAGGAAGGCCTGGAGCGATGTGACGAGCAAGATACCCATCATCAAGTGAGAAATAAGCTTCACCCCAAGGAGAATCTAAAGAGGAAAAGGAATACATAGACTAGAAAGTTTAAAAAGATATTCTGTATTATGTAAAAGCTCCCATCCCTAGTATCACTGCTAGTTTCCTAGATTCAAGTACATATATATTTTTTTTCCCCTGAGGAGAAATAAAAGCAAAGACACCCTGGACTCTAGAAGTTAGAGGCCTTTTTTTTTTTTAAAGTATTTTTGTCTACCTCAATGCTTAATTATTCCCTAGAGCCAATGTACCTCTTTGTTCTTAGGGGTGTATTCTCATTGAAGAAGTTTAATTTACAATAGAATCCTGAAATATGTTAATACTACCTTCTTGAAACTGTCGTCTCCCAAAGAAATGTTTTGTTTTGTTTTGTTTTAAATCTTACAAGTTAGGAACAGCTTTTTAAATGTAGAAATTTGTTCTCAAAGCTGCTGGAACTTTTCTTAGATTAAGTCATCACCTTTATACCCCTTTCTTACAGGAAGAAAACTAGTAGAGCACTTTTAGCAATTAGAATTTGAAGGAAGTAGAGGAAATTCAGAATATACATGAGTACGTGCTTAATACCTGATCTTCTACTCAGTGAGTGGTACATTCAAGCTGAATCTGATGAAGTAAGGGCAAACTTCTAGTTTCATTAGAGGCATGAGTATCCAGATTCCTTGGTAAAGGGTGTGGTCATCATTAGCAGAGTAACCAAATGTTTCTGGCTCTCTGCTTTTATGAACATGTAGAATAGTGTTTTTCCATCCCTTTAAAATTAGGTGAGGAAATATGACTTGTTTTTATAAATAGAATATGGGTAGAAGTAATATGTGTCACTTCTTGGTAGAAACTTTTGAAGACAGTATGTTACTTGCGATATTTTCTTGACCTTTTGAAATCAAGGTGAACTTTTGGGGCGCTGAAACCCTGAGTTACTACAGTGAGTTATGCCCTTTTACCAACCTGCAAAGTACACACTGATTGAGCAAGAACTTTTTTGATTGTTTGGTAGGATTTTGTTGTTGTTGTTGTTACTACAGTATAACCTAGTTTACTCTGATTACAACAGGGTGGGATTTAAAAGCCCTTCTCCATGCAATACTGAGACTGAATGGTAATGTAAACTATGGACTTTGGGTGATAATGATGTGTTAATGTAGGTTCAGTGATTGGAACAAATATACTACTCTGGTGGGGATGTTGATAAATGAGGAGGTTATGCATGTGTTGGGGGCAGGGGTTATATGGGAAGTCTCTCTGCACCATCCCCTCAATTTTGCTATGCTCCTTAAACTGGTCTAAAAAAATTAAATATTATGAAAAATGTTCTCCAGTATCTAGCATCATGTTAGGTTGATGAAGTTATTGAAAGCAATCTCTATAGGACAAAGTGCTAGCTCTGGGCATCTATCCATGGTCAACAATAAACCATGTTAGTGACCTTTCAGTTTTTGATGCTCCACATCACACAATAGAGACAAAGGTGTATAAAAGAGTAAAAGACCAACTAGCTAATGAACCTCCTTGTAGTGGGACCAGCCTTGTTCCTGACTAAAATCCTTTATACTTGCATTTTCCTGCTTGGAATGCGCTTCCCCCAGATCTCTGCATGCCTGGCTCTTCATCATTAACATACTAGTTCACATGTCACTCCTTGAGAGTAGATTTGTTGACCATACTACCTAAAATAGTCCTCTATTCTGTCACTGTCTATCACATAAAATCTTTTATTTTCTTTGTAGCTCTTGACCCATGTAAGGTATTTCTATATATGTTTGTTTAGTGGCTTATTGGCTATAAGACATCTGCCAATAGAATGGAGTCTCCATGATTGCGAAGATGCAGTCTCCCTGGTTCATTACTGTGTTCCCAGCTCAAAGAACATTGACTGGCATAAAATAGGTTGTCATATATTTTTGTTTGTTTGTTTGAATGAGTAATTAGACATCTCTAGTCAAATCAGATTAAGAGGGAATGGATTCGCCCTCACTCTTTAAACAACTAAAACAAACTGGACACAATATAAGAATAGTTTTATTAGACTACAGTCATCACTGGACAATAATCCCTGAGGGCAGGGAAATAAATGAGGTAAGCCCTACCAGTTCCCCAGCTTACTACATGGAGGGAGTTTCTAAGCCATACAGTAGGGAGGAGGAACCCAGGTGGGGCCCAGCAGTCACCCTGAATTGAAGACATAGAGGTTGGAATCCAATGAGTCCACCCATCTGGAGTCCACAGGGCAGAGTACTGAAAGTAATGGGCTGGAGAATGAGAAAGCTCTGAAGATCTACAGATGGTGCATACTAGTTTCCATCTGAGGACTCATCAGAGGACATGGTAAGGAAACTACCAATTGCCAGGGAAAGAATCACTTAAAAGAGCAAGGCGAACAATCCGCAAGGCTCACGCATGGCCAGGGACATTTATATTCCTGCAAGTCAGAGTGGGAAAATCCTGTAACCTACTGGACATCAGGTAGAGTATGCAGAAGGACCTTAGTAGTGGGGAAAAATCATCCTTAGACTAAAGACTCTTCTGATTCTTCCCAAGAAAGCTTAAAAACAAGGAACAAAAAAGCTCAAACTTCTTCCAAATATCTGTGTTCCAGAACAAATGGCAAGAATAGTTAAAAACATACCCAACAAGATAACAATTAAGAATTCCTGACATACAATCAAAATTACCAGGCATGCACAGAAGCAGTAATCCACAATGCATAGTAAGAGGAAAAACAATCAATAAAAACCAATCTAGAAATAATGCAGATGAAAGACATAGTAGACAGGGTATTAAACTACATTATTTTATATTTTCAAGAAAGTTTATAAAAACATAAGCATGTTAAGGACAGCTAAGGAAGATACAAAAGAGACCCAAAATGAACTTCTATGGGTGAAACCTATAGTATCCGAGATAAAAGAATACACTACATGGGATTAATAGCATATGAGATGCCACAGAAGAAAAGACTAATGTAGTCATCCCTTAGTACCTGTAGGGAATTGTTTCCAGGAGCCTCCACAGATACAAAATCTGCCATGCTCAAGTCCCTTATATAAAACAAAGTCTTACAATGAATACAGTTGGCCCTCTGTATTTAGGGGTTTCACATCCACAGATTCAACCAACCACAGAATCCGTGGAATCAGTGCTTGATTGCATCTGCAGGTGTGAAACTCATCGATACTGAGGGCAGGCTGTACTTGGAGACTTAGTAATAGAAATAATCTAAAAAACAGAAAATAACCCCTGAAAGACAAAAGGATGCAGTGAGACGTGGGACAGCGTTAAAGTGGCAAGCTGCCTAATAGGGAAATTGAGGTCACCAAAATAGAGTGGCTGGAGATGGAAAACCTATGAAGAAATATAAGAAATGATAAAATTTTTCCACTTTGATGGAAATAATAAATTCAAGATTCAAGAAGCCTAGTGAAAACTAAGCAATAGAAATCTGAAGAAGAAAAAAAAACATCTGAATGTAGCCAAAGTAAAAAGAACCACTATGTATAGAGGGACAATAATAGTTGACTTTTTTTTTTTTTTTTTGGAAACAATGAAGGCAAGAAGACAGTGGGCCAGATTCTCTTTCCAATGTACAAAAGCTGAAAAACTTCATCCCCAGCAGCTCCCAAATATGTTAAAGGAAGTTCTTTCAGCAGGAGGAAAATAATACCAGATAGAAATCTGTAACTACACAAATGAAGGAAAAGCACTGGGAATGGTAGTTATATGTAGGCAAATATAAATGCTTTTCTTATTTTTAAGTCCTATTAAAAGATCATTTGACTCTTGAAATAATATCAATTTATTGTTGAGTCTATAGTGAATGTGAAAGCAAAATGTATGACAATAATAGCACAAAGTCCAGGAGAGGGGAAATTAATGTATAATCTTGTATATTTATGGTGTACATGAAATGGGATAATATTACTTGATGGTAGGCTATGATAATTTAAGGTATATACTATAAATCCTAAAGCAATGTGCCCCACCCCAAAAGAAAGACAATAAAACAAAGAAGTATAGAAAGTAAACCAACAAACAAATAATGCAAAATGGAATTTTAAAAAATATTCAATCCAGGGCTTCCATGGTGGCGCAATGGTTGAGAGTCCGCCTGCCGATGCAGGGGACACGGGTTTGTGCCCCGGTCCGGGAAGATCCCACATGCCACGGAGTGTCTAGGCCCATGAGCCATGGCCACTGAGCCTGCGCATCCGGAGCCTGTGCTCCGCAACGGGAGAGGTCACAACAGTGAGAGGCCCACGTACCGCAAAAATAAATAAAAATAAATAAAAGAAGCATCCATTAAAAAAAAAATTCAATCCAGAAGAAGGTGAAAAAAGAAGTAAATGGAAACAAAGAACAGAAGAAACATGTAAAGCAGAAGTGGCAAGATAGTGGATTTTAATCAGACTTTATTCATAATCCCAATAAATTTAAATGGTTCAACCATTCCTAATTAACAGTCAGATCTTGTCAGACTGGGTAAAAAAAAGCAAGGCCCAACTATATCTTGCCTCTAAAAGAAACCTGCATTAAATATAAGGACACAAATAGGTCAAATGTAAAAGGATGCAAAAAGAGATGTGCTGCTAACATTAACCCAAAGAAAGCTGCAGTGGCTATATTGATGTCAGATAAAGTAGATTTTATTAAAAAAAGGAATGTTACCAGGGACAAAGGGATCATTTCATAACTATAAAGGGTTAATTCATCAGAGGACTTATTAAATTTTCAATATATGTGTACCTAGTAATGGAGCTTCAGAATACACAAAGTAAAAACAGGTATAGCTGATAAATAAATCCATAATTACAATGAAGAATTAAAAATAATAGAATAAGTAGACAGAAAAACAGTATAAACTGAAAACAGATAAACTGAACAGCATTATCACACCAGTGGTTCCTAATTCATTCAACAACAGCAGAAAATTCATTATTTTTAAGAGCACACAGAACATTTGCCAAATTAGGCCATTAAACAAGTTTATAAATGTAACAGGTTGCAAATCAAACAAAGAATGTTTTCTGATCACAATGAAATTATTTAATAATAGAAATCAGTAACAGAAAGATATCTGGAAAATCCCCAAATGATTGTAAGCTAAATAACACACTTATAAATAAACCACGGGTTAGAGAAGAAACCAAAAGCAAAATTAAAAACTATTTTTAACAGAATGAAAATGAAAACACACATATCAGAATTTGTGAAATGCAGCCTAAGGCGATTTTAGAGGCCAATTTATTTCAGTAAATGCTTGCATTAGAAAAGAATGATCTCAAATCAATGGCCTACGCTTCTATTTTAAGAAAGTAGAAAAGAGCCAATGGAATCCAAAGAAAAAAAATATATATATAAGAAATAATAAAGATAAGAGCAGAAATCAGTGAAATAAAAAAAAGAGAAAATCAATTAAACAAAAAACTGGCTCTTTGAGAGAGTCAATAAAATCGATAGACCTCTAGACAGACTGATAAAAATAAATGAATGCACAAATTTTCAATATCAAGAATGAGAGGGAGAGAATCACTATAACTCAAACAGATATTAAAACAATAATAAGGAATTATTATGAATTAGTGAATAACGAATAAAGTGATAATTTAATTGTACCACAAATAGCAAGCAATCTATACATAGGCTATCTTTAGTTTATTTAAAGTTGAAGTTGAGAGGAAGAACCAGGATCAATTATATGATATTTTAAGTCCCTGAGTTATGTCTAGCATATTTTCATCAATAATAACAGGAAGAAATTATCTAGTACCTGAGGTTTGGAGGGATCTGTGTTAGGCTCTCTCTAGGGAACAAAAAGACAAAAAGAGTTCCTTTGAAGTTGTATACTATGTATATAAAATAGTGAAGCACCAAGTGTTAAGTGATATGGTCAATTAAGTACTCTTTGGATTGATGTGAGAGAGTAATTATAAAGGTCCAGGCAGACCTTTGGGAGAAATTGATCCAAATAGCACAAAATTTATGCTAGATTTATCTAAGCTTGCAATTTCTGGATATAAACAAGAAGGCTAAATAATTTGAGAAATAAAATGATGCCCCACCCTTCTAAGAGGAATTTACTCTTACTAATTCTGGTGAGATATTTCCTACTCGGTAATGATGCCCAAGAAATAAAACATATGCATATTAAAGTCATACATTTATTTACTACTGTTCATGGTAGCTGTTGACTCACTATCCTGGACCAACTCTGGAAATTTAGAATTTTCCAATAATGCAGATTAAGGTGCATTTCTTCCCCTTTAATCCAAACATACTGTCCAGAAGTCCCAGATTACTTGGGCACATTTTAAAAGTTGAGGTATTCTAATGCTAACATCTTCTACTAGAAAAGCCTTTTCTGGCCGTGGGAAGGGAAATGGTCACAGGCCACCTGTTCTCCTGGAATTCATATATACTATGTGTCATTTCTCTGTAAGACACCACTTTTCAGGTTAGAACTAGGGACTGTTGCTGATACTCAGCTCTCCCAGAATGAGGGAGGAGACATGTTTAATTTTAAACAGAAATCAGATTTCAAAGAGACTGTTTTTCAATGTTAGCACAAATATTATTCGACCTACTGTAGATTGGCAGGCTGCTGGAGGAAGAGTAACGGGCACCCTGGTGATCTGTTTGATTGTATATCTCACTCGTTTTTATCTAACACATTTCTTCAAGACACCCAAAGGGGATGGATATGTAACTGATGCCCTGTGGTTGCTGGAGGATGTTACTGAAAGGGCATGACGGCCAGTTGACCCGGGCATTCCGAGGCTCTTCACCTGCTCCTGTTCTGGGAGTGTTCATTCTGCCCACTGTTCCCGTAGCCAGAGCCACTTTGAGGATGTAGCCTTGAGAGAGTAAGATGTTGAGACCCTCTGGACCGGATATGTGACTGAACCCAGTTAAGGCGTCTATATAAACTTTTAAGATTCGGACCGTCCCTGTGAAAATCTACTCTTGCAGCCTCCCTAGACGGACCTTGTAAGTAAGTTCCCATGCTTATTAAAGTCGCCACCTACCAATGGGGAATGTTCTGCCTTTCTTTAGATCTCTCCTTGCGCTCTGTGTTCAGGACATGTTTCAGGTTTCACCCAGAGAACTCCTGAGATGTTGAGTCAACAGGGGTCACATTCTTGGTATGCCTTTTCCTTGGCAAAGTATTGATTACATTACCATTATTTGATGAAATTCAGTATATCCAAACACCTATTTTAATTAATTAATTAATTTTTGGCTGTGTTGGGTCTTCGTTTCTGTGCGAGAGCTTTCTCTAGTTGTGGCGAGCGGAGGCCACTCTTCATCGCGGTGCGCGGGCCTCTCTTGTTGCGGAGCACAGGCTCCAGATGCGCAGGCTCAGTAGTTGTGGCTCACGGGCTTAGTTGCTCCGCGGCATGTGGGATCTTCCCAGACCAGGGCTCGAACCTGTGTCCCCTGCATTGGCAGGCGGATTCTCAACCACTGTGCCACCAGGGAAACCCCAAACACCTATTTTAAAATGATAATCTGAGTTGCAATAATAATCTGCTATAATCTGTCATAGAATTGCTGATTTAGGAACTATCCGTTTTTCCTTGGGTCTTTTGGCATTGTTAAGCATCTACATTTTAGTGGTTCTGTTGGCTTCAAAGGAGGTCTTGATGGGGAAGTAGTAAACTGCCATCAGATTTTCTTTCTAAATATTCTGTTTGATTCAAGTCATCTCAGACAATTATTCAAGAAAGTGATTTTTCTGTTTTACTGAGTCTTGAACACATGGATAACTGCATGAATGTATGTGTGTATAATAGATGTTAAAAGTCATCCAATGTTACTCAACTATAGGTTTACAAAAACAATATTGAAACAGCTATTTGTAAAAGTAAATTTGAAAATAAATCAGTCAACATCAAAAGGATTGATTAAATGATTCCACCTGTTTTACCTTGTAGCCCACAAAGACAAGGCTAACATAGTAAGAAACAAACATACTTTATTTATAATACATATGTAATGCTAGTGCTAATACATATGTAGATCATTTATTATGTGTCAGGAAATATGCAAAGCACATTATAAATATTAGTTCATTCCAGTCCTCCCAATAATCCCATTAAGTATGTATTAATGTCCTGATTACAAGTGAAAGGAGAAAAAAAGAAAGAGGCTTGTAGAGACTAAGTACCTGGTATAAGGCAGAACTGAAATTTGAACCCAGATCTGTCTGGATTTCAGTGCTCAGGGTTTTAACACTTTTATTGGCATTTGGATCAATTAGGGCTGGGATTTGGTAGGTACTAATTAATTGCATTAGATTAATAAAGGCCAAGATGATATGCTGGGTTTTAAAAATCTTTCACATATTAATGTAGGTGGAATTAATGAAGACCAATAAAAATTCTTTATATATTTTGCCTATGTGCCACTGTTTATTAATAATGTTCAACTCCCAAACATGAATAATTCCTTTAAACTTATTTTTATAGATATGATCAAGATGAAACAGAATTATTGCTTTAAAATGGAAACTTTAAACAAACATTTTATGTATGAATTTTAATCACTTAATTTACTTTCTCTCATTTATCTGTTTTGTGGTTTAATCTAGTAGTTGTTCTGTTACAACCTAGGCAATATTTAAATACTGTATCTTATAGAATCAAAAATCATAACTCCTAGAAATAATGTTAGATGCAAATCTAATGTTAGTGGTGTAGTATTTTTATTCCAATATCAATAATAGATCATCTACTGGAGTTATGGAAAATAGTGATTTGAGAGGGACATTTGGAGAAAACAAAAGGCAAGTTGTTCTCCAAGTTATTTGCACCTTTAAATTTTACAAAACTTTAGTGTTTCAGATTAATGTTATACATTTTATTAAAATCTGTGTTTACTAAATTAGATGAAAATGCTTGCAATTGGTAGAATTCTTTTACCTACATCTGCCTTTGTGACATCTGCTGGCAATATCTGGTATTACAGTGCTCCGTAATTCACACTTATCTGCCTTTTCCAACTGTCCAATGCTTACTTATTCAGATGATACTACTTTAATTCAATTTCAGGAACTCAGTGAGTGTCCTTGTCTAGAGAAGAGGTACTTTAATATGAGACCCAATTATAGAAGAGGAAAAGTTAGCCTTCCAGAGTCTGAGGAATTATTCACTTAGCATATTTGCATATATTTTCTTTCATGACCTAGTAATAAAAGAGATATATGACTTTTTTTTCCTGAAAATTCCATATAAGAGTGTTATGTATGGTAATACTGTTGACAGTTGTCAGCCAATCCCCATAGTGACATAATGCCACTCAGACATTCTCTACAATTTGATAGTTATATGATAAAAGCTGTGCATTAGTGGAAAACTGTGAATGAAGAGAGTCTAAATCCATATTAAAAATGACTGAACTGTACCTAGATCCCTGCATACATTGGGTAAATGGGTAGGAAGCAAAATGCATGAGCAAACTTTTTATATTACCAGGAATCCATTTATCCACAGTCCTATCAGTCAAATTCAGATACTTGTTGCCACCTCCAAGATTTATAGGCTGTAGCTAGTTTTTGAAATTGCTTTGTATTTCCATTTAACAGCCAGGGTAGCGGCATGTTAAAATTTTGCCTTGGTCCTCTTGGAGCTTATTTATAAAGCTAATTTGTCTCCCTGGACATCTCTCTCTCTCTCTCTCTCTCTCTCTCTCTCTCTCTCTCATTCAAATGCCAGCTCTAGGCTTCTAAACCATTAACACCGCCCACCCCACCCCACCCTTTTTTTTTTTAATCCCAGACAAAATACTGTCATAGACAATGCCATTGCAGGACAGTGATGATTCCGATGATATAGTCCTCCCAGGCAGGATACAAACCATCTCGCCTTCTGGCCGGTGATGGATTCGCTGCTGTCCCTGCAGACATCCAGGCACACACACAGAGCACTGGGAAGTACACATTGACTGTACTGCTCGCCGACCGCCTTGAAGAAACTGTAGCTAACCACCTTATTAGTATTCCTGCCTCCACCGTGTCTCAGTTGCAGCAGCAGAGGGCTGAGCAAAATGCAGTAGAGCAGGGACAGACACAGCTCTGGCAGTCATCTCAATGCAGGCTGCCGAATGTTGGGGGTGGAGGATGCAGCACATCAAGATGAATAACCTTGCCATAATCCGGGGCACCCAGCAAGCAGACACCTCTGCTGATTGACCCGCTCCTGGCTTGATGAATCTGCCTGGGGGAGAGGGAACCGGAATCTACCTGGTCCTGGGGGGCCCCCCATTGATTTTGGATGCTCTTTTGATCCTACACCGATCTGGGAAGGTAACAGTGAGCCGTACCATCTGCAGCACTCAGCAGCTATTGGAGGTTACCACTGACAGTTTCATCACACGGGTTTGTGTGAGTGTGTGCGTGTTTGTGCGTGTTTGTGAGTGTGGGTGCCTGCTTTTGCATGAAAGAGAACATGTGAGTGTCCAAGAGTGTGTGTGTTTGTGTGACAGCCAAAGCAGGTATATCGTACTGTAGGTTTCAACAGCGCGAAAATTTTCTCTGTACTTGGGCGCCCGGCCCAAAGCCCCTCAGCTTTCACCACCCCCTTCCTTCCCCACTGCCTCCTTCTTTTTGCCTTTGATGAGTTTTTGGCTTACTTTTTGGCGGAGTCTCTTGGACACGTTTTTTGCTGGTGCTGGAAGATCAGATCAATGGAACCTTTGAAAACTGATTATTTTTCTCCTGTGTGACTTTAAAAAGAAGAAGAAGAAAAGAAAAGAAAGTAGTGCAAGATAAATAGAGGATTTTAAATTTTCATGGTGAACTTTGAGGATCCATAAAGAAGGTAAGTCATGGGACTACTTAGATCCTGGTTCTTGCTTTCCTGTAATGTTTGTGTTTTCCTGTTTGTTTTCAGAAATCCACAGGCAGTTTAGAAGCACATTTTTAGAGATTGTAATGCTCAGAAGAACTCAGTGTGTGACATTTGGGGGCTGTTTTCATGCCATGGGGATTATTTCTGTTTGTATAACCATGGCCCCATCCTTCCTCCCATTTTTACACATTTTATTTATCTAGTATTTACACAGTGAATTCTGCATTTATGAAATTTAGAAAAAATTAGTTCCAGGCTTCTCCCTCCTTGAAAGACTCTTTAAATTTGAGGGGAAAAATCAGAAAAGCTACTGACAGGGGCTCTGAGTTAGAAGTAAAAGTGTTTCTGCCCAGAGACCCAGGGTGGGAGTTGGGGGTGCATCCGGACTTTTATGATAACTTAATAGCAGACTTTTTTTTTTTTTCCATAGCACTTATTTTTTTCCTGAATAGTTAAATCTGGTCTTGGAGTGGCGAATGTGTGGAGTACAGAAAAGCTGTTTCAGGAGCTCTTAATTGGAGCAAATGAGAACAAAGTGGAAATTGTTTAGTATTTTGAACCTCTCTTTTTTTCACTGATTCTCTTGCTATTGCATCTCATTAACCTTTCTGGATGCAGTGTTGCCTGATTAAGACTAGTGTCTCACATTTTGGAACATCCCCTTATCCTACATGGTCCCTAGAGGAGGGAGTGTGGTTGCAAATTGCTCTTAATCGTCTACTCTTGACTGTAAAAGCAAGCAGGCAGCATTAGGAATTCAGGTGACTTTAGTCGAACATCTTGCCTAACTCAGTCCTTTAGTGTTTCCTAAAGCACAGTGTGCTTTTTTTTTCTTTTTCTTTTTTTTTTTTTTTTCCTTTCCCTTTCCTTCAAAGCGAAACGTAGATAGTTTGCCTGTTTCCATTCTGAGGTTATTTAATTAAAAAAAAAAAAAAAACACCATTTCATTGTGATAGCATCTGTGTTCCTGTATCTGTGAGTATTTTTATCTCTGCATTGGCACCCCTTAGCCTCTCCCAAGAAGTGAGAATCACTCGTAAATATACTTCTAAACTGCTGATACCCTAAGTGAAAGCAATAGAGCTTTAGTCAAGACATATGGATGGCTTCTTCTAAAAGGAGTAGTGATATTTCATGGAATGTTAGCCAACTCGAACTGTTACTGTGAACATATTCATGGGGGAGATGACAGGTATGTTAACTAGGCGGGGGGGCATGCATGAGTGTTTCTTAGGATGTCTGTGTATAGATAGAGAGTTGGTGCAAGTTGTAACATGAAAGATTTTATTCAGAGACAGTTGACTGGGTCAAAGATTTATGAGAGCGAAGTTGAGAGATGTCAAAGATCATATTCAAAACAATAATATTATTTCTTTTTTCTTTAAGAGGAGTGTTTTGAAAATCCTGAACTAAAAAGATAAAAAATACTTAAACGTGAGATTCGACTCTGGTATTGCCATAGGCTATCCCTGCCATCTATTTGTTGTTTTCTGCATAATGATATTAGTGAAACAGTTAAAGGAGGGCAGCTGTTAAAAGATCCCTCCCCTTTTTCATCCTGTAACTGATACTTACTCCACACTGTCCTCTTGGTTAAAAAAAACAAAACAAAAACCAACAACAAACCTATGGGTAAACTCTTTCCGGTCAGTATAATTTATTATGTGTCTTTCTTATTTATTTATTTATTATTATTTTTTTTATGTGTCTTTCTTGTCAACTATTTCTGCTCAGGATATTTTCATGTTACTCATAGATTACAGTTACATTTCCCTTATCAAGAGAGGGGATTTTATCATTTTTAAATGACATGAACATAGGAGAGACCCCCAATAAAATTTCATTTTCTTTGTGGAGAAAACAACCTGGGACTCATGAAGCCTGAAGGCAAGTGCAATATATAAACAAGAAACAGAAAGTTTACTGTTCTAGGGAGAGAGCAGAGCCCTGATGCTGTAAGTGCCAGTGGGTTGTGTCAGGGGGTTGGAGGTTGCCCAGCTCTGCCTGGACTATCACCATTCTCTAGGTCGGTCCGCTCTTCGTTAGCCTGCAGCTCTTGATATAACCAGTGCCAGGTACAGAGGCCAGTATTTGACGTCATCTATTTGGTGTTTGGGCAGTTCCGCACAGAGAGAAGCCCTCTGAAAATGCCTTTCTGGAAGTTGGCAAATTAGTGCCTCTTTTTATTGAGGGTATTTCATTTTGACTGTTCCTCCTCCCATTCACATTCTCACCCAGTGTGGGTATATTTAAACTTGTGGTGTTGGGAAAAATTAATTGCATAGATTATTCTCAGCACCATCTTTTAAAAAATAATAAAGATAACATCTTGGCTTTTGTGTATTTGAGATTTAATCATTGTAATCCGTGAATCTTCTAGCCATAGCAACACTTTCATTATCACTTACTTTAGGCTAATAATAGAAGTGGGGTACATGCCAACTCAGGATTTTCTGACTACAGCTCATGCAGTGAGCAAAGCAGCTCCCTGGCACCTCAAGTTTTCCTGATGCTGCTTGGGCAACTGTAACTTTGTATCTTTATTATCAGCTCGGGTCAGAGCAGTGGTAAACAGCTTCCAATCAGGACTGGCTCCAGATCCATGGCTTTCTTTTGTCTTTTACGGCTTTGTTTTGTGATAGAGAGTGTTTCACAGTTTAACAGGGTTGGGTTTTTTGTTTGTTTGTTTGTTTGTTTGTTTTTTGCTTAGCGAGTTCAGAAAAGAAAGGAAAAGGAAGCGTCCTTTCCATCTCAGTAGAAGTAACATGTCAGAGTTGCCAAAGAAAAGGCTGAAGTTCCCTAGAGGAAATAGATGCAGGGTTATATTTTTAAAAAATGAATTGGTAAATGGTTGCCTTGAGTTTATTTGGGGAGAATAAAGGAAATTCTAATCCCTTCTCTATTTAGTTCCAGTCAGTTGGCCAGCCTTTCTGTAGGTCTTTGCTCAAGTAAGCCAACCCATGCCCAACATTCTCCAGAGTGCTTCTGTGTTTTTAAGACCCAGGGAACTTAACACATGAATGGCTCTTTCCTTCTGTAACAAACAGAGCTGACAGCTGGAAAGTCAGCTACTGAGAACCTTTAAAGGAAGCCAGAAAGATCACCCAGTAAGTTGAAGAGCAAAAAGGGGCTCTTGGAGTTCTGGCCCTGGAGGTGGGTGAGGACCCAGCCGACTAAACTTGAAGTTTTGATTGCTGAGTCATTACAACAGCCTGGAGCTGTGTGTTAGCTCCAGGAACTGATGCTGATATTGGGGCTAATGCTAATAGGCAATAGTATCAGCTCACAGCAGAAGATGCCAACTTTTGGGATGAAAGAGATGCACCCTCTGATGCCAGATGCATTTGTGTGTTCTTGTGTTGTTTTCATCACTTAAAAACAACCTCTCAGTGTCCCCCAATAAATTACAAAAGAAAAGATGGATTCATTGAAGTGCAGATAGGACAGGGGCTTTACAGTTGATTAAATCAATTCACTCTATTATCTGCATTGCCACTGGGGACTCAGTAATCACAGCTAAGATGGGGGGGAGAACAGGGGCTGGAGTTAGAATCAGGAGACGGAAACCCTGGATTGAGAAACAGAAGGTGTCAGTCAATCCTTGACAGTGCTGCTTAATGGTCAGTAAGTCACTCAAAGTCTCAGAACCCCAATTTCCTTCTATATGATTTGGAAAAAAGCATTCTTAACTCATAATGTTGTCATGAAGATTATGAAATATTGCAAAATAAAATGATCTGTAATTATATATTACTATAGAAATGTAAAGTACTATAGTGACGATAATTTCATACATGGTTCAAGACTGTATAAAATAGTGTCAGCAATATAATTTTAAATTAAATTGATTAAGCAGCAGCACTGGTCTTTTCTTCATGACGGTAATCAATATTTGCATTGTTATAATTTGGGTGTTTCTCATGTGTGTTGACTATACCTCTTCTCAGTAATTTCTAAGGTATATTCTTAGTTACTTGTGGATTTGTGTGTGTGTGTGCATGCACATGTGCATGTGTGCATGTACGCATGTGCAGGTAATTGACCAAATTGTAGGAGGTACAATTTTAGATTCATAAAAATTAGAAAACGTGTGATAACCTGAATCCATTGGCACTGGGTATCCAGAAAGGACAAGAAAGACTTGCACTCTCTAGGCTTTTCTGTAGGAATACACAGATCCTTACAAGGTTTGTGGGCTTCAGAAAACTCTAGTCCTCAATGATGCTATTGATTAGAATTTGAGTTACGCTTGGAACATGTATCAGTAGGGTATTTTTTTGTAGTAACAGCATAGGTCATGATGATTGTCACACTGAGTTACATTTGTGGGGTAGATAGACCAGGATTAAAAGGCTGAGTTGGAATCATGATGGCAAGAGAACATGGTAGTGACGAGAACTGGCTTCGGAGATGGACAGACTTGGGGTCAGATACCTAATCTCTTAGAGACTCAGCTATCTAATCTGTAAAAGAGGGATGATCAGTCAGTCAGAGGGCATTTGTGATGAATGAATAAATGATTGTATAATATAGTCCTTGGTAAAACCCTTGACACCAAATTGGAGCTCTACAGGTAGTTCATATATACAGTCTCTTTCCTCTTTGTCTGGCTTAAAAATTAGAAAGACAACACTAATTCAGTGTATTTATGTAAGTGATGCAGGTGGTCAAAAGCCCCAAATATAATCTGAGAGCTAAGTAAAACTAGAGAGGGAAAGCTAGATTTCTGTAAATTAGCTCATTTCATATACCATGGTTTCATCAGATCCTTTCTTGGAACAAACAAAGTGCCCTTTCCAGATGTCACCTCACTTACGCTTACAACTTCTGAAATGATACTGAATGTAAGTAGTGAGAATCGTGTGCACCCACCCATATGTGGTTGCAGAGGCACAATTCTAGATGTCAGCAAGTGGTGTTAACATTGCTCTTTATCTAACATCTCGTTTTGTTCACAGTCAGTGAAAGGATGCATATTTATTAAACACCTACCAGGTACAAGCACTGTGATCATTGCTGTGTGGGGATGTAGAAGGACGTTCCTGCTCCTGTCTCTTTGCTGCAATTTCTGCATTTGGACAGGGCATGCTGCAGTCTTCAAGGCTGCCTCCTAGAATTTGGACTTGATAGTTAAACAGAATCAAGATTCCCCTGCCAGTCTGACCTCTGTGGGGCCGTGTCATTGTATATGACCTTTATTTAGTTCAAGAACGTATTGCAAAAGATGTAAAAATCCTTGTTCCTATTAATGTAGCTGAGCTGAGCTGTCAGTGATGAGTCCAATTCTGCTTTGCTAACTCTGCACGGCTGGTACCACTTGACCCAGGTATTTCTGTTCTGCAAAGTCAGCCTTTCCCTGTGCACGAAAGGAGCAGGGTTTTGTCCTTCAGATTGTGGGTTCTTTTTATCCTTATATGAATGGATGAAGTCTATTTTATGGCTTGCTGAGAAGGAAGACAACATCCACGCTTCCTGGATTTTAAGGTCCCATTCCTTACAATCCAAATCTCATACAGTGAGAAAGAGAAGAGGGACATCAGTTTGTCAAAATAACAAACACAAGTTCACTGGCCTCTATCAGAGCCTCAAGCATCAGGATTCATGTTTAGAGTACTGCACGGAACTAAGGAAATTTCCTGTGCAATATACTTCAGATTACATTGCCAGCACACATCTAGAAAGTACAATAAATTATCATTACTTCTGTCATATATTCAACAAGTGTGTTCTATGTGCCAGGCAGTATTCTAAGTAGGTTAGATTTTTTACTTATACTTCTCAAAAAATCAATAAGATGATATTATTATTCTTATATTACAGATAAGGTGAAAAGTGATTCACTTTTTTGCCACAAATACCGATTCACTGCAGAGCCCATGTATATTCTTCTCTGCCATATTTTGTTGTTTAGGTTGCAAACCCAATGCTTCTTCACATAAATCCCTGAATATAGATAGGGCAGAGCAAGCTTTCTCTAAATGCAAATCAAATAATCTTGTTCCCATTATAAACTCACTCTGTCAGTGGAAAGATGTGGTCTCAGTGTCTCTAAGGGACCTCTGAAGGGCCATTTCCCTGAACCAGTGGGTCCCTGATAAAGTACATCATCAGTGCCACATTTTTGTGGCCTCTGGAGGCATGCATAGCTTGAGGTAGATCTCCATTAAACTTTGACCATTATCAAAGTCTTATTGGAATGTTTGATGGCATGTGGAGTGACGGCAATGGTATAAAATTCCTGCAGTTACAAGACAAGGAACAAAGTAAAGAAATGAAGGTCTCCTCTATGACTTTAAATAGTAAGTAGCATTGGTCTGTATTTGCAGATGGTACTTTATGAGAAGTATCTCTCAACATGTTTATCTACTCATTAGTTATGCAACTTTGTGCAGATTACCTTTGTACCCATAGTTCCTTATCTCACCTTGTAGGATTGTCATAAAAAGATTAAGAAAAATAAAACTTATAAAGGACCTAGAACAGAGATTGGAATTTAGTCAGTGCTCAATAGAAGATATCTCATAATAACAATAGTTGTATTTATTTGCTTATAATAATAATTAATAGTACTAGTATTGATTATGATAGTAATTTAGCAACCTCAGTTTGCATATAAACCTTCTTGTACTCCACGGTGCCAGGGCTTATACAAATTGTCACCTCACAACAATGAACAAAAAAGCAAATATCCATGTCTCTGGCCATAAAAATATGAAATAGAGGGGGAAAATTATCTTTCAGCAATATTGATGTCGGTGGGGGACATGTTGATGGAAAAGGAGTGATTTGGTGCAGAGCGTTCAGGTAAACTAGAGACAGAAAGAGGACCAAGTCAGAATTTCATGAGCTGAGGAATGCTTTCTAAAGTCAGATCCTAAAATGCTGTGAGCTTGGGAATACAGCTCAATGCTTGGCTGTAAACAGGAGAAAGGGTCACATTTTGAAAGATTTCTTGATAAAGAGAAAAGGTCACCATCTTCCTTTGACTTTATCCTGACAAAGAAAAAAGAAAATTTCAACTCTACCTTTTCTCTCATCCCTGCAAAATTTCTCTAGGTTTTATATTTAATGTAGATATTTCAGTGATTTTTCTTCAGTTTCTGATGTTCTAGCTATTGCTTTTTTAATATATATGAGTAAAAAAAATCAGCATTTTAAGTGTTTGGTGGTAAACCATTCCTGTATGGGAGATTAAAATCCTTTATGTAGGTGCTTTGGATTTTTATATTCATGTTGTAAGTAACAGGTCACAAAAGGAAGGCCCAAATAAACACACAATTGTTCAGGATGTAGTTCTTTTGAAAAGTATGATTTGAGTGAAAATCTTTGACTATGTATACCTGGAATCTTGTAGATACTTGATATGGAACAAGTGCTTCATTAAAGAAAAGTTTTTCATACAGAGTGAGACAAATGTTGGGATAACAGAGTAAAAAATGTGTGAAGTGCAAGCATTTTGAACAATCACTTTAGTAAAGGCAAATTCTTTCCTGAAAACCTGAAAACAAGCCAATGATTAGTAACACAAAGAATGAATGGCTTTGCTCCTTTTTTTTCCTGTTGGAGACATTTACTCGGTATAGTAACAATAAACATACTGAATATGAATACACACAAGGATGAAACTCTACTCGCTCTTCTTCAGAAAAGCCATGTTTCTATGTGACTTTTGCTCAGGCTCTTTCACCTGCCAAGAAACCTGTGCTATTATTACACATTAAACATTTTATCAGTCAACCTGTTCTGACTCCAGTGCCCACAGCGATAGCATATATGCATGCAGGTTAGAAGTTTTTGAGTGTCTCCGACTGCAAACATTTACATGACCTGGAGTCTCTCTCGCACACAAACAGCCTTCTTCCTGTGTTCATCTGGTCAATGCTACTTCCTTTATCTCTTTTCTCTTCCTTGACCTGTCTTTCCTTACTGCCGTGATTCTACTGGTTGTGTCTTTGCCACTTCAAGTTTCATTTTCATCTCATCTCTCCCATCACTATAGGCACTGGTGTACTTTTTCCAAGCTTGGACTAAATGGAATTCTGTTCTCCCTATCTGGTACATGTTTTTCTCCCAAGACTCATTTGACTGGGGGAAACATGCACACATACACAACACATATATACACATGTGCGTATACACCAGAAATTTATACATACATATATATGTATGTGTATATATACATATTTATATATACATATATATTTCTACACCTGAATCTAAGGACTGTATCATGGATCTAGCACAAGGTCCCTTTTGCATAAGTAAATCAGAGTTCTCAGTGAATGCTCTTGTGGATTATACATCCTTTACTTCTGTTGTCATTTCAATAGCGTCATTTATTCAATGTGTGTTTATTGAACACCCACTAAGTCTGCTGTGATATTACAGTTATAGTATGGAAAACAAAGTTGTACACAGTGTAATATTTTCCCTTCTAACCTGCAGTTGGTGGGTAAGAATAAAGATATGGGATGGGCCCTATAAAAGTCCTTAAAAAAATCACAAGATTAACACAAGAGCTATCATGAACTGAACACCATGATACTACAGATGATATGGTGGGAATGTCACAGTTGTGAAAAGGGAGTATCATTATTTTCAGGATACAGATGAGGAAATTGAGCCTCAGACAACTTGTGATTTGCCCTGGGAAATGAGTCATTACCTGCAGTGCATGACATCTGTCTGTCTGGGTGAATCTGGCTCAGAGCCTATGTTCCTTGATTCCTCCCATCCTGGAGTTTATCCTTGCAAACACCTAAAGTTATACGCAGTGCTTTCTGTTTTTCCCTATTTATTTTGATTTTTTCTATGCTTCTTGGGTGAAAATTGTTTTCTGTTTTGCTATAATATTTTCTTCCTTCAAAATTTTCTTGGACTCCTTTCCTTTTCTACCAATGATCTCTATAAAGAGAGCTTGGAAGCAAAGGTACAAAGATGCATCTCTCTAGCGTCCTCACTTTCTTCCTTGTCAAGATCTGAATATGTCCCTTTTCTGTTTTCTGGAAGGGGAGCTAGTGCTTTATACAGATGGTCTGTCGGGCAGACAGATGGTCCAAACCTCTCTAATGGTATGTTCTAGAGGGAGCATGTCTATAAGCTGACAGCTCAGGATGGAATGACACTTAGCACAGCCATGAAGAGTTGCTAGAAAGGCTGTTCTGTGACCATCCCACTTCTTTAATTTGGAGTTCTTGGAGATTTGAGGGACATGTTTTCTGCTGTAAGTAGGTGACAGTTTCTCTTTCTCTCAAGCCAAGGGATGACAGTTCCACAACAATAAATTTAGAAGTTTGCCAGGGACTCTCATAGGATGTCATTTTTTCTTGACTTAGAAACTGGATCCAAGGTGTGAATCCAGGAGAAGCAAAAGGGAGACTCTTTAAAGGTGGTCAGCTCTAATTCTGACCATGTCACCTACTTGAAGAAGCCACAGAGGTTTTTACCCATCAAGAGGGAGCCATTCAATCAAATTGATTCTTTAGTCATTACTGTCCGTGGGGGTGGGAAGTGCTGAGTCACCTGTCAGGCTTCTGTTTAAATAACATCCTGACTCTGTCCCCTGATGAGAACAGAGCTATGAGATTCAGAAACAGAAAAAGGGATAATATCCTCCTCCTGTCTGGGGCTGAATACGGTTCCAGAAAAACCTACCATCCTCGATATCTATTGTGTTGGCCAAAAAGTTTGTTTGGGTTTTTCCATAACAGCTTATGGAAGAACCAGAATGAACTTTTTGGCCAGCCCAGTATTCACTTACCTGTACCAGCTCCCCAAATGGTTAGTGATTTCAGGGTCCAGAATATAAGGAAATATTCCCCTATTTCTGTCATCTTTTCCCCTTGCCCTCTTACCAAGTAGAGGCCACAGAAGATGCAGAAAAGTCGGTGTCAGGCAGCAGCTCCTGTCTCTGACATTTATTCAGACTACAATCTCACCTGCTAGCTTGCTAGGACTTCCTGATTGCCTGCTTCCTTCTCTGGCTTTTTATACCTTTAGTGTCATCCTCTACTCCAAGTTTTCCAACATCTGTCTCAGGCCCACCTTCTTTGGTGATATCTTTGATTGCTTTCAAATCTGTACCCTTTGCTCTAATCTCAGTCCCGGACACGTACATGGTTTTAAGTCACCAAGGGCTTCAGATTAGAGGCATTGTCTGTGCTGGCTCCTGCCTTGTAATAGCACTTACTTGTAGTCCTCAACTCTCCTGTCTTCTCACTAGGAGTGAGGAGCAGGAACTGCCTTTCATAATAACTCCAAGTCTTCTCAACCTGCAACCCTAGTTATATACTGACAACTATCTCATTTCTCTGTTATTTGATGTAAACATCTTTAAACAAGGACAGTGTTCCTATCTGTAAAATCTGGAGCATGTTAACAGCTAGCATTTATTTAGCATTTACTGTATGTCTAGAACTTTATGTTCATTATCAAAAATTTGATACCCTGAAAAAAAATATGAGGTAGGTATTATATAAATGTTAAAGATGGAGGGCTTCCCTGGTGGCACAGTGATTGAGAATCTGCCTGCCAGTGCGGGGGACACAGGTTCAAGCCCTGGTCTGGGAAGATCCCACATGCTGCGGAGCAACTGGGCCTATAAGCCACAACTACTGAGCCTGCGCGTCTGGAGCCTGTGCTCCACAACAAGAGAGGCCGCGATAGTGAGAGGCCCGTGCACCACGATGAAGAGTGGCCCCCCACTTGCCACAACTAGAGAAAGCCCTCACAGAGAAATGAGACCCAACACAGCCAAAAATAAATATACATAAATAATAATAAAAAAAAGATGGAGACACTTAACCTCAGAGAGGCCAAGATCACATAGCAGAGGCCTAGCTGAATCAAATACCTATGTTTAGAAATATGGTATTTTGCCTTCTAAGTTATTTAAATAATATGTAGTGCTTTCCCTCACAGGGGAATACCTGGGATTTTGTTTGGATATGTAAGAAAAATCTCTGTAGACTTTAAAGCTCTATACGAACGTTAATTGTTGCTGTATTCTATCATAAGATTATTTATGGATGACACTGCATGTATTTATGTAGCTCAGTGTAACAAATAGCTGATTAAGGAGCAATCATTTCTCAATTTTAAAGCAGAAATGTTGTGGATGCT
This sequence comes from Mesoplodon mirus, assembly GCF_964341445.2. Classification (NCBI taxonomy): domain Eukaryota; kingdom Metazoa; phylum Chordata; class Mammalia; order Artiodactyla; family Ziphiidae; genus Mesoplodon; species Mesoplodon mirus. Next base: position 18,949,193 of record NC_138983.1, read on the forward strand.
TATGAAATAGAGCTCCAAAAACAGATGTGTGCAGCAGTCTGGTTGGTGTGTCTGGTGAAATACAGTAGAACCTGACTAAATTACACTAATGAGTTGGAGACCATTACAAATTATCACATTTGCCCAATTAGTGAAGGAGTAACATAGAGAAAAAGACTACTAAGGAAGCAAAGCTGATATGAAGAGAAGACAAAACTGCAAGTAAGCATAAAAGATGTTAGTAACACACACCACCCACACATGCACGTGTGCACACATTCACACGCACACACACACAACCACACATCCCTCTACAGTAGGTGAAGTTGCTAACATTATCATGAAATATACAAATATTTATACAAAACGGATTTATGTGTGCATATGGTTTGCTCAGTTTCTCTGTCTCTCAGGAGAAAGTAATCAGTGGAAGTTCATTGTTTTATGGTTCCAAGAAAACTGTTTTATGTTTTTACCTAATCAGAATGTGATGTTACAATTGGAACATTGTTAGATTGTAATGCTACATTTAGTTAAATTTTATTGTATGCTTTGAGGGATGTCCTACCATCCTGAGGGCTTCTGTAGGTATTATCACCTTGGAATCTTGTCAGTTACAGTACTTTTATCTACTAAGTTTTTCTTAGAAGTCATTCTTCATATATTCTCAGGGCCCTTGCTTCCCAAATTCTCTCATTCAACCTATTTTGTGGACAAAAGTAAAAGGCAAGTTATCTACCAAATTCCTTGTGATTCTAAAATCTCATCCTTTTAGAGCTCAGATAACAATACACAATTTAAATAATTAAGTATATATTTTTTACAGCATTTTACCAGTTTCATAGAGGGCTTAGGAGAATTCATAATTGGAAACCAGGCACTTGCTAGTTACATATCTCATTTATTTCATCCAGTTACTGAACATTTATTCTATGTCAGTACCAGAGGTAAACTTAGATTTTGTTCAATTTTTAGTATAAATATATGCAAGTAATATTACTGTTATGTTCAATTTACAGATGAGGAAAGTGAGGCTTAGAGAGCTTAAGTATCTTGCAAGTGATAATGCAGCTAGTAGTTGTCAGAGCTGGGATTTAAGAAAACACAGGCGCTTCCCTGGTGGCACAGTCATTGAGAGTCCGCCTGCCGATGCAGGGGACACGGGTTCGTGCCCCGGTCCAGGAAGATCCCACATGCCGCGGAGAGGTGAGGCCCGTGAGCCATGGCCGCTGAGCCTGCACGTCCGGAGCCTGTGCTCTGCAATGGGAGAGGCCACAACAGTGAGAGGCCCGTGTACAGCCAAAAAAAAAAAAAAAAAAAAAGAATTCCAAGCCCAGATCAGCATAATTAACATGATGACCTACTCTCATCGACTGCTTTTTTAAAAAATGTTATTTCTACTTCTAAACTCATTACTGGGCTCTGATAAGATGTTCAACATAATATTTTGCTTTAGTTGTAGTTTTGTGGCTTCAGAATTCCTTTGCACTCTACTCTGTACCTAATAACTTTGCTCATTAAATTTAAAATAGACAGTTTTTATGCATATAGTCTAACAAAAATGTATTTGTTGCCTTCTTGGTTGCAAAGGACCACGCTTGTCATTGATACTTTGTAGTGAAAAGGAAAATATGGCCACAAATTCCCTGTATCCTGGTATGTCCATGCCAAATAACTCCCAGAAAGAAGTGGAATCTCTTTTCTCCCTCCATGAAACTGAATGGCCTTGTGACTTGCTTTGCTCAAATGTGGGAGAAATGACATTACATAATAGGATAGGCCTTAGGAAGCCTGTAGCTTCATTTTCCTCCCTTGGAGAACTGTTCTGAGACCATCATGAAAGGTAGCCCATCTAGACTAGTGGAGGTCACACAGAGGAAAGCTGACCTGCCGCTCTCCCTCCTTTCTTCCTCCTATCATGTCATCGAAAGCCAGCTCCAGCTGCCAGACATGTGAATAAGGCCACCTTGGGCCTTCCAGCTCAGCCTCTTCTCTAGCTAAACATAGCTGCATGAGTGAATTAAGGTGAAAGGAACAAAGTAACTGCCCATCGTATATGGAGAATGGTTAGACAGAAGAAATCCTTAAGTCTCTGTGTCTTAGGAGGATTTATTACACAGCCATAGTTAACTGGAAAATGGAACAGGCTTACCTATTACATGTGCATTATTTATTCCCTAAGATTTAAATTGGGGGTAAGAATGGATTTGTGAGTTTCCCAAGTTGTTTTCCTGAAAAAGAGTAACCTGGTACAGTGAAGACAGAGCTGCTTATATAAAAATTCTAGACTTTGATAATTAGCTGCTTGGCATTCATTCAGCTTCACTTTTAATGTTGTTTTTATGTATTCAACAAATAAATATTTAGAACCTACTATGTGCCAGACCCTGAACTCGGTAGAAGTAACGTCATTTTCATTATGAGCGGCTTCAATAAAGAAAGGAAATGAATTTCTCCCAAATATCTAGGGTATTAAGTTTTACACACACACTTTCTCTTTTCTCTCTCTCTCTCTCTCACACACACACACACACACACACACACACACACAGAGAGTTGCTCATTCATACTTACACTTGATGGATTCCTTCTTCCTGCTTAGATCTTTATTTGAAGGAAGGAAAAAATTACCATCTTTGGACCATATTATAAAATAGTAATTTGTTTGTACATTTTATTCATATATGATCATATTTAATATTCAGTAACCCTTGGAGAAAGGTGTTATTTTTTCTATTTTACAGGTGGGAATACTGAGGATAAAGGACAGTTATGGGTTCAACATCATGCGATAGATGGAGAACTCAGAATTCATACATGGATTGTCTGACTTTCACTCCCAGGACCTTCTCATTGCACTATACATCCTACCTGTAAACAGGACTAGGAGGCCAGCCCCACTGCTTCTATTTCATTTTTCATCTCCTTTTGTTTTTCTTTTCCATTTTTTCCTTTTGGCCCTCTGTCACTCCCTTTTAGCCTTAGCACTTCCCTTAATTGATGGATGGTTGGAATTCTCCTCAACTCTATTGCAAGAACAGAAAGAAAATTGTTCTGTAGATATTGAAAACCACTTGTCTCACGGGGGGCATCCTGCTTGCCTCAGAATGTCCACTGGTGGCGTGGGTCCTGATTTGCTTTTATGGTCCAATTGATTCATAATTAAGGTGTCAGGAAAGTAAGTCTGGGGAGAAGAAACTTTCTCATCAGTGCCTCATGAGTTAGTTCTTGGGAGATATGCAGGGTTTTCTTTGTGCAGCATCTTCTTGGAACATGTGAAAAAAGATATGGTGAACCAAAGATTACATGTTAAATCTTACTTTCTGTTAATCCTGAGGTGTAGCTTACTGCCAGATCTAAGGGGTGAGGGATGGAAGTTAAGTTAGACTCCTTGCCCCATACCAACAACATGTCCCAATTTTATTTTCTTCCTTCTATTACTAGACTCAGTTTTTTTCTCCTCTAAAATCTTGTTACCTTACTTGATTTTGTACTCAAGCTTATGTAACCAATGTCTTTTTCCATTAAAAAATTTGGTAAATGCAAACCAACTGGTAAACACTCACTGGTATCTGTAACCCAGAAGATAACAGGGCTTATCTTCAACTTTATAGTAGTCCTGGTTCAATGGCTCTTCTGCTGGATGACCGAGGAGATACTGTATAAAGGTTTTACTCATTATTGCTACTTTTTTCTCTTGAAAACCACCATGTGCTATAGCTATTGGCCTGCCTATTTTTATAAATATTCCATAACATTAAGGTTTACAAAATTCTCTCTTATCTATAAAATTTGTTTTTGCTCTGCTCATAATACACTCTGCTCTGGGGTTTTCCTTAGCTCTTCTATGCTTTATTTCACACTGAAGTTACAAGTGCTCATAACATATACTCAGCAAAGGAAAAGGTAATATACAGTTCAGACTCATACTGTTAAATTTGTTTCTTTCCACTAATTGGTTTCTTCTAGGCCTTTGTTAATTTATTTTCAGATCAGTCATCCAAGTCAGGGTTGATATTGTGAGGTTTGCTTAGCACCGATGTTGAAGCAAAAAAGTAACATGCTGAGCTAAAAAGAGTCCTTGACTTGAAATAAAAGTGTAAGTTCTTCCGTTTCATAGCTCTACAGACAAGGGCACATCATATACACTTTCTGAAATCAGCTTCATTCCTTCATTGAATAGGGATCATACCTGACTCAAAAACATTTTCTTCAATTCAGAAGATTCTGCATATATAAAGTAATATAATTATTAGGTAGCATTTTGAAGATAGATTGACTCTTTCAGGTTATATAGTATAGGAATCTAGTGGCTCATTTCATAGCAAGAAAGAGGCAGCTAAGAGAACAATGTCCAAGAGTATCTTGAATTTAAATCACCACTTTAAAAAATATTCTTATTTTTATGAAATTAACCTTTTTTTTTAAATGTTGATACTCAGTGTATAAAAAATGTAAATAAGTGGATACTGTCATTGTTGGTAGCAGTGTGTATTGCTATAACATGTTTAGAGAGCAATTTGACTTTATGTATTGTAGGTCACAGAATTGTTCATTTGCCTAGATCCCTTTCTGGAAATCTATCCTAAGGAAATATGAAAAGTTTGGTATACACAAATATGCTCATAAATTGTTCATAATGTAAAAAATGTCATAAACCCACATGCCAAACAATAAGATATGGGTAAAATAATTATGCATGGATATAAGGCAGCTATTAAAATTTACAACCTGGAAGATTTTGTATAATAACAACTATATAAGGAAAATATACATGCATATGTAAATTTGAAAGACTGAATAACAGTATACTGAGATACTAATAGTGGTTGCATTATGAGGGTTTTTTTTCTTCCCCGCTTTCCTAAGTGGTTTTACTTCTGAAGACAGAAGATGTTTGGACCAGTGAAGGTAACTCTTGGCCACAAATAACAGTAATCTGACTCCAGAAGCCTAAATTAATGGGAGTTCAAATTTCTCACTTAACAGGAAGTCCAGAAATTGTAGACCATGGTTCTGTGACTTAATATTATCAGGGCCAGGGATTCTGTTGGCATTTATCATTTGGTTGCCGGATGATTGCTAAAGTTCTCATCCTCTAGTTTACATTCAAGGCAGAAAGAATGAAGAAGGGGGAGGATACGTATCAGCTACATCAATCTCTTTTTTAGCTGGAAGAAAAAGAAGGCCCCCAGTTTAAGTCTCTGATGGAGGATGAAGTGCAGATGGCCATCCCTACCGGGAATGTAGGCTGGGGAAGAGCATGTGAGAGGTAGAAAGGAAAAAGAAGGTTGAAAATAACTCCGGGGTGGCCCATCAGCCATGTTTTACACAGTGGTCAGCTATGGCTCAGAGGCCCAGATGGTCCCAGTATAAAGATTTCCATAGGCCTCATCTCCAGAGGAAGTCCCAGTTCTCTGTGTGTGTTTCTGTCTCAGCCACCTTGCCTTCTAGTGAGCACTGATTTTCTTCTTCCACCCTGCCTCTACCTTCCACCTCAGTCTGTAAGGCCAACACAAAGAAAATGGAAGAGCTGGAAAGGGAGGGGAGTTTGAGACTCTATCCCTCATCCAGGATGCTTGACTCTGCTCAAAACACGCAGATTCCCCGAGAACATTTTAGCAGTAAATAAAGCTGACATGAGTCTCAATTCCCTTGCAGCTCCAGTGTTGAGTTTCTCTAGTCATGCATATCAAGTAGTCTTGAAAACAGGAGAGAGAGCTGTTTCTTTCCCATCTTTGCCCCTGAGAAGACTGGATGTTTATGACTCATTTAGGATTTCAGCATTATCATAATAAATGAATTAACTAGCACCCCCATCCCCCTATTAGATAGCATCTTTGGTCTAGAGATAAAGTCTTTTAGACTGCACTTTTTTATGTGTAAGGTGCTGTTCTCCAGGTAGGTGTCATTTGATTTCTGATGGAAATTTTACACTGTTGTTTTAATGATGAGAAAGGAAAAATTAAAAAAAAATGGGAAAGAGATCATAAATTAGACCTCTAAAATATATCAGTTGCTTTCTCATTCATCACTGGCCCCAAGTTGGCTTACATCATCATTGGCTAACACCATCTCAATAATGTTTCTTCCCCCTTTCACTCTTATTTCCTTTAATTAGTTCTCTATAGAGTGAACAGAAAGATTTTTTCAACAATGTCTATCACTTGCTTCAATAGAACAAAATTAAAAACACCAATCAATTAATTTAAAGCATCACTTTGCATTTAGAATGAAATTGGGGCCCTTACCTATGGTCCTCAAGTGTTTATTCAGCATACAATTGGTCATCCCTCACTATCCTTGGGGGATTGTTTCTAGGACACACCCCTCTGTACCAAAATACTTGGATGCTTGAGTCCCTTCTATAAAATGGCATAGTATTTGCCTAACCTATGCACATCATCTCATATACTTTAAATCATTGCTATATAACCTATAATACATAATGCAATACAAACGCTATATAAATACAATGTAAATAGTTGCCAGTGCATAGCAAATTCAAATTTTGCTTTATGAAACTTTGAAATTTTTAAAAAAATATTTTTGATCCACAGTTGGTTGAATTTGCATATGTGGAACCTGTGGATAGGGAGGGCCAACTGTATACAGTTGACTCACAAACAGCACAGGGGTTAGAGGCACCAACACTTGCATAGTTGATAATCCACATATAACTTTATAGTTGGCCCTCTGTACCCACCGATTCAACCAGCCACGGATTGTGTAGCTCTATAGCATATGTTTAGTGAAAAAATTCTCATAAAAGGGGATCCACACAGTTCAAATCTTGTTGTTCAAAGGTCAACTGTATATTAAATAAATGAATGATGAGGTAATGGGAAAAAGTAGATCTGGGTGACTAAAGATTCTGTAAAACGTTGGTGCTAAGGTTGGAAAAGGTGAGTTGGAGCCAGAATTTAAAAGGCCTTGAGTGGTATGTTAATTGATTTGAAATGTACTTGCTTTTCTCCACTTCATCTCCTACCATTTTCTCTTTCCTCACAGAGCTCTAGCCTTGTTAGTATTCTGAGAGTCCTTCCAGGCATTTATCTTGATACTCTTCATTGTTTCTTTGTCAGTGTTAGATTTGAACTTAACACCTTCTCAGAGAAGCTTTCCGTACCTAGTTAATTAAACTAGGACTCCCCATGCAGCTGCCATCTCAGTATTATCTTCCATCTCAGCTCTTTGTTGGGTTGTTTTTGATAATTTGTGTTATTTTATTTATCCCCCAATTGTCCTACATTTGGTCCGTCTATACCATTAGAATGTAAGATCTATGAGATCAGGAATCTTCTCCACCTAGTGTGTAGTCAGGCTGAAATATAATAGATTTACTATAAATATCCATTTAATCATTTAACAAATAAGTTATGTTGATATGAAGACCAAATAATTCAATGGATCTAAGCAGCAGGCACAGTGCCTGCTAATGTTATTTACTTGACAATTGTTGATCTCTTTCTTTTTTTATCCAGTTCCCCTACTTTGTCTCATAAGGCTGTGAGCTCCTCTAAAGCAGATGCCATATTATAATTATCTTTCATCCCCAGGACCTTCATACTCTCTGGAACAAAGAAGTCAGGGGATTTTGTTTAAAAAAACAAAGAAGAATAAATGATGGAATGAATGAAGAGTCTCTTAACAAATAGATAGACATTTGATTAGGGCAAATACATTCTAAGGGAATAAGGGTTTGGATTGTCAACAGAGTTCTAGAGGTGAGTTTACAAAAGGCTTGTAGGATCTGTGAAGATGTGAATTGTATCTATCTTTTTTTCCCCTGAATTCCTATTGAATCCCTGGTGCAGAGGGCAGTTCCTGGAACGTGTGTGTGTGTGTGTGTGTGTGTGAGAGAGAGAGAGAGAGAGAGAGAGAGAGAGAGATGGAGAGAGAATGAATGTGTGGTTGGAAAGAAAGACAGCAAAAGTTTGGGGATTATATTGGAAAAGGTAAATGATAGTTTCAAAGGGCCTAGACTGTATAACTAATTAGTTTGAGACTTACCTTGTCAGCAATGGGTGACCTTTGAACATTGTTATTATACTGGCAGAAATGAGTTAACTCAGGATGCTGGAGTAGGGTTGGGGACAAGAATTTGTGTCAGGTCTCATAAAATCCAGTCTCTAATGATGTCCATTTCTGGCAACTCAGCTAATGCTTACAAGTTGTCCTACTATGTTGCATTTTGGAATAGTGTCTTTTCTGTTGAAAGATTGAGTATATTAGGTCAGTATGGAGAGACTAACCTAAAATATTTGCAGATGGCATAGTGCCTTTCATTTAGTCATGTATCAGATTTATTGGATTACAAAACTAAAATCTGTTCTAGGAAAACTGGCCATGTTTATTCCCCCTTCTTAAATGCCAGATACTGAAACTTCATTTCAGGAGGTTGAAAGTACTGGTTTGAGGGACCCTTGAAGGGTGAGCGGTTCAGCTCATGGGAAACATTGGTATAGGTCGTTTGAAGATATGCTGTGGTCTGCAAAGAGAGATAATTTGGAGAAGTAGAATTTGAACCTGAATGGAATTGGCTTTGCTTTTGGAAGTAGAGGTTAGTGTTGTAAAATAGGCTCTCTATGAAGATTATCCCCACTTATAAGATTTCTGCCCAGCATCAGGCAGTGGAAGCTGGTGAGTCATTTCTATAAAAAGTTCTCTGCTTTTTCTGGCCAAGTTCAGAGAAATTACTGCCACTGTGAGACTTGGACAAGCAATGATTTGTTGATTCAAGCAGTTTCTCCATGGGTGGATCTACCTCTCCATAAATGAGATCTGACAATACAATATTGGGATGAGTTGCATGAGAGACCAACAAGTAGTAAGAATTCATGTATTTTTAGTTAGGGGGTGGGAGTGAATGCTTAAAAAAATGGGTAGTGTTACTTTAAGTGTGTTTCAGCCTTACCTTCAGGGGTAAATGCCAGGGTCTGTTAAGGAGGCAAGGATTCCCAAGGCCTCAAACTAAGTTCTGGACCGCTATCCTCTTCAACATTAATTTTCTTCCCTGGTCTTCCTTAGTCTTACCAGAAATTCCAGTTTTGTCCTGAATGCCTACCGAAAACAACAGGAAACACAGGGAGGCTAAATTAATTATAACAAATATCGGGACAAATAACATGGTTCTACTGCTCTTGGCTTCTTTTAATGGGGATATGTCCACTTTACAGAGTTGCCATGAAATGCATCTATTATATTTTCAAAAAGCAAGACATTACTATATATTCAGACAAGGAAGTGTCCCTAGGTCTTCTAACTTTGGGAAACATTTCATGCTATTTTTCTTTTACAAAGATATATAAACTTAATATTTGAAGAAGTTAAAAAGGCTTGTATTAAACAACCATGTTTAATTTTATTTAATTCAGTGTTTTTTAAACCTATTCAACTATGGAACACTGTTTTTATGAAACATCTGTTAACATTTAGCAAATTACTAGTGGTCTATGAAACCCATCTGGGAAATGATGGCCTACATAATAATTGTTTTATGAATGGAAATATATTTATTGGCAAATAGCCATGTGACTATCATGCGAACATGTGAGGATAAAACATTATCTTATAGTGTAAATTTCTGAGGAACATAAGGTTTAGATGCTTAGTCAGTTTAAATAATATACATAGAGCAACTGGTTGAATACTTGACTCTTAGTAGATACTTAGTATATGTTAACCACTATTAAATCAGAAAATTCATGTTGAGAAACCAATGCCCTGTTATGCTAGTATAGATCAACTAGTTCTCTTTTGTAATGAAATGTAAGGCCTGCCAGGGTCTAATAATTTTTGTCAAAGCCTGAGAGGACTGGGCTCCTGAATCTGTATCTATCAATTCTCTTTAATATATACTGAAGTTTCCCATAGTAACAGTAGTAGTATCTCCACAGAATATTACTGGAATTACATTCTAATACCATTCTAATATTAATGATCTCTTGCATGTATAGCATACCTTATACAATAATAGCAACTTAGAATCATAAAATTATCTTTAGTCCTGCAACATTGTTAGTACTTTTGATGATTTTGATTGCAATAATGGGCAGTATCAATATCATACCTAAGTGGAAATCCAGTAGCAGGGACCTTGTGTACTTTTTTTGTGTGTGTGTGTGGTACGGGGGCCTCTCACTGCTGCAGCCCCTCCCACCGTGGAGCACAGGCTCTGGACGCGCAGGCTCAGCAGCCATGGCTCACGGGCCCAGCCGCTCCGTGGCATGTGGGATCTTCCCGGACTGGGGCACGAACCCGCGTCCCCTGCATCGGCAGGCGGACCCCCAACCACTGCACCACCAGGGAAGCCCAACCTTGTGTACTTTTTATTTCCACCAAGTCTCTTGTATGTTGGTGGCCTCCCTAGCAGATGGGGCCAGGCTCTCCATGGCAGAGGAAGCCTAAGAAGAATCACTAGCTTCTTAAATGCAGGGTACCTGGGAACTGTATTCAGATACTGGTTTTCCCTAACACCTCAGCCTGAAAACAAAACAAAACAAAAAGCAGGCAAGAATAGAAAGAGTATTCTTAGCTGAGCCAGCATGATATGCATGCTGTATTACCAGCTGCTCGCAGAGCTGCAGCTGAGCAGATCTGCAGACTTCAAGCTGCCCCACATCCTCCTCTTAATACTGATGGGAGAAAATTCCTGCATATTTTCTAAGCAGGAAGTCTCACTTACCCAAGCTGAGTCTAAGACAAGTATGCTCTCCTTCCCAGTCTCCAAAGAGTGGAAGCTATTAGGACACAAATGGTAGGAATATCCTTAGGCATGTCAGAATAGTAATGAATTCTTCTGTTTGTAGCATTTGATTGCATACACTACTTCCCTGTGCATTGTATTATCTGGGGCTGAGACAACCCTATGAAGATGATCTTGCAGCTACAAAAGTCAGGCTCAGGGAAACAAAGAGACTTGACCAAAGTGTTGACCATTTATCATCTGGCTCAAAGTCTCAGATAAGCAAATGGAAGGCCATGAATAAGGCTTTCAAACTATATTGTTTACAAAAAAAAAAATCTTGGAAGCCTATTAAACGGATTTCCTGGCCTATATCCCCTTGCTCCCACCCCTACTAAAGATGGAGATTCTGCAGTTTTGGGGGTAATGTGTTATCAAATAATGTGGAGGCTTATAAAGTATCTTATGTCAGTGCTTTCCAAATTTTAATATGTTTACAAATAATTCAGAGGTCTGGAGAGGGGCCTGAAAATATGCATTTCTAGGAAGATCCCAGGTGATGGTGCATACTGTTGATGAGCAGAAAGTAAAAGGCTGTAGGTTTCACAACAAAGAATTTCGTAAACTTTCATGTTTCATGTTCCAGTGTTTTCTGAAAGTTTACATTATTTTCCCCTTCTAAGATGTTGGCCCATTATGTGGGGACATAGGGATGTTTTTTGGGGGCAATGAGAGGACACAGTGTGATCTCCTGTAGAATCCCTCCTCGTCCTTACACACTGCCCATCCTCACTATGCATCTCTTAGAAAGCAATTGAGATATATACTTGATATCCCACTGTTGTTATTAATTTGCAGTCTCAAGGAGTTTCAGATAGAGGTGGGTAATTTCCTATGGGTTAGAATGTACTTTGGACAATATTAATAAAGATAGTCTGACTTGATCATAATATTTCCCTCTCTTCTGCCATTGGAAAAAAAAAATGATGCCATGCCTGATTTTGATCTCATTATAGTGGTTTTAGATTTTGATGAAGCAAAAATGTTGAATTTTACAGCTCCTCCAGAGTGTGGATCATGAGGATGGTATTACAGGGAAGCTTCATGTTTGTGTGTGTGTGTGTGTGTGTGTGTGCATGTGCATGCATGCTATTGTGTTTTATTTATTTTCACCCTACCTCTTATTTTTTTATTTACTTTTCCTCTACTTCTCTAACTTTCAGAATTATAAAATAGCCTCTAAATCACTTCATTTTTTAAAACACTGATGGCAACATTCTTTCAGTGATTAAAATCAAGTCATTTCTGTAGTGTAAGAGCAACAGGGTCCCTTCTCCTGCTCAGGAAAACATTGATTTAATTATTCTGTCTTAGACTTGTCGACTTTTATTCTTGCTCACTCCTAGACTTTGACCAACTAATTCACACTACAGTGTAAATGACTGATGTAGGCCATTGTATCACCTCACTGGGAAAACTTGTATTTTTATATAGAAATAAAACTTTATGCTCAAGTTTTCAGTGCCTAATATGGCACTTATAGTGTGATAAAATTGGCAAAGTAGTTTGCCCCTTTTTGAGTAAAGCAGGAATCTTGAATTCATACTATAGATAGTGATTTAGTTAATTCACCTTGGTTTTTGTTTTGATTTTGAAATTATTATTTATTGCCTCCTTTATTTTCATCTTAAAATTTTCCAAGCTCCAAAAATAGCAGGTTATAGCCATTTATGCATAATGCACTACTTCAGCCTAACTTTTCCCACTGGTTACCACCCTTTCTGGTATGTTGTCAATGGCCCCTTTTGGGGAAATGAGTCCATTTTTGCATTGTTCTTCTAGGTTTCATACTCCTGGATCCAACCACTAGATGTCTCTGTAATTACATGCTAGACCAAATCAGAGAGAATGGCCCACCATAGAAGCAAAGGTGGGCCTTAAAGGCTTATCCCCAAATTTTAATACCTATTTTCATTAAAGTGGAATGATCTTAAATACACATAAGGTAGCACCACTAATCAATGAGTTATTTGGTTACCTGCATGTGTTTACGTGACTTAGTATGAACAGAACTAGGTTCATCAATTCTCAAGAGAAAGTGTAGATAGACAATAAAAACCTATGTTTCAACTGTGTGTGTGTGTGAGTATTCATGTGCCCCTACATACACACAGTCTCAGAAACCTTGCTTTTTGCAGGGAGGTGGAGAGACAAAATAACCAATTTTAGAGCCTTCTAGTCATATATTTGTATAAAAACATTTGGATTATCAGTTTACCTTTCAAAATGAAGCAGATGATGACAAAGGGTGAAATTGTCCTGAGATCTCTAATACAGCTGCCCATTGAATTTTACCTTTGTTGATGGACCAGTCAGGCTCAGAAGGAACCTCCTTCCTTCCTTCTTTCTTTCCTCCCTCCCTCCTTTCCTTTCTTCCTTCCTTCCTTTCTCCCTTCCTCCCTCCCTTTCTTCTTGTCCTCCATCTCTCCTTCCTTCCTCTTTCTCTCACTCTGTGTTTTTCTTTCAAAATTAACTTTATTTGAGGAAGTGTCCAAGTTTATTAGGGTATTGATATTTTTCCCATCGTAAATTATATTGGAAATTGTAAGGAATGCGAGATTTTATCTTGGTCATTTTTTTTTCAACCATAGTGCTTAAATAGTGCCTCACATAGTATTGCTAGATCCCCAGTAAATGTTGTTGAATGATGAATGGATGAAGAAGATGATCTGTTTATGTGGTAGAAATGTGCAAATGCAGGTTAGCTATACATAATATGGAAGCTATACAATGATACAATAATATGAAATATAAGTAAGTAAATGTACAATATATAATAAATATATAATAAATATTTTAATCTTTGAAAAAAGAATATGATTTTGTTTTTAAGTTTATCAAGTAATTCAAATTTGTCTGGCAATACCTGCTCTGAACCGTTGAAAGGTGGGCCACAACAATTTAGTAAAGTTAAAAAAATCTTATGTATGAATCTACCTATTGGAGTGTATTCCTCATGTGAATTCTGTACATCATTTCTGTAGTGTGGGAAAAAAGAATAAGGTGAGAACAAGTAGTACTTAAATGCCCTTAATGACCTGCTCTCAAGAGTAAATAATTTATGTACAAATATAGGGGCACTCAAAGTGTTTGAAAACAATGTCTTTTCACATTAGGGTAACACATCTCCATTATAATCATATCCTTTCTGGTTATTTATGAGCAGGTTCTTTTCTCCAAAAGAACATAAAAAGAATTGAACCTTGTTCCTGTCTAGCATAAATGATTACAGATTCCACATGAAGGGAGGGGGATCAAACATCTGTTTATCCACAGAGCCTTTTATATTGGTGATTCACTGTGCATTTGGTCAGTAGCTTGTATGTCATCACGATCTCCTTTGAATCCCTGAAATATAGCCATTTTCTGAGGGCAAATACAATAGTTGTCTAGGAGCTGGCATGCAGCAGTCTGAGTTCATTCTTTAGCTATCTGGAAGTGACCAAAATTTCTTTAAAAGTCCATTATTTTACTTACTTTCCTTCCTACTATGAAGGAAGAAACAAAGCAGAAGTATGGTATTTTTAATTCTGGAGGTAAAAATGACTGTAATAGCTTACAATTACCAGTCACTTACTATGAGTTGTAAATTACAAGGTAATGCATTTTTTGAAAAATAGCTAGCATTTATTGAGTGCCATTTATGTGCCAGCTGCTGGTCTTTGAGGTTTGCAATCATTATATCATTTAATCTTCAAAACCAACCCCACTACTGCTGTCAGACACTGAGGCACATAAAGGTGAAGGAACTTGTTAGTAAGTATAGAAATTGGACTTCAGCTTGGACAGTGTAGTTCCAGAGGCTGTAAGGTGTGTCCTGCACAACAATTGCTTCCTTACGTCCAGTGAAAAAGTTGTGCTGTGTATTGCTGGGGTGGTTACTTTAACTGCTATGATTTATCCTCTCCAACTGCTTACTGCACATCACCATCATCTGCCCAGCGTAGCCAGAATGCCATTGCCTTGCTTTGATGCCATTTCTCTCCTCCCATCTCACCTCACCAGGGCCTTGTTCACTTTAAAGGTAAGTTAGATTGCAAACACCAGGCAGCCAGGGAATACGAGTCTTCTCCATACACCACTGCAGTTGCTTTGCCATTCTGTACAGGGTGACTTTCATAGTTAGCCCTGCTTATTCACTGCTCTGGCTATATTCTTGCTATTTTCCTTGGGACCAAAAGTGATGCCCCAAGCTTGGGCACTATGGTAACAGATTGTGTAGTTGGCATTCACTTAACCATTGATCCCATAAAATGTGAGAGGTCCACAGGAGTTTCTAGACTCAACTACAAGTTGTGGCTATGCCAGTCTTCTTTACCAAACCTACTGCATTCCCGATTTCCCATTCCATGATGGCATGTGTCCCATTGGCACATTTCTTCTCTTGCTTTTGAATTTTAATCACAACTACTGAATCCTATCAAGTGTTCATGATTTAAACTACCACAGGATATGTCATACTTCAGTCCCATTCCTCCAAGGACACTCACCGTAATCTTTATAGATGGTTCACCTTCTCCCCAGATGCTTTTCTACCAAGGACAGAAGTAGCCTTTTGCTAAGTCACAGGCATATCAACTTGAGGCCTTTTGGGGACTATTTAATTACATCTGCCTCCTCAACTAGACTACAAGCTAGTGTACTCAATGTCCATCAATATCTGGTATAAAATAGATAACTGAATATTTGTGGAAGGAAAGAAGAAAGGAAGAGATGAAGGGAAAGGAAAGGAAAAGAAGAACTCACACTTGCATTGCTCCTAGGGTGTGGTTATAGTCTTTTCCAGGAAAGAATGTAATCAGCAAGGGTGAGAACCCACCTAACCCTTGCATACCTTCTAACCCTTGCATACCTTGCATACCTCTCCTAACCCTCTCATAGTGCTTCCTATGAGAAGGCATTTCCATGGAAAGGTAATCCAAAATGATGCTTATAATAATAATAATAATAATAATGATAACAACAACAGCAACTCTACTTCACTAGGCATTTATTTCATTATTGTTAGACAGAACTCAAATGCAGCAAATAGTACCATCATCTACTTAGTTGTTCAAATAAGAGTATGAGAATTAACCTTGATTTCTCTTTTTCTCACCTCCCACAATCCAAACCATTAGCTGGTTCTCAGAGTTGACATCAGAAACACAAAGTAGAAATATGCTTAAAAACTTTCTGATGACTTCTACCAGAATTGCAATTAAAACCAAACTCTTGACAACTGCCTACAAAGACCTTAGTAGTCAGGTCTTTGGCTACCCTTCTGCTCTTCTTTCTCACTGCATTCATCCCTTTTCACCTACTCCAATCTCACTGGGCTTCCTACTGTTCTTAAAGCATGTCAGTGTTGTCATTGCCTTGGGTCTTCATGTTAGCCATTGTCCTTCCTGTCACTCAGTTTCAGCTTAAAGGTCACCCATTCAGGGAACCCTAATTCAGCTTTCTAATCAACGTGAGCAAACATGTCATGCTCTATCACGTAATTCTAATTCTCTATAAAGCATATATCACGGTGGGATGTTTATTGTCATTGTTTATTTGTTGACTTGTTTATTGTCAATCTGATGACAATATAATTGCTTTTTGGGTTTTTTTTTTAACATCCTTATTGGAGTATAGTTGCTTTACAATGTTGTATTAGTTTCTGATGTATAACAAAGTGAATCAGCTGTACGTATACATATATCCCCATATCCCCTCCCTCTTGCCTCTCCCTCCCGCCCTCATATCCCACTCCTCTAGGTAGGCACAAAGCACCGAGCTGGTATCCCTGTACTATGTGACTGCTTCCCACTAACTATATATTTTACATTTGGTAGTGTATATATGTCAATGCCACTCTCTCACTTCGTCCCAGCTTACCCTTCTGCTTCCCCATGTCCTCAAGTCCATTCTCTACATCTGTTTCTTTATTCCTGTCCTGCCCCTAGGTTCTTCAGAACCATTTTTTTTTAGATTCCATATATATGTGTTAGCATACAGTATTTGTTTTTCTCTTTCTAACTTACTTCACTCTGTATGACAGACTCTATGTCCATCCAACCACTACAAATAATTCAATTTCGTTTCTTTTTATGGCTGAGTAATATTCCATTGTATATGTGTGCCACATCTTCTTTTTCCATTCATCTGTCAAAGGACACATAGGTTGCTTCCATGTCCTGGCTATTGTAAATAGTGCTGCAGTGAATATTGTGGTACATGACTCTTTTTTTTTTTTTTAATGTACTTCCATGAATCTCAAAACAAGTTTTATTTAATGATAATTTATTTTCCTCTTTTTAAAAATTTATTTATTTATTTTTGGCTATGTTGGGTCTTCGTTGCAGTGCACGGGCTTCTCATTGTCATGGCTTCTCTTGTTGCGAAGCATGGGCTCTAGGCACGCAGGCTTCAGTAGTTGTGGAACATGGGCTCAGTAGTTGTGACTTGCGGGTTCTAGAGCTCAGGCTCACTAGTTCTGGCAATGGGCTTATTTGCTCCGCAGCATGTGGGATCTTCCTGGGCTCAAACCCGTGTCCCTTGCATTGGCAGGTGGATTCTTGACCACTGCACCACCAGGAAAGCCTGGTACATGACTCTTTTTGAATTATGGTTTTCTCAGGGTATATGCCCAGGTAGTGGGATTGCTGGGTCATATGGTAGTTCTATTTTTAGTTTTTCAAGTAACCTCCATATTGTTCTCCATAGTGGCTGTACCAATTTACATTCCATCCAACAGTGTAGGAGGGTTCTCTTTTCTCCATACCCTCTCCAGCTTTTATTGTTTGTAGATTTTTTGATGATGGTCATTCTGACCAGTATGAGGTGATATCAATTGTAGTTTTGATTTGCATTTCTCTAATGATTAGTGATGTTGAGCATCCTTTCATATGCTTGTTGGCAATCTGTATATCTTCTTTGGAGAAATGTCTATTTAGGTCTTCTGCACATTTTTGGATTAGGTTGTTTGCTTTTTTCATATTGAGCTGCCTGAGCTGCTTTTATATTTTGGAGATTAATCCTTTGTCAGTTGCTTCATTTGCAAATACTTTCTCCCATTCTGAAGGTTGTCTTTTTGTCTTGTTTATGGTTTCCTTTGCTGTGCGAAAGCTTTTAAGTTTCATTAAGCTCCATTTGTATATTTTTGTTTTTATTTCCATTTCTATAGCGGGTGGGTCAAAAAGGATCTTGCTGTGATTTGTGTCATAGAGTGTTCTGCCTAGGTTTTCCTCTGAGAGTTTTATAGTGTCTGGCCTTACATTTAGGTCTTTAATCCATTTTGAGTTTATTTTTGTGTATGGTGTTAGGGAGTGTTCTAATTTCATTCTTTTACATGTAGCTGTCTAGTTTTCCCAGCACCACTTACTGAATAGGCTGTCCTTTCTCCATTGTATATTCTTGCCTGCTTTATCAAACATAAGGTGAGCATATGTGCGTGGGTTTAACTCTGGGCTTTCTATCCTGTTCCATTGATCTATATTTCTGTTATTTGTGCCAGTACCATCCTGCCTTGAATACTGTAGCTTTGTACTATACTCTGAAGTCATGGAGTCTGATTCCTCCAGCTCAGTTTTTCTTTCTCAGGATTGCTTTGGTTATTCAGGGTCTTTTGTGCTTCCATACAAATTGTGAAATTTTTTGTTCTAGTTCTGTGAAAAATGCCATTGGTAGTTTGATAGGGATTGCAGTGAATCTGTAGATTGCTTTGGCTAGCGTAGTCATTTTCACAATGTAGATTCTTCCAATCCAAGAACATGGTATATCTCTCCATCTGTTGGTATCATCTTTAATTTCTTTCATCAGTGTATTAGTTTTCTGCATATAGGTCTTTTGTCTCCTTAGGTAAGTTTATTCCTATGTATTCATTTTGTTGCAGTGGTAAATGGGAGTGTTTCCTTAATTTCTCTTTCAGATTTTCAATCATTAGTGTATAGGGATGCAAGAGATTTCTGTGCATTAATTTTGTATCCTGCAACTTTACCAAATTCATTGATTAGCTCTCATAGTTTTCTGGTAGCATCTTTAGGATTCTCTATGTATAGTATCATGTCATCTGCAAACAGTGACAGTTTTACTTCTTCTTTTCCAATTTGGACTCCTTTTATTTCTTTTTCTTCTTTGCTGTGGCTAAAACTTAAAAAAACTGTGTTGAATAATAATGGTGAGAGTGGACAACCTTGTCTTGTTCCTGATCTTAGTGGAAATGGTTTCAGTTTTTCACCAGTGAGAATGATATTGGCTGTGGGTTTGTCATATATGGCCTTTATTATGTTGAGGTAAGTTCCCTCTGTGCCTACTTTCTGGGCTGGGTTTATCATAAATGGGTGTTGAATTTTGTCAAAATCTCTTTTTGTATCTACTGAGACGATCATGTGGTTTTTCTCCTTCAGTTTGTTAATATGGTGTATCACATCGATTGATTTGTGTATATTGAAGAATCCTTGCATTCCTGGGATAAACTCCACTTGATCATGGTGTATGAGCCTTTTAATGTGCTGTTGGATTCTGTTTGCTATTATTCTGTTGAGGATTTTTGCATCTATGTTCATCAGTGATGTTGGCCTATAACTTTCATTTTCTTGTGACATCTTTGTCTGGTTTTGGTATCAGGGTGATTGTGGTCTCGTAGAATGAGTTTGGGAGTGTGCTTCTGTCTGCTATATTTTGGAAGTGTTTGAGATGGATAGGTGTTAGCTCTTCTCTAAATGTTTGATATAATACGCCTGTGAAGCCATCTGGTCCTGGGCTTTTATTTGTTGGAAGATTTTTAATCAGAGTTTCAATTTCAGTGCTTGTGATTGGTCTGTTTATATTTTCTGTTTCTTCCTGGTTCAGTCTCTGAAGGTTGTGCTTTTCTAAGAATTTGTCCATTTCTTCCAGGTTGTCCATTTTATTGGCATATAGTTGCTTGTAATAATCTCTCATGATCCTTTGCATTTCTACAGTGTCAGTTGGTACTTCTCCTTTTTCATTTCTAATTCTTTTGAATTGAGTCTATTCCCTTTTTTTCTTGCTGAGTCTGGCTAATGGTTTATCAATGTTTATCTTCTCAGAGAACCAGCTTTTAGTTTTACTGATCTTTGCTATCATTTCCTTCATTTCTTTCTCATTTATTTCTGATCTGATCTTTATGATTTCTTTCCTTTTGCTAACTTTGGGGTTTTTTTGTTCTTCTTTCTCTAATTGCTTTAGGTGTAAGCTTAGGATTTTTATTGTTTCTTGAGGTAGGATTGTATTGCTATAAACTTCCCTCTTAGAACCATTTTTGCTATATCCCGTAGGTTTTGGGCTCTCATGTTTTCATTGTCATTTGTTTCTAGGTATTTTCTGTTTTCTTCTTTGATTTCTTCAGTGATCTCTTGATTATTTAGTAGTATATTGTTTAGCATCCATGTGTTTGTATATTTTAGTTTTTTTCCTGTGATTGATATCTACTCTCACAGTGCTGAGGTAAGAAAAGATACTTGATAAGATACTTGATTTAAATTTTCTTAAATTTACCAAGGCTGGATTTTTGACCCAGTATATGATCTATCCTGGAGAACGGTCCATGAGCACTTGAGAAGAAAGTGTATTCTGTTGTTTTGGGATGGAACGTCCTATAAATATCAGTTAAGTCCATCTTGTTTAATGTGTCATTTAAACCTTGTGTTTCCTTATTTATTTTCATTTTGGATAATCTGTCCATTGGTGAAACTGGGGTGTTAAAATCCCCTACTATGATTGTGTTACTGTTGATTTCCCCTTTTATGGCTGTTAGTATTTGCCTTATGTATTGAGGTGCTCCTATGTTGGGTGCATAAATATTTACAATTGTTATATCTTCTTCTTGGATCGATCCCTTGATCATTATGTAGTGTCCTTCTTTGTCTCTTGTAATAGCCTTTATTTTATTTTATTTTATTTTTTATTTTTTTTTTAAATTTTATTTTATTTTATTTTTTTGCTTTATAACAAATTTAATCAGTTATACATATATATATGTTTCCATATCCCCTCCCTTTTGCGTCTCCCTCCCACCCTCCCTATCCCACCCCTCCAGGCGGTCACAAAGCACCGAGCTGACCTCCCTGTGCTATGCGGCTGCTTCCCACTAGCTATCTACCTTACGTTTGGTAGTGTATATATGTCCATGCCGCTCTTTCACTTTGTCACAGCTTACCCTTCCCCCTCCCCATATGCTCAACTCCATTCTCTAGTAGGTCTGTGTCTTTATTCCTGTCTTACCCCTATGCTCTTCATGACATTTTTTTTTCTTAAATTCCATATATATGTGTTAGCATACAGTATTTGTCTTTCTCTTTCTGACTTACTTCACTCTGTATGACAGACTCTAGGTCTATCCACCTCATTACAAATAGCTCAATTTCATTTCTTTTTATGGCTGAGTAATATTCCATTGTATATATGTGCCACATCTTCTTTATCCATTCATCCGATGATGGACACTTAGGTTGTTTCCATCTCCAGGCTATTGTAAATAGGGCTGCTATGAACATTTTGGTACATGACTCTTTTTGAATTATGGTTTTCTCAGGGTATATGCCCAGTAGTGGGATTGCTGGGTCATATGGTAGTTCTATTTGTAGTTTTTTAAGGAACCTCCATACTGTTCTCCATAGCGGCTGTACCAATTTACATTCCCACCAGCAGTGCAAGAGTGTTCCCTTTTTTCCACACCCTCTCCAGCATTTATTGTTTCTAGATTTTTTGATGATGGCCATTCTGACCGGTGCGAGATGATATCTCATTGTAGTTTTGATTTGCATTTCTCTAATGAGTAAAGATGTTGAGCATCCTTTCATGTGTTTGCTGGCAGTCTGTATATCTTCTGTGGAGAAACAACGTGATACACCATATTAACAAATTGAAGGAGAAAAACCATATGATCACCTCAATAGATGCAGAGAAAGCTTTCGACAAAATTCAACACCCATTTATGATAAAAACCCTGCAGAAAGTAGGCATAGAGGGAACTTTCCTCAACATAATAAAGGCCATATATGACAAACCCACAGCCAGCATCGTCCTCAATGGTGAAATACTGAAACCATTTCCACTAAGATCAGGAACTAGACAAGGTTGCCCACTTTCACCACTCTTATTCAACCTAGTTTTGGAAGTTTTAGCCACAGCAATCAGAGAAGAAAAGGAAATAAAAGGAATCCAAATTGGAAAAGAAGAAGTAAAGCTGTCACTGTTTGCAGATGACATGATACTATACATAGAGAATCCTAAAGATGCTACCAGAAAACTACTAGAGTTAATCAATGAATTTGGTAAAGTTGCAGGATACAAAATTAATGCACAGAAATCTCTGGCATTCCTATATACTGATGATGAAAAATCTGAAAGTGAAATCAAGGAAAGACTCCCATTTACCATTGCAACAAAAAGAATAAAATATCTAGGCATAAACCTACCTAAGGAGACAAAAGACCTGTATGCAGAAAATTATAAGATACTGATGAAAGAAATTAAAGATGATACAAATAGATGGAGAGATGTACCATGTTCTTGGATTGGAAGAATCAACATTGTGAAAATGCCTCTACTACCCAAAGCAATCTACAGGTTCAATGCAATCCCTATCAAACTACCACTGGCATTTTTCACAGAACTAGAACAAAAAATTTCACAATTTGTATGGAAACACAAAAGACCCCGAATAGCCAAAGCAATCTTGAGAACGAAAAATGGAGCTGGAGGAATCAGGCTCCCTGACTTCAGACTATACTACAAAGCTACAGTAATCAAGACAGTATGGTACTGGCACAAAAACAGAAAGATAGATCAATGGAACAGGATAGAAAGCCCAGAGTTAAACCCACGGACATATGGTCACCTTATCTTTGATGAAGGGGGCAGGAGTGTACAGTGGAGAGAGGACAGTCTCTTCAATGGGTGGTGCTGGGAAAACTGGATAGGGACATGTAAAAGTATGAGATTAGATCACTCCCTAACACCATACACAAAAATAAGCTCAAAATGGATTAAAGACCTAGATGTGAGGCCAGACACTGTCAAACTCTTGGAGGAGCACATGGGCAGAACACTCTATGACATGAATCGCGGCGGGATCCTTTTGGACCCACCTCCTAGAGAAATGGAAATAAAGACAAAAATAAACACATGGGACCTGGTGAGGCTTGGAAGCTTTTGCACAGCAAAGGAGACCATGGACAGGACCAGAGGACGGCCCTCAGAATGGGAGAAAGTATTTGCAGATGAAGCAACTGACAAAGGATTAATCTCCAAAATTTATAAGCAGCTCATGCAGCTCAATAACAAAAAAACAAACAGCCCAGTCCAGAAATGGGCAGAAGACCTAAATAGACGTTTCTCCACAGCCTTTATTTTAAAGTCTATTTTGTCTGATATGAGAATTGCTACTCCAGCTTTCTTTTGATTTCCATTTGCATGGAATATCTTTTTCCATCCCCTCACTTTCAGTCTGTATGTGTCCCTAGGTCTGAACTGGGTCTTCTTTAGACAGCATATGTATGGGTCTTGTTTTTGTATCCATTCAGCCCGTCTATGTCTTTTGATTGGAGCATTTAATCCATTTACATTTAAGGTAATTCTTGATATGTATGTCCCTATTACCGTTTTCTTAATTGTTTTGGTTTTGTTACTGGAGGTTTTTTCCTTCTCTTCTTTTTCCTGCCTAGAGAAGTTCCTTTAGCATTTGTAGTGAAGCTGGTTTGGTGGTGCTGAATTCTCTTAGCTTTTGCTTGTCTGTAAAGGTTTTAATTTCTCCATCGAATCTGAATGAGATCCTTGCTGCATAGAGTAGTCTTGGTTGTAGGTTTTTCCCTTTCATCACTTTAAATATGTCTTGCCACTCCCTTCTGGCTTGCAGAATTTCTGCTGAAAGATCAGCTGTTAACCTTATGGGGATTCCCTTGTATGTTATTTGTGGTTTTCCCTTGCTGCTTTTAAGATTTTTTCTTTGTATTTAATTTTTGATAGTTTGATTAATATGTGTCATGGTGTGTTTCTCCTTGGATTTATCCTGTATGGGAATCTCTGTGCTTCCTTGACTTGATTGACTATTTCCTTTCCCATATTAGAGAGGTTTTTAACTGTAATCTCTTCAAATATTTTCTCAATCCCTTTCTTTTTCTCTTCTTCTTCTGGGTCCCCTATAATTCGAATGTTGGTGCATTTAATGTTGTCCCTGTTGTCTCTGAGACTGTCCTCAATTCTTTTCATTCTTTTTTCTTTATTCTGCTCTACTGTATATATTTCCACTACTTGTCTTCCAGGTCACATATCTGTTCTTCTGCCTCAGTTATTCTGCTATTGATTCCTTTTAGAGAATTTTTAATTTCATTTATTGTGTTGTTCATCATTGTTTGTTTGCTCTTTAGTTTTTCTAGGTCCTTGTTAAATGGTTCTTGTATTTTCTCCATTCTATTTCCAATATTTTGGATCATCTTTAGTATCGTTACTCTGAATTCTTTTTCAGGTAGACTGCCTATTTCCTCTTCATTTGTTTGGTCTGGTGGGTTTTTACCTTGCTCCTTCATCTGCTGTGTATTTCTCTGTCTTCTCATTTTGCTTAACTTACTGTATTTGGGGTCTCCTTTCGCAGGCTGCATGTTCGTAGTTCCCGTTGTTTTTGGTGTCTGTCCCCAGTGGCTAAGGTTGGTTCAGTGGGTGTGTAGCTTCCTGGTGGAGGGGACTGGTGCCTGTGTTCTGGTGGATGAGGTTGGATCTTGTCTTTCTGGTGGGCAGGTCCGTGTTTGGTGGTGTGTTTTGGGGTGTCTGTGAACTTATTATGATTTTAGGTAGCCTCTCTCTTAAAGGGTGGAGTTGTGTTCCTGTCTTGCTAGTTGTTTGGCATGGGGATTCCAGCACTGGAGCTTGTTGGTCATTGAGTGGAGCTGGGCATTAGCATTGAGATGGTGATCTCTGGGAGTGCTCTCGCCCACTGATATTATGTGGGCCTGAGAGGTCTCTGGTGGTCCAGTGTCCTGAACGCAGCTCTCTCACTTCAGAGGCTCAGGCCTGACACCTGGCTGGAGCACCAAGACCTGTTCAGGCCCATGGCTCAGAAGAAAAGGGAGGAAAAAGAAAGAGAGTGAGAAAAAATAAATGAATAAAATAAAATAAAGTTATTAAAATAAAAAAATTTTTAAAATTAAAATTAAATAATTAAAAATGTACAATAAAAAAGGAAGAGAGCAACCAAACCAATAAACAAATTCACCAGTGATAACAAGTGCTAAAAACTATAGTAAGATAAATATAAAAATCCAAAACTAGTCAGTCACATACAGCAAACCCCAAGTCTACAGTTGCTCCCAAAGTCCACCTCCTCAATTTTGGCTGATTCGTTGTCTATTCATGTATTCCACAGATGCAGGGCACATCAAGTTGATTGTGGAGATTTAATCTGCTGCTCCTGAGGCTGCTGGGAGAGATTTCCCTCTCTCTTCTTTGTTCGCACAGCTCCTGGGGTTCAGCTTTGGATTTGGCCCCGCCTCTGCATGTAGGTCTCCTGAGGGCATCTGTTCCCTGTCCAGACAGGACGGGGTTAAATGAGCAGCTGATTCGGGGACTTTGGCTCAGTGAGACCGGGGGGGAGGGAGGGGTATGGATGCGGGGCGAGCCTGCTGTGGAAGAGGCTGGTGGGACGTTGCACCAGCCCAAGGCGCGCCGTGCGTTCTCCCATGGAATTTGGCCCTGGATCATGGGGCCCTCCCTGGCAGTGATGGGCATCACAGGCTCCCGGGAGGGGAGGTGGGGATAGTGACCTGTGCTCGCACACAGGCTTCTTGGTGGCAGCAGCAGCAGCCTTAGCATCTCATGCCCCTCTCTGGGGTCCATGCTGATAGCCACAGCTCACGCCTGTCTCTGGAGCTCGTTTAGGCAGTGCTCTGAATCCCCTCTCCTCGCACATCCCAAAACAATGGTCTCCTGCCTCTTAGGCAGTTCCAGACTTTTTCCCGGACTCCCTCCCGGCTAGCTGTGGTGCAGTAGCCCCCTTCAGGCTGTGTTCACGCTGCCAGTCCTCTCCCTGGGGTTTGACCTCCGAAGCCTGAGCCTCAGCTCCCAGCCCCGCCCACCCTGGCAGGTGAGCAGACAAGCCTCTTGGGCTGGTGAGTGCCAGTCGGCACTGATCCTCTGTGCAGGAATCTCTCCGCTTTGCCCTCCGCACCCCTGTTGCTGCGCTCTCCTCTGTGGCTCCGAAGCTTCCCCCTCCGCCACCTGCAGTCTCCGCCCCCGAAGGGGCTTCCTAGTGTGTGGTGCCCTTTCCTCCTTCACATCTCCCTCCCACTGGTGCAGGTCCCGTCCCTATTCTTTTGTCTCTGTTTTTTCTTTTTTCTTTTGCCCTACCCAGGTACGTGGGGAGTTTCTTGCCTTTTGGGAGGTGTGAGGTCTTCTGCCAGCTTTCAGTAGGTGTTCTGTAGGAGTTGTTCCATGTGTAGATGTATTTCTGATGTATTTGTGGGAGGAAGGTGATCTCCACATCTTAGTCCTCCGCCATCTTGAAGCTCTTCCTCTAATTTCTATAAAAGAAGGAATCCCGTGTCTTTGATTCATTGCTGTGTCCCCATGTTCTAAAAGAGTGCCAGGCAAAGAGTAGGTATTCAAAAAACAAACCATCAACAACAAAAAAAAGTAAAAGAGAATCTCTATTTATTGAACAAATTAATGAACTCTAGGAACTCCAAGAAACCTCCTCTTGCCTAGTCACAGTGTCTTTGCAAACAGTGTGGGCTGCACAGGCAGTCAAAGGAAACACAAACATGGGCTGTCAGCTTGCTGCCATGGCCCCCCCAAATAAGATGATATTGGGGACCATTTGCATGGTGATGTTTTGGCACAGAACTGAGGTGGCAGAATGAATTCCAGGTGTGGGCAGTGTCAACTCCACAAAACAGCAAACAAGATTAGCTTCAGTGTTCAGTTTGATTTCAGAATGCCAACTTAGGATGCAGCCTGAGAAGTCACCAGAGACATGAGGCATCAAAAGCTACATTTTATGTCAGGCATCAAAGAACAAGAAGCAGAAAAAGGGGTCAACATAGTTAAGAGATGGGGATCAAAGAAGAAACCACGAGCGGGTTCTGACTGCACTCTGTGATAGTTACATCCTTATTGAGTGATTCCTGTAACTGTCCTGAAGGAACCATCTGGAGTTTGATCCTTGCTGTACAAGGTACACATTTCACCTGAAGTGGACCCAGTTTCCCAAATTATGGAGCCACAAATATATCAGGTATAGTTTCAAACAATCTTCAGTTTTAGGATGGTATTTTCAATTCAGAAGCTTTTTAAAAAATGTGATTGCCTTCTTTGAAGGCTTGAAAAGCTGGAGAATGGAAGGAAATTGGACTCTACCTAAAAGTCAACCTCTCCTTTACCCACCTCCCCATTCAGGGAACAGCTGCTTGAAATCCAGTTACCATTCTTTCTAGATTGACCTTCTTGACGTGAGTATATCACCCTTTCCTAGTAGCCCAGCTCCCCCATTTATAAAACTGGAGTCAAAATCCCTTCATCATAATGCTAGAATGTAAATTAAATAATTAGTTACTTGTTAAACACTTTGAAAATGCTAAGTATTGTTATTATTTCAAGGGTAATTTACTTCTTCTGATTCATTCATAATTATTTCATCAAAGCATTGTTCAGTAAGAGCTGTTTGATGTGTAAAATGCCTTATGGGCATTCCCTATAAGACTTTTGTTGTCAAAATCAGATGAAGACCTTGCCAACTGGAACTCATTTACACCCAAAAGGTTTGCAATAGTGCAGGTCTCAAATCACTCCCTTATGGGTCAGAGCCTGTTGGAAAATGAACAAGTCCCAGAGCAGTGATTCATCTCTGAATTTGTCTGTAATGGTTTCTTACCAGAAAATCAAATATGGACCAAAGCCAGGCACTGGTAGCAACTGGGAACCTGATCAAATTTGGTTTTGGCCTTTTTCCCTGATCCTTACACCATCCTGAGAAGCCCTGCTTCCTCAGTTTCAGTTGCCAACTCAATCTTTCTGAAATTTACATATAGCTGTAGGTCATATTGGAAGGTTGATCTGCTACACTGAGTCCCTTAATGAAATTAATCATGATGACCCCTGAATCCATTTGTCAAAGTTTGAAAAGTACTCCTTAGAGCAGAGGGACTGGAATAGTTAATCTCTGGTAGGCATGAGTCACAGCCTGAAACTGCCAACGATAAGAAATATCCTTGAAGTCAAGCCTTCTATTTAAAAAAAAAATCATGAAAAAGTTGATTTTTCTCTATACTATATATTCTTATTTATTTCAGTATAAAAGTAATGTTTAAATTATTTACTGTTTAGGTTACATAATTTCTTCCCATTTCCACCCTCAGTTACTGGTTTTAGAATATCCATCATTTTTAGCTACTGTCTTTTTAAATCTTCAAACGTGCTTCAGGAGTGTCAACACCCCAGATCTAATACCCAAATAGGCAACTTCTCTCAACTCCCCTCTTTGATTTTGCTTCTGGATTCCCCATGTTGGTACATGATCATTGCTCTAAACAAGCCACAAAATAACTGGGAGTCATCCCAAACTCTGTCGTTATCCTCATGCCAAATTTAGTCACTTAGTGCCACTGATGCACTGATTTTTACCTTATTTTAAATCAATTCCTTAAAAAAAATTTTTTTACTGTCCTGCATTACTTAAGGTACTTTCACTTCTAAGAAAGAGAAACTCAACCCAAAGTGCACTAAATATTAATGGAAACCTAGTGGCTCAAATAAATGAAAAATCTGGAAGTGGTAAGGGTTTCAATGGAGGTATGTTAAAGTAGCTTAATGATATTGTCAAAAACCAGCTTCTGTACGTCTATACTTTCCCTTTCCATGACATTATTTTGTTTTCAGTCGGCCTTCCCTCTTAGTTAAGATGGTCTGCTTCAGCATCTAGGGCTATGCAGTTCCATATTTTCATCCTGCAGGAAGGACACCACTTATCATAGCTCTCTGAATAAAATGGTTAAAGTTTTCTTCCCTCCAAAAAAAACCTTCCAGCAAACAACTTCTTTTGTGGCTCAACTTGTATCACATGTCACTGTGGCTGAGGGATAAGACTTTCTGATTGGCTTAAGTTAATCAGATCTACCTGGAACTGACATTGACATCAATCATATATGACTGGCTAATAATGGAGATGGCAATCTCACTGTCCCCCACCACTGTTTTTGAAATATGATTACCATAAAGGATGGGGAGTGGCAATTGGGTGGCAAAGTATATGCTGACTCATCATCAATGCCTTACTTTGAGCATTTGTTATCTGCATGGAATACCTGAGAGTCTGGGAAGTTATTTTGCTACTCATCATTCATTTCCCTTTTTCTTAGCTGAACTCTCTGCCTCTGTGTCTTTCTCAAACCATCTATCCTCCATGCTATCCCCAGAATAATCTTTCCAAGACATCATTCTTTTTACATGACGTCTACAATTAAAACCATTAGGTGACACCACATCATTCACAAAGAGTGACTTTTAAGATGTGCTCTATGGGTTCAACCAGAAGACTCTTATTTTATCTGTTCTAATATTTTAGATATGACTTTGTTTGAAGGGAAAAGGTTAAGGATAAAGTTAAAAACCAGTGATCCATAGAATAAAGTTCAAGCTTGAACTTCCATGATCTGGGCTTTTACTCCCTCTCTAACGTAGCTCCCCACCACACCCTCTCCATATTTTATACACCACTACTAGCTAGTTACCTATGGGTCTCCAAATAATCCATTTCCTCTACCTAGAATTCCTTTCCTCCACCAAACCTGACTAATCTGCCTAAAATCTGTATGTTCTTTCTTTAAAATCCATCTTGGCCATTAATACCTGAAGCCCAAACAGTGCTGGTCAGACTTGCCCGTTATCATCACCCTGTATTGTTAATATTAATAGGTATTATTATTTTTATAATATTTTCACCCCTAGCACTTAGTATATCTCCTGGCATCTAAAAACTTCTAAGCTGAAATAAATAGAAATGAATATAATTCCAGTGGTGAAACTTGCCCCACAGCATAGTGTAGCCAACACAGGCTTTTTAATCACTCACTCATGGGCTTTCATTCCAGAGTTAACGACTTGTTCAGTGGGTCACTGCTGACAAATCATTTATTTTCTTTGAGACTTAGTTGGTTTTTTTTGTTTGTTTATTTGTTCTGGGGTTTGGTTTTCATTTGTAAAAAGGGGAAAGTACTTGAGAAAGTTGGTGTGCGTATAAATTAAAATAATGGTATGGTTTTTTTTTTTTTTTTTTTTTTACATTGAGTAGAATATTGGTTAAAGTGAGTTAGCTGTGATTAACAGAAAACAGAAATTATTATATCATAATGAGATGACCAGGGGTGGAGTAGTTCTAGGTTTGGTAATTCAGTGGAGATATGGCATCATTCAAGACACATTTTTCTATCTTTTTTGCCCTGCCCTTTTTTTTTTTTTTTTTTTTTTTGTGGTACGCGGGCCTCTCACTGTTGTGGCCTCTCCCATTGTGGAGCACAGGCTCTGGACACGCAGGCCCAACGGCCATGGCTCACGGGCCTAGCCGCTCCATGGCACGTGGGATCTTCCCAGACCGGGACACGAACCTGTGTCCCCTGCATTGTCAGGCGGACCCTCAACCACTGCGCCACCAGGGAAGCCCTGCCCTGCCATTTTGAGCATCTTGACTTTGACCTAAAATGCGTACATTCACAGCTGCAGGTTGGCTGCAATGAACCCAGGCATCACCTCCCCACATAGCTATTTACTCACATGCACCTCTTTTGAAAAATGAGGAAACTTTTAAAAGATGTGTCCCAGGCAAATCTCTCTCCCCACAAGTCTCATGGATAATAACTGTGCCACAAGGCCATTCCTAAAACAATCACTGGCAAGAATGATTATCACCGCTGGATTGTCATAGCTGGTTCAGGTCAATCAGGATTTGCCATGGAGCTCTGAAGAGCCTCCTCTGGAGACAATGGCTATCAGTTACCTGAACAAAATCAGAATCTGCTTAGTGGGGAAAAAGCAGGTTAATAACAATAAGGTAGACGGCTCTACACGACCTCTTTTTTCAACGTTTAGTTATTTCTCTAATCACTCACGTCTAGGGAAGAGAGTAATCCACCTTCTCGTAAAGGCAGTTTTCTTCTTTTCACTGACTTTAATCACTGTTGATTTCATTAACTGCCCTTAAGTATCCCTGTGAAGTCATATAATTTGGAATATTTATTTCATGAATAACAGGAAACTCAAGACACAGAGAGGGACAAGAATCTCCTGCATAGTGGGCCAGTTTTCAGTCTCACTCTGCTTCTGCCTTACACCCTTGAACTCCTTCCTGCTTAATTAAAACTGCAAGACAACATCACTGCGAGTCAGTTCAGCTTCCCAGATTGACCATGATGCTGATTCCACATTCATAATTCATAAATTCTCCTCAGTGTTAAGAATGAAGACTTGGCTGATTAAGGATTCTCTATGGATTACTGCAGATGTCTGAATTGCTGAAACAATGGGCAGCCATGCAGTGTCTTTCTGATCTACATAAACATGGGATGTGGAAGAAGAAAAGAGGCATTTTTCTTTCCCCTTCAGAAATCTCACTTGACATTTTGCAAGGGACATTTATTGGAATGTCAGTTTGATAAAACCGTTTGCAGGAGTCACCCAGCATTTGCTCCTGAGCTATAACAATTGTTAAGAACCATAATTACTCTGGGCAGGTTTAAAGGAAAAAAAAATATTATCAGAAGATTTGGGCAAAATACCTCCAAGCAAGTAGCTATATTTCTTCTGGCTTCCTGTTGAATTACAGTCTCTCTGATACAGCCCTACCGAATCTGAACTCTGGGTTAGTAGCAAAGTTACCAACAGTTGTCATGGCAGATGGTAACATAGTAGTATGCATCAGAGAGACAAATAGTATGGGCTGCAGAGGTGTCTTCAAATATAGAGGATATAAAGCCTGGGGGTGGGATTTTATATCTGGATAATATTATATTATGTAGTAATAATAATAATGATGGTTAATAATGGCAAACACTTGTATTGAACTCACTGTGAACTACATACTGTTCTAAGAGCTTTATATCTAGGAGCTCATTAATTCCAATCTTATGGTACAGGGAATTTTTTTTCTTTTAAAAAGATTTTATTAAAGATCTTTATTTATTTAGTTAGTTATATTTTATTTTTGGCTCCATTGGGCCTTCATTGCTGCACGCAGGCTTTCTCTAGTTGCGGCAAGCGGGGGCTACTCTTCTTTGTGGTGTGCGGGCTTCTCATTGTGGTAGCTTCTCTTGTGGAGCATGGGCTTTAGGCATGCGAGTTTCAGTAGTTGTGGCAGGCGGGCTCAGTAGTGTGGCTTGTCCTATCATGCTGTGTGTATCAGCTGGGGCATGGCAGGCGGCTCTGGCTTCCCACCTTCTTCAGAGATGCGGGTAGTAGGCAGTATTTCATCTTTGGGTAACAAGGAACATTATTATCTCCATTTTGCTTATGAGTAAACTGAGGCACAGAGAGGTAAAGAAACTTGCCCAAAGTCATGTTGGAATTGTAACCCTAAAATATTCCTAAGCTTCACTATAGCTATTATATTTTATTATCTCCTGATACGTCCCATACATTCAAGCACTTTATAATATGACTGTGAAGATGCCTGTACTTGTTTCCTTATCTACTGAATAGTTGTAGCAAAAAGGTTAATGTTTACTTGGAGCTCACCGTGTGCTGGGGACTGTTAGGGGTTTGTTAATGTTTTAGTTAATCCTGAAAGTGACC
Organism: Mesoplodon mirus; assembly: GCF_964341445.2. Lineage (NCBI taxonomy): Eukaryota > Metazoa > Chordata > Mammalia > Artiodactyla > Ziphiidae > Mesoplodon > Mesoplodon mirus. The sequence goes on from NC_138983.1 coordinate 18,981,675, forward strand.
CTGTCAGGCAGGTATAATTATTAAGTCTTTAGAGAATCTCTTACTCTAGGAAACTAAGGAAGAAGAATGTTAAATAACTCGTAATTAGCGAGGCCGAGGTTAAAAACCAAGAAACGGGAGCCTGGATTTGAATGCTGCCTATCTCGCTGAATAATTATAAAATAACATACTTTATAATATATAGACATTTCTGATAAGACAAAAGAATCAACTAAATTAAAAAGTGTATATATTTTTATTTGTGGAAAGCAGATATACTATCAGCAAAATGATTTGTTCTGTCCTTGGTGTGGTCCTTCATTTATTGAAAGCTGTTCCTTGAAATGATTTTTCATGTGCAGCATCTTTACTGGGTACTGTTTGTGGAAAGATAAAAATGATGTAGCCTTTTCTCTCTAAAAGCTTCAGAGTTGAGAGGAAGAAACAGTCATGGAATCACACAACTTACAACATAGTGGCCACTGAGAGTACCAACATCTATTATCCCCTCAGAGGTCTTTCGGGAGAACCTCTTTGCATCACGTTTCTCCTCTGTTTGTGGCATGGTGAGGAGGGGATGGCTGCATTGCCCCCAGATCTCTTTGGAGAAATGATGTAGACATTCATAAGAGGATTCCTGTGGAGCACTTGGAAGCTTTTAAGAAAAGTTTCTTCATTACTATTTCAAGGTTCTATTATCCCAAAATGCCACCTCAAAAACTATCAAAGGCTGATCTTCAGAAATTCAGTCCTGCTCTGTACACAAAGCAGGATGCTCCCTGAGAGGAAAAAACAGTTTTTCTGCATCATCAAAGGCTTACAGTATTGCAGACCTCCCACATCTTTTGTTTGAAGTTGAATCCCTGTCAGGTTCAAAGGTGCTGTGTTAGTTTATTTTCTTTCTTGGTGAGTGAAGGAAAGATTCATTTAGACCACTTTAAGATATAAGGGGTTTTACAAGGGTACAAAAGGACAGGAGCAATGGTAGAGTATGACAGCTGGGAATATAGGCTCTGAAGCCCTAAGACTTGGGTTTGAATCCTGACTCTAATAACAGTAGCCTTGAAATTTTCACAAGTTACTTTACCTCTTTGTGTCTCAATTTTCACATGTGTTAAATGAGAAAAATAGCAGTAATGAGCTCATAGAGAGTTTGTAATGGATACATGATCTAGTATATATAAAGTACTAGATGGGATACTAGCACCAAGTGCTCAAGAAGAGGTAGCTTTTATTATGTCATCAGGAACTGAAGTCCTTGGCATTAGTTAATCTCTGGCTCTCTCTCACCCTCATGACATTTCTGATTTTCCCTGTGTATTTCTGCTTAGTCATATGTCTAGTGTCTCATCATTATCAAATAGATGTGGCCCCTCCCAATCTCAACTCTATCTCCTGCATCCTTCCATTGCCAGCTTCCATTGCCAGTTGCACCAATCTCTCCTTGTTCCATCATCCGAATTTCTGAGAGAGAGAATCTCCTGGCTTAAGGAAGGGCATTTAGCTTTGGGCATAGCAAGCATTGTGGATCTGGTATCTACGCTTGGTCTACTTGGCTGTGTCATGGGTTGGTGTCTTAGTCCATCTGGGCTGCTCTGATAAAATCTCACAGACTGTGAGCCTTATTATATAAGACACATTTATTTCTCACTGTTCTGGAGGCTGGAAGTCTAAGATCAGGGTGTCAGCATGGTTGGGTTCTGGTGGAGGCCCTCTTCTAGGTTGCAGACTGCTAACTTCTTCCTGTGTCTTCACATGGTGGAAGAGTGTAGGGAGTTCTATGGGGCTGCTTTTATAAAAACACTAATCCCATTCATGAGGGCTCCATCCTCAGGACTTAAGCATCTCCTGAAGGCCCTACCTTCTAATACTGTCACATTGGGAGTTAGGATTTTAACATATGAATTTGGGTTGGGGAATAAATATTTAGACCATAGTAGTTGGAGTTATTGAGCCCTGCTTGTTCATCAGGGGTTCTGTGGGTCAATGTCCCTCAGAAAAGGACATTCTGAGACATGACCTGCCTAATGCAAGTAGAATCAAGTGGAAGAGTGGATTATAGGGCCAGGAAGTATGTGCCTATTGATATTGTACAGTTAATTGTCATTCCACCTGCACATTCCTTATTTCTTCATTACAATTCCTCAACTCTGCCTTTAGTCCAGGACTGGTTCATCTTTTTACCTCCTAAACCAGGCATAACACTGGATATATTGAGTGTTTAAACCCTTATGATATGTTTACTAAATATTTGATAAATGAGTTAATGAATAATTATCAGGTATTTTCTCTATTTTCATCTGTGAAGATAATGTTTAAAATTAACATACTACCTATAACTAAATTTTTCCAGTAATTTAATTCTAGACTCTATATTATGACCTTAATGTGTGCTATACAGTTAAACTTTCTCAGTGACCCCATAAGGTAAAATTTACTGTTTCCGTTTAACATATGAGAAAACAGAGCCCTAGAAAGTAATCTAGCTGAACCCATATAGGAATTAAGCAGTAAAGTGAGCCTTTAAATCCATGTTTGTTGTATTTTAGAGCTTCTTTTTCACCGTCTATTATCATATGATTGTGGTAGTTCATATTGTTGATTTTTGGCCTACTCCTCTAGCCATCAAGATCTCTGAGTATTTATTTTAACATTCCCTTTGTTATCTACTTCCCCACCTTTTCTCATGGACGAATTTACAAGGTACACATTCTGTTTAATATCACAGGACCAAGAATAGAACCCAATGACTCAAGCGTGGAGCCCTTCCTAAAGATTAGTGCCAAAATAATTAATCAGTCTTCTCTGGGTGCAGTGTTCAGATAGTTACCAATCCACTTAATGGTACTGTCAGTCAGCTCAGAGATCTTCACCTGGACCTGAAGAAGGTCATGAAAGATTTTGTAATGAATTCACACTTATACACAAATCCCATTTCCTTACAGCCATCTTCCAGGCAATACTTCTCTCTATAGAGCATCTGTTCCTCATCACCCTGTTTTAAGTGAAGGCTCGATTGGTATTTCCTACCAATGTCTGATTTCACAAGGAGAGCAATAATAGGAAAGCTTATTTTTTTAATTAAGAAAGTTCTCGTCTTGGACATTTGCATTCTCTCACTGCCTCTGAGCATAGCATTTATTCATTGACAGCGCCAGCTCTGTTGGAGAAAGAGCAGAAGGAAGGGCCTAACTGGAAATTCATGCCACATCTTTGAAGGCATACACATCTGGTTCCTCTGTTTCACTGTTTGAAAAGTGCCAGACTCATTGGACCCAGATGCTAATGCCACACAGTAGCAAGTCAAGACTAAGGGGACAGTGTTCTGACTTTGATTTCTGAGCTCTTTCTGATTTACTACAGTGGTGGAGAGCATGAATGCCAGGGTTCTAAAACAATATGATTGGTCAGGTGGTATTTGGAGGAGGGCATTTTCTTCCATTTAAGTATTTCTTACCTTTAGAAAGAAGATTATGAATTGGGTTAATATGTGGAGACAGAATAATGACAAATTTTAGAGACTATAAAGATTGAATGATCATAAGTTAAATCATAGATGGTTTATCAGTAGGTCGTAACATTTTTAAAGTCATGATAATATCGCAGAAATCTTGAGAACTTAATACAGCCAATAACTCTCTCCCCAGAAATTTCCCATTAATAAACACCTCCCCCCCCACACACACACAGTAATATATCTCATATCAAAGTGTTCAAGAGCCAGTGACGCTACTCTTGGAAACCAGGTCAAGGACCCTTAGGTCAAATACTATTTAAGAAAAAAATGTAAAGCTGAATTCCTCCTCAAGTTAGGGGGATTAAATAAATTATAGAACTGTGTAATAAAAAATAGATATCATAGACCGCTTAGTTGATTTGATTTGAGTCTCTGGGAATCACTGTTCATGTTCAAAACAGCTACAAAATGTGTGTGTATATGTGTGTGTATGTGTGTGTTTTCAGATTTTGTTGCTCAACAATAGGTCTGAAAGAATGGCATGTTTCCCCACATTTTTGAAGAAGTTAATACATGTGTCTCAGGGGAGCACAGATCAGATTCCAGATATGCCTGTGTAAATCTGGTAATTCTATGGATAGGTGCATTCTTTAAGTTGACAGCATTAGATTTTCAACGTAGGTTAAAACAGGGATGAAGCTGAGATTAAGTGGAGAGGAACATTTAAACTAGCCAGGTAATTTTCTAATAGAGTATAAGTAAGAGCTATGATCTAGCAAATACATATGGTTCTTCTTGAGAAAATAAACAGTAGATAGAGGTGCCATAGCAATGGAAAGGGAATGGCAGGGATTAAGCTGTATTAATGTATACAATGTATATAAAATGGGCATTTGGGCACTCTCTTTTAGGCAAATAAAAAATTATTTTGTTGGGGTGGGGAAAATGGGTGAAGGTAGTCAAAAGGTAAAAATGTCCAGTTATAAATAGGTAAGTTCTGGGGATGTAATATACAGCATGGTGACTATAGTTAAAATATTGTATATTTTAAGTTGCTAAGAGAATATAAATAAATCTTAAAAGTTCTCATTATAAGAAAGAAAGTGTACAACTATGTGAGGTGATTGTTAGCTAAACTTATTGTGGCAAATAATTTCATAATACTTACATATATCAAATCATGCTGTACATCTTGGACTAATACATTGTTATATGGCAATTATATCTCAAAAAAACTGCAAACAAAAGAAAAAAATTAAATCTAGTAGTGACTTGTGTAAGTATATTTGGTTTCTGATAATAAAGCTAGATAATTGGAGAATGAGGAAGCTGGATGTTGGCAAAACTGAAACAGTGGATTCCATCTGGATAAAGCTGGAAGCCTCTTAGGGCTGAGTTTATTAATCTCAAATCCTAGTCCGGAAGACCTGTTCTAATTTGCTGATTTGCAGACCTACATCATTGCCAGTGACAACCAAGTAAGTAAGCTTAGACGTAGGCCCAAATCTTGTGTAGCATTTTTTAGTAAGAAACATGCTGTTTCAAGAATCACTGGATATAATCAGAGGCATAGGATACATTATCATACCCTGCATTCAGGCACCTCTCTGCTTCTGAGTCTAGGCTTATAAAGCAAAGGAGCTGTTGTTTACACTCAGCAATTGACTTTTTCTTAGGTCAGCTAGTTTAAACTCATGCTGTTTGTTGACTCTCTGATTATTAGACCATTTTTCTTAGTCACTACTGGACTCTTTCCTAATATCCTACAGCCATAACTTACTGTTTTCCTTTTATATCCCGGCTGTGGGAATTCAGGTTGTCACTGAGTATTCCCCGTGCTTGTTGGCGTCGCAAAAGCAGTCAATAGTATCGGCGGCTTTTCCTCACAATTTCCTAGATAATTGTGCTATTTTAATTAGAGTGTGGATAGGCCTATGAATGAGTTGCTAGACTTTTACTCAGTAAGGAGCATCTATTTCTATTTTAATTCACTACTGGTATTCTCTGAGGAAATGCCAAAATGCTTTCAATCTGGAATTAGGACTCCTTTAGTTTCACTGGGGAAATCTGTGCTCCTGGAAAACTCTTAGTTTCGCTCTTTACTCAGTTGCCATGCTGCAAGAGATGGAAAACATCAAAAACTAAAACATCTCAAATGACACCAGGGGTAGGTAAAGCACTTAAAATAAGTTTGATACGTTCCCACAAATAGTATGTTAAAATCTTATAAGAGCACTATGAAGTAGTTGGGTAGGTATTATTCTCACTCTTCAAAATAAGAAAGCCATTTAGACATATCATGGTTATGACTGTGACTTTAGTGAAGTCACTTGACATGTTAATTTCAAAGCCAGATGCGCTGACTTCAAACCCATACCCTGTCTATCGGACACGCTGTCCTCTAACCCTGAGAATCTAAAGAGAAAGTACAAGAAACATTAGGTGACAGCAAGTACAGGAAGCAACACTTACCTTGCCTTGTTTGGACTCAGAGTTATTGGTCTATGTTACATAAATAGGAAAGCAGTTTAGTGATGGGAGAAAGTCGGGGAGTTGAAGTCAGAAAGTTTGAAAGTTCCATTTTTGGCTCTGCCACCCAAACTTTGGGATTTTGTCCACTTACCCTTTCAGTATCAGTTTCTTCACTGTACAGTTAAGATTAGTAATAGCGTTTTGGGGATAATTAAATGTTCTGCTAACAGACCAGTTTATTGGAATTCACTGTCAAGGAAGGTTCCTAAAAGCAGCTTGGATTCCAGGCAAAAAGGGAGCAGATTAGCAAAGGGAAAATTATTTGCCCAAATCATTCCATTTATTTTTGTCCTCCAGGGCTCTGGATCACAGAGTAGACATACTTGTAAATCAGAGAAATGAGAATAGCAGCTTTATATAAAATTTTCAGAAGATGTCAGGACTGGGGAATAAAATGGAGCCCGCTGTCCCTCCCCAAACCTAAACTTTGAGGCCCAGGTGATCAAAATCAGCCACACAGGGGCAGGCAGAGAAGCTGGAAGAGAGAGAGCAGAGACCTGGTGGGGTAACACCTGCTGAACCGAGGCTCAGACAAATCAAAGAAAAATAACTCTCCTTGCCCCTGATTTACAGAGCACAAGAGAGAACTCAGGAACACTGTCTTTGTCTTTCACTCCTCCTCTCATCCTAGTAGGTTAAGCTAATGTAATGAAAGTTCTCGTTGAAACATATCCTATATGTTATGCGGTTTAAAAACCTTCATAAAATCACAGAATATCAGAGTTGCAAGAGAATTTAGGTATCATCCATTCCAGTGATTTTCTTGCTCATTTAGATGTGGAACTATTCACATTTCATAAAAATCTAATGTCTAAAATGAGTTAAAATGCTGCCACTCTTCCTCAACCAGAGGAGAAACTCAGAGCTTTTACCTATCTCCACTGGGGACCTACGGTACGTCAGAACATGCTTTGAAAACCATAGATCTAATCAAACAGCTCATTTCACATTTAGAGACCAAAACCATAAACAGATTAAACGATTTTTCCCAAGTCGCTTAGTGAATTAGCCGTTAAACTTGAACAGGAACTTAAATCTCCTTACTCCCAATTCCAAACCCTTTCTAACTTAAAACACAATGCCCGTTTGCTCAATTATTCTGGAATTCCTCTTAACTCATTATGAAGAGGCAAATCTAAGATCTTCTGCCCACTCATTCCCTGGACTACCCATCTTTGTTATCTGCTGATAGCATCCATCCATAACTACCTGCTACTCAGGAAGTGTCTACCCACACAGGGTTTATGGTAGGGAATCTAAGGGAAGAATCAGAGTGTGGGAAATAAACTTCTGATTTAAATGCCTTAAATGCTTCTAGACCCCGATCCTTATGAAATTAATTCCCACTATTTATTTATGGGTATCTTGTTTTCCTGTGAGCATCTTTTGCATTGAAAACAAGGCAGAAGAGTCATTTCCAGCAGATGCACTGTACGTGAAAAGAAGATTGTGTCTTAATAGGCTACTTTTTCAAGTTTTAATTGGCCTAATTACTTCATGTTTGTAAAGTGCTTTGAAGAGGAAAGGTGTTATATTAGTGTTGCTTGTTATTATTTTAGTTCTCCCAGCAGCATTTGCTGGTTTCTTAAATTGCCTCTCTTGAAGTGACCTAATAATCAAATTGCCAGAGAAGATTTCTTCTTTTTAAGTTTTTCTTCATCTTTTTTTCTTTTTTTAGAGTACCATTATTCAAATGTAAGGAAAGTTGGGAGACTAATGATGTATAGTGCAATCTTCTCGTTTGTCTAAATCAACTTCCCTAGTATTTTTCTAGAGCTGAGGATGAATTGGACCTTTACCCTCTGCCTCTCTCCCAGAGTCTATCTTCGTAAGTGTTAAAGCTAGCTTTTCTAGAGGCCATATCTGACAGTAAAATGTTCTACTGTGAGCCTCTCTCTCTAAAGACCAGGACTCCTGGGAGACTTGAAGAAAGAACTCAGGCCCTTGGTCTCAGGGATGAGAAGGAAAATGAGCCACTCTTACCTTTCCAGCCCTTCCCACACACCTTCCCTGAACAGCAAATGTAGGGAAGGAGGAAAAAGCTGCAAGAGGGTGTCAGAACTTATTGACACTGTTTGTGAAGACACATACTGAAGGGGTATTTCCTCTCTTGTGACATCAAACTTTACTTTTTTTCCACCTATAAAACAGAGATTTTTTTCCTCACCTATGATACAGTAAAAGAAATGGCTTAATTTTTTGTCCTGTTAAGGTGATAGACATGGTGCAAACCAGGAAAGCCATGGCTCATGCCTGTTACAACTCTAGTCATCCAACGAAAGTTTCCCTGGCACAACCTGGCACATCCCGGGGGCCCCTCACGCCAGGCTGTGCCCCCTCCAGCCCCAGCTGGCCTGCCAAAGCCACCTGGCACACACAGTCTACATAGGGGATGTTCCTACACAAGACCAGCCCTTCAAGACAAGGAGACGTAACAGTTTCACATAATTCATAGAAACAAACAGAGAAAAATCAAACAAAATGAAGAGACATAGAAATTTGTTCCAAACAAAAGAATAAGTTAAAAAATAAGTTTTTTTCCTCAGGAAAAAAAATACTTAATGAAACAGAGATAATTCATTTACCTGGTAAAGAGTTCAAAGCAACAGTCATAACGATGATTACTTCTCAGGAAAAGAATAGAGGAATACAATCAGAATGTTAATGAAAAATTAGAAAATATAAAAAAGAATGACTGAGAGCTGAAGAATTCAATAACTAAAATGAAAAATGCACTATAGGGAATCAGTACCAGTTTAGATGATACAGAAGAATGTGTAAGCTACCTGGAGAACAGAATAGTGGAAACCATCCAATCAGAACAGTAAAGTAAAAAGAATTAAAGAAAATGAGGACAGTTTAAGAGACATCTGAGACAATATCAAGTATACTAACATTTACATTATAGAGGTCTGAAATTGAGAAGAGAGAAAAGGGCGGAAAATTTATTTGAAGAAATAATGGCTGGAAACTTCCCTTACCCAGGGAAGGAAATAAATATCCAGGTCCAGGAAGAACAGAGTCCCAAAGACACTACCAAAATTTTTTTTTTTTAAATTACAGGCCAATATCCCTGAGTGATATAGGTGCAAAAATCCTCAACAAGATATAAGCAAACTGAATTCAACAATACATTAAAAGGATCATATAACATGATCTATTGGGATCTATCCTAGAGATTCAAGGATGTGTCAATATTCGCAAATCAATCAATGTGATACAACACATTAATGCAATGAAGGACATAAATCACATGATCATCTCGATAGCTGCAGAAAAAGTATTTGACAAATTCCAACATCCATGTTTTTTTCTTTCTTTTCTTTTTTTTTTTTTTTTTGCTGTACGCGGGCCTCTCACTGTCGTGACCCCTCCTGCCACAGAGCACAGGCTCCGGATGCGCAGGCCCAGCGGCCATGGCCCACGGGCCCAGCTGCTCCACGGCATGCGGGATCACCCTGGACCAGGGCATGAACCCACCTCCCCTGCATCGGCAGGGGGACCCCCAACCACTGCGCCACCAGGGAAGCCCCCCAACATCCATTTTTGATAAAAATTCCTAACAAAAGGTATAGAAGGAACATATCTCAACGTAATAAAGATCATAAACAACAGATGCACTGCTAACAACATATTCAATAGTGAAAAGCTGAAAACTTTTTCTCTAAGACCCAGAACAAGAAAAGGATGCCCACTGTCATTCATCATTTTATTCAAAATAGTATTGGAAGTCCTAACCACAGCAATCAGACAAGAAAAATAAATAAAAAACATACAAATTGGAAGAGAAGTAAAACTGTCATTATTTGCAGGTGATATCCTATTATATATAGAAAACCCTAAAAACTCTACCAAAGAGCTATTTAAATAAATAAATGAATTCAATAAAGTTGCAGGATACAAAATTAATATACAGAAGTCTGTTGCATTTCTACACACTAATGAACTATCAGAAAGAAAAATTAAGAAAATAATATCATTTAAAATTGCATCAAAAATAATAAAATACCTAGGAATAAATTTAACCAAGGTGGTAAAAGATCTGTACTTTGAAAAGTATAAGACATTGATGAATGATATTGAAGATGACACATGGGTTGGAGGAATTAATAATTAAAATGTCCATACTACCCAAGACAATCTATAGATTCAATGCAATCCCTATCAAAATATCCATGACATTTTTCATAGGACTAGAACAATAGTCCTAAAATTTGTATGGAACTACAGAAGACTCCAAATAGCCAAAGCAATCTTGAGAAAGAAGAGCAAAGATCCCTGATTTCAAACTATACTATAAAGCTATAGTAATCAAAATCGTATGATATTGGCACAAAAACAAACACATAGATCAGTGGAACAGCATAGAGAGCCATGAAATAAACTCATGCTTTTATGGTCAATTAATCTTTGACAAAGGAGTCAAGAACATACAATGGGAAAAAGACAGTCTTTTCAATAAATAGTTTTGAGAAAACTGAACAGCTACATGTAAAAGAATGAAACTGGACCATTTTCTCACACCATATACAAAAATTAACTCAAAATGGATTAAAGACTTGTATGCAAGACCTGGAACCATAAAACTCCTAGAAGAAAACATAAGTCATGTGCTCTTTGACATTGGTCTTAGCAATATATATTTTTTTGATCTGTCTCCTCAGGCAAGGGAAACAAAAGCAAAAATAAACAAATGGGACTACATCCATCTAAAAAGCTTTTGCACAGTGAAGGAAACTTCCATGAACAAACATAAAAAACAGAACAGACTCATAGAGAACAGATTAGAGGTTGCCAGAGGGGTGGGTGGTAGGCTGCTGAGGAAAATAGGTGATGGGGATTTGGAGGTACAAACTTCAGTTATAAAATAAAGTCATCGGGGATGTAATGTACAATATAGGGAATATAGTCAAAAATTCTGTAATAACTTTGTATGGTGACAGATGGTAACTAGACTCATATTGGTGATGATTTTGTAATACATGAAAATACTGAATCAATATGTTGTATGCCTGAAACTAATATAGTATTGTACATCAGCTATACTTCAATAGAAAAGAAATATTTTAATTTTTGAAAAAGCATTTTTGATTGCTAAATTAGTTGAGAGAGTAGCTTGTTTGTGGGGTGGGAGGAGCAGTCTTGCTTAATTTTTCCCCTAAACACAACATAGTCTGTTCAAGCTCAGAACCATGAGAAGTAACACCATTATCAATAGCTAAAATTGATGGAGAGCTTTCTACATTCCAAGCAATGTACTAGGCATTATTCATAGTTTCACAACAAAGTTAGGCTGTTTTTACAAAGGAGAAAGGAGCTTTTGGAGGTAGTTTGTATAGATCTGTAAAGACTCTCTTATCTCTTTGAGAGTTAGTTCTTTTTTGACGATTATTTGCCTGAACCGCCATCCCATCTCCAGGACTTTTCTCTCTGCGTCTCTGTTGAATTTCTTGTCTTCAGGAAGTTTAGGGCTCCTAGGAGAGTGACTGCATTTATAAAGCTAAACAGCACATGATTTTCCTCTATCAGGCTGACTCAGGAAGACCGGGTAGCCTTAGGTTGTTTTCCAAAAAGGGTAAGTGGCTCCTGCCTTTTGTTGATTTGTAAGCAAGTTGCAAAGGACATTTAACAATTTAATGAAAAGAGGGTAAACTGTGCTGCTTTTATACAATTTTTCCCAATTAAATACCATCCATTTTAGGGTGGCAGATAATTTTAATAAAGCACTGCATTTCAAGTTATACATAGTATTTCCTTGAAAAGTTTCATGCATATTAGGTTTTAAAAATGGAAAATTGTTTTCACATGGATTTAATTTTAAGTCCAATTTTTCTCCCCTTTTCATTTCTAAAGTTATGTTCCTTGTTTCAAGTTGATATCCATGTCTTTTTATCTCCCACCTTTTTTGTCATATAAGGTAACAATCAAGTGTTTGTGATCTATAAACAAGAGCATAGACATTTTCAATGGAGAAATTATCCAGTTAAAGATCTCTTTTGGCACACACAGTTGGTAACTGGTACATATACTGTACTTCCTATAGGAGCCACATGTCTTTTTATTTTTATTTTTTGGAGGATGTTAAAATTGACCCGTGGGTTCACATGGCTCTCAGGCAGGACCATCTGTTAAAACGTTTCCACCAGCCATTTACTTAACCGATTTTAGGTAATCATTATCTAGATCCATTATTTCTTTAGAAGTTAAAAAATGATGATTATTCTATCAATCATTCAGCATTGATTAGCTGGTATTATTCCATAAAGAGGAACTTCCCCAGTAAGAAAAGGTATTTGAGAATGGAAAGGGACTGAGGGATTTATATTTCTGCCTGTTTTACTGATAAGAAAACTGAGTGCTAAGATGGTTTCAGAAGAAATGTGATGACTTGATCAAAGCTACACAGATATCTGCTGTCACACCAGAACAGGGATCTAGTACATCGATGAAGATTAAGAGGCTTCTCCTAGATTATATTTGGCTTCTCCAGCTCCATTGTTTATAGGTGCCCAGTGGGTGCAAAATGAATGAATAAGAGCTATATGATACAGTGAGTGTAGGGGGCTTGTGGCAAGTAAATGGCTCTTGTGAAAGCATTTAAGTTCTCAAACTTTAAAACACTGTGCTGGGCAAAAATACACACGATTGAGTACACATTCTGAGTAGACGTTTAGATTATTTTCTCATAGTGCAAATGCACGTCTCTCTCTCACTTGGATGACAGAGAAATGAAAACCCAAGGAGTGATGGCAAAGAAACACACAAAGGCAGCAATATGGCTAAGTAAGTCAGTCACCATATACAGAAATATTCAGTTCATTTTTTTTCTCGGTTTCTAAAGTTAGTAAAGGCACAGTCATATCTACTAAAATCAAATTTCATCGACTTGCATATTAAAAATATTATGAGAAAGGTACTACCTATATAATCCATAAGAAAACTGGTGCAGTCTTGAATTGTTTTCCATCTTTATGGCTACTCTTCTGGAGTTCTTTTGTTTCTTGGCATAGAATCCCTCAATTTCAGCATTCTATTCACACTCATATTAGAGCCCAATAGTTAAAAACTTAGAATGAAATTAAACAGAACTGTCACCACTTAGCTTTTCAACCTCGGGAAATTAATTTAACAGCTCTTAAGTCTCCTATTCTTCCGTTGTAAAAGGGACTCCCAAGAGTAAATGCCTCATAATGTTATTTTAGGGATTAAATGTGATAATTTCATGAGGATTAAGTGAAATAATGCATGTAAAGTCCTTAGCATTTTGCCCATCACAAAAGGAAGCACATAACACACATTTCCTATTTTATGTATCATTTCTTTATGTATAAACTTTTTCAAGAGTTGGATAGTTTGTTACTTGGTCAGGGTTAATTTCTGCAGTTATCTGACAAGTGTAAACCACACTTTAATTGATACCAGAGACATTTTGCCAACTTCAAAAGAAATGTAATGACTCAGCAGTTGCATTAATTGGAAAAGCAGTGTGAATTCCTCACAGTGCAGGGGTTGCCCCCATATGTCTCCTAGGAAGGAACTGTGGATGAGCCCCAGGACTCTGTGGTCCAAAGAGAGGGCAGGAGCATCTGCTGTGCTCACTAGGTGATTCTGGGTCCTGAACCAGGTGTTCTGACATTTTCTGATTGATTGATGTTAGGAAAGCACTGCTGTATAAAAATACCTTTACCATACGGTGATTATAGGAGTGTTATTTTCCCTTCTATAAACAATCTATCTTACAATTGTTTTTTTTTTTTACATGCCACACAAAAATTAACATTTGAAGTTACCAATCATTCACAGAACATAATTAGTATGCTTTATCTCAGATTTCTCAACCTTAATATTTATGGTAAAGATGAAGAATGTTGCATTAAATACCTTTATTTTTTATTTTTTTATTTTTTTATTAGTTTCTGCTTTATAACAAAGTGAATCAGTCACACATATACATCTGTTCCCACATCCCTTCCCTCATGAATCTCCCTCCCTCCCACCCTCCCCATCCCACCCCTTCAGGTGGTCACAAAGCACCGAGCTGAACTCACTGTGCTCTGCGGCTGCCTCCCACTATCTATCCACCCTACGTTTGGTAGTGTATATATGTCCATGCCTCTCCCTCGCTTTGTCACAGCTTACCTTCCCCCTCCCCATATCCTCAAGTCCATTCTCAAGTATGTCTGTGTCTTTATTCCCGTTTTACCCCTAGGTTCTTCAGGACATTTTTTTTTTTAATTCCATATATATGTGTTAGCATACGGTATTTGTCTTTCTCTTTCTTACTTACTTCACTCTGTATGACAGACTCTAGGTCTATCCACCTCATTACAAATAGCTCAGTTTCGTTTCTTTTTATGGCTGAGTAATATTCCATTGTATATATGTGCCACATTTTCTTTATCCATTCATCCGATGATGGACACTTAGGTTGTTTCCATCTCTGGGCTATTGTGAATAGAGCTGCAATGAACATTTTGGTACATGACTCTTTTTGAATTATGGTTTTCTCAGGGTATATGCCCAGTAGTGGGATTGCTGGGTCATATGGTAGTTCTATTTGTAGTTTTTTAAGGAACCTCCATACCGTTCTCCATAGCGGCTGTACCAATTCACATTCCCACCAGCAGTGCAAGAGTGTTCCCTTTTCTCCACACCCTCTCCAGCATTTATTGTTTCTAGATTTCTTGATGATGGCCATTCTGACTGGTGTGAGATGATATCTCATTGTAGTTTTGATTTGCATTTCTCTAATGATTAATGATGTTGAGCATTCTTTCATGTGTTTGTTGGCAGTCTGTATATCTTCTTTGGAGAAATGCCTATTTAAGTCTTTGGCCCATTTTTGGATTGGGTTGTTTGTTTTTTTGCTATTGAGCTGCATGAGCTGTTTATAAATTTTGGAGATTAATCCTTTGTCAGTTGCTTCATTTGCAAATATTTTCTCCCATTCTGAGGGTTGTCTTTTGGTCTTGTTTATGGTTTTCTTTGCTGTACAAAAGCTTTGAAGTTTCATTAGGTCCCATTTGTTTATCTTCGTTTTTATTTCCATTCCTCCAGGAGGTGGGTCCAAAAGGATCTTGCTGTGATTTATGTCATAGAGTGTTCTGCCTATGTTTTCCTCTAAGAGTTTGATAGTGTCTGGCCTTACATTTAGGTCTTTAATCCATTTTGAGCTTATTTTTGTGTATGGTGTTAGAGAATGATCTAATCTCATACTTTTACATGTCCCTGTCCAGTTTTCCCAGCAGCACTTATTGAAGAGGCTGTCCTTTCTCCACTGTATATTCCTGCCTCCTTTATCAAAGATAAGTTGACCATATGTGCGTGGGTTTATCTCTGGGCTTTCTATCCTGTTCCATTGATCTATATTTCTGTTTTTGTGCCAGTACCACACTGTCTTGATTACTATAGATTTGTAGTATAGTCTGAAGTCAGGGAGCCTGATTCCTCCAGCTCCGTTTTTCGTTCTCAAGATTGCTTTGGCTATTCGGGGTCTTTTGTTTTTCCAAACAAATTTTGAAATTTTTTGTTCTAGTTCTGGGAAAAATGCCAGTGGTAGTTTGATAGGGATTGCATTGAATCTGTAGATTGCTTTGGGTAGTAGAGTCATTTTCACAATATTGATTCTTCCAATCCAGGAGCATAGTATATCTCTCAATCTATTTGTATCACCTTTAATTTCTTTCATCAGTGTCTTGTAATTTTCTGCATACAGGTCTTTTGTCTCCTTATGTAGGTTTATTCCTAGATATTTTATTCTTTTTGTTGCAATGGTAAATGGGAGTGTTTTCTTGATTTCATTTTCAGATTTTTCATCATTAGTGTACAGGAATGCCAGAGATTTCTGTACATTAATTTTGTATCCTGCTACTTTACCAAATTCATTGATTAGCTCTAGTAGTTTTCTGGTAGCATCTTTAGGATTCTCTATGTATAGTATCATGTCATCTGCAAACAGTGACAGCTTTACTTCTTCTTTTCCAATTTGGATTCCTTTTATCTCCTTTTCTTCTCTGATTGCTGTGGCTAAAACTTCCAAAACTAAGTTGAATAAGAGTGGTGAGAGTGGGCAGCCTTGTCTTGTTCCTGATCTTAGTGGAAATGGTTTCAGTTTTTCACCATTGAGGATGATGTTGGCTGTAGGTTTGTCATATATGGCCTTTATTATGTTGAGGAAAGTTCCCCCTATGCCTACTTTCTGGAGGGTTTTTATCATAAATGGGTGTTGAATTTTGTCGAAAGCTTTCTCTGCATCTATTGAGATGATCATATGGTTTTTCTCCTTCAGTTTGTTAATATGGTGTATCACATTGATTGATTTGCATATATTGAAGAATCCTTGCATTCCTGGAATAAACCCCACTTGATCATAATGTATGATCCTTTTAATGTGCTGTTGGATTCTGTTTGCTAGTATTTTGTTGAGGATTTTTGCATCTATGTTCAGCAGTGATATTGGCCTGTAGTTTTCTTTCTTTGTGACATCCTTGCCTGGTTTTGGTATCAAGGTGATGGTGGCCTCGTAGAATGAGTTTGGGAGTGTTCCTTCCTCTGAAATTGTTTGGAAGAGTTTGAGAAGGATAGGTGTTAGCTCTTCTCTAAATGTTTGATAGAATTCGCCTGTGAAGCCATCTGGTCCTGGGCTTTTGTTTGTTGGAAGATTTTTAATCACAGTTTCAATTTCAGTGCTTGTGATTGGTCTATTCTTATTTTCTATTTCTTCCTGATTCAGTCTTGGCAGGTTGTGCATTTCTAAGAATTTTTCCATTTCTTCCAGGTTGTCCATTTTATTGGCATAGAGTTTCTTGTAGTAATCTCTCATGATCTTTTGTATTTCTGCACTGTCAGTTGTTACTTCTCCTTTTTCATTTCTAATTCTATTGATTTGAGTCTTCTCCCTTTTTTTCTTGATGAGTCTGGCTAATGGTTTGTCAATTTTGTTTATCTTCTCAAAGAACCAGCTTTTAGTTTTATTGATCTTTGCTATCGTTTCCTTCATTTATTTTTCATTTATTTCTGATCTGATCTTCATGATTTCTTTCCTTCTGCTAACTTTGGGGTTTTTTTGTTCTTCTTTCTCTAATTGCTTTAGGTGCAGGGTCAGGTTGTTTACTCGAGATGTTTCCTGTTTCTTAAGGTGGGATAGTATTGCTATAAACTTCCCCCTTAGAACTGCTTTTGCTGCATCCCATAGGTTTTGGGTCGTCGTGTCTCCATTGTCATTTGTTTCTAGGTATTTTTTAATTTCCTCTTTGATTTCTTCAGTGATCACTTCGTTATTGAGTAGTGTATTGTTTATCCTCCATGTGTTTGTATTTTTTACAGAACTTTTCCTGTAATTGATGTCTAGTCTCATAGCATTGTGGTCGGAAAAGATACTTGGTATGATTTCAATTTTCTTAAATTTACCAAGGCTTGATTTGTGACCCAAGATATGATCTATCCTGGAGAATGTTCCATGAGCACTTGAGAAAAACGTGTATTCTGTTGTTTTTGGATGGAATGTCCTATAAATATCAATTAAGTCCATCTTGTTTAATGTATCATTTAAAGCTTGTGTTTCCTTATTTATTTTCATTTTGGATAATCTGTCCATTGGTGAAACTGGGGTGTTAAAGTCCCCTACTCTGAGTGTGTTACTGTCGATTTCCCTTTTATGGCTGTTAGTATTTGCCTTATGTATTGAGGTGCTCCTATGTTGGGTGAATAAATATTTACAATTGTTATATCTTCTTCGTGGATCGATCCCTTTATCATTATGTAGTGTCCTTCTTTGTCTCTTCTAATAGTCTTTATTTTAAAGTCTATTTTGTCTGATATAAGAATTGCTACTCCAGCTTTCTTTTGATTTCCATTTGCATGGAATATCTTTTTCCATCCTCTTACTTTCAATCTGTATGTGTCTCTAGGTCTGAAGTGGGTCTCTTGTAAACAGCATATATATGGGTCTTGTTTTTGTATCCATTCAGCCACTCTGTGTCTTTTGGTGGGAGCATTTAGTCCATTTACATTTAAGGTAATTATTGATATGTATGTTCCTATTCCCATTTCCTTAATTGCTTTGGATTCGTTATTGTAGGTATATTCCTTCTGTTGTGTTTCTTGCCTAGAGAAGTTCCTTTAGCATTTGTTGTAAAGCTGGTTTGGTGGTGCTGAACTCTCTCAGCTTTTGCTTGTCTGTAAAGGTTTTAATTTCTCCATCAAATCTGAATGAGATCCTTGCTGGGTAGAATAATCTTGGTTGCAGGTTTCTCTCCTTCATCACTTTAATTATGTCCTGCCACTCCCTTCTGGCTTGTAGAGTTTCTGCTGAGAGATCAGCTGTTATCCTGATGGGGATTCCCTTGTGTGTTATTTGTTTTTTTTCCCTTGCTGTTTTTAATATGATTTCTTTGTGTTTAATTTTTGACAGTTTGATTAATATGTGTCTTGGCGAATTTCTCCTTGGATTTATTCTGTATGGGACTCTCTGTGCCTCCTGGACTTGATTAACTATTTCCTTTCCCATATTAGGGAAGTTTTCAACTATAATCTCTTCAACTATTTTCTCAGTCCCTTTCTTTTTCTCTTCTTCTTCTGGAACCCCTATAATTCGAATGTTGGTGCGTTTTATGTTGTCCCAGAGGTCTCTGAGACTGTCCTCTGTTCTTTTCATTCTTTTTTCTTTATTTTGCTCTGCATCAGTTATTTCCACTATTTTATCTTCCACCTTACTTATCCGTTCTTCTGCCTCAGTTATTCTGGTATCGATCCCATCTAGAGTATTTTTCATTTCATTTATTGTGTTTTTAATCGATGCTTGATTCATCTTTAGTTCTTCTAGGTCCTTGTTAACTGTTTCTTGCATTTTGTCTATTCTATTTCCAAGATTTTGGATCTTGGAAATAGAATCTTGGATCATCTTTACTATCATTATTCTGAATTCTTTTTCAGGTAGACTGCCTATTGCCTTTTCATTTGTTAGGTCTGGTAGGTTTTTATCTTGCTCCTTCACCTGCTGTGTGTTTTTCTGTCTTCTCATTTTGCTTATGTTACTGTGTTTGGGGTCTCCTTTTTGCAGGCTGCAGAATCGTAGTTCCCATTGTTTTTGGTGTCTGTCCCCAGTGGCTAAGGTTGTTTCAGTAGGTTGTGTAGGCTTCCTGGTGGGGGGGACTAGTGACCGTGTTCTGGTGGTTGAGGCTCGATCTTGTCTTTTTGGTGGACAGGTCCACGTCTGGTGGTGTGTTTGGGGGTGCCTATGGCCTTATTATGTTTTTAGGCAGCCTCTCTGCTAATGGGTGGGGTTGTGTTCCTGTATTGCTAGTTGCTTGGCACTGTAGCTTGCTGGTCGTTGACTGAACCTGGGTGATGGTGTTAAGATGGAGATCTCTGGGAGATTTTCGCCGCTTGATATTATGTGGAGCTGGGATGTCTCTTGTGGACCCGTGTCCTGAAGTTGGCTCTCCCACTTCAGAGGCACAGCACTGACTCCTGGCTGCAGCACCAAGAGCCTTTCATCTACCCGGCTCAGAATAAAAGGGAGAAAAAGTATAAAGAAAGAATTAGTAGAAGAAAGAAAGAGAGAGAGAGAAAGAAAGGAAGAAGGAAAGAAAGGAAGGAAGGAAGAAAGAAAGAAAGAAAGAAAGAAAGGAGGGTGGGAGGGAGGAAGGACAGAAAGAAAGAAAGAAAGGAGGGAGCGAGGGAGGAAGGAAAGAAAAAGAGAGTGAAAAGAAGAAGGGAGGGAGGAAGGAAGGAAAGAAATAGAGAAAGAAAGGATGGGCAGAGGGACTGAGGGATGAAGGGAAGGTAGGAAGAAAAGAAAGAGCAGGTAAAGTAAAATAGAATAAAGTATAAAATATAGTAACATTATTAAAATTAAAAAGTAATTATTGAAAAAAAAACGGACAGATAGAACCCTGGGGCATATGGTGGAAGCAAAGCTATACAGAGAAAATCTCACACAGAAGCATATACATACACATTCACAAAAAGAGAGCAGGGGGAAAAATCGAAAATCTTGCTCTCAAAGTCCACCTCCTCAATTTGGGATAATTCGTTGTAAAAAGAGGAAAAGGGGAAAAAGTCTGAAATTTTGCTCTCAAAGTCCACCTCCTTAATTTGGGATAATTCGTTGTTAAAAAGAGGAAAAGGGGAAAAAGTCTTAAATCTTGTCCTCAAAGTCAACCTCCTCAATTTGGGATGATTCGCTGTCCATTCATTCACTCCACAGACGCAGGGCACATCAAGTTGACCGTGGAGCTTTAATCCGCTACCTCCAAGGCTGCACAGAGGGATTTCCCTGTCTCTTCTCTGCTCTCACAGCTCCTGTGTCTCAGCCTTGGACCTGGCCCCGCCTCTGCGCGTAGGTCACCGGAGGGCGTCCGTTCTTCGCTCGGACAGGACGGGTTTAAAGGAGCCGCTGATTCTGGGGCTCTGGCTCACTCAGGCAGAGGGGAGGGAGGGGCGGGCAGTGTGGGGCGGGCCTGCGGCGGCAGCGGCCGGCATGACGTTGCACCAGCCCGAGTCGCTACGTGTGTTTTCCCGTGGAAGCCGTCCCTGGGTCCCGGGACCCCGGCAGTGGCGGGCTGCACAGGCTCCCTGGAAGGCAGGGTGGACAGTGACCTGCGCTCGCACACAGGCCTTGTGGCGGTGGCAGCAGCAGCCCCGGCATCCCACGCCCGTCTCCGGTGTCCGCGCCTTTAGCCACGGCTCGCGCCTGTCTCTGGAGCTTCTTTAAGCAGCGCTCTTAATGCCCTCTCCTCGTGCACTAGGTAACAAAAGGGAAGAAAATGTCTCTTGCCTCTTTGGCAGCTCCAGAATTTTTCTCCGGACTCCCTCCAGGCTAGACGTGGTGCACTAACCCCTTCAGGCTCTCTTCCTGCCGCCAGCCCCAGTCCTCTCCCTGCGCTCCCACGGAAACCCGAGCCTCAGCTCCCAGCCCCGCCCGCCCCGGTGGCTGAGCAGACAAGCCTCTCGGGCTGGTGTGTGCCTGAGGGCACTGATCCTCTGTGCCAGAATCTCTCTTCTTTGCCCTCCACACCCCTGTTGCTGTGCTCTCTTCCGCTACTCCGAAGCTTTCGCCCTCTGCCACCTGCAGTCTCTGCCCGCGAAGGGGCTTCTAGTGTGTGGAAACCTTTCCTCCTTCACGCCTCCCTCCCACTGGTGTAGGCCCCCTCCCTATCCTTTTGTCTCTGTTTATTCTTGTTTCTTTTGTCCTACCCAGGTATGTGGGGAGTTTCTTGCCTTTTGGGGGGTCTGAGGTCGTCTGTCAGTGTTCAGTAGGTGTTCTGTAGGAGTTGTTCCACGTGTAGATGAATTTCTGATGTATCTGTGGGGAGGAAGGTGATCTCCGTGTCTTACTCTTCCGCCATTTTCCTCCGGTCCCCATTAAATACCTTTAAATCTAGATACTACTGTACAAAATGCCTGAGTTATTTTCTTTAATTAAGAGAGCATGTGTGTGTGTGTGTGTGTGTGTGTGTTTATGTGTACAGTAAATGTTGAGAGTGAAAAAGAGAAATACTTTTTACTTTGGTGGGAGACATGCGTAATATGGTCCTAGCAACACCAAGTAATCTGAGTTGGCTGGACTTTACCAGCCTGAGAGAAGCATCACTTAGGAAGTGAATCCTATGGGGAGTGATAGGAAGGACACAAAATTCCTTCAAACTGTAAACTGCTTAAATACAGGGCCCTGTCTTAGTCCATTCAGGCTGCTATAACAAAATACCATAGATTAAGTGACTTATAAATAGCAAAACTTATTTCTCACATTTCTGGAAGCTAGAAGTCCAAGATCAAGGCATCTGCAAAATTCGGTGTCAGGTGAGATCACACTTCCTCATAGACAGGCATCTTCTCTTGGCTGTAACCTCATGTGGCAGAAGGGAGAGAGAGCTTTGTAAGGGCACTAATCTCATTTATGAAGGCTCCACTCTCATGACCTAAGCATGTCCAAAAGGCCCCACCCCTTAATACTGTCACACTGAGCATTAGGTTTCAACATACACATTTTGCAGGGACACAAACATTCAACCTAGAGCAGGCCTCTATTTTATTCTTCTTTAATACTTATCTTGCTACTTAGCACATACACAAACGTAAAGCAGAGTTTGGGGAAATGTACTGGAAATAAATATTGTGTGTATTTCCTAGAGTCAAGCCAGGAGAGAAAAATACCTAAATCAAATGACTCAAGAGACAAAATTCTACCCTTTCTAGAGAAGGAATTTTTTTCCATGTTAGAGTTCGCATCTGTCATTACATTTTTTCCCCTCTGAGTTATACCTAAATTTTTACCTTTTCTAATTCTAATTCCACTTTTCTCTTTGGTATTTATACCATCTAAATATTTATAGACTACTTAGTATGCGCTCACTTAGACAAGTAATACTTATGTAGCTTCTTTAATTTTCCCAAATAAATCTGTCTCTCTGCCAGCGTCATTGTTTTTGCTGATCCTCTGTGGACCATGTACAACTTTACTACAAGTCATTGTAAAAGTTGCCAAAATGGAGCTTAGGATTCCTAATCTGGGACAGCTGTCCATTGAATGAGATGCAGTATTTCTGCAGTTTGTATCTGTAAAGCAGCAGTTAGAGCATTGTATGCTTAGTTTTCCTTGTATATTTACATATTTATTTCATTTTGTATTTACATATTTATCTCCCCTGAAGGATCAAGATTCATTTTTACTTTCTCAGTCTTGCACTGCCTGAAGCATAATAGGTGCTAATTAAATATTCACTAAGGGAATAGAGTGATATAAAATATCACAGTCTCCTCTACCCTCTGCCTCAAAGTTACTTTAATAGAAACGATTTGATTTGGTCCTAAATGACATCGTTTCTTCCTTTTCCTTGTTTCCGTCCTTGTCTATGATTTAAAATATATCAAAAATTGGGGCATGTAATGATGATATAAAGTACCCCTCTAGGGTAAGGTAACTTCCCTTTTATATCCTTTAAATTTATTCTCCTTTCCTATTAAATATTTAAATTATTTAGGTGTCACTTTGTTTGCATATGGTGCTTGTTTACTTTTACTTTTCCAACAGCCTGGAAGATCCTGGAGAAATTAATAATATAAGTTAGGGAGATTCAATAGTAATAATTTATTTATATTTTGTACCCTTTATTTAGTATTATTTGGTTTTCTTTGCTATGACACAGAAAAGAAACTTTTCGGACAATGTTTAAATAGGAAAATTACATGAGAATATTCATTCTAGTTATTTGTGCATGTTATATCATTATTTTGTAAATATACCACATATAGGATACATGCGTTCTGAAATTTTTATCAAGACTTCCAGCAATGACAGGATATTTTAAATGACACCTTCCTGGATTTGGACCCTTGAAAAAATTAATTAAACATTTATTCAATTATGAATTTACTCTGTTTGAAAACATCATTAATTTTTCCAAAGAGCTCCCATCATGTTTTCCATTTATCATTTAATATTTTAGTTGATAGTAAAGCAAATATTGGTGGAGAGTATTACTTCTGGAGATTGTGAGATTGGAGATCTAAATATTCCATTATAAAATGGTGGTGTGTTCTAAGCCCATTCTGACTAAAGAAGTATAATATGTTTTCTATATTATTATCTGAATGGATATTCAGCAGTGACAACTTTAGAACATCCTCCTAGTATTTCAAACAATAGAGAATCTGCCAGCTTTATATTTGTTTTTTTAATAATGGTCACTTATATTTTACATTGCTTGTATGTCTTTTGCTTCTAACTGGTGGTCTAAGACATTATAAGAATCAATGTCTAATTTAAGTGTGAAAAGCACATACGTTTTTCTCTCTAGTACAGTTCTCCAGTTGGTGTCTGGACTAAGAAAATAGCTGTCACCACTGCTATTAAAACCATACCCCTGTCACTGTGGTGACAGTGGGTCCTGATTTAGTTTCACATGAATCATGGGAAGAAGGAATATGTATATAGCAATGGTAGCACAATGTTCCTGTGAGCTACTTATACACATCCCTTATGTTATCAGAGACACCTTCCGTGCTCCCTGGACTAACTCTGGAGAGACTTGGGCCATCTCTACCAATTCGATAATTAGTCACATTTGAAAGGCATTTGATCTGGGCAACAGCTTGTTAGAAAGCAACCATGACCTCTATAGATCTCCACTCCATTTAGAACAATTAATAAGAAGCTCTTGCCTTAGGTATGAGCTCTTTGCTTGGGGAAATTCAGGGAATTTGTCAGAAAGGAATGGAAGATGATTAGATGCCAAGGAAGGAGAGGAAGATTGGTATCAATCAATCAGCAGCCTAAGTGAATGCTAGGGGTGGGTTTCCTTTAACTTTCTAGTTGTCAGATATTTAAATAAATGACTGTGCCACTGTTGGCATCACCAAAACATGTCTTCTGATACCTCTGGCAGTTTACCTCTCCACTGTGTTCCATTTGTCATGTTCAGTCTCCATCAGAGATCTCTTATACTGTTACAGGGTTATTGCCAATGTGCGTATGTGTGTGGTGTGATTGTATCCATGCATGCGTGTGTGTGGTTATTGCTTTGTTTTTTAAATGACAAGTTCCAAAATAGGGACAGAGCATGAATGCTTCTAACTTCTCTCTTGAAAGTTTCAACTTAATGTGAACTGAATAGATGATGAAGAGGGCAAGAATGCAATCAACAGTGAGTGACAGTGGTGCTGTTCTCAAGGGAGGGGAGCAGCGGAGGAGACAAAAATCAACCCTAGTGCTATGTGTTAACTTCCGTGTTGTAGAAATACAATAATATGTCCTGGTAACAGCGCCCTCAGGAGAGAGACAAGTTTTGGTCAGCATCCCAAGCTGGCCAATTTGGTCTTAATCCGTTGTTTGTCACTGCCTGGCATGACAGCTTGCATAGTTATTATACCTCTATTTCCTTTTGTGGGGACCTATTGTGATGCCTTTGTTGCCATAGCAGGACACCTGAATTTCATACAAGGAGGTTCTTTGTCCTGTGCTTTAAGCCTGTGAGTATAGTGTGGTTATAGAACATGGCATTTCCACTTAAAAATAAACACATATACATGTATACATACCTGTCAGTATTTGAACTCAGTAGCCAATTTTTCTTTCCTCCTCTACCTCCTTTGTTAGGCTTTTGTCATAGGCTCAGACAATTGAGAAGTATAAACGTAGGTATGGTGTTTTATTATTACCTATCTCCTGTCTTTAACTTGTGAAACATTGCTGAACTGAATTTAAGTTACGCTTAAATAATTTTCCATGTATTTAATTTCTTTGGAATGATTTTTTTGCAAAATTTAAATAGATTAAGCTTTTTTTAGTCTAGCCTTCAAGACCCTTAACTATCTGGCTTAGGTAGACTTTCTAATCACATTTTTCAGTACTTCTCTTCAGATGACCAGGTAGACTATCTATATTTGTACTACCTAGGTGAGAAGGCTTTGACGTCAGTGTCTTGAGTTCGAACCATCACTTGAACATGTATTACCTTTGTGACTTCAGGTAAATAACCTATTGTAAATTCTTTGAGACCTAGGTTCTTCATCTTTAAAATGGTGTAATAATACTTATATCATCGTGCTATTGTAAAAAATGGAATAAAGCAGTGTACTTCAGATATGTAGCTCAGTATCAGACTCATGATATTTGGCCAATGAACCACTATCAAAGTCTTATATTTCCCTTCTGAGCTTTTATTCTTGATATTTATTCTTTCTGGAGTCATTCTTCTTCATTTTTTATGTCAAAGTTCTGCTATTATATCACGTTGGGAATTCCATCTGCTATAGGAAGCATACTGTTTCTTATCCTTTGATTTCTTAAAACACACTGATGACTATCCTTTTAGCCACAGATAGAATTTTTCAAATGTATTTACTTAGATTAGAAGTTCACTGAGGGCAAAGAGCAAGCCTTGCATATTTCTGTGTCCTTTCTATCCCATAACATAATGCTGGTACTAAGTATACATTCAATAAATGTTTGTGAAAGGAATGCTTTTATCATCAGATGTAACAGGATTAACTTGTGGGTATATGGGTATAGGTGGATTCTGATCAACCATACACATCAAAATCCGTAATGTGTAATTGACCCTGAATTTTCATATTCTGTCCCCCAAAACTTCCCATTTGGGTTGACTGTCATTTGGCCGATAATATTTAAGCGTGAGTTTATATGGTGTGCAAGGCTTTCATCATTGTTAGAAGACAGATAACCAATGAAATGCATCATTTTATGGGTGAATAATGAGGTGAACTATGTTCTTTGAAGTTTGGTTAGTCCTCCCTCCTTTTTTTATCTCATAAGTCCTATTGCTCACACCTTTATTACATTACAGTTTTGTGTTCCTGTCTATCCCACTAGATTTTTTAGGACAAAGGCCATGGCATTCCCATTATATGTCTTTAATATGGTGCTTATTACATAGCAAGTTCTCAGTAATCTCTGTTAGATGATTGGATGAATGAATAAATGAAGCAGTTCTGATAATGCAGAGAAAATCTCAGGATATGATCAACATGAAATGAATTAGAGAAAGAAATGACATTGCTTTAGAGAAAAATGAGATGGATCAAATAGGTTATATTTTTTCTTCCAGTTTTATTGAGATATAATTGACATAGAGCATTGTATAAGTTTAAGGTATATGGCATAATGATTTGATTTACATACATCATGAAATGATTATTGCAGTAGGTTTAGTGGACACCCATCATCTCATATAGGTATGAAATTAAATAGAAAAAATTTCTTTTGGTGAGAACTCTTAGGATTTACTCTTGTAACAGAGTTCATGTGTAACATACAGCAGTATTAATTATATTTGCCGTTTTGGACATTACAAATGGGTTATATTTTAACCAGAACTACAGTGGTGCCAAATGTTTTCAGTTCTGTGTGACATATATGAAAAGCACTCAAGAAATATTTATTGGAAAACCAAGGAAAGTAGGATGTAAAGAAATGAATGAACAAGTGAAAAAATAAACTAAGGTCCAGAGAAGTTAAGTAACCTGTCCAAACTGCACAGCTAATGAAAGCCTAAGCAATGTTTCAAAGCCAGTTATCTTCCCAATTAAACATTAGTTATTACTCCCTCCCCACTGTTTCCATAGCCCTTCATATATCCAGTGATTAGCTTATTGCATTGCTACTACTTGCTCAATTTTGTGCATTTCCCCAACTGGACTGGAAACTCTGAGAGCCAGAACCTGGCTTTAGTCACCATGTATACCTAATCTGCAGAAGAGTAAATGGTGCTAGATAGTCACTGGATAAATAACAAACAAGCAGAAACTTCCTCCTTTTATCTTGTCAAAGAGGAACTGTCCATCAGAATCTTCTGCAATGAGGGTTATAGCCTATAATATACAGTAGCCACCGGCCGCCTCTGGCTATTGAGCGCTTGAAATGGGACTAGTGTGAATAAGGAACTGAATTTTGAATGTTGTTTAATTTAAGAAGCCACGTGTGGCTACTGGCTATCTTATTAAAAGCATAATCATATCCAATCCATGCTTTTTGCTGCATCAGATTGTCTTCACAAAGATACCGAATTTCCCTTTCTTTTATTACCACATCATCAACACATGGCAGAACTTGCTCCTTCTTCTAAACTATTTCTACCTTTACCATGTCACAATATTTGACTTTTTTCTTTATTCCCAGATTGGTTCCCAGTTGTCTCAAACTCTAAAGTACTTCTTTATTCTGATATTGAGCCCTTTAGAAGTGTTTTTCATAATTGCCTCCTGTTTCTTTTCCTTCCCTTTACGTTTTCCTGAAGTCTTGTTCTTCTCCTTGTATCCATAAGATTCCCAAAAATCCTATGCCTGAAATTGGGAGTAGGGGCATGGGAAGATGACCAAAAAGAATTGTCCTGAAACACTGTGTTACTGATTAGACAGAAAATAATGAAAGGGGTACAAACTGTTTAGATTTATCAGAGGGTAGGGGGAAAGAAAGCATCTGGTGAGTACTTATATCAGACAATGAACAAATGAGTATTTACTAAGCATCAGTTACTGAGTTCAACAAATTATGGACATTTTAAAATTTAACGCTTATAGCATCTTTTTATGAGATTTATTCCTACCAACATTTTACTTTTACTGAATCTAACGCTCAGCTAACAGTCTCAAGTTATCCAGAGTGCAAATGTCTGTCCAAAGATTTGAAGCAATAGCTGCCTGACTCATTTTTTAACCTAAGAACTTTTTGTAATCCTTGCTTGAGATTTTCTTCACAATTGACATTGAGTGTATAGTGAATACTAGGTTCTTCTTTGCTTCCTCACTCTCCTCCAGAATTTTACCTTTTGGTTAGTTTATAAGTGCTTGTAAGTTAGTGTTTGTAAGTGCTCACTAACTTGTAAATTAGTGTTTGTAAGTGCTCTGTTTTCCTTCCAGACCCTTCTGAATCAAATCTTTATTATTTGTCAGCAAAAACTCTTCCTTTTCCCTTTCAGTAGCACATTCTAACTCCATTAAAAAGGAACATTGTTATCCTGTGCAGTGTGCATCAAATAACAAATTATTGGTTGATGCAAAAAATTAGTCATTAAGAATCAGCCATCTGCTTCTCTAACCTCCTTAAAGTGCCATATCAAATTGGCAGATACCATTGAATTTTTAAGGAAAAAATCCTTAGTGTGAAAAAGTGACATTAAAGGTTTATATCCTCTTCTTGTGGCCCAATAAACAATATTAATGGTAAAGCATGCAAAGGATTAATAGGTTCTCCCTGCAAGAGGCTCAGTTATAGCAATCCTGAGGAATTCTGCAGGCTAAAATATGAGCCCTACAGTGCCTCTGCAGGAATAAAATATTTGTTTTTTCTTCTCCTTGAAGGAGAGCCTGTCACTCTAAAGGCAATTTTCCTCTTTGATCCTTTGTACTGTAATTTCATACACTCCTTGCAATGCACCTTCCCTTGTAGAGAGTGTGTTCTTCTCCAAACCTTTAGTCTTACAAACTATTTTTCTACACCAGCCAGTCCCACAAAAATTGAACATACTTCTAAGGGAGTTAACATTTTCTTTTCCTCTTGTATGTTCAAGATATGGTCAGGAACATTTTAGGAGAATAGTGAACAAAATTGAGGCAGTATTTGAATAAAGACGTTTCTTAAGTAAGTGTCATCAAACCTTAAACTTAATCTCTGGGAGGAATATCAGGCCTCACTGATCCAGCTCTCCTGCTTTATAAATAAAGAGACTGAGGCCTAACCTCATAAGGACACACAACTAGTGATGGCAGTTTGAAGTTGTAAGTTTCAGATGCTTTGTTCGGTTCTTTCTAGAATGTTCTAGATCATCTATTTTGTATCTTATTTTCTAAGAAAGTGGACTTTATCCAGAGACCTTTATTTGGACCTTTGGCTAGACAAAGGTAGGTTTGACTATAGTCAACAAGCCTTATAAGATAAATAGGCAAAGTAAAGGGTAGTTGATTATTTTTGGAGAGGGCCCAATAAAGCTCTCCTACACAACTTCCCTATAGAACTCTCATGATATCCTAAACATTACCCATAGAAATTCAATCATGTAAAGCCTGAGAAGTTAATATTTACCTAGTAGAATTAGGACTCTGTGTTGCTATTATTACTATAAATATAATTATTGCCTTCATTAATGATCTTATTGGCAAATTATTTAATATCTTTCAGTCTCAGTTTTCTTGTTTTCAAAATTAGCACAATAATAGCAACCATGGAAAATTTATGTAAAGATTAAACTGGGGAGCTCACTTATATAAAGTGTCTAGCACAAATCTAATATGTAGTGATCACCCCACCCTCTCCCAACAAAGTGAAGCCCTTACTGTTTTCATTCCTAGAAATGTATAGACTTATCTACTAGTACTGTAATGAAATATTGAGATGCATTTCCATCCTTAAAAAGATTCAACTAACTAAATACATTCCAGTGAAGATATATCAACTCTATCTGAAGAAGGAGCTCAGGAACAGTCCAGAGATAACCTGTAGAATATGTAGACTTGAGATAGTATGTTAGAGGACTTCCACTTTGGTCATGTACTTATAGTTGGGACTACATTCACAAACTCTAAGGCAGAGCAATGTGAGTAAATATAGAAACAAAAAATTGGTGCAAAATACCACTTGGTTGGCTTTGGGCTCTTAGGCCAATAATGGCTCTTAACGAAGTGCAGGGCTGCACCTAGGGAAATTTGAAAAAGTGTGGGAACATCTGCAGTTGTCTTTTGGCATTTAGCGCCTAAAGCTAGGAATTCCAAAGGTCCTATATGACATGAGGCAATCCCACACACTGAAGAATTATCCAGCTTCAAATGTCAGCAGTGCATCCCCATGGAACATAATATGGTGATGGTGAATTGAAGGAGAAATGAGGCTGATGGGACAACCAAATAGGGCTGAGATCAGAGATCCCTTTCTAAGATTTGTAAATAAATGAAAACTTAGAGTAAAGAGAGAATGAGCTATAATATATATAGAAATATATAATAATAATTTGTATGCCAGTACCACACTGTTTTGATTACTGTAGCTTTGTGGTATTGTCTGAAGTCTGGGAGGGTTATGCCTCCTGCTTTGTTCTTTTTCCTGTAGTTTTTAATCTGTACTGGTTTGGACTTCTACTCTACCATGAACATATCACCACCTTCTGTATCCAAACAGAGATAAAAGTTTATTCAATTTTAGCAAAAACTCATCCTAGTCTTATAAGAATAAAAAATACAAAATTTGAGATTATTACAAATGGATTGTTTAAGAAATTAGAACTTACAAATAGCACTATTTAGTTAGTTTTTGTCCACATTTTCTTTGTTTTTTTTTTTTATTTTAAGCCTTAATTTTTTTTAAATTGGGGTATAGCTGTTTTTGTCCACATTTATATATGTTCCAAAGCAGCTTTGCACAGTGGTTGATTCTGGGCTCTGGAACGAGACAGCCTTAGTTTGTATCCAGCCTCATTATTTGTTTCCATGATCCTGACAATTTATTTACTCTTACTGTGATTTAGTTGTTTTAGTTTAAAAAATATTATTTATATCTTCATAGGGTTAGTAAGAGAATTAAATACATTAATACATATGAAGTGCTTATAATACTTCCTGGCATAAATTTGAGCATTCAGTACATGTTAACCATTGTTGTTATTAGTGAGTATTGTAAGTAAGCAAACTATTATGAGAATTTGAAGAACACCTGCCAGATTATATTGCAAAGATGAGATTATGGAGACAATAACCCTAAGAGAAAATAGAAGAAGATCCAACATAAAAGGATCATGGATTTAGACATCATCCAGTCACAAAATTACCATTTGAAGTTCATGTTTAAATTCAGCATTGAAAATTATTGACTGTAGTCAAGAATTTATTCTAATGTCTACCTTTATTTCTTTTGCTCCAGTTTAACACAGGATTGGGATATACCTATTTCCAAATGTGGCATCATAACTTCCTTCTTGGGAGTTTTTAGACCCTTGTTCTTCTTTCATTTTCTCTTCCCTTTTCCCAGCCATTATTACCTTACTCCCTTCATCACGATCTCTCTATGATCTTATCTTAGTTATAAACTAGGATCTAGACTGTTTCTGAAAGTGAAGAACAAAGACAATGTAAATATTTTTTATTCCTTGAAGCTCAAAAAACTGTTGTACTTTCTGTTGCCTTTGGCTAGAAGACTGATATTTAGTGTGTGAGTGTACAGGTTGGAGGGCACAGGGAATGAAAGATAAGGGATGGACATTTTGGGGAGATGCACATTGGGACAGAATGGAAACATTTTGATTCCACAGGACCAGAGACCAATCATATTCTTGTTTCACCTATTCATGTGAAATTGGGAAGTTAGTTGTAATTCCTTGCTCTTAATATTTTACTGTCTGTAAAGTGGGTTTTAATAATGACTACTTTTTGTGGGTTCACTTTTCCCAGAAAGTGAACTGGTATTGGTATACCTCTCTGTAATTTAAGGCACTAATGGTTTCTTACATATTATTATTATTCAATTAATCAATTAGGGTACACTAAATGAAACTAAATTATAGTGATGGTCCAATCATAATCTGTATTGCCTCAGCTGATATTTAATTGCCTGGCTGGCATATTAATTCTTATGTAACCCAGATGTTTCTAGGACTCATTATTCGCTGTGTATGAATGGGGTCACACAGCATTTCTACCCACATTTTGATGGCTTATTGCTCGAATCTACTGGGACTCAACTCAGTTTCTGCCAAAGCACCTGCTTCAAACCAAGGAGTTTTTCTTGGTGTCCACAAGAGGTGTTTACATGTGCTTAAGACTAAGTTCTCAGCTCTCTGCTCTTTCCCTCGGGCTCAGAGACATTCCGTTATCTGCTTTTTACTCTGAGAATCACCAGTGTTCTGCTGCTGCTTTGTCAGGAGAATGCTGTTCTAGCCAGGATTCCATGTCCTGGGCACTAGGAGATGTGAACTTCCCATGGAACCAAATGACACTACATTGCCTTCAGTCCTCCTTGGAACCTAGCCTCTGTTCTCAGCAGAAATGGAGAGAACACCTCCAAAGATGTCAGTATGAGTCCCAAAGGCTTCTGCAGCTGGGAGCCAAATGCTGTGATATCATCTCCATTTTTCTCTCTTTTCTCCACTAAGCAGCTGAACACAAACTTTCCTTTTGACAGTGTCCTTACTCTTGTGCAAACCACTTATGCTAATGATAAGTCACAGTTCTCTTTGGCTGGTGGCAATCCAAGAACAATAAGAATAAAATAGCAGCAGCAGTAACAATGTTAGAGGTAGTGATATTAATAGGAAAAATACCTGTCACAATAACAGCCAATAGTGTCTATTGTTGAAGTTGTACTTGGCATCCTCCTAAGCTTTGCATCATTATCTCATTCAGTTCTCAAAACCCATCTTTGAGGCTGGTGTTGTTTTTATAAGAACCAGATCATCTTCCTTTCTCACCACTTTACTTCTGATGAGCTGATTAGAGAACATAGCTTGGCTCATCAGCTGGGCTGCATTCTTTAGATGTCCCATATGAATTAGAAAGACGTGTGCCCAGTGCTTGGCATAGCCAGCTGGCTTCAGACCTTCCCCAGGACATCATCAGGGAGGGCACAGACTCTCTGCAGCCCTCTTTGCAGGAAGGCAGATCTGAAGAGGGAGAGAGGGAGGAGTCCACGGGACATACTCAGTTCCTTCTCCTAAATTCACCAATTAGTTAAGTCCTCTCCTTCCCAAGAGTGGAATGAATGAAGGTGTGGAGAGAAACTGGCAGAGTCTCTTGTGTAGATTTCCCTCCTGGAAGGGGGCTGCAGATTTCTTCTCTGCTGTGGAAAAGTATGTCAAGTGGAGTCAGTGTCCACCACCCCACTCTACAGAAGCCACTATTATGCTATCCATTTTACAGATAAGGAAACAAAGACTTTGAAAGAGAAAGCAACCTCTAAGATCACATGGATAAAAAGTGAAAAGATTGAGATTTTGAACCCAGACCACCCTGACCCCAGCATCTATGCTCTTAACATTTCCTTTACTGTTTCAACTTATATTAGATGAAGGGGGCAGATGAAAATGAAAGAATTTTGGCTGACTCCCAGATTACAAAAATTACAATTTTTGCAAGTATAGTTGGGTTAAAAACATCATAATTAACACACATGTAGACTAATTGGTGAGGAGTAAATGTATTCAGGGAAAGGGATATTATGGAGTTCACTGGAATATGCTAGAAACACTAATACTTTTACTATTGAAAACATGCCCTGTTGCTGTTATAAATGTGTGATACAGTATTTCCTGAATACAAACTGTGGTAGGATACTTCGTGGGAACGTAAAGTATAAATGTGGCAGTCTCATTTGCACAGCTTTTGGCAAGTCCTCAATATTTCCCTTCAAGTTCATTGCCTCTAACTGCAAAGTGTAACAACCCATAAGGTATATATGTAAACTGTGCTGAAACTCTTCTTAGGCATTTTTATGGTTTTAAATTTAGCTTTGTTACAGGTTGCAAAATTGTGATCACCCTGGAAACAGTGGTGGTCTCTTCCTGGAAAGAGAGGAGATCTGAAAGAAAGGGCCAGGTTGCTGCTTTTCACCCCTCCACCACACACACACACACACACACACACACACCCCTCCCTCTTTCTTCATTGAGACATTGTATGGATCATTCATTCTTCAAAGTCACCCATTCTCTAAAGATACTTTTGCAAAGTTCATTCATAGCATTATTCAAAGCTTACTTTTGTCTCTAACCTCAAAGTAAGAAGGCCTCTCTGTTGTCATGAGCACTAAGGCATCTGAACATCCATGGAGGCACATTTTGGCAACTCTTTTTGCTTCTTCTCAGAGATGGCTCCCGTAGATGATTTGAGTGACACTCATTTTGACATACAAGTTTGGCTAATGGAAAACTATATCTGAAAAACATTTGAAGGTTTTTGCCATTCTTCTTGATCAACTCCTAAATTTCAAAGTTAGGTTGCTTGTGTCTATTAAGGAGTCCCTACTTTAAGTGACTTTGCAGTCATGTGTCTCCATTATTTAAAAATCATACCAGAAGAAATTCTACTGGGGCAATTTAAAAGCATAACAGTAATATAGGTACATTGTCATAATGATCTATGCCAGAGGGTTTCTCTGATAAAATCCTGTACTACTTTCTCAAGGCTACCATAAAAAATAAACAAATACAAACTCGGTGGCTTAAAAGAATAGAAATTTATTCTTTTACAGTTTTGAAGGCTAGAAGTCTGAAATCAAGGTGTCAGCAGGGTCTTTCTCTCTCTGAAGACTCCTAGGAAGAATCCTTCCTTGCCTTTCCCTGACCCCCTGGTGGCTCCAGGAAATCTTTGGCATTCCTTGGCTTGTGGCTGCATCATTCCAATCTCTGCATCGATCATCTAATGGCCTTGTTTCCTGTGTGTGTCTTCACAGAGTCTTCTTATAAAGACACTGGTCATTGGATTTTTAGGGTTCACCCTAATCCATTATAACTTCCATTTAACTAACTATATCTGCAAGGAGTCTATTTCCAAATAAGGTCATGTTCTAGGGTTCCAGGTGAACATGAATTTTGGGAGGACACTATTCAACCTAGTACACATCCTAAGTGAAGCACGTATGAAACAAGTCTTGCTTATAGCTGTTGGGCTGCTCACCAGTGGTACTCCTCTGCAAAGGAAAGCTGCTAAGATATCGAACTTTATAGAGCCCAGGGGAAGATTGCTTCTGTGGAATGGCTGTGAGTTCAGATTGAACACTTGCAGAAGAACGGATGAGGCAGACACAAAAAGGAGAAAACATATTGACAAGAAAATTTACTGCATGGCTTATGCTGTATGTGCAGAACAGAGACATAAGTGTCTTAAGTTCCTTTGTATGTCTTTCTACTAATGAATTAGGGCCATAGATGAAACTGCCTCATCATGAATTCTATAGTAAGCATATTGTAGTGCCCACACTTGTTTTGTATTTTCCCCTCTCAAATGGTTTTCTCCTACTTCTATGTTTCTGTAGTTCCATTGGGTACTTAATAACACTGCCTCATATTGAAGCTGTTTATAAAATTTATTTTTCCCTTTTATCCTATTTACTAGCTAGGTGATCTGTAGCAAGTTATTTATAAATAATAATGATACTTGCTTCATAGGATTCCTGTGATAACTTAATGAAATAATCAATAAAATATTATTTTAGTGTTTACTAAAATTATTCACATGTTTAAAATCACAATGCTTAAAAATTAGTAAGCACTAAAGAATATTATATTAATTTTTAGAGACCTGAATGACTTCATAAAAAGTCCTGTTTGAGAACATGTAAAATATTTCTCAATGCTTGATGTTTGGCAGATAGCCAATACATATGCAAATAGGAGTTTACGTTCCTCTTTTCTGAACTTTTTTTTACAGGAACTTGAGGGAAAGAGAACGTTTATCAAATGTAAGACTTGTATAGTGCTTTAGGCTTTAGAAGTCATCAATAAATATAGACAGAATGCACAAATAAATGGAAATTCTAGCATTGGAAGTGGCAGGGAGAATCGCTGAGCCATCGTTTACTGCAGTGGCTCTCAAACTTGGACATCATCTGTGTCTCCATCACTTCATGCCATGCCTGACACATATGAAGGGCTCAACAAATATTTTTAGAAATTAGTCATTTTATTAAAATTTCCTGAGGTGCTTGTTTATTGCAGATTGCCAGCATCTACCTCAGATTTACTAACCATGAAACATTGAAGGAGGGGCTGGGGCAAAGAGAAATGTCATGTTAAACAAATGTGTGTTGTACTCTTGAACCCTGAAGTTCTAGAGTCACTAATTTAAGTCACTTTCCAAGTGCCTTGGACAAGGTTATAGAACAAATGATGTTTTTTTTATCTTGTTTAATCTTTCACAAAATCAATGCTATTATTTAAAGGCCCAAGGTACATCTGTGTGTGTGTGTGTGTGTGTGTGTGTGTGTGTGTGTGTGTGTGTAAGCAAATCTCAGCTGTTCATACTGTTGTTCTGGAACATGCTAATGTTTTTCCTTGAAGAAGTTATGCTTATTTATTCACTCATTCAATTAATATAAGTAGCTTCTATATTCCAGCTACTTTGCTAGGAATACAATGATGAGGAAGACAAGCTTGGTCCTTGCCCACATGGAACTATGGTGTAGTGGTGGGGGGGTGTTCATCAAACAAATAATTACTCAGATTGCTGTATATTTTTATGGTATCAAGTGCTATGAAGGGGAGCCATGCAAGCCCTGGGATTTGTAGACAGAAGACTTAACTTGAAGTGGAGATGATCAGGTAAACTTTTTCCAAGGATATGTCAATTACTTTGATACCTGTGGAATGAGTAGGAGTTAGCCATAGGAAGAAAGGGAGAAATGTGTTCTAGCTAGAGGATTAGCAAATGCAAAGGTCCTGGAACAGGAAGGATTTTGGAATTTTCAAGAAACTTAAGGACAATGTGACTTAAGCAAAGTCCTCCAGAAAGAGACCCACAGGAGGTGTGGATGATGAAAAGTGGGTGGGTACCAGATTGCACAGGAACTTGTAGACCTTTTCATGTGAAGGGTTTATGATCATGCCTCTCTTCTCACAATGACTCACTGGAAACATGCCCAGAGCACTAAGCCAGTGATTTGAAAGCTGAGGTCTAATTCTCTCTCCTAAAAGATTCACCCCTGGGCTTCCCTGGTGGCGCAGTGGTTGAGAGTCCACCTGCAGATGCAGGGGACAAGGGTTCGAGCCCCGGTCCGGGGAGATCCCACATGCCACGGAGAGGCTGGGCCCGTGAGCCATGGCCGCTGAGCCTGCACATCCGGAGCCTGTGCTCCGCAACGGGAGAGGCCACAACAGTAAGAGGCCCGCGTACCACAAAAAAAAAAAAAAAAAAAAAGATTCACCCCTCTTAGTGCTCTGTCAACCCACTAACTCTCTACATGAAGGAGATGAGAGCAGATCAGGTTATCTCAAACCACCAGAACATTTGGTCTATATTCCACAGATCCTCTGCAAACAAAATAATTAACTGCAACAGTGTTCTAATGCAGTTTTATACATAGATCAATTTTCTGAATTGATATGTATATAATTGTATCAATTATTCATTGATAATTGTATCAATTATCCAATGCAAATTTTGGATAGACATAACTTAGAACAGGACAAAAACAGGACAGAAAATCTTCTTGTTATCTTGGTAAATAGTATGTATTGTGCACCCTTAGTAAAATTTCTTCTTTGGAGAGTTTTCTTTCCTTAACATAATACAGCATATTGTAGTTTAAGTATGTTAATTTTTGAGTATGGTCCAAATGAGTAAAATATTCATGTCCAGTGTTAACACAATCAAAGACATTCACATTGTTCAGTGCTAATTGTGAAAGGCTGGAGAATCAGACTTCTAATTAGGGGAGCCCTGGTTACTTGAGAGATTTCTCTTGATCCTTGTTTTCTACCCTCAGACACCCAAGTGCCCCTATGCTATCCCTTGCTTACCTTTTCCAACCACAGTATTGCCCATGCCCTAAATCTCATCGAAATTTAGTTGCTTTGTATCTTATTTGTTCCAGATTCTTTTACCTCTTTCCTAATGAGATAGCCATGATGTGAATGATGGAGTCTTAGAACCAGCATCAGAGGCTCTGGGTGCAACTCTAGCACCAGCCTTTAACTCTTGGAACCTGATGTTTTCTTATTCGTGAATTAGGGTCATAAAAATATCTACATCACAGCATTTTGTGGGACTTATGTACATGTAAAAGTATTTTACAAGATGCAAAGTTCTGTGTAGATATTTGATATCTCCAGAACCCTGAGCCAGCCATTTGAAGGCTGAGGTCTAACTGTCTGCCCTAAATGATTCATCCCTCTTAACTGAGTGTATGTTGGTATGGATTAAACCAGTCTTTACTGATAAATTAATTAACTAATAGATAATTCCCTCATATATTATTAAGATTTGTAGTTGTCTTTCTCAAAGAGTAACCAAAATACCATTGCTTCAGAATCACCTAGGTACTGGATGAGATGCAAATTCCAGTCCTACTACATATAAATTTCTAGGGGCTGGGCCTGATGATCTGAATTTTAACAGATACTTCATTAAGATACTTTGTATCTATTGATGCTGCACACCAACATTTGAGAACTGTTGCCTTTCGTGTTGGTTTTTCAGGCACAGCAGCACTTGTTGGCTGGTATTAGTAGGGAAAGGTGGCCTTTAGTATTAGAGAGGTCCTGCAATGGAGACTTGTTGATGTGGATGGTCTGGGTTTGTGCTAATTCTGTGATGTGGTTTTAAAGGGTGACTAAGGCAGATGATGCTGAGTGTCCTTCTCTTAAGAGGGTATTCTGCTTCAAAGATGATAGTAGGATCTGTGCTGAAAGTGTGATATTTCTACAGAGCCATAGGTCAACTTCACTATTTTTCAGCTTCTTAGAGACATATCTTGGAGGAAAGGAAGGAGTCCAGGGCGAGAGGGGCAGTTCCTAGAATACCAGGAAGTATAATATGCTGTATTATTCTTCTATCTGTTGCTCCACCATTATCAACATATGGTTTCCACTGCATGGCCCAAGATGGTTGCTTGAGCCCCAGCCATCAGTTTGGGTTTTTTCTAGAAAAAAAGAAGGTAATGAAATACATGTGCCAGTGGCACTTGCTAAAATTGAATACTACCTCCCTTTATATCACATTGCCTTAAACTTATTCATATGAATATACTTATCTACAAGGGAGGCTGGGAAATGTAGACTTTATTACAAACAGCCGTGTGCCCTGCAAGGGAAGAATGGGGGATGGACACTGAGGGACAATCAGCAATGACTGTCACAGCATCTGTGATCTCAGGCTGTCTCTATTATCACAAAGAAAATATACCAAATCAAATCACTGATCTAATAGGATAGTTTATTTTGATAACTTACATAGAAGTAAGGGAGGAATCACAATCCCTGGATCCTGGGCTCAGCCCTAAATTTGGGACCCTGGAGATGGGGATGTTGTTGGAGAATCAGAAGATGGTTCAAAATTGAAGGCAGATTCTAGAGATTCTATAATCCCTAGTGGCAAAATTCATCACCCCTGTGCCATTTTTTTGATTCATATTCTCCTCTAATTTTTGTTTTATGTTATAGTATGACCATTTACTTTTAGTCTTTGTGGTCTCACAACTTACATTTGTGGGATTTCTCTCTCTGATTCTTTTCTACTCTTAAACATACTAATACTAATTAATTAATGTTATTGCACCTCATAGTTATACTACAGTGAGAGAATCCAGTTGTCTCAACTAATTATTGTTGGTATCTCTTTTAGAGAGTTGGTTTTTTGTTTGTTTTTACCATGTCATTCTATCCATTCCTGACCAGATTATAGATTGGCTGCGTAAAAGTCATTATGGTCCAAATTACCTGTGAAGAGAGAGGCAGGATCTTATATTTAAACCTATGCTTTCCAAATCTGACTACACATCAAAATTACTTGTTAAATTAATCCTTAAATGTATACTTTGGGTGCACAGCCAGATTTCAGAACTGTGATATGGTTACTCATATTTACAGGACCATTTAAGGCTACTTCCTTCATCAAGAAACTTCTGGTAAGGACCTTCTTCCTGGGTCCTTAGGTGTGGTATCATTTTTAATGGCTTAGGATCTTTGTATGATTGGCTGTACTGGTTCCTGACTTATCTCTCACCACTGATCACCTGAAATGTTTCATAATTCCTTGATGTCTTTTTTAGTTCACCAACCATCTTTCTCTCTATTTGCTTAATACAGATCATTCATCAAGACACTGTTCAAGCATAACCATCTCTTGTAGCTCTTCTTAGAGACATGGGTTCAGTCACCCCTTCTGCATTCCTGGGGTATTTTATGTCATAGTTTTAACATAGCTCTTGCCACACTCTACCATGATTATTTGCTGTATATATATATATATATATATATATATATATATATATATATATATATATATAATATATATGATTATATATATGATATATATATGATTATTTGCTATATATATATATATATATATATATATATATATATATATATATATATATATATCCCAGTTCATTATGGACAACTTGAAGGCAGATCATTTAAGTGGTCTTTAAATAGGAACACATTAGTATGTATATGTTTATGCACAGAACTAAATTATCTCGCCTTAGTGGATATATTATCCTAGGTGTCAGACCAATAGCTCAACTTTTCAGTATGTCTTGTCTAAGACTCATTACTTTACCCCAGTACTATTGCCACACCCACCAGAAATAATCAAAACTCTTAGTCTACCTCCCATTTCTTTGTCTGTTATTCACTTCTTCCCTATCAGTGTCTAGTAAAAAACCTGGGGTGTAGGAAGGACTGAACAAATATTTGCTGAATGGATGGGTAAGCATATATGATTTTCGAATGCCTAACAAAATCATAAAGCAGTGTTAAAAGTACATGTTATACAAGTTTGTAAAAATAAATCTATTTTAATCCACTCTCTACTCCCTTAAGCTGATATCTTTTGATGCCTTTCAGAGAAAATTTGATGCATTTCTCTGTCAGGTTATAGAATAAGAAGCTTTTAAAAAAGATATCAAAGAGAAAGGGATTGTGAGAATGGAACAAATGTGTCATATCATGCACTGTGATTGGACTAGTGATGTATGGAGATCAACCTGGCATACCTCATTCCAGAAAAACTGGTTGGCGACTTTACTGAAATACACTTTTCTTGGCCAACAAAGAGGTTTAGACCTTCAGCCATTGCAATTGCTGACTGTAACCATGTGGATGGGGTGGTGTCTGGGAAACTTTCTAGAAAGTTTTAAAGGTTTTTAACCAGAGATCATCTGTCATATTTACTCTAGAGTGATTAGGGTAATATATGACTACAGTCAACCAGTTTCTTGGATATTTCCATTCTGATTTTTGTTAGGCACCTACATTCATCAAGTACAAAGTAGAAGTTAATTTCCATCTCTTTTCCAAAGTTACCCTGAGTTAAAAAATTTTTTTTGAATGATCTAAACAATGATTTAGTCTCCCACAATTTATGTCTTATTTTACTTTCTGCCTTGACTTCCCTATCACTATCCAGCAGCCTTTTAAACAGACACTAAATTCTACTGATTCTCCTTTGAAAATCTCTATTTCAAACATCAGTCTCTAAACCTACTGCCACTGATTTAGTTCACATCCTCCTTATTTCACATCACAAGCCTCCTAACTGAATCCTCTGTCTCAAATCTCCCCCATTCTAGTCTTTCCTGCCTCCCCCTGCCCTCAGAAGTGCCTCCCTAAAGTATCGTGATGATTATATTATCCACCTGCCTAAAAACACGTTGTACCATTGCCAACTAGATATCGTCTAGTTTTCTACAGGGGGAAAAAATCCTCTCATCAGTCAATAAAAACATTTAGCCCCAGCAGCCTGTTTTGCATATGGTCATAAAATCTTTATATACTTGCGGAAAAACAACATTAGCCTAATGCTACTGTAAAGTAGTACAATATGGACACAGAGAATTTATAGGAAATGAAGCAATTCTCTATAGAATTGCATGCTATTGGATTGTTAATTTTAAAACAAGTATTATTGTATGAAGCTCTGTTGTACTGGTCATTTTCCTTCTCCACAAAAGAATACAGTTAAAGAAGTAAAGAACCACAGCATTTTGATACACTAGGGTGATTTCTATTGCTTCCCTAGAAACTTTGTCAGGACCATGGAAAATCCATTCTAGTGGTCTGTACAATATGTGTTCAAACCTTGAGTAAGGAAATGGGGAGATCAGTCAGACTGTGAAGAACAGCATGCTGTAGGTGGAAAAGAAAGTGAACAATAAATTGAAATCATAAAAAGTTAAGCTATAGAATTGGTGGAAACTCAAGACTAGAGAAATAACTCCAGTACATGGTGAGCACAATAATTAGGTACTTGACTGTAGGAATAAAACTGATTATCAAATTAAAATGGTATCTCAGTGAACATTTTAACACATTTATTTATTTATTTAAATAATAAAAATCAATCATGAACAGAGAAAGGACACAAAGTCTGTAATTCAGACAATAGAGTTGTACTAATGCTGATGTCTTAGTTTTGATAAATATATCATAGTTATATACATTCAGAGCATAGGGGGAAGCTGTGTGAGGGGTGATGTGAATGCTGTATACTGTTTTTGCAATTCATCTGTTAAGTCTAAACTTATTTCAAAATAAAAAGTTAGAAAGTAAATAAATCTTGAAAAAGCACCCATGACATCTTCGTAATCTCTGAGTACCATCTTGAGGTTACCAGTGTGTTCTGGCCTGGAGTACTACCTGTATTTATTGTCCCACTTCCTTCTTTTTTCCCTTAAAACATTTAATTAATTACAAAATAATAGACCACAAAGTTGAGAGAAAAGTAATTTTTTTTGCTGTATGTTTTATTTGTTTAGAGTTAAAAAAGTCTAAGGGAAGATGCCATAATATCAGTTTCTTGAAAGTTCAATATGATATTATGCACATTTCTTTTATAAAGAGAATTGTGTAGGCTTC
Organism: Mesoplodon mirus; assembly: GCF_964341445.2. Lineage (NCBI taxonomy): Eukaryota > Metazoa > Chordata > Mammalia > Artiodactyla > Ziphiidae > Mesoplodon > Mesoplodon mirus. The sequence continues at coordinate 19,024,656 of NC_138983.1, forward strand.
CAACCTAAGAGACAACACAGCACATTGGAACACAAAATTTTCAATCAAGTGACCTAGATTGTGTGAATAGGGACATGTCTCATCATTATAACTTAAAAGGGTTGGAAAATCATATAAAACCATTTACTCTAGTGGCTTCTAAAAGCTGATGTAAGAACTGGTGCTGGTCTCTGGCTAAGATTTATTGGTCATCAGAGACATTATCTTTTCTATTAGATGTTTGCTTTTTATTTGATTAATTTTTCTTCTAAGTATCCTTTCTTCAACTTTCTTTCCTATTATTCTGTTGTTTACTTAATAGCTTCCTAATATTTAGGATTAAATTTTTCTTTTCCTAATGCATGCCAGACTATAAAATGTTCCTCTCAATAACATTTAGCTGTATCCCACAGGTTTAATAGGTACGTTTTATTAATCATTAAGTCCTAAATATTCTCATTATTATTGTTTTTATTTTTTCCTTGACCAATGAATTATTTATGCCAGTATTTCTGAAATTCCAAACATTTTTCTAGTTAGTGATTTCTACATATTTGTGTAATTGTACTGTGGAGAGAAATCTTTGTAGTCTATATTGTACCAAGCTTTCTAAATTTATTGGGACTTATTTTGTGACCCAGTAGGTTGAAAAATACCATAAATGCACACATATGCTTGAAAACAATGTATTTCTATGGTTATTGGATGAAGAATTAATAAAATCCATTATAGCAAATGTGGTTATCATGTTCCTTAAATTTGATCACATTATTATAATTTTTTTTTAACCAGCTTGAAATTTCAGTTACTGAGAGAGGGATAAGAGAATCTCCAAATTGACAACAGATGTGATTATTTTTCCTTTTAGTTCTCTGAGAGTATATGTGTATAATTCATGGGCATTCTTATATATATATGAATATGCATATATGCATATATGTGTGTGATTAGATTCATACAAGATATAATTTTATATCATTCTGGACAATTATATATACTAACCATTTTTAGTTTTAGTAATGCTTTTTGCCTTAAAAATCTATTTGATTGAATATACAACTATACAAGTTTGTTATTTGATATTAAAATGCATATGAATCAGTTTAATTATAATACCAATAGATAAATACTAGCATTCATGTAATATGGCTAGGAGTTTTTCAATCAACCAACAATGGAATCATTCAACAAAGATTATGTCACCTGAGCACTTAGTATGTGTGTAGAATATACAAACTTTATCACATCATTATTTTTTTAATTTTTTAATTTTATTTAATTTTTGAATTTCATTTAATTTATTTTTTTATACAGCAGGTTCTAATTAGTCATCCATTTTATACACATCAGTGTATACATTTCGATCCCAATCACCCAATTCAGCAGACCACCACCACCACACACCCGCTGCTTTCCCCCCTTAGTGTCCATATGTTTGTTCTCTACATCGGTGTCTAAATTTCTGCCCTGCAAACAAGTTCATCTGTACCATTTTTCTAGGTTCCACATATATGTGTTAATATACAATATTTGTTTTTCTCTTTCTGACTTACTTTACTCTCTATGACAGTCACTAGATCCATCCACGTCTCAACAAATGACCCAAATTTGTTCCTTTTTATGGCGGAGGAATATTCCATTGTATATATGTACCACATCTTCTTTAGCCATTCGTCTGTTAATGGGCATTTAGGTTGCTTCCATGACCTGGATATTGAAAATAGTGCTGCAAGGAACATTGGGGTGCATGTGTCTTTTTGAATTATGGTTTTCTCTGGGTATATGCCCAGTAGTGGAATTGCTGGGTCATATGGTAGTTCTATTTGTAGTCTTTTAAGGAACCTCCATAGTGTTCTCCATAGTGGCTGTATCAATTTACATTCCCACCAACAGTGCAAGAGGGTTCCCTTTTCTCCACACCCTCTCCAGCATTTTTTGTTTGTAGATTTTCTGATGATGCCCATTGTAACTGGTGTGAGGTGATACCTCACTGTAGTTTTGATTTGCATTTCTCTAATAATTAGTGATATTGAGCAGCTTTTCATGTGCTTCTTGGCCATCACTATGTCTTCTTTGGAGAAGTGTCTCTTTAGGTCTTCTGCCCATTTTTGAATTGAGTTGTTTGCTTTTTAAATATTGAGCTGCATGAACTGTTTATATATTTTGGAGATTAATCCTTTGTCCATTGATTCGTTTGCAAATACTTTCTCCCAATATGAAGGTTGTCTTTTTGTCTTGTTTATGGTTTCCTTTGCTGTGCAAAAGCTTTGAAGTTTCATTAGGTCCCATTTGTTTATTTTTCTTTTATTTCCATTACTCTAGGAGGTGGGTCAAAAAAGATCTTGTTGTGATTTATGCCAAAGAGTGTTCTTCCTATGTCTTCCTCTAAGAGTTTTATAGTGTCTGTTCTTGCATTTAGGTCTCTAATCCATTTTGAGTTTATTTTTGTGTATGGTGTTAGGGAGTATTCTTTTATATGTAGCTGTTCAGTTTTCCCAGCACCACTTATTGAAGAGACTGTCTTTTCTCCATTGTATATCCTTGCCTCCTTTGTCATAGATTAGTTCACCATAGGTGCATGGGTTTACCTCTGGGCTCTCTATCTTGTTCCATTGATCCATGTTTCTGTTTTTGTGGCAGTACCATACTGTCTTGATTACTGTAGCTTTGTAGTATAGTCTGAAGTCAGGGAGTCTGATTCCTCCAGCTGCATTTTTTTTTCCCCTCAAGACTGCTTTGGCTATTCAGGGTCTTTTGTGTCTCCATACAAATTTTAAGATTTTTTGTTCTAGTTCCGTAAAAAATGCCATTGGTAATTTGATAGGGAATGCATTGAATCTGTAGATTGCTTTGGGTAGTATAGTCATTTTCACAATATTGATTCTTTCAATTCAAGAACATGGTATATCTCTTGATCTGTTGGTATCATCTTTAATTTCTTTCATCAGTGTCTTATAGTTTTCTGCATACAGGTCTTTTTTCTCCTTAGGTAGGTTTCTTCCTAGGTATTTTATTCTTTTTGTTGCAATCGTAAATGGAAGTGTTTCCTTAATTTCTCTTTCAGATTTTTCATCATTAGTTTATAGGAATGCAAGAGATTTCTGTGCATTAATTTTGTATCCTGCAACTTTACCAAATTCATTGATTAGCTCTAGTAGTTTTCTGATGGCATCTTTAGGATCCTCTATGTATACTATCATGTCATCTGCAAACAGTGACAGTTTTAGTTCTACTTTTCCAATTTGTATTCCTTTTATTTCTTTTTCTTCTCTGATTGCCATGGCTAGGACTTCCAAAACTATGTTGAATAATAGTGGTGAGACTGGACATCCTTGTCTTGTTCCTGATGTTAGAGGAAATGCTTTCAGTTTTTCACCATTGAGAATGATGTTTGCTGTGGGTTTGTCATATGTGGCCTTTATTATGTTGAGGTAGGTTCCCTCTATGTCCACTTTCTGGAGAGTTTTTACCATAAATCAGTGTTGAATTTTGTCAAAAGCTTTTTCTGCATCTATTGAGGTGATCATATAATTTTTTTTCTTCAATTTGTTAATATGGTGTATCACATTGATTGATTTGCATATATTGAAGAATCCTTGCATTCCTGGAATAAATCTCACTTGATCATGGTGTATGATCCTTTTAATGTGTTGTTGGATTCTCTTTGCTAGTATTTTGTTGAGGATTTTTGCATCTATATTCATCAGTGATATCGGTCTGTAATTTTGTTTTTTTGTAGTAACTTTGTCTGCTTTTGTTATCAGGGTGATGGTGGCCTCATAGAATGAATTTTGGAGTGTTCCTTCCTCTGCAGTGTTTTGGAAGAGTTTGAGAAGTATGGGTGTTAACTCTTCTCTAAATGTTTGATAGAATTTACCTGTGAAGACTTCTGGTCCTGGAATTTTGTTTGTTAGAAGATTTTTAATCAGTTTCAATTTCATTACTTATGATTGGTGTGCTCATATTTTCTATTTCTTCCTGGTTCAGTCTTGGGAGGTTATACTTTTCTAAGAATTTGTCCATTTCTTCCAGGTTGTCCATTTTATTGGCATAGACTTGCTTGTAGTAGTCTCTTAGGATGCTTTGTATTTCTGTGGTGTCTGTTGTAACTTCTCCTTTTACATTTCTAACATTCTGATTTCAGTCCTCTCCTTGTTTTTCTTTTTTTTTTTTTTTTTTTTCTTTTTTGCGGTATGCGGGCCTCTCACTGTTGTGGCCTCCCCCGTTGCGGAGCACAGGCTCCGGACGCGCAGGCCCAGCGGCCATGGCTCACGGGCCCAGCCGCTCCGCGGCATATGGGATCCTCCCAGACCGGGGCACGAACCCGTATCCCCTGCATCGGCAGGCGGACTCCCAACCACTGCGCCACCAGGGAGGCCCCTCCTTGTTTTTCTTGATGAGTCTGGCTAACGGTTTATCAATTTTTTTATCTTCTCAAAGAACCAGCTTTTAGTTTTATTGATCTTTGCTATTGTTTTCTTTGTTTCTATTTCATTTATTTCTGCTTTGATCTTTATGATTTCTTTCCTTCTGCTAACTTTGGGTTTTGTTTGTTCTTCTTTCTCTAGTTCCTTTAGGTGTAAGGTTGGATTGTTTATTTGATATGTGTCTTGTTTCTTGAGGTAGGCTTGTATAGCTATAAACTTCCCTCTTAGAACTGCTTTTGTATAGCCATAAACTTCCCTCTTAGAACTGCTTTTGCTGCATCCCATAGGTTTTGGATCATCATGTGTTCATTGTCATTTGTCTCTAGGTATTTTTTGATTTCCTCTTTGATTTCTTCAGTGATCTCTTGGTTATTTAGTAACGTATTGTTTAGCCCCCATGTGTTTACGTTTTTTACTTTTTTTTTCTCTGTAAATCATTTCTAATCTCATAGCGTTGTGGTCAAAAACGATGCTTGATATGATTTCAATTTTCTTAAATTTACTGAGATTTGATTTGTGACCCAAGATATGATCTATCCTGGAGAATGTTCCGTGAGTACTTGAGAAGAAAGTGTAATCTGCTGTTTTTGGATGGAATGTCCTAAAATATCAACTAAATCTATCTGGTCTGTTGTGTCACTTTAAGCTTCTGTTTCCGTATTT